>NC_136061.1:1587761515-1588366556 GCF_964261635.1 Lissotriton helveticus | reverse complement strand
GTGGTGATGATGGTGAATATTGTGACCGTGTGTGATTGCAGAGTGTGTTGCGTGCGTTTTGAGTGCAGGGCAAGCAGTGCGCAGGGTGAGTAATGAGAGCCCACTGGTTGAGTAGTAAGATTGTACGAGTGTATGGTGTGCTTATGTGAGCACAGAGTGAGTTGTGTGACTGTGTGAATGCACTGGATGAATGGTATGCCCTTGTGAGTGCAGGGTGAGCGGGGTTCTTATGTGAGTGTATGGCTAAGTGAAGCAGTGTGCGCCTGTGATTGAAGGCGTTGTGAATCAATGTGTCTGTGTGAGTGCAGGCTGAGTGATGCGTCACTCTACATGAGTTAGGTTTTGTGAGTTTATTTGTACCTTTTTTTAACCACTCCCCACTGTTTGATAAAAGGTTGCTCACATGCACTTTATACTCAACTCAAACCTTTCTGCCTCACCACTTTCAAAAAGCACCAGCCGCCACTGACAGTAAGAATAGGCCTAGACAGATTGATAATTTGCATTGGTTTAGTTGTTCATTGTATACAGTCTGCTACCAATGTTGATTATCTTGCTTAGTTGTATTGCCTGCTAATTGCAGCACATCTGCTTCAGGATAGAATATGAGAGTTTCAATAAATGTTTAGTAAACTTACATAGTGTCTTGCTGTTGTTTACTAAGGGCATGCATGAGTGAGATATGAAAGGTGATGATTTGTTTCCATGGTCATCTTGGGGACTAGAGGTTCATGTTCTAGGTTTGCTGTGGTACAGAGAAACAGGCCCTACATTCTGACGTCCTGTCACCCCAAAGCACAGTTCTGCTTACTAGGAGAATCCTGGTAACAGAATCAATCATGAAAAGATGCTAGGGCTGGATAGGTCACTCCCTCCGCAAGCCTACATCACAACCCACCAGGCAAGCCTTGACCTTGAAACCCAGGAGGCGTAGTGGGCATAAGTAGGTAAGTAAGTAATTTCCCTAATTACTGGGACCTTTTCAGGGATTTAAGCTTGGACAAAAATGACAGAAAACTGGGACAAAACTGCACATTCAATCTGACAAAGGTCTGTTGCCCCTGGGCCAAAGATTAAGGTTGCTCATGCTCAGAGCATTTCTGCATCAGAAACTCTGTCTGAGCAGGACATTGCAGACAAGGTATCAAGCCTCGTAGATCGGCTACAGAAATCTGAGCCCCGGAACATTGACTTAAGCAAGGAATCGTCACTGGGCCACTGCCGGACCTTCCTTTGCTGTGAATTTTGGATTTCTCCAGCTCGGAGATTTACTGCCAAAAGTCAACAGCTTCATCGTGACTTTGTTTGATGGCTATCCGGTCTCATGAAATTCCTATCGAACGCAGCCTGCTGCCCTGCCCTGGTGAGGATTTTTGACTTCTATTTCAGAGACTAAGAGAGAAGGTACAAACTTCGACCCGGATGAGTCGTGCTCCATCGTGGCCGGCTAAAGCTGATACTTGTCCATTGTTGGTCTATTTAACCTTCCCTGCTCTTTATATTAAGTGCTCTCAGTGTTTTAGTTCGGCTGCTCCTCCTCTTATCACCAGCTGCTCCTCCTCTTATCATCTGCTGTGATATCGCTCTGCTGGGTTTCCTGCTATCATTTGCTTTGAGTTGTAAGGATAACTGTCTCAAGATTGCGGTCCATACGGTTGTCACATACTGGTGCTCCCCATTTTAGCGCGCACTTCCTGTTGTCTGCTACTTCTCGTCATCCTCGTCTGTGACTCTTTAGGGGCATTACTTCCTCCAGGAGTGATGCTCCGCTAGTGTTGGTCAGTGCACCCTCGGGGCTGAATGCAGCAGTCATCAGTCATTGCTGTGCAGGGTCTCCTTGTTTGTCATATACTAACCCATTTTGTAATTTTTTAAAAGCCTTTCTGAATCACAAAATGGGTTTATCTAGTCATTTTGAATCGCAGTAAGGGGTGCACACGTTGACCCGCTTCTTCATATATATTTGTCAGCAGCCTGGAGTGATTTGGCAATGGTCTAAGTGGGAAACCATTTTTAAGCAGCACTTGGGAAGCTGCATTTCCTGCGCTGCATACAGAAAAGGTTTCACACATGCACAGTGAGAGAACTTTGGGGCAGATTTACAAGTCTCCTGCGCCTCTTTTACGGTGCCGTTGCATCAATTTTGTGACGCATCGGCTGCGCAAAAGATGCGCCATGGTGCGGGGTATTTACAATGTGACGCATCTCCCAGATGCGTCACGTTGTAAAGCCCTGCGCCAAAAGGACTCATTCCATCGTAGGGGGGGACGTTCCAGCACAGGAACGCCTCCCAAAAGTGGCTGAGTGAAATCTACAAGATTTCACTCAGTCACTTTTGGGCCCATGCTGCGTCAAAACCCTGCGCCTGCTTAAAGCAGCCGTAAGGATTGACGCAGCATTGTGGAGATAGGGCCCCCCAGAGCATTGCTGGAGCTGCGTCCGGCTTGCGACGCAACTCCAGCAATGCGCTGCTTTTACGGCACAGATGCGTGACGCATCTGTGCCATTTTTGCCCCATGGTGGCCGCATTGTAAATGCGGCGCATCCAGGGTGGCGTAGCTGCGGCGCACAATAACTGGTGCATCCCTGCTGATATGCAGAAAGCGCCAGTTATTGTAAATCTGCCCCTTTATTTCTTCACAGACCAGTAGCCCCTTATGAATAAAATCTGTGAAATTCAAGAAACTAGACTAAAAATCCACTGCAGCCATAACAAGCACAACTGTTATAGGAACTGGTAATTTATATTTTAGACAACTTCAGGATCTCTAACGGCGCCAGCAGTTGCTTAACAGTTTATTTCTGTAATACCTATGTTCCAATGTAAGACAAGAGTAATTATTAAATGTTCACCTAGTAATACTGTTTTATTTTGCCTGTTCCCTATTCTTTGAATTTCTACTTTATTAAATGCCTAATCCTTTTCGAGTTCTTATGTTTTTTTAAAATTTTCAAATTAAGAGCAGCACATACCATACTGCATTCTTCTCAAGAGGGACTCCTGTATGTTTTTGCATTTAACTGTTGTCTTCTAAATTCCAGGACTTGGATGTTCTTGAAGCATGACAGAAGTCGTATTGTTTTCTGGGCTGAATTGAAATCCATGCCTGCTACTTAATACTGAATTCATTCATTTTAGGGATTAGACTTCTTTAGATAACAGTAAAGCAATCTAAACGGCCCTAAAGCTTTAAAAGATTTAGGGGCATGTTATCAACAACTAGCAATATTTATCGCTAAATAAGCTTAGCGACAATTTTTTTATCGCCGTGCATCGCCGGATTTTATCACAGAGATAAACGTGCTATTAGCAACGTTTATCTCAAATGCGATAAAATATCCGGCGATAGCGGCTTAATGCGTAAATATCGCTGCAAATCCAGCCATATTCAGGCATTAACGCCAATAGGGTCTTAACCTGAATATCCAACAGCCTTTGGATATACAGGTTAAGAAGTGTTCTGAGCAGGCGTTAGTTTTCTGCGATATTCGCGCTTAGCGAGAATTTTTTCATCGCTACGCCTTCGTTGATAATAGGCGATAGCGATGTTAGCGACTGCTTTCAGTCACTAACAGGTTGGGTACGCCCACTTTGCATGTCATTAGCGATAAATATTGCTGACATGCAAAGCGGGCCCCAAACTGCTCGCTATCACCTACAAGCTGTCACTAACTGATGTTAGCGACAGCTTGCTAATAGGGCGATGAAATTATTTCCGCTTTGCGGCCAAAAATGGCGATAATTTCATATCGCTTGCCTTGGTAATATGTCCCTTAGTCATCACTTATAAGTTTTGTTGCTTACCTAAAGAAAATTGTGGTTCTGTTACTACCATGCATTCTGATGAAGCCCAATCGAGAAAGTCCATTTCTGTTGGCTTGGTCCATGCAGACGCCCCCCAAGCAGATGCAAGCTATCAATATTGCAAAATGCCTAAAATACAGAGCCTTCAATGAGGCGTTTGTCTTCATATTCATGGTCATGTGTAGTAACTTAGCTACCTAGTGGCCCATCATGAGAATTTTACAAGGTTTACAATAACAAGGAGAAAATGCATGTACCCTATTTTTTGCATTAGTGGAACCATCCGGCAGTCTGGGCCTCATTTCAATTCCATCATAACTACCAAAGAGGAATGATGGAGAGCTGAGTGCCTTAGCACTGTATCTTTTAGCACCAGCACCTCACTTCAGTGACCTACCTCTGACACAGTCAAAGAGCCTGCGTTGGAGTCACGTTAGGAGTTTGACCATTGTGGGACCACTGGCCTTTGCCTTGGTGCCTTCTGCTTTTAAACCTGTTATTAGGTCGAGCCTGGGCAGCACATGTTGTATTAGACTATTTATTTAGCAAACTTATAAAGCGCAGCTGTCACCATTGCAGGCATCCTGGCGCTGATAAGATCTGATGAGGCGGAAAGAGGAACACAGGGAGTGCGGGGTTTCAGACAGTTACCTTGGGGAATAGCCAGGTTTTAATCATTTTTCTAAAAGGCAGGAGTTCAGTGATGTGTCTAATCTCAACCGGGAGAGTATTCCAAAGAGTGGCGGCTGCCACTTCAAAGGACCTCCCTCCAGCTCGGACCTTCCTGAATCTGGGGACCACTACCAGTCCAGAGTCTGAGGATCGAAGTCGTCTGGTTGGAGAATACCAGGCAAATTTTGATTTCAAAGAGGCAGGGCCAGATCCATGAAGAGCCCTGAAAACTATGCAGAGGGCCTTGAATTGTATCCTCTGTCTGATCGGCAGCCAGTGAAGTTTGCCCAGGGCAGACGGTCCATGAGATCTTCTCGGAAGCCCTAAGGCTAACTTGGCCGCCGCAGATTGGACCCTCTGGAGCCTGTTCAGCAAAAAACCAGGGGAGACAAGCAGGAGGGCATTACAATAGTCCAACCTGCTGAGGATGGTACACCTAACCACTTGGGCACGAGTATGGATAGGTAGGAGAGGCAAAACTTTCCTCAAGGATCGAAGAATGGCAAAGCAGCAGGCGGAAGGACGTCTTTTGCACGTGCGTCTCCATACTAAGCCTTTGGTCCAACATGACCCCAAGATTGCGGACTGAATTCACAGGTCTTACTTTGGACCCACTTTTCTGAGGTCAAAAGTTATCTGGGAATGGCCGGGCGATCTTAGTTCCGGCGCTAAAGAGCACCTCCGTCTTCCCAGCATTAAATTGGAGGGAGTTGTCCTTTATCCATCGAGACGTGACACGCAGGCAGTTGTGGAACATCTCCACAGATGTAGATTCCTCCCCTTCTAAGGAGAGGATCAACTGCGTGTCATCAGCATAGTTGACAATCCTGATGTTAAAGCTTTTAATCAGAGAGATCAACGGTCTAAGATACAGATTAAAAAGAATCGGGCTAATTGCCGAGCCCTGGGGTACCCCATGTGCTATTAATGAAAAGGCTAACTGAAAAGGGGGCATAGATACTGCCTGCTGCCTATCCTGCAGGAATGATTGGAACCATTGCAGCACTGTTCCTCTCACTCCTGCCTCAGACAGCCGACTAAGCAGAATCTTATGATTCACCGTATCAAAGGCGGCAGACATATCAAGCAGGATCAAAAACGCTGCCTGACTTCTGTCTGCCCGCCTTTGAAGCTCGTCCATAGCGGTAATTAAAGCTGTTTCGGTGCCGTGAGCAGGCCGGAAGCCGAATTGATCCCTATCCAATAGTTGTTGACATTCCAGGTGTTTAGCCAGAGTGTTACTGACCAAACGCTCGACGATCTTAGCTGGGAAGGGTAACAGGGAAATGGGCCTAAAATTTTTCGAGCAGTCTGGGTCCAAAGAGGGCTTTTTTAACAAGGGAGAGACTAATGCCCGCTTCCATTGAGCTGGGACACTACCAGTCACCAGAGACTGGTTACAAATACGATGGAGTGCGGGGAATAATTCTCCCTCGAATTCCTTCCAAATTTTAGGAGGCACAGGATCCAGAGGAGACCCAGAGGAAATCCCTCTGGCTAGCTTTGAAAAGGCCTCGTATGTCAGGGGCGGGAACTCGCATAAGAAATCTATTGTGGTCATGGCCGTGCACTTGAAGCCCCACCCACTCTTCACCCCTATTTGTCATTGGCATGAGTTATTGTCCTTTTTAAATGCTGGCTTCTGATTCGTAGATAGGCTTCTTAGTCCCTCCCTACTACCGCATTGTCTTAATTTGTAACCTATAAACAACAGAAGGTACCAGAGGGTCTCAAAGGGTGTGCCCACAAAGAACAGAGAGCCAACCAATCCCTGCAAGCCAAAGTGATGCGTCACAGAAGATTCTCAACAAGATGAGGAAAATACCCATCAGTCTCCTTTCTCTCCTCTTTGAATGTCGCTAGTAGGGCGGAGTAACAGCGCCCCGCTGAGTTTGTCCATCTTGATCACATTGTGACCCTACCTGGGACTTTGTCCCGATAAATATGAACACACTATATTTATCCCAGTGAGATTTATGGTAAGCCGTGTCTGGGTAATCTCTTTCTGTACTACAGCGTTAGGTAACAGGCATGCACCGCTAGCTGCACTACGCGGCTATTTTCAGCCCCAGTGACCCGCGAGTCAAGCTTTCTTCTGAACGCTTGATCGGGCGTCAGCAACTGAAAGCCAGTTATTTTTTCCTTATTTTTCCCGTTTTTAATTAATACAAGATTATATCTGTGTACTTCCCCGGTTTTTCTCCCCCCTGTATTTTGCTCGTGTTGTGTTTACACTTGCCTTAGACCCGCGTTACCATGACCACCAAACGCCTGATCGGCCAATGAACTCTTACGGCCTATAGTGCAATAGCCTATGAGAACACAGGCTCGCCTAACTTTGCACCAATTCTACAGGTCTGTTAGTCGCCCCACGTGACCTGGCGACCAATAGCAGCGCGGCTCATAAACAACCGCTACTTCGCCTCTCGTTACCTCCCCAGTCGGCCAGGACGCCGGCCCGGAGTACCGACGGAGAGGTAGGAGAAGCCTGTCGCTGTTCTTCGCGCCATGCTGCGCTCTTTCAAACAAACGGTATCTAACTTTAAACAGAGTCCAGGCTCCGTGCCTACCGCTCTTACTCGCGCCATGCTGCGCTCTTCCAACAAACGGCAGCTGGCTTTAAATTGAGTCATGGCTCCGTGACTGCTGGGTACCAAAACATTCATTTTGATAGATACCGATACCATTTCTTGTCGGCTACTGATAAGAGGAAGTGCTCAGTCCTTTGTTGTGTGCATTGTGTTGTTTACGTGTTTTTCACATGTTTTCTAGAGCGGTGCTTCATTTTCCCCTGAGCCGCAGCCAGGTGGGGTGAGGTCAGTCCACCTTACAGATCGAGGTAAGGACTGGGAGATATTTGGCTTACGAAATTGTCTTTCCAAATAACTCATAAATCAGGCCATATTAGTATTAAGTGCCTACATGTCAACACTGTGAGTGTGATGTAATGTTTGATCCACATAAAATGGACCTTCTGGTCAGCCCATTCGATGATGATAGCTATACCTAACCCTTCTCTTTTTCCTCAGTGATCAACACAGACTGTAAGGGCATCTGGAGCATTCAGGTGACTTTATGCACTTGTTTTGTTATCCTGGTGTCACCCTTCACTTTATTTAAATTCACATGGTGCAGTAGTTTTTAATTTTTTATTGGTCCTGACGAATGCAAGGGAACAACAGTCCCAGTATTGCAGAAACTAGTTGACCTTTCCTTACCTGGAGCAGTCTACATTATGAGATAGCCTTAGGTTGTATTGATTTTATACTTTTGGTATGTTAGGCACACACCGAATAAACTTTTTGTCAAGTGCCTTTTCAAACCAATTTTAACTACACTTCTTATTGGTTTCCTTCACCCTATCACTCTTTCTAGCACTGCACACCCCAGTCCCATATCTGGGGCCACTTATTAACACAGAGTGGTCTACCACACTGTCACTGCCTTTACCTTTTGAGGAACCCCCTTACCACCGGGTTGACCTCTTAGTGTGGCATCGAGCTTCTCAGACGGGTGGTACGGATAAAATCCCAAATGATGAAGGGCGGATCCGTATGGTGACTGATGGGTATTTTCCTCATCTTGTTGAGAATCTTCTGTGACGCATCACTTTGGCTTGCAGGGATTGGTTGGCTCTCTGTTCTTTGTGGGCACACCCTTTGAGACCCTCTGGTACCTTCTGTTGTTTATATGCCTTTTGGGGACTGTATCCAGAGCGTGGTCTGTAAACTTCCCCCAGGTCCCCCCCTACCGTAGTGTTTTTGTTGTTTCAGTGCAGTTTTTCAACTGCGGACCTTTTTTCTACGATTAATTGGTTTCGTAGCAATAGTTCATCACACTTTTGTTTCGAACTTTTTTTGTGACTCTAGAACACAGTTCACACTTCAGACAGCGCACTTCCCTAGTTATGGCCGAGAATCACGGTTTATCGTTTTCAGATGATGACCTGTTGGCAGCTCTTGCTGAACACCCTGACTTGACGGAGTCTTCCACTTCTGTCGTCAGTCTGAGCGAGGACGAGTGGGGGAAATTACTAGGTTTAAAAAAATCACAAACGAGGACAGCCCTACATGGCACCATTATGGCTCAATATTTGCGCAGTGACTGCGCGCCCACAGGACTTATAGTGACTAACGCACCTAGGCTGTTTTTAAGTGATAAGGAGTTTTTGAAAAACTGGGCCCTTATCGCCTGGAGATGCACCAGGGACTGGTTGATTCTGATCATCCAAACCTCCAAACGCATAGCTGATACCTTGCTCATAGAAATTCAAATTCTAGAGTCTAAGATCAAGACTACTATAGCTTCTAAAGTCTTCAGCAAAAACCTAGATGACTCTAATAAAAACAACAGAGATTTCAGGGAGCATACTTTGGCGGTTAAGATGGACAAATTCAGGAAAGACCTGGATAAATTTAAATTTGAGAGAGTATATCCTTACTCAAGCGACACTTATACCCCCCCAGAGTTCGGAGCTAGTGGTCGCAGAAAGGGATCATCTTACAGCACATCCAGCTCGGGTGATAACACCTCAGGGAGCGACACTAGTAGTGATCATTCTAACACACGAGGGCGTGGGCAAGGCAAACGGAATTTCAAAAATAACTGGAAAGGCAACCAGCAACAACAATGGTGGCCACCCACCCCGTGGCAATTTGGTGGCATGCCACCTTTTTACCCCCCACAACAACCGGGCCCTTTTCAACAACCTATGGGACCACCCATGACTCATTTCCCTGGGAACTTCCCCTCAAACAACTTTAACGGGCAGCCTTTTTTAGGGTTTGGCCGGGGCAGATCCCGAGGCAAGAGGAGAGGGAACCCACAGCCTCAGGTTCATTTCAGCCCCCCCCCCAACGTCAACAGAAGGGAGGACTCTGAGGAGCAATTCGTCCAAGAACAAAGAGGCGGGACAGAGCAGTGCAGCTCCAGTATAGTCATGAACTTGAGCAAACATATCCTCACCCCAATTGAGGAGGAGGCCCTGAACAAAGGACTGGGCTTCGTGCCGACCCATCATAATGATGAGTTCAAAACTCGTTTGGAGGTGGCCAGATTCCTAAGGAAGATAAGACTACACTTTTTCTTCGCTGGGAAAGAAGCCTCAACACAGAATGAGGTTGATGTCAATACCGGACTGAAATGCAAGTCGACCTTCACTCCCCCTACTCATCTGATGCCTCCACAGGTGTTAGCCTATGAACAGGCATTGGAGAAGGAGCTGGACGATCTCTTCAGCACTAAACATAAGACTTTCCAGAATCTGCCCAAATCACACCACTTGGCACTTAAATCCCTGACTGAGAACAAGGACTTAACAATAAAGCCAGCGGATAAAGGCGGCTCGATTGTCCTCCTGGATACTGAAGTCTATCGAGCTGAGTGCCTTAGGCAACTCAATACTCGGCATGCTTACACTCCTTTGAATCATGATCCAACAGATGACTTGAAACGGGACATCAAAACCATGGTTGAAGAAGCATCGTCAGAGGGATGGATTACACCAGCCGAAGCCCTTTACCTGTGCACGGAACACCCGAAGATGCCCTATTTTTATACCTTACCCAAGGTTCATAAAGAGCAACGACCGCCCCCCGGGCGCCCGATCATTTCGGGGATAGGATCAGCCTTGGAACCCCTCTCCACCTTTGTGGATCATTTCCGGAGACCAATGGTGCAAGAAATGCCCACTTATCTCAAAGACACCACTGATTTGTTGAGACTGCTACCCAACATCGAATTCGATACAGAGAGGGACCTCTTAGTGTCTTTTGACGTGGAGGCACTCTACACCTCCATCCCCCAGGATGAGACATTGGACGTAGTGTACCAACTTTTGGAGTCCAGGGAACTAGACAGCATCACTCCCGTCCGATTTATAATGGCTTGTGCCACCATGGCCATGAAACAAAACTTCTTTCAATTCGAAGAACAGGTTTACCTACAAACATCGGGGACCAGCATGGGGAGCGTTTACGCCCCCAGCTTGGCCAACCTATATGTTCATTCGTTTGAACAGAATCATGTACTGAACAATGAGAACCCTTTCGTCGATAACCTTATGACCTGGAAAAGGTATATCGATGACGTTTTTGTGGTGTGGAGAGGGTCAAGCGCTAGTTGCCTTGAGTTTTTGGGCTGGTTGAATAGGAGAAATAACCATCTCAAGTTTACCATTGAAATCGGTTACCACCAATTAGCTTTCCTAGATCTATTGATTACTGCTGGCCCGGAAGGCCTACGATCAGAGCTCTACAGGAAGCCGACTGCAAGGAACTCTCTGCTGCTATTTGATAGCAACCATCCTAGAGCATTGAAAGAGAGTTTACCCTTCAGTCAATTTTTACGGGTTCAGAGGAACTGTTCTACGACAACAGCCTTCAAAAAACATTCGAAGGATCTAAGTATGCAACTGGTGGCACGAAAATACCCCCCTAAACTTGTCCAAAGGTCCATGAAGAGGGCAATGAACAACAATCGTGAGGCCTTGTTGGAACCCAGACCTCCTAAGCCTGATTTAGAACGCCTCACTTTTGTCCAGACTTTTGGGAGTCTTTCAAACAGCATTCAAAGGATGGTCAAGAAGCACTGGTCTATATTAAATTCTGGACGCCTAACACTCTCTCGTCCTTTGGTGTCATTTAAGAGGGGCCCAAATCTAAGAGATAGACTGGTGCACACTAGGCCACGTGAAGAACCGCCTAGGGCGATAGGTTCACTATGGAACCTTCCTCCTGTCCAGGGACACCATCCCTGTGGCAATTGTCAGGCCTGTGCACAAACAAAGAAATCACTGGAGATAGATATCGGCACGGCTAGACCGTGGAAACAAATACAATTCACTAGTTGCAACAGTGATCACGTGATCTATCTGATTACCTGCCCTTGTGGCTACAAGTATGTGGGCATGACTACCCGGAAGGTCCGCATACGGATATCTGAGCACAAGAGTACCATCAGGTGTGCCAGACAAGCCACTAAGTTAACTGCTCACTTTCTTGAAGCTAAACACCTAGCCACTGATTTCCATTGGACTGTTTGGGAGCAACCATTTATCCCGAAACACACAGCCGATGTGACTAGGTACCTGCTGACAAAAGAACAAAGATGGGTGCTTAAATTGAAGACACACAGAGGGGGCCTGAACGATGACATTCCCTGGTCTGCTTTGTGATTCCGTCTACAATAACAGTGTAGGGCCCCACCATATCAGGCCTCCTGTCAGGGTATTCTACCTGTGGGAGGGCTTTTGTTCTAACATTTGTCTGAATAGTTGATGAAGGGCTTGACGTCATCTCCTTTCTCTCCTCTTTGAATGTCGCTAGTAGGGCGGAGTAACAGCGCCCCGCTGAGTTTGTCCATCTTGATCACATTGTGACCCTACCTGGGACTTTGTACCGATAAATATGAACACACTATATTTATCCCAGTGAGATTTATGGTAAGCCGTGTCTGGGTAATCTCTTTCTGTACTACAGCGTTAGGTAACAGGCATGCACCGCTAGCTGCACTACGCGGCTATTTTCAGCCCCAGTGACCCGCGAGTCAAGCTTTCTTCTGAACGCTTGATCGGGCGTCAGCAACTGAAAGCCAGTTATTTTTTCCTTATTTTTCCCGTTTTTAATTAATACAAGATTATATCTGTGTACTTCCCCGGTTTTTCTCCCCCCTGTATTTTGCTCGTGTTGTGTTTACACTTGCCTTAGACCCGCGTTACCATGACCCCCAAACGCCTGATCGGCCAATGAACTCTTACGGCCTATAGTGCAATAGCCTATGAGAACACAGGCTCGCCTAACTTTGCACCAATTCTACAGGTCTGTTAGTCGCCCCACGTGACCTGGCGACCAATAGCAGCGCGGCTCATAAACAACCGCTACTTCGCCTCTCGTTACCTCCCCAGTCGGCCAGGACGCCGGCCCGGAGTACCGACGGAGAGGTAGGAGAAGCCTGTCGCTGTTCTTCGCGCCATGCTGCGCTCTTTCAAACAAACGGTATCTAACTTTAAACAGAGTCCAGGCTCCGTGCCTACCGCTCTTACTCGCGCCATGCTGCGCTCTTCCAACAAACGGCAGCTGGCTTTAAATTGAGTCATGGCTCCGTGACTGCTGGGTACCAAAACATTCATTTTGATAGATACCGATACCATTTCTTGTCGGCTACTGATAAGAGGAAGTGCTCAGTCCTTTGTTGTGTGCATTGTGTTGTTTACGTGTTTTTCACATGTTTTCTAGAGCGGTGCTTCATTTTCCCCTGAGCCGCAGCCAGGTGGGGTGAGGTCAGTCCACCTTACAGATCGAGGTAAGGACTGGGAGATATTTGGCTTACGAAATTGTCTTTCCAAATAACTCATAAATCAGGCCATATTAGTATTAAGTGCCTACATGTCAACACTGTGAGTGTGATGTAATGTTTGATCCACATAAAATGGACCTTCTGGTCAGCCCATTCGATGATGATAGCTATACCTAACCCTTCTCTTTTTCCTCAGTGATCAACACAGACTGTAAGGGCATCTGGAGCATTCAGGTGACTTTATGCACTTGTTTTGTTATCCTGGTGTCACCCTTCACTTTATTTAAATTCACATGGTGCAGTAGTTTTTAATTGTTTATTGGTCCTGACGAATGCAAGGGAACAACAGTCCCAGTATTGCAGAAACTAGTTGACCTTTCCTTACCTGGAGCAGTCTACATTATGAGATAGCCTTAGGTTGTATTGATTTTATACTTTTGGTATGTTAGGCACACACCGAATAAACTTTTTGTCAAGTGCCTTTTCAAACCAATTTTAACTACACTTCTTATTGGTTTCCTTCACCCTATCACTCTTTCTAGCACTGCACACCCCAGTCCCATATCTGGGGCCACTTATTAACACCGAGTGGTCTACCACACTGTCACTGCCTTTACCTTTTGAGGAACCCCCTTACCACCGGGTTGACCTCTTAGTGTGGCATCGAGCTTCTCAGACGGGTGGTACGGATAAAATCCCAAATGATGAAGGGCGGATCCGTATGGTGACTGGTGGGTATTTTCCTCATCTTGTTGAGAATCTTCTGTGACGCATCACTTTGGCTTGCAGGGATTGGTTGGCTCTCTGTTCTTTGTGGGCACACCCTTTGAGACCCTCTGGTACCTTCTGTTGTTTATATGCCTTTTGGGGACTGTATCCAGAGCGTGGTCTGTAAACTTCCCCCAGGTCCCCCCCTACCGTAGTGTTTTTGTTAATTTGTAACCTCCCATGAGGACACCCCCTTTTACATGTGTTGTTGCTCAGCAAGTTTTAATTACAGCCTCCGAGCACTATTTTGTTTAATGGTTTTTGCATGCCTGCTGTTACAGGCAGGTCAAGCTCTCTCACAACATCTTTATTTTATTTTTTTACATAACACGCCACACTGATAGTGGCGGCCGTGCCTTTGCCGTACGTGCTGCTCCAAACGCAACCACATGTTTTTTTTAAACAATTTATTTTAAATATTTTTTTATTGCTACATACCGCACTTACACTTCAATGAGGCGTTTGTCTTCATATTCATGGTCATGTGTAGTAACTTAGCTACCTAGTGGCCCATCTTGGGAATTTTACAAAGGTTTACAATAACAAGGAGAAAATGCATGTACTCTATTGCTTGTATTAGTGGAACCATCCGGCAATCTGGGCCTCATTTCAGTTCCATCATACCTACCAGAGAGGAATTATGGAGAGCTGAGTGCCTTAGCATCGTGTCTTTTAGCACCTGCGCCTCACTTCAGTGACCTACCTCTGACACAGTCAAAGAGCCTGCGTTGGAGTCACGTTAGGAGTTTGACCATTGTGGGACCATTGGCCTTTGCCTTAGTGCCTTCTGCTTTCAAACCTGTTTTTAGGTTGAGCCTGGGCAGCGCATGTTGTATTAGACTATGAACTTGAAGCCCCACCCACTCTCCACCCATATTTGTCATTGGCTTGAGTTATTGTCCTTTGTAAATGCTGGCTTCTGATTCGCAGATAGGCTTCTTAGTCCCTCCCTACTACCGCATTGTCTTCATTTGTAACCTCCCATGAGGACACCCCCTTTTACATGTGTTGTTGCTCGGGAAGTTTTAATTACATCCTCCGCCCACTATTTTGTTTAATGGTTTTTGCATGCCTGCTGTTGCAGGCAGGACACGCTCTCTCACAACATCTTTATTTTTTATTTTTTATATAATACGCCACACTGATAGTGGTGGCCGTGCCTTTGCTTTACGTGCTGCTCCAAACGCGGCCACATGTTTTTTTAAAATAATTTATTTCAAATATTTTTTTTATTGCTCCATACCGCACTTACACTTTAATGTCAGCCGCCCCCCTTTCCTTAAACGAGCTAAGTCTAAGGGAATGGGCGTGGTCACCATTAAAGTGAAAGCTCGGCATGGGGCGATTTGTTTTGTTACTTCTAAATGCTTTATGCATTTTCTTAGGTAAAACCTGTCTGCTCTAGCAGCCAGGGGTTGAGCTCAGGTTTAAGTTGCTGATACCATTACTGGACCTAACGGGACTGATGGCATTATTACATTTTGTGGCCTACCATCTACCCAAACTAATAAACCACTTTTTCAGACTGAATATTAGGAGTTCTTTTGATAGCTACTTGTTCCACAAAGAGGTCCCTTGGAGCACTGCAGATTCCATACTTACCATGCAAGTTATAAGAGCAAGTGTAATCAGTTATATAACAAGATCGAAATCGAATTCGCGATCCGCATAATCCACGAATTCGTGCGAATTTGAGGATTTTTTTTGCGTGTTTGCGGGGTTTTTTGCGTATTCGCGGGCCGCTTGCAGCGCACCGACTGCGAAGTTACCCATGCAGTCGTACATGGGCGCGGCCATCCTGTGCGCGTTGCGTATTTCCGTATTTCCGTTTCCGGGCGCTATTGGCAATCTCGCGTTGTGTGCGGCGCGCTATTATGAGTTTGCGTGTTTTTCTGTGCTCGCGGGGGAAATATCGCGCAAACTTACCCACGCGGTACTCAATGGGCGTGGCCATCTTGTTTTTCAATCATTGCTATGGTTCTGGGCCTGGCTTTTCTATCCTCTTTTAATCTTTGCAATCCTTTGTTTCATTATCTATCTCTCTATTTGTCTAGGTCTATATTTTGTGTTTTTTTCAATTTTTTGTTACTTTAATAACTACTTTTTTTGTTTAGCTCTCTCTTTTATTTTAATGATTTTTTCCCCTATTCTTTACTTCTTTCGCCCAGGACCATGGCAAAGGGAGCCGGCAATTCAAAGGGGAAGGGTCCCGCACCCCGTAGCCGGCTCACTTGCGAGCAATTTAGGGGATAGGATGTAGTGGCCAAGGAGGTTATTACCGCGGTGGAGGTGGCCGCCCTTATATTTTTTGTTCTGCGCCACCTCCCTAAGACCGTGGCAGCAGGGGGCAGGCCCGGTCAAGGTTATGGCCTCCGGGAGCGTCGCCAGCGGTGGGATAAGGTGTGCCGGGCCACGCGGAGGGAGTCGGGGGTCCGGCGCACCTGTGACCAAGCGACGCACCGGTGGGCCGACGTCCTCGACCGGGAGCAGGATCTCTGGCCTTGGTAAGTAGCTATTTAATAACTACTTTATATTCTTCTGCTCTGTGTTATATTGCTAATAAATGTTTTTCCTGAAGAGCAAGAATGCTGCCTATTCGATTACATTGCAGGTAAAATAGTGTTTAAATAGCTTCTGTGATTGCAGGTGCTTGCCTCCTCAGTGGTGTTGCTACTATGCTTACTTGTTTGCAACTTTGTGCTCATTTGGCCTGAATATGTATGAGTGTAGTACTTTACAGAACTGCGTAATGCTAGAGAGACTAGAGACTCAAGTCTAGTCCTTCTTTTGTACTCCTGCTGCCATTGAGAAGAAGAGATAGTGATGGATTGATAGGTTGAGTATATTATGGCTTGTTATTAGTAGTAGGACATTTTTTAGTGCTCTGCAATCATGATGACGGACTGTGTCTGTCACGTCGCGTGCTGCTGAGTGCTGGCAGTCGTAGTAGAACCTTTTTGTTGTTGGTTTAGTTAGTGATTTAAATAACTTTGCAAGTAGATTGTCTGCGAATCCAGCAATACTGTACTAGTATCCTCCTAGTTGACCTGATCAATAGGTCAATACATGTAGTGCAATTGTTGCTAATTTGTTTCCCCGAGATAATTTTAGATTGTGGTCAAAGAAATTAAATATTTCCAAAAAACAATCATCCATGTTTGTGTTTATTTCATGATCAGCACCTCCCAGGGACAAGAAGACAGCAACACCCCAGACTCCGGCGGAACAGAGTGGGCAGGAACAGTCCTCTGCAGGCTTTTCTGCTGGCACCAGTAAGTTGTTCTGTTGTTAATATAATTATACTTCCCTAACTTTTACAGCTCCTATTCATTCAAAACTGTTTCCTAATTCTATTTTTTACAAAATAGTCTTTGATCTTCTTGTAGAATGTTTCTACTTTCTTATCCTGCCTCTCTACCATCACTCTCTGTGTTACTACTATTTACTATTATTTCCGAGTCGGTCTGTGTAGGTAGCTAAGCTTGCCCAGTCGGCAAACGGTGTTAAACAAAACTCTGATCCAGCAATAGCTCTAGAGGCACTCAGTGCATTCCTCTGGGTCGCCCTTGCTGTCTATTCCAGTCTTCTTAATGTTAGTGCTTTGACAATTTCCAACAGCAACATGTCAATGTCCACCAAGATTAAGCTTGTAATTGGCTTTTTGATTTGATAGTAGCACATACCGTACAGCTAGTGTTTCAGGGAACTATTCTGCACATACAGAGGTATGGACAAGAGAAATAGGACATTGTTGATGATAGGTGCAGTTCAACTTTCCACATACCTCAGTCAGAAGTAACTGTGTTGGAACTTCAAGTCCTCCTGGTGGTGATGAGGAGTAGTTGGTTCTGTCTGTAATTATAAAAATGTTGCACGTTAAAGAGCAAGCATTCATCAGTTGTGCCAAAAAGAGTTGCATGTTATGGCCTAGCATATAAGTTAACACCCTCCCCAAAACCGTGACTTCTTTTCAGTCCCAATAATTAAAAATTGTTTAACATTTTCTCTTCCATTACGAGACAAAGTAGGAGGTGGAGTATGGCATCTAAAAATATGACATGTTTTTTCTAGGCGTCACAACATCGGATGCAGCACTTGCCACCACCAGTGCCGGGGCCAGCAGCGCGGAGGGGTCCACTCAAGAGGCGGATGCGGCGGCGCCACCAAGAGGAGCTGAGGGGGATGGCTCAGCAGCGGCGGACGGTGGTAAGTTATTATTATACTCCTTACTTATTGACATTTTAGAGTAGGCTCGCAAAGGAGTGTATGATGTACTGTACAGTAGACAGTACACTACTACAAGTACACTGTACTGTTAAGAACAGTTACTGATTTAGAACAACATTTTTTTAGCCAATCACGGAGAAGACAGTCACCCTTGACTTAGCAATAGCATTAGTGGCGGTAGTTCTCGAGTAAGCAATGGCCCCCTCTATTTGACTTCAAATCAGCTGGGAAACTTTTATGGTGAAGCCAAGTCATATCAGATGAACTTGAGGGATGTGCTGAACGAAAAGGGAAAGAACTTAGGGTCAATGGAAGGACGAGCGAGTCATAACATTTATGACTAAAGAATGATACGTGTTTCTGAATGCAGGCAGAGGTGGCTGATAGGAAGGAATCAGATGCATGGCTGCTTGAAGCAAGGATGGTTGGAGGAGAAAGAAAAAATGACTGCCTGTGTGGGTCAATCAGAAAATTCATGTGTGGTGTGCATTGCAATATATCATTTTGGTGAAACTCAAATGCAAGTCAAGACGGTGGTTTACCAAATAAAATGAAAAGGGTGTTATTTGGTTGTTGAAAAATGTAAAGCTGTTACAGTTGAGACATTAAGAAGAATGATAGACGTTTACTTTGGAAGCCTGGACGGTATCTTCTTCCTCATACATAGCAGAGGTGTATGTGTAGAGCAGACGCTCAGTGCATGAAGAGTGTTACTTTGTTCGAACAGCATGTCCGTGCCAGAGTAGCAAAGCAGAGGAAATCCAAATACTACAAGTTGTGATTGTTCAGAAACTCTCCCTTGCCTAAAGTAACAGTACAGTAGTTTACTTTGCCAGCACAGCATATATTGTGTATGTATTGTATAGTTGACAATTATATCAAGTCAAGTCCCTTCCTCCGGCAATTATGGTTACCACACTCACTCCCTATGTTCATAATTTTCTTTCTGCTGTGTTAATCATGGGTGGACTATCTCTGTTGTTCACTCACTCTATCACAACAAAGCAACCAAAGTCATCCATCATATAAGCAAAGAGATCATGTGACCGGCTGGATACATGTTCAGAAATGGATAATCTTCATTTTCCTTTTGTAGTACTGTGGGCCGGGGGGGGCAGTGCGAAATATAAATTACATTGAGCAGTAGCCCTTGATGTAACCGAGTATGGCCAGTGCCACCCCTTTACAAAAGTAAGAGCTTCCCTATCCCCACCTGCATGTAGTGCTTAAAGTAATGCATGCAAGTTTGCGTCATCATGGCTTGTGTCTCTTTTTCTTGGGTGCAAGCTGACTGAGCTGGCAATATGCCGGCTAACACAAGTTCACGTACAAGTAATATATTTCGCAAAACTAGAGAAAAGAAGAAGAATACGGGTGTACTCTGTGACTGTCTGACTATGTATTGAGTCCATAGTTCTGCCTGGTAATAGAATTCCTGAAACTCCCACTGTTACAGGCCTACAAAAACGGCAGAAAGATACATTCCAAAATGTTATTCAGTGCTTGCAAATTGCTAATGTTACTGTGAGACAACTTTCTGTTGAATTATTTTGTGCTATTGTTAAAGAGTATTGGTTACATTATTTTTCTTTCTTTCTTCATATAGATGCTCCCAAAAAACTCACCAGAAGGGAGATGGCTGTCCAGGCCAGGGCCCGGAAGTTGGAGGCCATTCGGGTGGAATATTGCCGGCTGTGGGCTCGGGAACAGGAGGAGGGGGCGTCAACAACCTCTTCCAGCACTGCCCCCATGTCCACCAGCCAGCAGCCTCCAGCACGGCACTGTGCTTGGACAGCCCTCTGCCGCCGCTCAGCTGCAAGAACATCAGCAGCTGGCCCCCCCCAGAGCCTGGAAGGCATGCATGCGCCGCCTAAGCATAAGAGTGGACTACCTGGAGCGCAAGGTGGACGACCTTGAAAAACAGCTCCGGGACCTCTGCAAGGAGCGGCGGGGCCGCCTGTCCAAACACTGCCGGAAGTGACTGTGTCCCTTGCCCCTTTTTTAAAGACTGTTGGGGGGGTGGGAATAGGGAGTTGGGGATTATTTGGGACTAGTGGTCTATTTGAAATGGACAATTGTTTGGGTTAGGGAGGGGTGGGACTACTTTATTTTTGTTAGGGGAAATATATCATTATTCTTTTTACATACTTCAACATAGTGTATGCGTTGATCTTATTTTGTGGGGTGGTGGGCGGTTGTTACGGCACGTTTGGTTTTATCAAACTTACCAGCATGAATTATCTAAAATGTCCAAAAATGTTCAAAAGTGCCACTAACAGAGTTAGAGAATTTTTTTACCTGTGATTCGTGTTTGAGAATAGAGCTAGGCACAGCGCTGGCTGCATGGCAAATGGCGATTACGTCATCCCGGACCGAAATTCCGTTGTTGTGATGTTAGTAGGAGTGGTACCACACTAGCAGTAGCAGCATATGAAAAACAAAGTAAAAAAATGAGACATTGAGTGGCCTGAGAGGAGTATTAGAAGGAACAGTAGCCTAAGCAATGCTGAAGATAAGTATGGGGAAAAAAGAATTGCATGGATGATTATGGCTACAACAACAACAGTGACACAGCAGCGTAACAACAAGTCTTCTTGACATGTAGGAGGATGATGTTGACGATGGATCCAATCGATGGTGGGCATAAAATTCAGAATTTATTTTAAAATACTCATTGTTGTTTTTTTAACGAGAATTACAATATCCTAGTATTCCTCTAGCTGCCTTAAAATTGATTTGAGGAGGTTGCTTGCACCTTATCCTCCCCAGCAAGTGTGTGGAATTATTGTTGTAATTTACTCACACCTCAATGAATACCACACAGCCCGGGGAAAGAGGGTTAGGGTTTGAAATTTGGATGGGAATGGTGTTTGTAGGGAAAGTTTTGTGGAGAGAGGAAAAAAAACACAGCATAGACAAACAACAAATGAAGAAAAAAAATCTTTGGATACGAAGTTATCCATATATCTTTTAAGGGACATAAAGGAAGTGCATGCACTACTGCATGCATGAAGTTGTTTGCTAAATGCATAGGTTACTGAAAAGTAAGTAGTACTTTCTACAATGTACTAACTATGAAGAAACAATGTGACAGTACAAGGCTGCAGTAATTACGCAATTTCACTTGCCTATCTGCCCTCAGAGAGAAGAACCACTTAGTACATTAAATTAGTTTAAAAAATAGCAAAGAAAAAAGTATACGATGGCTGGAGGGATGAATTGAAGCAGAGAGCAAACAAATGCACAGAGTCACACTCATACAAGTTCACAGCAATAACATTACTTAAAGGATAAGTAGAAATGAAGATGGATACTGTAACTGTATGTTGTTGTAGTTGTCCTGTTGAATTTGGGAAGTTGCATGCATCCAGCCAATCCTCTTTTTCGCGTTACTCCTCCATTCCATCTGACGGTCCGTCGATCAATGTTGGGGACCAGAAGACACCTTGTCAACTGCCTGCCTGGCGGATGCTGAATTGTAGGTAGCTAATTGTAAGCCTGAGTTCATCCTTTTTGCCATTGCACAGGGTAAAAGCCGGCCTGTAATTGTTGATGGAAAAACAGCAAGTGATATTACAACACCAGGTACGCTGTGTAGTGCAAAAATAACACTTTCAGTTTCAGAGTCGACAGTATTACAATACATACACGCATCATTTCGAAAGTGCGTACTCTGAGTCTCCTTTTCAAGGATAAATAACTTGTGTGGGCGAAATTTGCGGATCTTTCCCCTCAAGCTAGGTGTAAAGTGTAAACTGCGATTTTAGAACAAAATTAGACCTTCCCAGCAGTGCTCCCAAACCCCTCAACCCACCCCAAACATCTAGAACCCCAAGCAGCCCCCCAAAAACATGCGATACTACTAGGCCTAACTTTCAACCGTGGCAAAACGCTCTCTGCAACTAGGGCTAGGCCCAAACCCCCCTTTTTCAGTTTCTAAATCCAGGTCTAGAGATTCATTGTTGAATTGTTTCTGGCGGGTCCTGATGAAGGTGGTCTCCATTGCTGTTCTTCCACCGAAACGCGTTGGCCATTTTCTCTTAATTTAGATCAAACAACTATGGTTGTATACTGGACGACAGATATAATGCAACAGGGTGTTTAGTGGATGCTCTGAAGTGATGCATGTTTAGAACGTATGTTGTGAGTGTGTGTGTTTTTGGGTTCTCTACCTGGTTTAGTAGAATGGGCTCTTGTTTTTAGAATATATGAATTTGTGTAATCAATGTATGAAATGTATATTTATGGTCTGAATTCAAAAAGTTTTGTACAATGTATATGAAATGTCTTTCTATACTTAGTAAAATGATATAAAGAAATATGAAAGAAAAAAGATGTTCAAAAATATAATAAATTAGTAAATCCAAAAAAAAGTGATGATATGTCTTGTGTATGCCAGTGTTAATAGAGGCAATTCCTGTAGTAAAAGTATATATAGGTCTTGAGGGAGTTTCTTGGCTGTTTGGGTTTATTTCTTCCCCTCTACTCCCTTACCTGAAGTTAATTTGAGAGGGGGCCCTACTCCTATCTATTCACGGTCTGCATGGCCCTGCTGCAAGCATGGGCCAAAGATCCGTTCCGCTCAAGAATTTGCGAATTTTCGGTAATTTCGCGAGATTCGCGAAAAACAGCAAATTCCGCAAACATAACAGATGTTTGGCCCAAGCTTGAGGCAGGGCCATGCAGATGGTCAAGGCAGGCACCACTGAGTGATGCAACCTGATGTAGCATACCTAGGCTCTTTGTCAGACAGACAAAGCATATCTAATTGTATGCAGTAAGCCACATAGCCCCAATTTTACATGAACTGCTGTATAGAGTGGAGTGGACTCTGCCTGGCATAACAACAACAGTACACTGCCTCGCCCTCGACCACTACAAACCACGAATAGACAGATATGTAGTTCTGCTGTAGTAGTTGTTGTAGACTAGTTTACCTGTTTGCCACTCACTAATTGGCCATAGTTCTTCCGTAAACCGACGCTGATGATCCAGTGAGTGACTGTAAAGAAAAAAGATATATTATTTAATCAATCATCATGGTATATTGGCAAGTGAGTTCACTCCAAGGACATTTTGCATAACGGAAAATGCAACATAGAGGCCACTGAAGTTGAAGTACAATTTGAATTAAACAAGGTAAAAAAGCCCCTCCTGCCAATTTCAGAAGTAACTCTGTCAGCAATCAGCAAGCATGTTGTCAATCAGTAATTTCAGTCCCACTTGAGGGGACTCGTCTAGGAAGACAAAGTTTCTTTATTCTTCATAATCCATCCATCTGCCTTGAGGGAAATGGATAGGGGGAGTCTGGAGGAGGAGGATAGAGGAGCATGATTGAATTGTGGACTTGTGAACCTCAGAAATGCAGACTGTGCCACCTTCAAATCAATAAGGAAAATAAGATGAAGACAGTGCTGCTGATGGACTTGTTGTGATTAGGTGACTAGAGTTTTGTTGTGGTGAAAGTTGCAAAACAAAGAAAGACACACAGGAATAAAAGTGAATAAGGACGAAAAAAAGGAAGTCATTTTCAGGCCTCGGAGTCAGGGAAGTAGAGCTCGTCCTCAAACTGTATGAATTGAGACGGGAGTAGGTCAGCTAACAGAGAAGAACTTCCGTCACCTAAATCGGTGTCCTCTTCTTCCTGCGTGCATTCACGTATTTTGTAATCTGGTGGTATGAAGTGCTGATTCATCTTGATCAGTGTTAACCTCTCCGCATTTTTGGGCGAGAGGCGGGTCCTTTTTGAAGTTACAATGGCACAAGCAGCACTGAAAAGACGTTCAGAAGACACGCTTGCGAGTGGGCAAGACGAATAATTTAGAGCCAGGTTGATGATCAGTGGCCATAGAGGCCTTTTCCTATACCAATACAGCAATGGGTTCTGATTAACAAAGACCTCTGTTGGGTCATCCAGATAGGCCTGCACCATCGACTCAAGGTTCTCCAGGGTTGCTCCACTTTGCGTAGCATCTGTGGCCTTTGCATCACTGGAACGAGCAAACCCTTGATGAGTTAGCCAATCCGCTTCCGACAATATTATGGCTGGGCCTGGTGCAGGTGAGGATGATGCTACGGTTGCTGGTATCGTTAATGGCTGTGAGGGAAAGTGACTCCCTTCGGCCACAGATTCAGAAGTGAAACTTGACGCCGGATGGCCTGCTGATTCAGTTGTACTTCTGCCGGCTCCTTCAATTTTCAGCCGCTCTTTTTCGAACCGAGTGGCTGACACAGCTAGCCAATGTCTGCACTTTGAAACATCTGCTTCATCAAAAGGAATGAATGCTTTGCTGGCCACTGCCTTTTTGTACCGTGGATCCAGAATAGTGGCACAAATGTAATGTTGTTCTGTATGTATGTTTTTAAGCCTTTCATTGTCAACTAGGCGTCTTAATAACTTCCCCGCCAACTGATATGCGTCTTGCTTTTCAGCATTATCTCGGAACGTTGAAGACACCGCCTACAGTTGGTGCTCTAGCATGACCAAGAATGGGATTGCTTTGCCCAAAGAACAGTCCTCCCTGCTGACTTCACGCATGAAGACCTCAAAAGGACGAAGCATGTCTGTCAGGCTTGCAACTAGCTTCCATTCCTCCAACTTTAGACTCATTTCTTTCATAGTAGAACCCAGTTTATAGACATAATCATTTATTACCCCCCCACTGTTCAGACAGACGCTCAAGCATGTAAAAGGTTGAGTTCCAACGTGTTGCCACCTCCTGGATGAGTCCTTTGTCTGGCAGTCTACGTTCATGTTGAATGCTCCTCAGCTGCTTCTGGCTCTTAAAAGAATGGCTGAAATGTGTGCAGATTCTTCAGCAGGTGGTCAGTAACTTGCTGACTGTGTTTTCATTTTTCAAGAAATCTTGCACCACGATGTTAATACTGTGCGCCAAACACGGCACTCTGAAATAGCCACCTTGCTGCATGGCCTTAACTATATTACTGCCATTATCCATGGAAACATAACCAACTATGCGATTACTTGGATGCAGCCATTCATAGACCTTCCTATCAAACTCCTCCAGAAGGTTAGGTGCAGTATGAGTTTTCTCCATGACAAACATTGCTACTGTTGCATGTTTCCGAGTAGCTTGAAAAACTGTGTCCATGTCAACACCTGCTTTTAACTGGTCTTTAACCCCTGCAAAAGAGACCCATTGTGCAGTGATGCACATGTAATCAAGGGCTTGGCAACTGGTCCACATGTCTGTTGTCAGGTGGATAGTGTGAACAGCACTCTTCTGCAAAGCTGCCCCAATCACCTCCAGCACATCTTGATGTAGTGCTGGAACCGCAACTCTGGCAAAATAGGAACGGCTAGGAACCTTCCATTTAGGGCAGACTGTTGCCACAAATTCTAGAAAACCCACCCCTTCCACGAAAGAAAAAGGGAGAAGGTCCAGTGCTAGCATTTTACCCAGCTTTGCATTATACAGACGTGCCGTTGGGTGGTTGCGTTCAAATGGCGCATCTGACCAAAACATGCTTCTAATGGTGGGCTGGACCGTTTTATGTGATGATGATGATGCAGACTTCTACAAACCAGTTAGGCTCATTGATGTACTTTCTCACATTGGTGTCTATCCCAGACTCTTAGTGTGCTTCATACATGTTGCAGGGGTAGAGGGTGTGGGCGCTACCACTGCAGTGCTGCTGCCAGGGGTACTGGGTGTAGCAGAAAAAATGTTGGTCGGTTCTTGACTTCCCCCCTGCACGATCAACCCCTCGTCATCATCAGATGCAATATCAATGGATACATTTGGATTTGTTTTTCTTTTGGCTTCCTGGATCTTCTTAAGGTGCGCCTCCCACTCGATAGTGTGGTGTTTTTTTAGATGATCTCTCTGGCCTCCGGTGCCATAGTTGGTCCCAAGCTTACCCCGACTAACTGCTTGTCTACAAATCGAACAAATGACCATGTTTTCCGCCTTTTGGCTAACAGTAAATAAGTCCCAAACTGGGGACTGGAGAAGTCTGCTGGTGGTGGAGGTGCTACTTTGAGTTTCAATACCAGATGAAGTGGAGGATGGGCGTGGCTGAATTTGTTTATGTTGTTCACTTACAGAACCACTACTTGAGGTAATGGAGGTCGAGCTGGATGGAGGTCCCTGCCGGCCCTTCTGACTAATATGGAAGCTGTAGGTCGTGTTGGTGTTGTAGTTAACTGCGTTGGTGGTGGTACCAGTGCCACGCCGCCCACATCCCGCTCAGCAGCCATTCGGGATAGGGTGAAAATTTCTTTCTGCTGTATGCCCGCTGGGGCTGGAGTGACATCTGTGATGACTGGGTTGTTGTCAGACTGTTCCTCAGCAGCAGAAGACACCACTTCTTGTTCGTCGCCATCACCCATAAGTGGAAGCCTTGCGGGAACCTTCCTTTTCAGGCTTAGCTAACTTTGTCGGCTCATGGCGTGCCTCACTCTCAGACTACATTGGTGGGTTCCAATCAAGATCAAGGTGATCAGAATGAAGGGGGCTTGAAGAAGAACTTGTAGTAGTAGTAGTAGCAGCCCTCCTTGACCTTTTTCTTGCTGTGGATCTTGAAGACAATGGATCATCATCAAGAGGAGTGGCTTCCTCGGATGATACCTCCGATTGAATATCAATTTCCTGATGTGCCCCTACTTCTGGAAGAACAAGCGTCGTAGGCAGTTGTGCCGCTCCATGAACCTCTAGTTGCACCTCTCCATGCACCTTTACTTGCGCCTCTGCTTGCGCCTCTCCTTGCGCCTCTCCTTGCGCCTCTCCTTGCGCGTGTACTTGCGCTTGTGCTACTTGCACTGAGTACCCCTGGGCCTAATGGAAGAAAGCATGGCAAACTGGGTGAGGGCCTGAGCTCACTGCTTGGCTTCAAAATGGGCCCTTGACCCCCAGCCACATGGCCAGGCCCTGCAAGGACCAGGCCTCAAAATGGCCCCCACCCACATGGCCAAGGCCCCACCAACAACCCAGAAAGTCGAAAAACACATAAAAATCACCATAATCCAATGCCATCCATGCCCTCAATGATGTTTAAATTCAAGACACCCCACAGAAAGACTTGGTCCATGCACCACTCACTACCCCTGGGCCTACTGGCTAGTGTGGCTTTACAGGTACCCCAAAATTAAAAAAAATTCCACATATAGTGAGCTAAAATTCAATGACATAAATGAGATTTAAGTTCAACAAAACTCACAAAAGCAGTTGTATCATGCACCCATGACTAACCCTGGGCCTACTGTATACTGTGGCTACCCACAATATATTTTTTACAATTTGTGAAAAAGTTTTAAAATTGTAGTTGCAGCAACTGCAATGCCCCAAACAAACAACACCAACTTACTTGTAAAATCTCAAATCTAAAAGTGATCCAAAAACTCCAAGGTCCCAAAAGTCCTCCTTTACAAATATCCAGCAGCAGCCACAAAAAGTAATCCTCACAGATCTAAGATCCAAATGAAAAGTGACCAGGAGATGGACAAAGCACTGGGAGGAGCCTGCTGAACAGGAACAGGAAGTTGGAGACTCTGGGGCACATCCTTTCTCCCACCCCCCCAACAAAAAATTGACTCCTTGCACAAAAAAGTGCAGCCAAATCTCAATCTGAGGAGTTATTCTGATCAAAATCATCATTTTCAGAAGGTTTATGCTGCCTGCGGTGGATTTCTTGTGCAGAATTGCAATTTTTGCAATTTCGGGAAAGCGAGCTGTTCAAATCTCCCGCCCGAATTCAAATTCGCGCCCAATCTACGTGCTCGGCATTGTTTACTCCCGCAATGCGTGATCACGGGCCCTTATGACATACTCGCGTTGTCAAACTCTCGCTGTGAAAAATGGTGGGCCGCGATGATGTAATCGCGGTCGAAAAACTCTCGCGCGTTCAGGCAGCAAGATCCAAAATGGCGCAGCACACGCAAACCGGGAGAAAAACAACTCGGCGAACACAGAATCACGGTAAGTCAACGCAGCGTGCGCGATATTGTATTTTTCAAGCACGACCAAGCAAAAAAATCCACAGCTTGCAAATTTGTGGATTTTTGGGCAAATTTGCGCGATTCGCGGACCGCGAATTTGCCAAAAATTTGCAAATTCCGAGAACGAAACGGATTTTACGCCTACGCTTAGCATAAATGTAATAAGAACCCACCGGGTAAACCGATTGTTTCTTCGCTGAACAGTTTCCTGGAGAATGCCTCTACATACATTGACTGTTTTTTAAACCCACTGGTTCGAGACCTAAGCTCCTACATAAAGGACACTAAGGACTGCCTGCGAATTGTTTCTGGCACTGATATGTTGCTTGTAACAATAGATGTTACAAGCCTATATACGAGCATACGATTCAGAAAAGGGGGTGGTGATGAACAGAGTGTCTGAATTAAGCAGACCACTCTTACGCAGTCCAAAGATCAGGGCTTGATCCATCACCGTTATTTAGCTCACTGCCCCATCCCAGCTCAGAACCTGGCTATATGCAAATTAGTCTGTCCCTGGCCCAGTGCATCATGGGAACAGGGCAGACCAAACTACCAAGCCAATTCTTCACCAGAAAGGATACAAGCTACCGGGGACCGGTTTCTGGCATTTCAGCCTCGTCGGCCCGGCTTGCTTGAATCCTGATGGAGCAGTGAGCAAGGGACTCATGTCTGAGTATACCCTGCCACACCTATAGTGGCCAAAAACGATTCAGAAAAGGGGGTGGTGATGAACAGAGTGTCTGATCCAAGCAAGCCGGGCCGAAGACGGCTGAAATGCCAGAAACCGGTCCCCGGAAGCTTGTTTCCTTCCCAGTGTAAGAATTGGCTTTTGTAGTCTGGTCTGCCCTGTTCCCATGATGCACTGGGCCAGGGACAGACTAATTTGCATACAGCCAGGTTCTGAAACTGGGATGGTGCAATGAGCTAAAAAACGGTGTTGGATCTAGCCCTGATCTCTTGACTGGGTGAGAGTATTCTGCTTAATTCAGAGACTCTGTCCATCACCACCCCTTGTTGTAAATAATTATATACGAGCATACATCATGAAAAGGGACTGAGAGCCATTGAGTTCTTTTTGAAAAAACGCAATGCGAAATACTATGAACACAATGATGTTTAAAATCAAGACACCCCACAAAAAGACTTGGTCATGCACCACTCACTACCCCTGGGCCTAATAGCAGAAAGCAAGGCAAACTGGGTGCAGGCCTGAGCACACTGCCTGGCTTCAAAATGGGCCCTTGACCCCCAGCCACATGGCCAGGCCCTGCCTGGACCAGGCCTCAAAATGGCCCCCACCCACATGGCCAGGCCCCAACAACACCCCAAAAAGTCGAAAAACACAAAAATCACCACAATCCAATGCCATCCATGCCCTCAATGATGTTTAAATTCAAGACACCCCACAGAAAGACTTGGTTCATGCACCACTGAGTACTCCTGGGCCTAATGGAAGAAAGCAAGGCAAACTGGGTGGAGGCCTGAGCACACTGCCTGGCTTAAAAATGGGCCCTTGACCCCCAGCTACATGGCCAGGCCCTGCCTGGATCAGGCCTCAAAATGGCCCCCATCCACATGGCCAGGCCCCAACAACACCCCAAAAAGTCAAAAAACACACAAAAATCACCACAATCCAATGCCATCCATGCCCTCAATGATGTTTAAATTCAAGACACCCCACAGAAAGACTTGGTCCATGCACCACTGAGTACCCCTGTGCCTACTGGCTAGTGTGGCTTTACAGGCACCCCAAAATAAAAAAAAATCCACATATAGTGAGCTAAAATGTAATTACATAAATGAGATATAAGTTCAACAAAACTCACAGAAACAGTTGTATCAGGCACCCATGACGAACCCTGGGCCTACTGGATACTGTGGCTACCCACAATTTTTTTTTTTTAAAGTTGTGAAAAAGTTTTAACACCATCGCTGCTGATGCTATTCTTCTCCTGTGATGGACAGCAATAAAAAAGGGTGTGGTCATGACGAGCTCAGCTCGTCATGAGCACACAAGCACTGTGCTCCATGAAGAGCTGAGCTCGTCATGAGCATGGAAGGGGTTAAAATTGTAGTTGCAGCAACTGCAATGCCCCAAACAAACAGCACCAACTTACTTGTAAAATCTCAAATCCAAAAGTGATCCAAAAACTCCAAAGTCCCAAAAGTCCTCAAATACAAATATCCAGCAGCAGCCACAAAAAGTAATCCTTACAGCTCCAGATCCAAATGAAAAGTGACCAGGAGATTGACAAAGCACTGGGAGGACCCTGCTGGACAGGAACAGTAAGTTGGAGACTCTGGGGCACTTCCTTCCTCCCACCCCCCTAAAATGGACTCCTTGCACAAAAAAGTGCAGCCAAATCTCAATCTGAGTTATTCTGATCAAAATTATCATTTTCAGAAGGTATATGCTGCCTGCGGTGGATTTCTTGTGCAGAATTGCAATTTTTGCAATTTTTGGAAAGCGAGCTGTTCAAATCTCCCGCCGGGAGTCATCTGCGCGCCGCCTCTACGTGTTAGGCATTGTTTACTCCCGCAATGCGTGATCGTGGGCCCTTATGACGTACTCACGTTGTCAAACTCTCGCTGTGCAAGATGGCGGGCCGCAATGACGTAATTGCGGTCGAAAAACTCTCGCACAATCACGCAGCAAGGTCCAAAATGGCGCAGCACACGCAAACCAGGAGAAAAACAACTCGGCGAACACAGAATCAGGGTAAGTCAACGCAGCGCGCGCAATATTGTATTTTTCAAGCGCGACCAAGCAAAAAAACTGCAGCTTGCAAATTTGCGGATTTTTGGGCAAATTCACGTGATTTGCGGACCGTGAATTTGCCAAAAATCCACAAATTCCGCGAACGAAATGGATTTTACGCCTACGCTTAGCATAAATGTAATAAGAACCCACCAGGTAAACCGATTGTTTCTTCGCTGAACAGTTTGCTGGAGAATGCCTCTATATACATTGACTGTTTTTTAAACCCACTGGTTTGAGACCTAATCTCCTACATAAAGGACACTAAGGACTGCCTGCGAATTGTTTCTGGCACTGATATGTTGCTTATAGATGCTACAAGCCTATATACGAGCATACATCATAAAAAGGGACTGAGAGCCATTGAGTTCTTTTTGAAAAAACGCAATGCGAAATACTATGAACACAATTTTATGATAATGGAACTTACCTCATTCTGTTTGCAGAATAACATTTTTCTTTTCGCAGGGGAGCTTTACCACGAGGAGCAGGGAAACGTGATAGGCGCGTGCTTCGCCCCCAGCTACGCAAATTTATTCTTGGGCTGATAGGAGAAGCACGTGATCTGGGCGGGGGAAAATGAGAAGTGGCTAGACAACATTGTGTGCTGGGCATGTTATATAGATGACCTCTTCATTATCTAGAAGGGAACACGAAAGGAGGCAGATATCTATGTAGCGTTCCCCATCAACAATGAATGTAATTTGATCTTCACAGAGTGTATCAGCGAGACTCAGGTACCGTACTTAGATCTACTCGTGTATATTGAGGAGGGAAATATACAGACCACACTGTATCAGAAACCAACGGCTGGGAACAGCACGCTTCATTCTGACAGTTTCCATCTGTTGTATAACATTTTAGGACCCTATTGTAACTTACCCAATTCATGCCCTTATATAAGTATAAATCACCATATCCTTATATAGGCATAAGAATCATAACCATATTTAGACATAGCTCATACAGTCCAAATACGGCAGGGCTACTTCCAGTAGTTCGGAAAATCTATAACGATTTCTTGGAAAACTCTGCTTTAGCAGCTAGGGGCTTCCCCTTGCTCGAGAACTGACTTGTCCAAGAACTCATAGAGTTTTCAAAGAACTGAGACTCTTTGATGACGTTATTATGTCCACCTTTACGTCAAACTCGGTACCTTCAAGGTATAAATATGCCCACACTTGCCATAGCAAACACACAGTGGTTTGGAGCAGTTCGACTATCTACTTGCCCGAAGTGCCCTGCTACTGCAAGTGCTGAAGGAAGCCGACCCTCCAGCAGACGCACTGAGATAGATGCTGTCTTTTCTCCTGCCGAGAAATCCAGCTCCAGTGATTCCAAGCTACCCTTGCGGGTTGTTGGGAACTCGAGTCCTGAGCCTGACCATCTTCATTCCAAATCAAGGTACGGAGCTGATTAGACCCTAAGAGAAATCTTGGACAGATTCTTGGTAAAGAATACCAAATGTATGCTACATCTCACTTACTTCTTCCCTCGTACTAAGCTTAGGTTAGGTACATCGGGGAAGGCGTATTTTAGAAGCACCAGTTGAGTACTTTTAGCCTTTGTTATTTATGTATGTATTTATCTATGTTTTAGGAACCATACAATGCTCTTACAGTATTCTTTTATTCTACCCTTTTTACTGTATCCATTATATTTTGCAACCAGTTTTACCATTGTAGCAGTTAATTTCCTATGCTTGAGAAAGAAGACTGTTCAATAAAATCTTTTATTGAAAACGCCCGTCTATCTATGTCTCTGCACCTCTGGTGAAACGAAGCATGCACGATTGACTGAGTGAAATATCTATCTATTGTTTCCACGACTCTCAAGATCAGTTTTATCTTGGGGAAACAAAGTTGTCATGTTTATGCGGTTGTCAGAAACTAAATACCTTCTTGTGAACTCGAGAAAGTTTCTAGTGACCTCTGAGCTAGCTGGCACTCACAATTAAGTCTAATATATTCGATAGAGACCTAGTAGATATAAGTCCTACGTCAAATCTATAGGGTATATTATTCCAATGCGCAGAGCTGGAGGAGGTAGGCCAATAGTAGGCCAATAGTCTCATCTGTGGGCAATGTCAATGACTTATCCAAATATGTGGATCACTTTTTGAAAGAATATGTTATTGAGCTGCCCTCGTACATCAAAGATACAAAGGATTTCCTAAACAAAATAGAAGAGATCAAATGGGAGGAAGGACTGACCTTCATTACCCTGGACGTGAATTCATTATATACTATCATTGATCACGGCCAGGGTTTAGAGGTATGTATTCATTTCCTGAGCAAAAGAGACATCTGTTGTCAAAAACATACTAACATTTTAGCTGAAAAGATGACGATATGTCTCATGAACACTATCTTCATATTTGACGGAGACCTCTAGAGGCAGACAAGGGGCACAACGATGGGAACATGCTTCATGCCAAGTTTTGCAAATCTCTTTCTAGGCAAGTGAGAGGAGGAACTGCGGCATGACACTAATTTTAAACCAGATTTTGAAAAAATGGTGTTGTGGCTGAGGTACATCGATGACCTCTTTATTATATGGAGAGGCAGTAATGAGGAGGTCGTCGACTTTGTCCGGAAACTTAACAGCAATTCGTACAACATTACACTGACACATAATATCAGCAAGGACAGTGTAGAATTTCTTGATACGCAAGTCACAGTGAAAGAGGGTACACTGAGTACGAGCCTACACTGTAAGGAGACCACAGGGAATAGTCTCCTGCACGAGGAAAGTGCTCACCCTGATGCACTGAAATGGAGCATCACATTTGGGGAACTTCTTAGAGCCCGCAGAAACTGCAGTACAGAAGAAGCTTACATTAACGAACAGAAAATCATGCTGAAAAGATTCATCAAACTAAGGTATCCTAATTGGGTACTCAAAAGAGCATTGTCCAAAATCAAAGAAACTAACAGAGCTGAAGCCCTTACCTATGCAGAAAGAGTTAAGGATAATGAGATTACTCAGCCTACAAGAGTGATTACCACATTTAATCACCAATCCAAGAAAGTTCAGAAAATATTATCTGACAACTGGAACATCCTCAAAACAGACTCTATCATAGGCCCAACTATAAGTGATAGACCCACGATAACATACAGAAGAGGCAGAAGCCTTAGAGACATGTTGGTTAGGAGTGACATCACTGAAACCCAAAGGGGTAATGTATATAACCTCAAAGTGTTCTACCTCTGTGGCGATTGTAAATCTTGCAGAATGAGTCACATGGTAAAAGAATTTAAAATTCCAGGATCCAGAAAAAACAGACAGATAACACAATTCCTGACTTGCAGTACTAGTTATATAATCTATGTTCTGGAATGTCCCTTCGAACTTAGGTACGTAGGCAGTACTACTTGCATGGTCAAAAAACTTATTCAGGAACATCTTAAAGCGATCACCAATAAAGACGCACACTACCCTATTGCAAGGCACTTTCTAGACAAACACCAGTCTAAGAACTCACTCCTGCGGTTTTTCTCAATCTAACAAATCAGTTTGGGAAACAGAGGAGGGAACAGGGAACTAGCCCTGAGAAAAAAATAATCTAAATGGATCCTAGAACTAGAAAGTAGATTCCCTGGGGGCCATAACCTCGATGAGGAGTTAGCAACTCACTTACATGAGGAATAGGGTTCCTACAAGACTGTGACATGATTGTATTACTGTATTATATCAGTGTATGTAATTGATGTTTAATGCACTTTTGTATATAATTGTAAATGTATTCGTTAGATGTGTAGAATGGAGAATTGTCTTAATATTCTCTTATCTTTATTTTTTATCTTGCCACAGGAGGAAAGGAAGGGAACCAACACCGACACCTCACAGGCTCCTTACCCTCTTCTTCAATAGGATCATGTCCTGCACAGCGCACAAAATAAGAGATTTAATTTCACTTTATCACTATGAATTTAGTCTGTATTCGTTTATTCATAAATAGACATATGGCATTAGTTTACCAACTGTCATACATGCAGCCGCGTAGGCACTGTCAATCATGCAAAGTAGAAACTTCCTGTACTAAAGGCACTAGTCCCCCTGTAAGCATGCATGATTCGCAATCGCTTGTGAGTCTCATACTAGGATTAGCAACTGCACATTAGCAGCCCTTGCCCCTTCACTTTGACATAAATGTAAATGTAAATGTTGGATACTTGTAAAGCGCATTGTTACTCTACCCGAGTGTCCTGGCGCTGTAGACCGCTGGGGAACCCGTCCTGGTTTTCCATGTGAGATGGTCCCTTTCTGGGTACCTCCAGGGTGAAACCAGGCATCCCCGGCATCTGTGGGGGCCGTTGTAGAGATGAGGCAAGCTTAATGCCCAGAGTTACCGAGTGTGTTCCCTGGTTAAAGTAGGCACTGAGGCGAGAATTATTGAGTCTGTTGACCCTGGTCCAAGACCCTGCCGCGTCGGGAATTGAACCCTGGTCCCGGGCCGTTCTCTGCTTACAGGTCTGCCGCCTCTAACCAGTGAGCCACACCTCTCCACACCACATCCACATCAAATCATGTAACGCTTTACCCTGTTGCACTAGTCCTCCATTAAATTCATGGTATGGCATACGCTATGTGCTTATTGCTTGAGAAATTTTATCGTTACTGTACACAGCACAAGACTGAGTATATTATCAGGCACTCTACGTGCCACCTGGCTACCACTCAATATCGTAGTACGGCCAATATATATAAGGGACGCAACATCACTAAGCTGGAAACTAGTATAGATATGTGTAATTCGCACAAGATCTTTGTTGTTAGTGTGTTCATACATATGGTATTCACTTTCCTTATGTTATTATCCAACACTACAAAATGGCCGCTATATTCACTGATGTGAAAAAGTGACGCAAATGTAATCTTCTATTTCTATTATTTTGTACATATACACGTCGTAAGGAAGTAACCAAATCTTGTGACGAAGGCACTTCGTGTGTCGAAACGCATAATGGGTGAATAAACTCCTGGTTTATCTTTTTTGACCCCTGAGAGTGCGTGATTATTGACTTTGGATTGTAATATATATATACACATATCACACAGCAACTCCTAGAGCCACGAAGAAGCAGAAGCCACAGCGGGGAAACTGTTTGAAGCTCTTTATTGATGTAAGGCATTGTAAAGCATAATGCATTTCGGCCAGGAAAACGGCCTTCTTCAGATGCCATCAGGTGTTTCAGCAGACCAATTCACCCGTTTTTGAATAGCCCTGCCACTGTCCCATTGGATGAGGACTGCCCCACCCCCTTCTTGAATGTCTGCTTACTATTTGCTGTTCGTGGGAACTGTAAATCCCTGAATTCAATGTCCAGGTAAGTGCTGCATGGGGTGGGTCCATCTGGATTTGCAGAGTGCAGGAAAAACGGCTATATATATATGTATATATATATATATATATATATATATATATATTACCTACTGGCGGTCGCCAGTAGGTATATATAGTTAGGATTTTTTCTCTATGGGATTTTTGAAAATTCTATGTCTAATAACTTTGGCGTTTGTGGACGGAATTGGCTGAAATTTTCAGGAAAATGGAACATTTTGTTTCTGAGCAGCCCCTGAAAATTCGGGGGGGGTTCGTCAAGGGGGGGCCGAGAAAAAAGGGGGGTCCCAAAACGTGTTTTTAACATTGAGTTTTCCATAGGGCGGTTGGCCTCACTTTTAGCCCGAACGGCTGAATGGATTTGCACGAAACTTGGCAAAATTGTAGGGACTGGTAGCCCGATGTGCCTTTGCTAGGTCTCAATGTATGTGCTCCAGTGGATTTTGAGAAATTAATGTTAAAAAAAAGATATATATCTGTAACAGCGGACCAGGCAGCGCTCCGGTTCGCGGACTTTACGCGTTACGGAGCTTTGTGAAGCGAAGCTGATTGGTTCTCCGGCGTCTGTAAACATTCCAAACAGTCCGTAGCGGCCGCCATCTTGTCTCTCAGTAGGATCGAGAGACAAGAGGAGGCCAAAGCGAAGGAGCAAATGACCATAAGGGGGCATAGTAGATCCTCCCTGACCCTCTAGGTTTGATGTGGAGGTTTTAAAAGGGCCCCGCGGGGCAAAAAAAAAAATAATAATAATAATCGAACGGCTGAATGGATTTGCACGAAACTTGGCAAAATTGTAGGGACTGGTAGCCCGATGTGCCTTTGCTAGGTCTCAATATATGTGCTCCAGTGGATTTTGAGAAATTAACGTTCAAAAAAAGATATATATCTGTAACAGCGCTCCGCTTCGCGTACTTTTCGCGTTACGGAGCTTTGCGAAGCTGATTGGTTCTCCGGCGTCTGTAAACATTCCAAACAGTCCGTAGCAGCCGCCATCTTGTCTCTCGGTAGGATCGAGAGACAAGAGGAGGCCAAAGCGAAGGGGCAAATGACCATAAGGGGGCATAGTAGATCCTCCCTGACCTCTTAGGTTTGATGTACCATTTTGCCAAGTTTGGTGTAATTCCGTTCAGCCATTCAGGCTGTAGACGTATCTAAATGTCCTATGGAAAATTGCATGGGGAAAACACATTTGAAAGTGTTGAAATTTAGAACCAATTAAAATGTTACTTTGGTTTTGTATTTGTGTGTGATGAAAGTTAATTGGTTATGTATATATCTAAAATGAGAGGAAACCACAGCCATTTTGTGATACTACTGTCTGAGGTACATTTGTGAGGAATTTTTGGTGGTCAATTGCTGGTGTTTGATTTACACAGTACTAACACTTCTCCTACTTTTAAAAAGGTGAGTTGTTAATTTGTAAGGGGAACTATGTTGTACACTTGAAGATAATTTGAAAAATGTTTTCTGTTATTTATTTACAGTCCTTCTGTTATACTAAATACTTGATGAAGTTAGTTTTATATTATGTATTACTAAAAACGATAAATGAAAGTGATTATTTTTTTCTGCAATTTACAGCAAGCAATTTTAAAATAAAATGGCTCACAATGAAGAGACCATGGCAATTTCTATTGAATTATCCACTACATGTATTGAAATTGAGAGCACCAATAATGAAATATTGTCACAAGGAGGAGATGACTTGAATGATTTTTTTGATCAATCTGTTGATGGCGAATTTATCGAATGTTTGGAGACCATAGAGTTAGAAGAATCATCATTGCAGACTTTTCATGAGGAGATTCCAGATGAGATGATTGAAGAGGAAATTCCTGATGAGGACATGTTACTAGTTCTTTCAAATTTTGAAAATTCAGAAGAATAAATTTATATTTAGAAATCAAAAATTGTTTGAGACATTATTCATTTTTATTTTTAATTTATGAGGTTGTAGCGAAGTGATTGTAGTATAAAATGAGACTTATAGTATAGAGTTCAACATTTTTATGTTACATGGTAAGTTTACTCATATTTACTTTCCTTCTCCCACTATATTATCTCCAATGTGTATTTGACATCTCTTCTTCATCTCCGGCCTCCTTTCTCTCACTGTCTGTCTCTGATGCATCTTATCGCTGCCATTTTGTGTAATTACAGAAGAGAGTAAAAAAAAATAGTTCGGAACGTGAAAAGGGGGCAAAGTAGAGTACCCCTCACCTCCTAGGCCTTCTCAGGCGGTCCCAAAAGGATCAGTTTCTGCTTTCCTGAGAGATTATGGTATGAGTTCCATATACCACAATAACTTGCATTACAACATGCAAGATATCTATCTCCTATTACCAACTTTTGGAGATATTCGCGCTAAGCGCGAATATCTCCAAAAACTAACACCTGCCCTGAGCAGTTCTTAGCCATGTTATCCAATGGGAGGTGGATAACATGGCTAAGAGCATTAGCTCGGTAATGCATGAATATCGCGGACTTTTTAGCGATATTCATGCATTGCGGCCGTTTTTTATCGCATTTGCGATAAACCTTGATAATAGCAAGGTTTATCTTCGATAATTTCTGACGATGCTTAGCGGTAAAAAATTCGTTGCTAAGCATCGTTAGCGATAAATATCGCTTAACTTTGGTAATATGCACCAACGTCTGTTAACGTTCGATTCGAAGGAAATGAGGAAGTGTTGAAAAACATTGTCTGCGCCATCTTGCCTTTTTTGAAATGCCACACTTTTGTCGTGAACGGCAGCCATTTTAGATGCCTTGACCAGACCCACTCTCTGCACGCTGTCGATCCTTAGCATGGCTCCCCACCTTCGCAAGCATCTTCCCCAGGCACTGGTCACCCCCGCTCTCTGTGTTATGCATGGGCAATAAACCTCCCCCCATCTGCGCTGCTCTTCCTTGAGAATCACACTCTGTGCCCGCCCGACACCTCCCTTTCGCCCTATTCACTACCGCACCCTCTGACACTCCTCTTCCTCTGTGTCCGATTGTCCAGGCTATCAGCTAGCCCTGCAGATGTAGTTTATGGCCCCAGCTGTAAAGAATCACCCCTCTTCAAAGGAGTTATAGTAGATCAAGGCCCACACCCGATGAGATCCATCACACCACACGTGTTCCTACTATCTGAAAACCATCCTGTATTGTGATTGGGGAGGGGACCGAGCCTGAAGCGGAAGATTCCAGGGATGACTCTTTGTACATCAAAGTTTTTACAATTATGTGTCATATTAAAAATATATAGCACTCCAACAAAGTAGTAGGATTATAAAACTTTAATAACTTATAAATATATACAACAAAACAAAAACAGTAAAAACATTTAAACAACGAAGAGACCGTGGCAATTTCTTTTGAATTATCCAATACATTTATTGAAATTGACAGCACCAATAATGAAATATTCTCACAAGGAGGAGATGACTTGAATGATTTTTTTGATCAATCTCTTGATGGCGAATTTATCGAATGTTTGGAGACCATAGAGTTACAAGAATCATCATTGCAGACTTTTCATGAGGAAATTCCTGATGAGGACATGTTACTAGTTCTTTCAAATTATGAAAATTCAGAAGATGTTGCCTGGGTGCCGCACTGATTTGGGTATCCGGCGTGGGGCGTCCCGGGGGGTGGATTGTCAGTAGCGGTCTGTTGTGCGAATAGTTCCAAGGCAGCAGAAAGCGCTGAAATCTGGATGTCACGAAGGTGATGTCTAGTAAGTTGCCGCCCAGCAAATAACGGCGTGGGGCGCCGCGGGGGTGAGTGAGTCCAGTAGGCACCACAGCTATACTTATCGGCATTGCAGAATTACTGCTGGGGACAATGCCTGTGCTGTAGCAGGGTCACAGCAGAAACAAAAAGGATTCTGTTGAAGATGTTGTTGGTTTTCAATTTGAAAACAGTTCTGGTGTCAACTGCTATGCTAATGTAGTGGTTAATGTTTTGTTTTCTCTAGAAAATGTAAAAGAGGGGGAGGCAGTCCATAGTTCCGGTAAAAGGGCAAAGGAAAGGATCGGTGGTTTGAACTATCAGTCAAAAAGGGGAGGGGGTGCAACAATTTTTCCTACCGGGTCACACTGTGCTTTCACCGGAACTGAGGTCTGCAGGATTCTAGTCATTCAAACTGAGGCTGGTGGCAGCATGGGAGCGCCGACGTCCCGCGGATACAGTTTCGTCACTCCACGGGCGATCATGGCAGTCATTCCCCATCGGGGGTGTCTGCGGGGGTCGGAGACTCCTGCGGCTCCTCTAGAATCTTCAAGGTCGTGGAGGACTACGGTGGTGGAGTCAACCAGTGACCGGGCCATTTCTTTATGCTGGGCCCGCTCTTGCCAGGTCGACCGCCATTTTGAGAGTTCGGTAGCTACAGGCGATCGCGGGGTCAAATGAGCGGACGGGCTCCACCCTGCCGGGCGAGACGTTGCAGCATCGCCACAGCGGAAGAACCCTTTTCCGGGCGCCTGGAGCGCTGAGGGTGCAGCTGGGAAGCCTTCACCTGGGGAGGCGGGAGAGGCCTGTTCGCATCGTCTCTCCCTCCCAGTGCACCCCACGGCGTCTCGCTTGACATTTGTTATGGCCGGACCAGGCGATGAGGATGAGGGGGGGGGTCGGAGGCATGTGCAAGACATCCCCCCCCAGTGTTGTCGCAGCCATTATAAAAGAAAGAAGAAATGTCCCGTCCGTCTTTGGGCCGCACCTCCGGTGGATGGCGGCCGGACGCCCTTTGCTCTGGCCCCATGAACGGGTTCCTTGGCTCATCGGCTGCAGCCGGATCCCGTCGGCCCCAGCCCCCGGCCGTTGGTGGCCGGACCGGGAGAGAGTGTGGAGGGACAACCTGCAACTCTCAAGGGCCACCGCAGCCGGACTGGGAGAGAGAGGGGAGGGTCGAGGACAGGGACATTCCCCCCCCTGAAACTCTCCAGTGTTGTCAATCCCCCTGGCCGGGTCCCGCTGGCCTCGGCCTCTCCTCCGGCTACACCCTACGTGATGATCTCCTGGCCGAGGCGTGGCAGCAGGACCCGCCTTATATGTGTTGCTTCCGGCTGGGCGTAGCCGAAAACCTGTTGCCCTTTGGAAGTTTCTAGAATGGGGCGGATGTCTGCTGACTTCTATCTTTCCCAGTTTGCCGTTATTTGGCCGTGGCAGGCGGTGGGACAGACACGTTTTGGGGCAGTGAGGGGCGATGTTTTCAGGTTTCTTATTACGGGCTTACTTCTAACGTTTCTTGTTTCTAGGACAATAATAGGTTTTATCATTACGTATTGTTATCGTTTCTTTGTTTGTTATTTAATAAAAAGTTCATCAGTGGCCTACTGATTTTCGTTTTCCTATTCTTTTCTTTCCAGGTTGTTTCATGCTAAAGTTTCTGTTAACAGGATACAGTGATCACTTTGTTATTATTGCATATGTCCTTTTCACTAGGGGTGCTCTCTGGTCGGGCCAGATGACCTATCTCTAGTAAATGGTCCGGGTGAAACAGGTGCATCAATCAGTGGGGAGTAGATAGGCATGACAGATTACAACGGGGGAGAAAGGTCCGCATTACGTACCCTTTCACTACTTGCAAAGATTTTCCTACGTTTATTTGCAAACAGGTAATACCTCCAAAAAGAACTAATTCCCAAACAGTCAATGTTCGGACAATCAATCAATCAATGAGGAATGAAATAGGTACGACGTGTTAAAGGCTTGCGTTACCTACCCTTCACTATCTGCAAAGGGAGAGAGAATATTCCTATTCTTCCTCGTTTGCAGGCAGAGAAGATCCTTAAGAGAACCAACTTCGAACAATTCAATGCTCGATTCAAACAATCAACAAGGGGTACTGTGAACAGAAATGAACGCCGCTTATGTACATACACATTGCTATTTTCAACAGGTTGTTCCTAATGTTTCTATTTTAGCGAGGTCAAAAAGAGATCCCATTAGTGGCCTACTGATTTTGCTCGATTCCTTTTGTTTTTTTACACGATTTTTCGCTATCTGCAAAGACTAAACAGAGTATTGCGACTCTGTGCTTGTTTGTAAATAGAGAATGAACCAAAGAGAACAATCAATCAAATGGAGAGAGAAGCAGGCACGACGGATTACAACGGGGGCAAAGGCCTGCGTTAACTACCCTCCACTATCTGCAAAGAGAGAGTACTCCTAATAGAAATGAGGGGTGGGGGGCAGCATTCAAAGCAGATCAGTGTGCATAAACACGAAAATGTTTTTACTTACCACGTACTTGACATTCGACAGTGTATGATATTTGCTATTAAAAAACCATTGAAATTCACTGAAAAAACCATAGGTTATAGACCATATATAGTTAGGAATTAGCATTTACAAAACCTTGAAAATTCACTGAAAAAACCATAGGTTATAGACCATATATAGTTAGGAATTAGCATTTACAAAACCTTGAAAATTCACTGAAAAAACCATAGGTTATAGACCATATATAGTTAGGAATTAGCATTTACAAAACCTTGAAAATTCACTGAAAAAACAATAGGTTATAGACCATATATAGTTAGGAATTAGCATTTAAAAAACCTTATTTTACTCACACAAAACCATTGAAATTCCATATATAGTTAGTTGCACTAACTATATATCGCGCACCCGCAATCCACTGCTGATCATGTCACATATTACATCATTCATGACATGGTCAGTGACATCACTGATGACATCTCAAATGACATCACTGATGACATCAATGATGACATCTCATTTGACATCATTCTTGTGCTAATACGATAAACCTCTTCAGACTCTAATATAACCTTAGATACACTCAGTGTATACAGACACTCACACACTGTCACTCATCCATGGAGTTACTCACACACCTAGTCAGTCATGCAAATAAACAATCTCACCTCCATTTCTTCAACTATACAGTTATACACACCTTACTTATTCAAACATATACTAACACATATTTACTCTCTTATACAATCCCTGATACAAGTTCACAATGATCCATACAACCACTCACACATTCAGTGGCTCTCATGCACAGTTATTTATATATGCCAACTCTCACATGTACTGTGTTTTACATATGTACTTACTATGACATGTAGCATTGAGATATCCATTCACTCATCAATACACTCATGCACACAGTCAACTGCCCATGTAGCTGTTTCCACATGCACTCTTGAACTCATACACCTAGTGAATCAACTGCTCACACATCTATGCACAGAGTCACACACCTCCCAGCCACCCCTACACAAACTCAATCTCCCATACAAATATTTGGGCAACCAATCAATAACACATATAGCCTCTCGTATAGCTAATGATCAACACATGCAGCAGTTTACATCACAACAGACATTATGATGCACAAATTAAGACAGTTTAGTCACTAACCCATGCATTCAGTGAGACACATTTAATCACTCACTCATACAGTCAGGCACGCACCTACTAAATCCTTCATCCAGACACTTATACATCCACTCATTCTTCAATATGTAAGACATATTTTAACTTTACAGAAACATACAGTCACTGGATGTTGTCATCAGTGATGTCATCAGTGATGTCATTTGAGATGTCATCAGTGATGTCATCAGTGATGTCACTGACCATGTCATGAATGATGTAATATGTGACATGATCAGCAGTGGATTGCGGGTGCGCGATATATAGTTAGTGCAACTAACTATATATGGAATTTCAATGGTTTTGTGTGAGTAAAATAAGGTTTTTTAAATGCTAATTCCTAACTATATATGGTCTATAACCTATGGTTTTTTCAGTGAATTTTCAAGGTTTTGTAAATGCTAATTCCTAACTATATATGGTCTATAACCTATGGTTTTTTCAGTGAATTTTCAAGGTTTTGTAAATGCTAATTCCTAACTATATATGGTCTATAACCTATGGTTTTTTCAGTGAATATATATATATTACCTACTGGCGGTCGCCAGTAGGTATATATAGTTAGGATTTTTTCTCTATGGGATTTTTGAAAATTCTATGTCTAATAACCTTGGCGTTTGTGGACGGAATTGGCTGAAATTTTCAGGAAAATGGCACATTCTGTTTCTGAGCAGCCCCTGAAAATTGGGGGGGGTTCGTCCAGGGGGGGTCGAGAAAAAAGGGGGGTCCCAAAACGTGTTTTTAACATTGAGTTTTCCATAGGGCGGTTGGCCTCACTTTTAGCCCGAACGGCTGAATGGATTTGCACGAAACTTGGCAAAATTGTAGGGACTGGTAGCCCGATGTGCCTTTTGTAGGTCTCAATATATGTGCTCCAGTGGATTTTGAGAAATTAACGTTTAAAAAAAGATATATATCTGTAACAGCGGACCGGGCAGCGCTCCGGTTCGCGTACTTTTCGCGCAACGGAGCTTTGTGAAGCGAAGCTGATTGGTTCTCCGGCGTCTGTAAACATTCCAAACAGTCCGTAGCGGCCGCCATCTTGTCTCTCGGTAGGATCGAGAGACAAGAGGAGGCCAAAGCGAAGGGGCAAATGACCATAAGGGGGCATAGTAGATTCTCGCTGACCCCCTAGGTTTGATGTGGAGGTTTTAAAAGGGCCCAGCGGGGCAAAAAAAAAAAATAATAATAATCGAACGGCTGAATGGATTTGCACGAAACTTGGCAAAATTGTAGGGACTGGTAGCCCGATGTGCCTTTGCTAGGTCTCAATATATGTGCTCCAGTGGATTTTGAGAAATTAACGTTAAAAAAAAGATATATATCTGTAACAGCGCTCCGCTTCGCGTACTTTTCGGGTTACGGAGGTTTGCGAAGCTGATTGGTTCTTCGGCGTCTGTAAACATTCCAAACAGTCCGTAGCGGCCGCCATCTTGTCTCTCGGTAGGATCGAGAGACAAGAGGAGGCCAAAGCTAAGGGGCAAATGACCATAAGGGGGCATAGTAGATCGTCCCTGACCCCCTAGGTTTGATGTGGAGGCTTTAAAAGGGTCTCGCAGGGCAAAAAAAAAATATACAGTTTTTTTAGTTTTTTTGCGTGGAGTGCGCCCGGTTCGCGAACCGGGAAGCGTTCTGGGGAGCGTACTTTCTTGAAAATTAGTGAAAAAAGTTAGAGTAAAATAATAATTGTGAGTGATCAGATGTAGGGTAGCTCTGAGAAGAGCTTTTGGGTTTATGGTACATTTAGGTACTTATAAGTAGGTACCAATGCACAGTCTTAAATTCAGAGTGAAAATTCTGTTGCCCTGAACTCCATCTCCTCTGTAGATATCTTGCATGTAGTAACGCAAGTTATTGTTGTACAGGGAGCCCATTCCATGGTCTCTCATGTAAGCTGAAACAGATTTGTTTACATGCTTCCTCGATTTCTCAATTTCTGGACAAAATTGGTTCGACCACCTCCATTTTTGTCTTTGGCATATATTTGAATATACCAAGGCAGTCTGAGGAAAAAGTGCCATCAATTGCTCAAAGGTGTCCTTTAAAAGCATTTCCAGACCTACCCCAGTCAAAGTGCCCAAATCATTACCTCCACAGTGCACAATTAACAGGTCAGGTTTTGGCAAATGCATAAACGTTTTCACCAATGGTATCAATTGGTGACATTTTAATCCTCTGTGGCCAAACCACTTAATTTCCACATCTTGTAAATTGAGGTTAGGTAAATTCCTGTTTTCAGCGTACCTCTGAGCCCAATAGATGTAACTATGTCCAACAATCTAGACAGAAAACATGGTGAGAGAAGGTTCTCCTGCAGTCAGATGAAGTGTGGCAATGAAATGGCAGTTGAAAAAATGAGAGTGTAAAATGAAAAAAACTGAGGAGTTTCTGTGTTAATGAAGCAGTAAGAGTGATTGGTGGATTTTGATTGCTGAAAACAGAAAGTTAGGGTGCATGGATGAGTTCGTTGAAAGATGTATTTTGAGTGGCGAAGAAAAAATCATTAAATGAAAGATTGCACTGGATATGCAGGTGCACTGAGAGTTCAGAGTTCAATTGCAACTTTGTTGTGTGAACTTGGAAACACCAGAGGTCTTGCAAGAGGTGGTTGCTATGCAGAAAAAGCAGAGAGGGGGCAGAGGGGGGAAGGGTTTTGCTTTGAAAAAAAGTGAGGGAAGAGTTTTGATTGGGTGACATGAGAGATATGTGTGAGGAATTACAGCATTTCTGTGCTTTTGATAGCTGCAGACTCTGGAGTGCATACCTTTTGCTCTGCTGAAGACAAATTGGTGTGTTTCTGAGACTGTTTTGAAACTCAAAGTATTTGCTAAGGTGAGAAAAGATTTCTTTAATTTAGATAGAAAATAGTGTGCTTTAAGGAGAAAATTATGAAGAAAGTTGTGTTTTTCAAATGTTGCTTTGTCTCAAGTGTTTTACAAATAGATTTTGTTTCTTTGAGAAATTGTAATTGGAGAAAATGTGAAGTATTAGTACTGACAGGGTTTTTATGTGCATAGGAGCTGTGGAGTGTTTTCAAATTATGACTTGTAAATCGTTTTTGAGAAAAAGCAATGGTTTTAATATTGATGAGAAGGACATAATGGTGTCTGCTTCTTTATAAGGTAATTGAGAGTCTCTGATGTTATTTTTCCCATTTCAATGTAAGAAGTTTGTCTGTGGAGCAAATTGCTTGTAAATATGCTCCCACCTGTGCATGGCAAATTTAGATTTTGAATGTTTGCGTTACATAGGCATGTTAAAGGTGACTGAAACATGCTGCAAAGGCAATCAAAAAACGCTTTTATGTGTCTTAAGGACATTTTAAGTCATTTCCCCATGTGCAGTGTTTTCAAATTATGAGTTGAAAATCGTTTTTGAGGTAAAGGAATGTTTTCAAAATTTATGTGCGCCATATGCCCCCAAATTTCTTTTTCAGGGGTGCAGCAGGGTGTTCTTGAGACACTCCTGCACCCTCGGAAAAATTCGTAATTTGCGATGAGGTAATTGCTAATCGCAAATTGCACCTTCATTCCTATGGGCATCCTGCTGCATGGAAATGAATGGGTAATTTGTAATTAGCAAATAGCTCATCGCAAACTAGGAATGGTAAAGAATCGCTATTTATTCCTTAAAGTTCGCTATTTAGGAAATGCAAAAAACTTTGATGATACATATGGCGGTTCATGTCTAACAAGATAAGAAGCATAGGGATAGATTTATGATGACTGCCGCATCACCAGGGATGTGTTAGTCACTCTGTGCCGCTGTTCCGTCACCTATGGTGTGCTGCATTTACAATGCGGCGCATCATGGGGCAAAAACAGCACAGATGCGTGACGTATTGTAGAAACTAACTGGGGGGCACTACCAACCAGAATGTAAGATCCTTAATTATTGCCCGGCGGTGTCGCCTCTTGAACCCACAAAGAAGTTAAACTATTGAAGAGGCAGGCGCTGGAGACTGGAAGGCAGGAAACAAGGTTTTTATTCGCTCCGGAGGAGAACACAACGAAAACGGACAGAAGGTATCGTTCTGAGGTGCTCTAACTGCATCCCTGAGGCCTGGCCTCTTATACACAAGTTTATCTCTTTATTACATGTAACACATTCTCGTCGATACTTTGATGTACGGAAAGACATCCTCAGAATCCCCCCTTTCCCAGCCCGTTCCCACGCAAAGTTACAGTGGAAGTCCCCGCCTCGTTCACAACAGGTGATGATCATCGCGCAGCTGGATATTCCGCCGATTCATGGAGTGTGCGGGTTTCGATCGGATCTCGTGGGATGGGGGGGGGGGCTTTGATCATCTCGGGGGTCCTTTGAGGAGGGAAGCTTTCTATTGTATGGGGAGGGGCAAGGGATTGGTATCGGCAGAGCTAGGTGTCGGCCTGGGAACGGGGAAGACAAACGGGCACACGGGGAAAAGGGGTTTGCATCAAAGGGCCGGAGATCATGAAAGGGAGGCAGGGAGGTGTCGCGTTGGGAACAGGATGAGGGCCTGGGACAGAGCAGCGCCGAAGAGGGGTTTATGACTCAAGGCAGGTGCAAGCAGGGGGTTGCCAGCGAAGCTAGGAGAGAGAGAGAGACGCGCTGGCTCTCGGCGAGAGCAGGGAAGCCATGGTGTCCAAAATGGCGGCTGTTTTACGCGCACGAAAGGTTTAAGGAGAGCAAGAGGGCGCCGATAATGTTGACGGTTTCAGCCTAACTTTCAACAGTCCCCCCTTTTCAACATATCTAGCCAACTTGCTTACTCAATGTCAATTTTCATCAAATTCCTAACTTCGGTATCATACAATGCTGTCATATGTTCGTTTCCAATGTCCACAGTTTTGGAAAAAATACAACTCGCACATAAGGAACACATAGGTGGCAAACATTGAATTCCTAAGCATAGGCCACATATTACAACTACGGGAATCAGGATAATGGTGAGCAGTCTCCAGCCCCAGCTTTTGACGGTGTCCCAGAACCAACCACCAAGCGACCATTCTTCTTGCTCTTGGTGAACTTCCGAAGAGAGTCTGTGGAGATGTTCGATGGCTTTGTACACTGAGGGTGAGTTGTCCGGTATGTATGTACAACAGCTGGCCCCAATAATGCGGCATGCTCCTCCACGGTCCGCCAGAACCACATCTAGAACGAGGCGGTTCTGAAGAGCCACCAAACGGACCGCTTGGAGCTCGGCAGTGTTGTTGGCAAAGATGCCCGCTGTGATGTTCATGGTTGTCTCGACTGCCTGAGTCAAATGTCGGATGGCACGGCTGTTTGCCATCGGGCCCCAGAGGGGGACGAGTCCTTTCATAGCATCGAGGAACTGTGCCCCTGTTGAGTCGGCTTGTTCAACGTCTTTGGCTCGTTTTTGTCTGTGGTGATTCGCCGGGGCCACATAAGTTGGAGGAAGGACGAAGGAGATGTAGCAAGTGCCCCTCCAGCCTTTGGGGAGCCAGGTGTAGGCCTTCGTGCCGCAGATGAAATACATGTTTGGGGATGACACAAAGGAAGGTGGATCCGTGGAGTCCAAAGTTCTGGTAAAGCGGCAAGCGCTGCGACCCACCAGCTGCGTCCCAAGTCCTTCTACACACATGTGGCCTGTGACGTTGATGACCGTCAGGGCCACAGTCAGAGTGGCAGCCGTTCGTTTCCGCAGATAGGAGAAGGTGGGTCTGGTTGGATTGTTGAACACCTGCATTTCGATTCGTTCTTTGGCCGGGATGTCCATTTGGATCGAGTCGCTGGGGGTCAGCGGGCAGAAGTGTGTCTTTGTCTTGTTTCGCCCGGCCCCATGAGAAGAATGTGCTGCAGTTCTGCTGGAGGTGGCATTGTCCGTATAGCTCTCTTGCAGGAGGATCAGCCAGGCAAGGCAGGAGCCGTGGACGGAGAAGGGTGAAGGGATGAATGGTATTGAATGTCCAGTGGCATGGGGTAGCAACCCACAGATCCAGCAGTTGGTGGCGTTGGTGGCAAGATTGTGCTGGTGAAGTAGCTGCACGAAGGAGTTGTTCCAAAACTCCTTTCGCCTCTCTCTTAGTTGGGGAGAGAGCGAAATTAGATAATGTTCCTTCATGGTGGTAGGCTGAGCAGTGGTTAGGAATGTTTCGTGAGCAGGTGCGTGTTCTTCCATAATCCAGAGCGTAGTCATGAGGAGAAAACAGAGGAGGATTACGATGAAGAGTGCAATTGTCTTTGAGCTATGGAGTCTGTCTGTTCTCGGATTTCTGTAGTGGGTATTTCCTGTTGTCTCAGTCGGCTTCTTGTTTGGCGCTTCCATCATCTTCTTATCTGGCGCTTCCATCATCTTCGTCTTCAAGGTGCTCGGTAGTGGGCAGGACCACAGACTTAGTTTTAGCTTCTCTCCAGGTAACCCTTGGTAGTTTGGGTCACCGTTCTGAGATTCTTTAACCTAGTCCGTGGCCTACTTAGCCGAAGCTCCCTCCTTTCGCCGCAGGAAATACCCTTCTCGAGATGGCACAGTGGGGTCAGGATGTTTTGAAAGTTCAAGTGTCTCTGTGTCAGGATAGCAGTTCAACGATGGTCGGTCCTGGTTCAGGAGCTCTTCTTGGGTGTTGACGGTGTCTGTCGTGGCCAGGGTTGGGGAGACCTTTTTGCAGTGATGGGCGTGCAGCCAATGTTTCTTCCCCTCCACTCGAAGTGCGGTCCGAGTGGTGATCAGCACTTGCCAGGGGCCCGTCCACCGGGGTTCCAAACTCTTTGATCGCTGAAAATTTCGGATCAGCACGAAGTCCCCCGGCTGGATGGCGTGACCCGGACCCCTGGAAGCATCGGGGATGGCCTGCTGCACCTGCTGATGAAGGACAGACAAAGTTTCAGTCAATTTGTACAGATAATCAGACATTAGGACATCCGGAACGTCATGAATGGAAGTTGGTTTCGGGGCAGACCAGACGCTCATGGGTCGACCGAAGACAACTTCATAAGGGGTTAAGTGATGTCGGGTGGGGGTGGAGCGCATCGATAACAATGCCAGTGGGAGGGCGTCTGGCCATTTCAGGCCCGTCGTAGCCACTATTTTGGCCAGTTTAAGCTTGAGTGTGGCATTGTGTCGTTCGACAAGCCCTGCAGATTGAGGGTGGAAGACTGCGTGGAATTTCTGTTTAATACCCAGCCCATTTAGGATGAGCTGGATAACGTTGGCTACAAAGTGGGGGCCATTATCACTCCATAAAACACGACAGAGGCCATAACGGGGGAAAAACTCCTTTAACAGGACCTTTGCAGTGGCCATAGCGGTGTTGTCACGGGTTGGATATGCTTCCACCCATTTGCTAAATGCGCACACCACGACAAGTACATATTTCAGGCCTTGGCATCTGTCTAGCTGGATGTAGTCCATCTGCAGGACTTCAAATGGGTGGTTTGGGACCCCAAATCCCCCCCGGGGTACTACAGTTCCTTTCCCGGGGTTGTGTTGCAGGCATATTAAGCATTGTTGGACCAGGCGTTTGGCGGAATCTGGGATCTTGTCATTGTGCCAAACCCTGGAGACAAGTTCGATCATGGGGGCTGATCCTATGTGGGCAGGGGAGTGTGCCATGGTTAATATGGGAATCAAGTACGAATCAGGTAGTAGCCATTTGTTCGTGTCTTTTGTCCGCCAGCAGCCTTCATCGTCTTTCAATCCCACCCGTGTCCATTCAGTCAATTCGTGTTGTGTGCTAGTCGTTTGTATGTCTCTGATTGTGTCCTTGGCGTCAGTCCAGTTTTCTGCTTGTGACCTGGTCACATACATATGTGTTGTCGTTCTATTTTCAGCTGTCGTTCGGGCGGTGATGTCAGCTAGTGCATTTCCCTGTCCGATAATGTCTGTCACTTTCTTGTGTGCCTGGCATTTGATAACGGCAAGTCTGTTGGGGAGGAGGACAGCTTCGATTAAGGCGGAGACTAAATCCCCGTGCAAAATGGGTGTGCCGTGTGAGGTCAAGTATCCTCTCTCCCTCCAGAGGAGCCCAAAATGGTGAACCACCCCGAAGGCATACTGGCTGTCAGTGTAAATGTTCGCTGTGGTTCCTGCTGCCAGGATGCAGGCTCGCGTCAAAGCAATCAGTTCCGCTGCCTGGGCAGATCGCTGGGTGATGCGGGCTGTTTCTACTACAGTTCGAGCCGTGGTGACTGCATAGGCAGCGGAAGTGGTACCATCGGAGAGTTTGATGCAAGAACCGTCCACCCACAACTCCCCGTCGGGGTCAGGGAAAGCTGTGTCTCTGAGATCGACCCTACTCCTGGTCTGTTCGTCCGTAAGAGTCACGCAGTCATGTACGGGGTGCACATTGGGATCGTTCTCTGGCAAGGGTAACAGAGTTGCTGGGTTCAGTGTGGTGCATCTTTTCAGGGTGATATGGGGGGCAAGCAAGGTTAGTTCGTATCCAGTCAGTCGTGCACTCGTCAGATGTTGCGTCTTGGTTTGGTTCAGGAGTGTGTCGACTGCATGGGGTACCAGTACCGTGAGGGAATTCGAGAGTACAATCCCCTCACTCTGTCGGATAGAGACTGCAGCAGCAGCTACAGCTCGAAGGCAGGCAGGCAAGGCTCTGGCGACAGGGTCAAGAGTGGCAGAGAAGTAAGCGCACGGTCGTTGCTTAGGACCGATGGCCTGGGTCAGGACAGATAAAGCGCACCCCTCCCTTTCGTGAGTGTAAAGGGAGAAGGGCTTTCTGTAATCAGGGGTACCCAGGACAGGGGCTGAGCAAAGGGCATCTCGTAGTTCTGTGAAGGAAGTTTGACACTCAGGAGTCCAAGGGAGTGGGAAAGGGACGTCTTTGTTTAGCAGAGAAAGCAGTGGTTTTACAACGAGGCTGAAGTTTGGCAACCATTGTCGGCAGAAGGAGGTGAGGCCTAATAGGGAGCGAACCTGCTTCTGGGTTTTAGGGACAGGGGTATCTAGAATAGTTTGGATTCGATCAGGGGTGAGTTTCCTTCCATCTTTGGACAGAAGGTGGCCCAGGTAAGTGACCTGGGGTAGGCAGAATTGCAACTTCTTCTTGGAGACCTTGTGGCCATTTTCCGCCAGGAAGTGCAAGAGTTGAATGGTGGCGGTAACCGCTAGAGGGGTGGTGTCGGCTGCCAAAAGGATGTCATCGACATATTGTACCAACACCACCCCGTCGGGTAACCGGACTTGGTCTAGTTGTCTTTTGAGGGCCTGGCTGTAGATGCTAGGGCTCTCCGTGTAGCCTTGAGGAGCTCGGCAAAACCTATATGAGCGGGATTTTAGGGTAAAGCCGAAGAGATACCGGCTGTCTGGGTGGATGGGGATGGAGAAGAATGCGTTCTTGAGGTCGATGACGGAAAAGGTGGTGGCAGTGGATGGAATCAAGGTCAGGATGGTGGTGATGTCTGAGACCACAGGGTACTGGGGTACTACCACTTTGTTGATCTCTCGGAGGTCGATGATGAAACGGTATGCTTTCTCATCTCCCTCTCCCTGCTTCTTGATAATGGGCAAGATAGGGCTGTTGCAAACGTTGCTAACCACTTCCTCTACCACTCCTGCGTCTATCAGTGACTGGATAATCATTACCAATGCCTTCTCGCCCTCTGGCGATATCCGATATTGTGGGAGTTTTGGGAGTGTTGCGTCTGGTCGGACAGTAATGTGCACTGGGTCAATTAACATACGCCCTACGTCCGAATCCGCTTTGGCCCACAGATACGGAGGTAGAGTGTCAAGCAGGGACGCGTCAACGTCGGTGATGGAAAACATGTGCCGGGGGGAACAATGTCTAAGCAGAACGGGGTTGTCGTAAAGAAACACTCGAACTCCATCTTGAGAACACCTAATCGTCGCTCGGAAGTGTTTCAGTAAGTCAAGTCCCATAATGGCGTCAGGGCTATTGGAGGAAAGCAAGAACGTGGTGTCGGTGGTGTTGTTTTCTACGTCAAAGAGAATCGGGGCAGACAAAGGGTTGGTGGAGGGCGTTCCATCGAAACCTGTCGATGTTATGAGTGAGCCAGACAAGGGTGCCCTTGGAATCAGTCGTTTGGATAACGCACTACGTGTTGCGCCAGTGTCTACCAGAAATGGAGACTTGGTACCCAGGACCTTAGCGGTGACATAAGGGCAAGCAGGGACGCGTCAACGTCGGTGATGGAAAACATGTGCCGGGGGGAACAATGTCTAAGCAGAACGGGGTTGTCGTAAAGAAACACTCGAACTCCATCTTGAGAACACCTAATCGTCGCTCGGAAGTGTTTCAGTAAGTCAAGTCCCATAATGGCGTCAGGGCTATTGGAGGAAAGCAAGAACGTGGTGTCGGTGGTGTTGTTTTCTACGTCAAAGAGAATCGGGGCAGACAAAGGGTTGGTGGAGGGCGTTCCATCGAAACCTGTCGATGTTATGAGTGAGCCAGACAAGGGTGCCCTTGGAATCAGTCGTTTGGATAACGCACTACGTGTTGCGCCAGTGTCTACCAGAAATGGAGACTTGGTACCCAGGACCTTAGCGGTGACATAAGGGCCCTGCTGGTCAACATAGAGCTTGACTGGATCCCTCCCTCGCCCTTGGCTGTCCTATGCAAAGGTGTGAGTGTCGTCATAGTCAGATTGTTGATATTGGTTCTGTCTGGGTCGATCGAACGTATTTGGTCTGCTTGATCTGTCATTAGTCGCGTCATTTGGGGGCCCTCGTTGTTGTCCCCTAGGTCTCGGTCCGTTTGTCACATCCCTGGGGTCTTTGCTTCTGATCATTTCCAGAAGAACTGGGCACTGGGATTTCCAATGGCCAGCCCCTTTGCAGAAAGCGCACTGGTCTTCTCTAAGGTCTGTGCGTCCACTGTAGGAAGTCAGAGTGCGGTCCTGGGGAAATGTAGTCTTAGGGACGTTTGTCTGGTAGTTCCCCCGGTATTGGTCTCGTCCTATAGTCACCCCTTGCAGTTTGGCAATCATCACCCTCTCTTTTAAGTCTTTCTTCTTTCTCTCTGTCGCCCTATCGTTTTCATTTTTCTGATGCTCATAATATTGGGCCATTTGGAGAATCGCTGTAGGTTTGGAGGCTGCCCAACTACTCTCGCTGGCCTGTAGTTTCTGGGAGATTTCCAATGATAGGCCCTTAACATAATTCTGGACAAACAGATGGTGTCCGGTTGCAGTGGTCATGTCCTGGCCGCTGTAATCGGAGAACACCGTTTCAAACCGGGAGAAGTACTCCGATACGTCCTCCTGGGGTTTTTGGCGACAGGCTGTTACTATCGACCAGTCCACTTTCTTTTCTGGGATTTGGGTTTTTAATTTCTCTACGATTTTATCTGGGAGGTCTAGAATGGATTTCAACGGCTTTTGTCCTGGTCCCCGTTGTTTGTCCAGTTCATCGAGTTGTGACCAGGTATGTCCGAACAGCTCAAGGTGGTCGACTTTCCGGATTTGCTTCCACACATCAGCTGGTAGACATAACCCGAAGAACAAGTCGATGTCAGCCAGGGTCATGATAGTTGAACCCAGGGCTGTACCCAATTCAGTATAGAAGGCAGTGGGGTTTTTACGTAGGTCGGGTAGAGATTTCCGGAATGTCAGTATCTCTTGCCGGTCCCATGGCTGGTAGACCCAGTTGTATACTACCCTTCCCTTCGCATCTTGGTTGTTTGCATCATCGTGAGTCCCTGTACCCCGAGGAGGAACCCAGTAAGGGGCAGCCTCACGTATCGGCATCATGGTGTTAGATTGCTCGGTTGGTGGTTCGGTCACTACGGGGGCTGCGGATTTAGCTCCCGGCTTTCGTTCAGTGAGGTGGCGGAAAACCTCAAGCGTACGCGTAAGGAGGTCCGACACATCACACTCGCCCTCATCCCCGATATCGACCTTCCGGTACAGAGTCCTTAGGCTCTCGGGACCTTTGTCTCGATATCGGTCCTCGTATGCATTCAAGACATGATAACACAGTCGTACGGTAAAATGTCGTCTGTGACTCCCTGTATACGAGCTGAACATATCTGTGATGTACTCTTCATCATCCTTCCTTTCTACCAGTGTCCTTGCTATTTTGTCGATCCCCGCTCGCTCATCTTTGTCTAGCCTGTTTGTTCTTGCAGGGCCAGCCCCTCGAGTCTCATGGTCGTCTAACGTCGTTGTTGATGCGGGTTTTAATACAAGGGGTTCGGCCGGCACAGAGGCCATTGGGGCCGACGCTGTGGCGGTACCTTTGTTTGTACCTGGGGGTGGCGCGTGCTGCGCCAAGGGTTGAGAAGGGGCATATGGAGGGGGCATGTAGATGATAGGAGGACCTAACAGCAGGTCCTCATTGGCTTGTCGTTTCGAGGGTAAATCAGGGTAGAGCATGGAGGGGGTTCTAACCGGACACTGGCTTGGCGTTTCCCTTTCTAGTTTCTGTTTAGCTTTCTCTCTTTCCTCTATCTCCTTTTTTAGTTTCTGAGCAGCTAGGTGGGCTGCTTTTTGCAGCTCTTTTTCCAACCTACTCTCAGTTTTCTTTTTACGCTGTTCAGTTTCTTTTCGCCACATGCCGAAGCTATCAAGCATAGTAGGTGTTGTCTTGTTTTTACCCAGGGCAGTTTCTAGCGTTTTTATTTTATCATCATCGAAGGATCCTATCAGGGGCCATTGACTTTCTTGACCCTGTTTTGTATATTTATGCCATAGTTTACTATAGGCAATAGCGGTCAATCCATGCTTCATGAACATGTCCTTATTAGGGGTGCCTTCCAGCGGGGCTGGATGGTCCACCTCTAATAAGCGGTCCGGGCTAAACAGGCTACTAATCAGTGGGGAGAAGACAGACATGACGGCTCGTAACGAGGGACTAAAAAGTCAGCACTGCCTATCTTATCACTAGGTGCAAAGACTGGACAGAATATTTCTATTCTACGTTGTTTGCAGGCAGTGAATACCTCATGGATCAAAAACCAAAGACCAATAAATAACAATGGGGAGAATGAGCAGGTCCGCAAAGATTTGCGTTACCTACCCTTTTCACTATCTGCAAAAAGGGTGGTCTCTTCCCTGTTTGCAGACAGGGAATCTCCAGGAAACAATAGTTTGCGAACAACAGTTCAATTTCAAGTGATTATTGGGCGGGGGAAAAAATAAGCACGGCTGCTGCCCTACCTATCCTCCACTGTTTGCAAAGAGAGAGCCCGTTGTTTCTCCGTTTGCAGACAGTGAATCCCTCATAGATCAAGATAACAAAAGACCGATAAATAACAATGGGGAGAATGAGTTGGTCCGCAAAGATTTGCGTTACCTACCCTTTTCACTATCTGCAAAGAGGGTGGTCTCTTCCCTGTTTGCAGACAGGGAATCTCCAGGAAACAATAGTTTGTGAACAACAGTTCAGTTTCAAGTGATTATTGAGTGGGGGAGAAAATAAGCACGCCTCTGGCCTACCTATCCTCCACTGCTTGCAAAGAGAGAGACCGTTGCTTCTCCGTTTGCAGACAGTGAATCTCCAAATCAACAAAAAGAGCAATACTAGTATTTTTAAACAAACAGGCAATCAAACAATTATTTCGTGACTTGTCGTGGTTACACGACCTTACCCGGACCGCATGGACAGTTTCCTGTCTTCCGAATCCAGCGCCCGATCGTCCTCTCTTCTCCGTTATCCTCGCGGCACTCCTGATGGTTCCCAGTCAGGACCGTAGATCACTCGAGAGAGGTCTGTTCGGAACCAGTGAAGTTCGGATGATCGGCTGTCAGACGAGGGTCTATCGGACAGACGCGTTCCCGATCGTTGCAGTCGTTCACTTTGTCGTCAGGACCTCTCCCACTGGATCCATGGGTCGCTGATGGGCCCCACGCTTGGGACGCCAATTGTAGAAACTAACTGGGGGGCACTACCAACCAGAATGTAAGATCCTTAATTATTGCCCGGCGGTGTCGCCTCTTGAACCCACAAAGAAGTTAAACTATTGAAGAGGCAGGCGCTGGAGACTGGAAGGCAGGAAACAAGGTTTTTATTCGCTCCGGAGGAGAACACAACGAAAACGGACAGAAGGTATCGTTCTGAGGTGCTCTAACTGCATCCCTGAGGCCTGGCCTCTTATACACAAGTTTATCTCTTTATTACATGTAACACATTCTCGTCGATACTTTGATGTACGGAAAGACATCCTCAGAATCCCCCCTTTCCCAGCCCGTTCCCACGCAAAGTTACAGTGGAAGTCCCCGCCTCGTTCACAACAGGTGATGATCATCGCGCAGCTGGATATTCCGCCGATTCATGGAGTGTGCGGGTTTCGATCGGATCTCGTGGGATGGGGGGGGGGGGGCTTTGATCATCTCGGGGGTCCTTTGAGGAGGGAAGCTTTCTATTGTATGGGGAGGGGCAAGGGATTGGTATCGGCAGAGCTAGGTGTCGGCCTGGGAACGGGGAAGACAAACGGGCACACGGGGAAAAGGGGTTTGCATCAAAGGGCCGGAGATCATGAAAGGGAGGCAGGGAGGTGTCGCGTTGGGAACAGGATGAGGGCCTGGGACAGAGCAGCGCCGAAGAGGGGTTTATGACTCAAGGCAGGTGCAAGCAGGGGGTTGCCAGCGAAGCTAGGAGAGAGAGAGAGACGCGCTGGCTCTCGGCGAGAGCAGGGAAGCCATGGTGTCCAAAATGGCGGCTGTTTTACGCGCACGAAAGGTTTAAGGAGAGCAAGAGGGCGCCGATAATGTTGACGGTTTCAGCCTAACTTTCAACAGTATCTGTGCCGTAAAGGTGGCGCATTGCTGGAGTTGTATCGCAAGTGTGATGAAGCTCCAGCAAGGCTCAGGGGTGCCCCTGTCGCAGGGTTTCTGTTCTCACACAGAACTGTGGACAGAGGATTGGAACCTCGGCGAATTAGGGTGCCCCAAAACTCACCTTAGTAATCAAAAACCCCTTAGCAAGCTAGGTACAGTGTCACATTGGATATAACAAACTCTCAATGTTTAGACAATCCAGAATATGAACTTATAGTACCTCAGGATACGTGGAACTCATGAACAGTCGGTCGTTATATATTTCTTAGAAACCAGAACATGGAGTTAAGAAGAACACATGTGTATTTGAAATGTTTATTTACTAATGCCGTCTTCTCAGGCGTAGTATCTTAGATAATACAAGTACACATATTATCAGTAGCAAAATTACCAGCATAGTTACTAGTACATAAAAAGCGAATGGTGACAGTATGTTAACATGCTGTAAATGAATAAGAGTTAGCAACACTTATAAGCAGCCGCGGGCCGTGGAGGGAGTTACGGTGGGGCAGGGAGGCGGGGAGGGGGAGGGGCAGGGTGGAGAGGGCTCCACCCTGCCCCTCCCCCTCCCCGCCTCCCTGCCCCACCGTAACTCCCTCCACGGCCCGCGGCTGCTTATATCTCACCCTCCCTAATACACATATTATATTATTTGCTAAGAAGGTCTCTTTGTGTTGGTTTAGGGCGTGCCCATACTTTAGTGTCTTAGATTTGAAGGAATCACATCAGCATACACCAGCTCTCTCTTCATGTGAACCGCATCAAGTGTTGTGTATGTGTGTTCGGCAAAGCAATATAAAACCCGCCTCATGCCCAGAATTGGCAGAAGCTGCACTTATGTTATGAGTATGAAGTCGTGGAGATCAGACCTCATAACAATTCTGTATCGTGTTGTTCTTGAAACTTCAGCACTCGCTGTACAGATATAGTTTAACAAGTAAAGCAGATAGTAGAGCAATAACATATTATTCTCATGTAAATCACGATGAACTATTAGGTTGAAAGCTAAAGCAACAACTAAGTGTCGTGTGCAGAAGTTGCAAAAAAGGAAAAATGGCGTTTAAACCGGTAATGAGTCCATGCTAACTTAACACGGTGTAAAGATATATAGGATCTACATGACACCTCCCCATGATCCGGAAACGAACTGAATAAGATAATAGAAGTGCCATCTCATGAGAGCAGATTGCAACTTTATATGTGGACGGTCCGCAAGGTAAAACATTAAAAACTAGGAAAATTTAATGCTAAAGAAAAATAAAACAGCCAACTACTTTATCGAGGCTTAAGCCAATAGGCAAGCTAAATACTAAAAACTTGACAAATAAGTCAATGAATTGTCAATGAAATGCTAGTACTCAGCATATCAAACATGAAAAAGGTCTATGACATAACTGTGTATGCAAAATAAGCTGCAACAGCCTCTAATAGGAAGTCACCGTCTTCATCCGAAAAGAGTTCAGCCATCCAATTTAAAAGCGGAAAAGAACATACGTGCTCTTCCAGCACCGGATCCTCTATCACCATCAGAGGACAGCTCGGTGGGTTTTCAAGAAAGCTCTGTTCCAAGAAAGACTGTGTTGCCGCCAGTAAATTCCAGGGACCAATTAGTCCATGGATCAATGCCACAGCCATAATACTTTCGCCAGGACAAACCAACTCGTGAGTAATGATAGGACTCATCAGCTGATTAAAGTCGACGTCAGGAGAAACCGGTCCGCAGAGACACAAATCAATGGCCCAATCGAAATCACAGGTCAGGCAGTGAAATACAGGCTGGACACAGGTGAAGTAGGAGAATCGAAAAGATAATCCATATGCCGTGCTTAATATCGCCAACGGCATTGTGCCATAATATTCAAGCATGCGATTGCGGAACAGCGTGAGCAGCTGCAGGGCGGGAGCTTGCACAGGAGGGACATCCATATTTAAAAATGTAAAAAAGCACAAGAGCGTCCGCTGGTAATGCAAGTAAAAATGGGAATCCACCAAGCACAGTGGAAAAAATAGAATGAAAGAAAGCAGGGATGATTCCAAAGATTTTCTCAAATGAAGTCACGAGACCACTGGTAACAACTTTAAAAAAGTGTGCCAGGCCCTTTGTAGAGGACGCGTTAGAGATAGTCCGAACCATCTTGCTGAAATGGAAAGGCGAATCTGTATTTAAAAGGGTCTGTACCTCTGTACGGGTGTTCGCTATGTGAAGCACGAAAGTTTCACGGGCCGAAGTCAAGGCCACCTCTCTCTGAGACAAAAGAGCTCTTATTCTTGCCATGCCGTTGAAATGTGCTCCCAAGATTGGTATTTGTGGCCAGATTGAAAACTCCCTATGTTCATGTGTGGGAGGAAATAGAACATTTCTGCAGCAAATAACCCGTTCACTTACTGTTACGATAAAAGGAATACTTTTAATTAACCCAGAACAATCTTCATTATTGAGCATCAAATAACTACCATTTTCCAACAACTTGAACGTGGGGATGATAGCAGGAACTGGCGTGCCTTGCAACACGCAAGCCATATTTGGTCGGTGTTTGTTGCATGAACCGTGTAACTGTATGTGCCTACACATTAGTGAATGATCTGGCGTCTCAGTGCATTCCTCTCCATTCAGATAAACTTCTTGATCATCTTTGAAAATCTGTATGTGTATGGAAGCGACCAGACCTCATGAAGAAAACCACTACCTAAAGGTTAATAACGACCTATTGGTATATATTTCATACAATTTGAAAACTTATATAAAGCAAAAGGCAGCGTTATTAAACCGTGGATAAGGCACGTTGCCAAAGCAGTCAACCTTTTGGATTTATACTGGAAATGTTAAAGGAAGAATTACGGAGTAGGGCCTGTAAATCTTTAATGGACAACGAGTAAAATTACTCCAAGCATCATATTCCTGTAACTCCGGGATAGTAGGGGTGTTTAATTTTTTAGAAGTAGCCAATCCAAAGCATTTGGTCTGGGAAATTGTTTCATTCACAAACAACATATGATTTGGGATGAGACATGCACGGTGCAAAGCCTCAGTGCCTTGTACCTGCCAGGTTCGTGAACCCCAAACTGATGTAGATCCTGGATATCTTTACTCTGTGTTAAGTTAGCATGGGCTCATTACTGGTTTAAACGCCATTTTTCCTTTTTTGCAACTTCTGTACACGACACTTAGTTGTTGCTTTAGCTTTCAGCCTACCTGCGTCAAGATCTATGCCTGCTTCAAGCAGGCGCAGGGTTTTGATGTAGCTTTGTCCTATCTGATTGTAAATACGGCACACTGTGGGTGGCAGAGCAGCGGTGCATGTTAACTGGTGCATCCCTGGGGATGTGCTAGTTAATATAAATCTGCCCCTTTACATTTAATTATGTGCAGGGGACACAGAGTCGGTGAGGTTTATCCAAGGTTAAGAAGAGATGAGTCCTGTTCAGTGAAAAATTGGAGATAGGCTTCACCTCCTCTGCTCCTCAGCATCGTTGGACATGGTTAAATAATAGCTGCAAAATGTTACTCTTGTTAAACAATTTTACTATTATAATCTCTGAGATTTGTCTCTTACTGTGCAACATCTCATTGTTGTTATCTTTCTTTAAAGATAAAGACAACATCAACATGAGCGACAATCAGCAATCAGTTGATTTCGACCTCATCATTGAACTCGTAATTGAAACATCAGTGGATGTTGATCCCTTGGATGATTTCAATCCTGAGGATGAAGAAGAACGTGATGAGGATGCAGATTTGTCAGAATTGTATGACATAGGATGGGAAGCTGACTTGCTTGAGCCTATGGAACTATAAACATTTATTTTATAAATTTATAATAAATAAAAAGTAAATATGTAAACCGTTTAATTTAAAAATAAAGACACCTTCAAAAACAGGTTATGTGTAGTGTCTTCAATAAAATATTAAAATATGGTCATAAAATTAGATCAGATTCATATATAAAACAGGACAGGTAAAATGAATATAAATTCCATTTCTTTTCTGCTATTTCTGTATTCTAAATTTGCCATGTACAAAAAATTCTTCTATGTAAAAATGTTAAGTAGTGTGTTAAGTTTTTGATGACTGTTATTAATTTACTGTTGGGTAATAGTGGTTAATAACATTTTTTATTCTATTTTACCACAGATTCAACTGCAGATTATTTCAAGATTTTAGGATGCCAAGCAAAGAAAGAGTGAGAAAGGCTGCAAAACGTCAAAGACAGCAGGTGAATGAAAAAAAGCAGCAGTCCTCTAACAAAAAGATTTGTCAAGTCACCAAGAAAGCACCGGGTAAGAGTACAAAAACATTCATAAGAAATATATCTAGTAAAAAAAATATTACTACAAAAAATGTTTCAGTCCAGAAAAGGAGAAGCAATTCAAACGGTAAGGAAAGGCCAATGAGAAATGTTACTGCTAGAGTAAGAGATAACTCTATGCATGAAAGTAGAAGGAAACAACAGTTTAGGGACATTCGTAAACGAATGTTCCGCAACAGGATAATTGGCAATTTGTTAAAAAATATTAAGAAAGGTCAACAGAAAGTGGTTTTTTATAAGAGAAAAAAAATAGTTGAGAAAGTTATTGATCAGGCATTTGAAATTAAACGTAAGTTATTTATTTTGACAATCAATAGAATTAGGAAGCTAAACAAGGCAATTTATGATTTCAAAAGAAATAGTAGATGGAAGAGAATAGTTAATCGTAGTAATTTTTGTGAAGTTTTTTCTGGAGAATGGATGCATAGTTCAAGCTCTGAGGCATTTTTTAATGAGGAGAGTTCAGAGTTCAATTGCAACTTTGTTGTGTGAACTTGGAAACACCAGAGGTCTTGCAAGAGGTGGTTGCTATGCAGAAAAAGCAGAGAGGGGGCAGAGGGGGGAAGGGTTTTGCTTTGAAAAAAAGTGAGGGAAGAGTTTTGATTGGGTGACATGAGAGATATGTGTGAGGAATTACAGCATTTCTGTGCTTTTGATAGCTGCAGACTCTGGAGTGCATACCTTTTGCTCTGCTGAAGACAAATTGGTGTGTTTCTGAGACTGTTTTGAAACTCAAAGTATTTGCTAAGGTGAGAAAAGATTTCTTTAATTTAGATAGAAAATAGTGTGCTTTAAGGAGAAAATTATGAAGAAAGTTGTGTTTTTCAAATGTTGCTTTGTCTCAAGTGTTTTACAAATAGATTTTGTTTCTTTGAGAAATTGTAATTGGAGAAAATGTGAAGTATTAGTACTGACAGGGTTTTTATGTGCATAGGAGCTGTGGAGTGTTTTCAAATTATGACTTGTAAATCGTTTTTGAGAAAAAGCAATGGTTTTAATATTGATGAGAAGGACATAATGGTGTCTGCTTCTTTATAAGGTAATTGAGAGTCTCTGATGTTATTTTTCCCATTTCAATGTAAGAAGTTTGTCTGTGGAGCAAATTGCTTGTAAATATGCTCCCACCTGTGCATGGCAAATTTAGATTTTGAATGTTTGCGTTACATAGGCATGTTAAAGGTGACTGAAACATGCTGCAAAGGCAATCAAAAAACGCTTTTATGTGTCTTAAGGACATTTTAAGTCATTTCCCCATGTGCAGTGTTTTCAAATTATGAGTTGAAAATCGTTTTTGAGGTAAAGGAATGTTTTCAAAATTTATGTGCGCCATATGCCCCCAAATTTCTTTTTCAGGGGTGCAGCAGGGTGTTCTTGAGACACTCCTGCACCCTCGGAAAAATTCGTAATTTGCGATGAGGTAATTGCTAATCGCAAATTGCACCTTCATTCCTATGGGCCTCCTGCTGCATGGAAATGAATGGGTAATTTGTAATTAGCAAATAGCTCATCGCAAACTAGGAATGGTAAAGAATCGCTATTTATTCCTTAAAGTTCGCTATTTAGGAAATGCAAAAAACTTTGATGATACATATGGCGGTTCATGTCTAACAAGATAAGACGCATAGGGATAGATTTATGATGACTGCCGCATCACCAGGGATGTGTTAGTCACTCTGTGCCGCTGTTCCGTCACCTATGGTGTGCTGCATTTACAATGCGGCGGCATCATGGGGCAAAAACAGCACAGATGCGTGACGTATCTGTGCCGTAAAGGTGGCGCATTGCTGGAGTTGTATCGCAAGTGTGATGAAGCTCCAGCAAGGCTCAGGGGTGCCCCTGTCGCAGGGTTTCTGTTCTCACACAGAACTGTGGACAGAGGATTGGAACCTCGGCGAATTAGGGTGCCCCAAAACTCACCTTAGTAATCAAAAACCCCTTAGCAAGCTAGGTACAGTGTCACATTGGATATAACAAACTCTCAATGTTTAGACAATCCAGAATATGAACTTATAGTACCTCAGGATACGTGGAACTCATGAACAGTCGGTCGTTATATATTTCTTAGAAACCAGAACATGGAGTTAAGAAGAACACATGTGTATTTGAAATGTTTATTTACTAATGCCGTCTTCTCAGGCGTAGTATCTTAGATAATACAAGTACACATATTATCAGTAGCAAAATTACCAGCATAGTTACTAGTACATAAAAAGCGAATGGTGACAGTATGTTAACATGCTGTAAATGAATAAGAGTTAGCAACACTTATAAGCAGCCGCGGGCCGTGGAGGGAGTTACGGTGGGGCAGGGAGGCGGGGAGGGGGAGGGGCAGGGTGGAGAGGGCTCCACCCTGCCCCTCCCCCTCCCCGCCTCCCTGCCCCACCGTAACTCCCTCCACGGCCCGCGGCTGCTTATATCTCACCCTCCCTAATACACATATTATATTATTTGCTAAGAAGGTCTCTTTGTGTTGGTTTAGGGCGTGCCCATACTTTAGTGTCTTAGATTTGAAGGAATCACATCAGCATACACCAGCTCTCTCTTCATGTGAACCGCATCAAGTGTTGTGTATGTGTGTTCGGCAAAGCAATATAAAACCCGCCTCATGCCCAGAATTGGCAGAAGCTGCACTTATGTTATGAGTATGAAGTCGTGGAGATCAGACCTCATAACAATTCTGTATCGTGTTGTTCTTGAAACTTCAGCACTCGCTGTACAGATATAGTTTAACAAGTAAAGCAGATAGTAGAGCAATAACATATTATTCTCATGTAAATCACGATGAACTATTAGGTTGAAAGCTAAAGCAACAACTAAGTGTCGTGTGCAGAAGTTGCAAAAAAGGAAAAATGGCGTTTAAACCGGTAATGAGTCCATGCTAACTTAACACGGTGTAAAGATATATAGGATCTACATGACACCTCCCCATGATCCGGAAACGAACTGAATAAGATAATAGAAGTGCCATCTCATGAGAGCAGATTGCAACTTTATATGTGGACGGTCCGCAAGGTAAAACATTAAAAACTAGGAAAATTTAATGCTAAAGAAAAATAAAACAGCCAACTACTTTATCGAGGCTTAAGCCAATAGGCAAGCTAAATAATAAAAACTTGACAAATAAGTCAATGAATTGTCAATGAAATGCTAGTACTCAGCATATCAAACATGAAAAAGGTCTATGACATAACTGTGTATGCAAAATAAGCTGCAACAGCCTCTAATAGGAAGTCACCGTCTTCATCCGAAAAGAGTTCAGCCATCCAATTTAAAAGCGGAAAAGAACATACGTGCTCTTCCAGCACCGGATCCTCTATCACCATCAGAGGACAGCTCGGTGGGTTTTCAAGAAAGCTCTGTTCCAAGAAAGACTGTGTTGCCGCCAGTAAATTCCAGGGACCAATTAGTCCATGGATCAATGCCACAGCCATAATACTTTCGCCAGGACAAACCAACTCGTGAGTAATGATAGGACTCATCAGCTGATTAAAGTCGACGTCAGGAGAAACCGGTCCGCAGAGACACAAATCAATGGCCCAATCGAAATCACAGGTCAGGCAGTGAAATACAGGCTGGACACAGGTGAAGTAGGAGAATCGAAAAGATAATCCATATGCCGTGCTTAATATCGCCAACGGCATTGTGCCATAATATTCAAGCATGCGATTGCGGAACAGCGTGAGCAGCTGCAGGGCGGGAGCTTGCACAGGAGGGACATCCATATTTAAAAATGTAAAAAAGCACAAGAGCGTCCGCTGGTAATGCAAGTAAAAATGGGAATCCACCAAGCACAGTGGAAAAAATAGAATGAAAGAAAGCAGGGATGATTCCAAAGATTTTCTCAAATGAAGTCACGAGACCACTGGTAACAACTTTAAAAAAGTGTGCCAGGCCCTTTGTAGAGGACGCGTTAGAGATAGTCCGAACCATCTTGCTGAAATGGAAAGGCGAATCTGTATTTAAAAGGGTCTGTACCTCTGTACGGGTGTTCGCTATGTGAAGCACGAAAGTTTCACGGGCCGAAGTCAAGGCCACCTCTCTCTGAGACAAAAGAGCTTTTATTCTTGCCATGCCGTTGAAATGTGCTCCCAAGGTTGGTATTTGTGGCCAGATTGAAAACTCCCTATGTTCATGTGTGGGAGGAAATAGAACATTTCTGCAGCAAATAACCCGTTCACTTACTGTTACGATAAAAGGAATACTTTTAATTAACCCAGAACAATCTTCATTATTGAGCATCAAATAACTACCATTTTCCAACAACTTGAACGTGGGGATGATAGCAGGAACTGGCGTGCCTTGCAACACGCAAGCCATATTTGGTCGGTGTTTGTTGCATGAACCGTGTAACTGTATGTGCCTACACATTAGTGAATGATCTGGCGTCTCAGTGCATTCCTCTCCATTCAGATAAACTTCTTGATCATCTTTGAAAATCTGTATGTGTATGGAAGCGACCAGACCTCATGAAGAAAACCACTACCTAAAGGTTAATAACGACCTATTGGTATATATTTCATACAATTTGAAAACTTATATAAAGCAAAAGGCAGCGTTATTAAACCGTGGATAAGGCACGTTGCCAAAGCAGTCAACCTTTTGGATTTATACTGGAAATGTTAAAGGAAGAATTACGGAGTAGGGCCTGTAAATCTTTAATGGACAACGAGTAAAATTACTCCAAGCATCATATTCCTGTAACTCCGGGATAGTAGGGGTGTTTAATTTTTTAGAAGTAGCCAATCCAAAGCATTTGGTCTGGGAAATTGTTTCATTCACAAACAACATATGATTTGGGATGAGACATGCACGGTGCAAAGCCTCAGTGCCTTGTACCTGCCAGGTTCGTGAACCCCAAACTGATGTAGATCCTGGATATCTTTACTCTGTGTTAAGTTAGCATGGGCTCATTACTGGTTTAAACGCCATTTTTCCTTTTTTGCAACTTCTGTACACGACACTTAGTTGTTGCTTTAGCTTTCAGCCTACCTGCGTCAAGATCTATGCCTGCTTCAAGCAGGCGCAGGGTTTTGATGTAGCTTTGTCCTATCTGATTGTAAATACGGCACACTGTGGGTGGCAGAGCAGCGGTGCATGTTAACTGGTGCATCCCTGGGGATGTGCTAGTTAATATAAATCTGCCCCTTTACATTTAATTATGTGCAGGGGACACAGAGTCGGTGAGGTTTATCCAAGGTTAAGAAGAGATGAGTCCTGTTCAGTGAAAAATTGGAGATAGGCTTCACCTCCTCTGCTCCTCAGCATCGTTGGACATGGTTAAATAATAGCTGCAAAATGTTACTCTTGTTAAACAATTTTACTGTTATAATCTCTGAGATTTGTCTCTTACTGTGCAACATCTCATTGTTGTTATCTTTCTTTAAAGATAAAGACAACATCAACATGAGCGACAATCAGCAATCAGTTGATTTCGACCTCATCATTGAACTCGTAATTGAAACATCAGTGGATGTTGATCCCTTGGATGATTTCAATCCTGAGGATGAAGAAGAACGTGATGAGGATGCAGATTTGTCAGAATTGTATGACATAGGATGGGAAGCTGACTTGCTTGAGCCTATGGAACTATAAACATTTATTTTATAAATTTATAATAAATAAAAAGTAAATATGTAAACCGTTTAATTTAAAAATAAAGACACCTTCAAAAACAGGTTATGTGTAGTGTCTTCAATAAAATATTAAAATATGGTCATAAAATTAGATCAGATTCATATATAAAACAGGACAGGTAAAATGAATATAAATTCCATTTCTTTTCTGCTATTTCTGTATTCTAAATTTGCCATGTACAAAAAATTCTTCTATGTAAAAATGTTCAGTAGTGTGTTAAGTTTTTGATGACTGTTATTAATTTACTGTTGGGTAATAGTGGTTAATAACATTTTTTATTCTATTTTACCACAGATTCAACTGCAGATTATTTCAAGATTTTAGGATGCCAAGCAAAGAAAGAGTGAGAAAGGCTGCAAAACGTCAAAGACAGCAGGTGAATGAAAAAAAGCAGCAGTCCTCTAACAAAAAGATTTGTCAAGTCACCAAGAAAGCACCGGGTAAGAGTACAAAAACATTCATAAGAAATATATCTAGTAAAAAAAATATTACTACAAAAAATGTTTCAGTCCAGAAAAGGAGAAGCAATTCAAACGGTAAGGAAAGGCCAATGAGAAATGTTACTGCTAGAGTAAGAGATAACTCTATGCATGAAAGTAGAAGGAAACAACAGTTTAGGGACATTCGTAAACGAATGTTCCGCAACAGGATAATTGGCAATTTGTTAAAAAATATTAAGAAAGGTCAACAGAAAGTGGTTTTTTATAAGAGAAAAAAAATAGTTGAGAAAGTTATTGATCAGGCATTTGAAATTAAACGTAAGTTATTTATTTTGACAATCAATAGAATTAGGAAGCTAAACAAGGCAATTTATGATTTCAAAAGAAATAGTAGATGGAAGAGAATAGTTAATCGTAGTAATTTTTGTGAAGTTTTTTCTGGAGAATGGATGCATAGTTCAAGCTCTGAGGCATTTTTTAATGAGGAGAGTTATTTCCAGGATAATGATTTGGTGCATGCAGTTGACACCAGTGGTCGAGGTTATGAAGTGAAAGATGGTTGTCCAGTTGAAAAAGAAAAACTTGTGACAACAGAGATAGAAGAGGTGTTAGGTAATGAGGTTTTAGGGAGACGTCCTAAGGGTCCTGTGTACACCTGGAAGTGTAGTAGTATTTGCAGTGTACGACAGGATTCCATCAATTTGCTTTGTGATTTTATACGGTCATTTAATAAGAAAAGTTTGAAGCAGAAAATGAAGTTGTTGCAAGAATTAGATCCTTGCAGAGTGAGAGAAGTGATAGGTTTGCATGGTCATTCACTGGCTTGTCTTTCCAGGAGAGTATGCCAGAGTGTTTTTCATCATTTCAGGATGCTAGCAGTGCATCATAATAAAGTGAGGAAATTAGTTAGAATGTTGTATTATGCTAAGAGTCCAGCAATTATGCTTAAACAATTATGCGCTGCTCTTTTGCATGGTTCTGAAATAGATGTGAAGAATATATGTGAAGAAATTGAGTTTTGTTACTTTGGAAGTAAAGAGGAGAATGTTGAAATTGACCAAGAAGAAGAGAGTAATGTGGAAGATAGTGTACAGGTTTCCAGTACAGATAATTTCCAGAGGGAAATTGCGACGTTTGAGGTGAAATCAAGTGAGAGGCCAAATTTCACTTGTGTGTGTTGTCGACGCACTTATTATAAGAATCAGACTAAGTTAGTGGATTTATATGCAAAAAGTGAAAGGGAAAATAATAGTGAATGGAAGGATTTTACAACATACTTGATGGTAGAAAATTGTTTTGATTTGGGATTGGATCAACGTGTGTGTACTTATTGTTGTAACAAATTAAATCAAAACCAGATGCCTGCTAGAGCAGTTCATAATAATCTGGAATTGGTTGAGATTCCTTCTGAATTGAAGGATTTAAATACTTATGAATCTATTTTGATTCAAAGTATCCATCCCTTTCAGGCTATTGTAAGAATGGAGCCAAAGACAGGGAAATTGCCTCCATCAGATTTACAGAGAGGATTAAAGGGAAGAGTTGTTTATTTGCCTCTAGATTTGAAGAAAAACATTAACACAATTGGAGTAGAAAAAGTGGAAGAGGAACCTCTTGTTATCTTAGTTAATGGGGTTCCGACAAAGAATAAGAAAATATGGCAAGATTTAGTAGATGTTAGGAAAGTCAAAAGGGCAACATTGTATTTGAAAAAATATAATAAATACTATGAAAATGTATATGTTGCAGAAGAGGAAGAAAGTGAGGAAGAGGATAGCGATTTGTGTGCTGGTCAAATTGAGAAAGTAGAACCCTGTACTAGTGAAGAAATATATGAACATTATAGTGTTCATCCTTTGCATTCCAAGGAAGTCATGGGGAATGCTATTGAGTTGTTTCAAATGAAACAAGCAAAAGGGAGTCCCATTAGTGTTTGGGAGGAAAGTTTGGAAGCTCGGTGTTTCCCACAGCTTTTTCCAACAGGTCAGGGAGGAAGATATGATGAGCGACCTCATCAAATTCCTGCTTCTGAATACCGGACTTTGCGATTGTATGCAGGAGATCCTAGGTTTCGACAATGCATTCCTTATTTGTTTCATCTCCTGTTTGAAAGCGATCTGTCTGGACTGTCATATGCAGTGAACCACATCTTGAAAAGTGGTATACACATGCAAAACATCTCGGCAAGTGACTTTATGGATAAAGTCAATGTCCAAGACAGTATTTTGGATTCTCACCTGATTAATCTCATGGCGTGTCAGCGTGGTACTAATGAGTACTGGTACCGTCGTCATGGTGATTTAAAATGTATGCTGAGGAACTTAGGAACTCCCACATGGTTCCTCACTTTGAGCTGTGCTGAGTATGGCTGGGAAGACTTACTTGAATTTCTACGAGAGGCAAATGCTAACGTAGAAAACATCGAATTCAAGACACCCGGAGAACTGTGCTCTTTGGATCCAGTCAATGTATGTAGGTACTTCAATCATAGATTTGAAGGTATGATGTCTTTCATCATGAATAAGAAGAATCCACCTCTTGGAGAGGTGTTGGATTTCTTCTGGAGGAAGGAGTTTCAAGCAAGAGGTGCTCCTCATATACATATGTTGCTGTGGATCAAGGATGCACCTAAATTTTGAACGGATGCAGAAGACTCAGTGATGAGTTTCATAGAACAGTATTCTACGTGTGCTGTTCCAAATGCAAAGGAGAAAAAAAGCCTAAGAGAAAAAGTTCTACGTTTCCAAAGCCATCGATGTGGAAAGTACTGTCGTCGTAAATTACGGAACAAAGACAAGTTCTACACCAAATGTCGTTTCGGCTTTCCACGACCGGTGATTTCTAAAGGAAGAGTGAACAGTTTGATGTCTTCGCTGCGACATAATGTGATGAAGAAATCACCTAAAAACACATACAATTTGAAGAGGAACGAAGAGTCTAAGTACATCAACGACTACAACCCGGTGATTTTGTCCATGTGGAATGCTAACATGGATATACAGTTTGTGGCTGATAACTGTATGGCTGTGGCTCGGTATGTGACATCTTACATCACCAAAAAAGAGAAGACAGAATTGAAGGATATGTGGGAGGACATTTCCCATGAAAAGAGCCTCAGCAAGAAGGTGTACAGTTTCAGTCTGAAGATGTTGTCGCATCGAGAAATCGGAGCTTACGAATGTTCTGACCGGTTGTCTTCAGCAAGTCTCTATGCCAAGTCCAGGAGTATCGTTTGGGCGAGTGTTGGTCTTGCTGCAACGCGTAATCGAGTTCTGAAACCTGTGCGGGAAATTGAGTATTTGGCGGAAAAGGAGCCAAACAGTACCGACATTTTGAAGAGCAACATGCTGGATACATATTATCCAAATCGAAGCAGTCACCTCGAGAATGTTTGTCTGTATGAGGTTCTGCAAAATTACATATTCAAGAGGAACATCAAAGAAGATACTGAGAAAGGAGTGTATGCTGTAATAGGAAGTGAGGGATGTCTGGTCAAGCAAAGAAAATGCCACTTGATAAACCATCGAAAATTGAGTGGCGAATCTCCTGAAAAAAAGGAGTTTTTCTATTTAGCACTTTTGCAACTTTTTAAGCCTTGGCGTGCAGAAGAGGAACTGCTTGGACATTTCCTTTGTTATGAAGACTCATTCAATGCTGCCAAGGAGACCATAGAATGTCCTGCTTTTCCCAAATATGTAGAAATGTTGAATGTGGAAATTGAGCAGGAAGCAACGATTGCAGCCGAGATTGCCAGAGACAGTTCTCAGGACAGTCAGAGTTCTGCTTCATTGAGTCAGGATCCACTAGGAGGACCTCTTATCGAAAATGAAGCTGCCACTGCTATGAATGAAGTGGAAAGAGCCATGGCACATGCTCAGGAGGATGCGGTTAACTTAGAAGAGTTGGAAAGACAACTCAACGTTGAGCAGAGGAAAATATATGACGAGATTACCATGCAAATTGATCATGGATTAAGTCATGACAAGAAAGAGTGCTCATGTACGTCGTTGAAGCCTGTCCGACTGTACGTGAGTGGAGAAGCGGGAACTGGAAAAAGTTTCCTTATTAAAGCAATTTCATGTTATTTGCAGGAAAGGACAGAGTCATCGCTGTCTTGTGTTGTCACCGCTCCAACTGGACTGGCAGCACATAACATTAAAGGGATTACTTTACATCGTTTACTGATGCTGCCAGTGGAGCATGACAACAAATTAGAATATCACAAGCTATCTGGAGATGCTTGTTTTGAAGTTTCAAGAGTCTTGAGGAAAATGAAACTTCTTATCATTGACGAAGTAAGCATGGTTTCCAATGTCATGCTTGCCTTTGTGCATTTGAGAATGCAAGAAGTTCTCAAAACAGAGTATGATGTGTTATTTGGTGGCAAACACATCATTGTTTTCGGAGATCTTCTGCAGCTGACACCAGTGAAAGGGCAACCTGTGTTCAAAATGCTCACGCATGAAGATACCAGGAAGTGCTTAGGGAGCATTGGCAACGTCAATATATGGTTAAACTTCAATTATGCTGAACTGCATGAAAATATGCGTCAGGCAAAGGATGAAGTTTACAAAACTATTCTACAAGATGTTAGAATTGGAAAAGTGACCGAGCATGGGAAAGAAGCTTTACATGCACGATTACTGACAAATTTATATCCAGACGAAGATGTTGTGCCTGAGAATATTTTTCAGAAAGTTACTGAGAAAAAATCTGGAATATGTTTGATGCCAACTCTTGCAGAATGTGCCAAATTCAATAACAAAATGTTGCATTTAGAAAAGCAATAGATTGTGAAACTGGAAGCTATTGACAGAGTAGAGCATATGGGATCAACAATTATTTTGTCTGAGAATCTGAAAACAAAATTGGATTCATTAGAGAAGAGTATATCTAAAACTGCGGGTTTTGAAAAGACTCTGAATGTGTGCTTGAACTGCCGTATAATTTTAAGAAGGAATTTACATGTTGAAAGAGGTCTGGTAAATGGATCAATGGGTAATGTTGTTGATTTTGTGAAATACAGAAATAGAGATGGAATTGAATTTTTAAAAATTAAATTTGATGGCATTGAGGAAGTACAGCTAATTGGTCGTTGTTCTGCTAGATTTTTGCTTGTAAAAGACTTATATGTTCGTCGTAAGCAGTTTCCTGTTTGCTTGGCATATGCGGTGACAATCCATAAATCGCAAGGTTTAAGTGTAGACTGTGCATTGGTGAATATTGGCAGTTCTGTGTTCAAGGAGGGTATGGCATATGTGGCATTGTCACGAGTTAGAACTTTATCGGGATTGTACTTGATTGAGTGTGATGTCACAAACATTTGTGCGGATCTAGATTGTGTTAAGGAATACAATAGGTTAAGAAGAGAGTATGCGCCACATTTGCCTCATTATCCTTTGTTTGAGAAACGTGTGGTAGGCCGGAAACGAAGAAATGTGACCAATACTGGGGAGGTTGTAGCAAAAAGACGAAAAGTTGATGAACCTGAAATTATAAGCAGAAACAAAAAGGATTCTGTTGAAGATGTTGTTGGTTTTCAATTTGAAAACAGTTCTGGTGTCAACTGCTATGCTAATGTAGTGGTTAATGTTTTGTTTTCTCTAGAAAATGTAAAAGAAGAGATTGTGGTCAATTCTGAGCAAAGATTTTGCAGTTTGTTAAATTCTGTGTTAGAGAAATGTAGCACTGATAGAACAAACATAGAAAGTGTGTCTGAAATTCGAAATCTGTTAGACAGATGTTCAGGCCAAACACAATTCTCTCAAAATAGTCAGCAAGATTGTCAGGAGTTTTTAATGTATATGCTTAATGTATTGCATGATGAAGGTGTAGATGTAGATCACCTGTTTGGGCTTTCTTATCAATGGCAGCATGACTGCGAGAACTGTAGGGTATCAAGTACTACTAGTGTAGACTCAGAAAGATTTATATATTTAACTTTGCCAGACAGTAAATCAGTCTCTTTTAATAAGCTAGTAAAAGCAGCTGATCACAACATGGAGTGTAGCCAATGTAAATCTGAAATGATGTCCACATTATTTATACGAACATATGGCCAGTATGTCATTTTAATGTTCCAACGATGTAGGCCTGATGGAACAAAATTGACAACTTTAATTAAAAATTTTGTGGCTTCACAGTTGTCAATATCAGGAAGGACTTTTGTAACTGTAGCAATTATATATCATGATGGTCCTTCAATAACATCAGGACATTATACAGCTTATTTAAAGTGTAGAAATGGCTGGTCATTCTGCAATGATTCTGTTTTAATTTTCAAAAAAAAATTGCCGTATGACCTTAAAAACTCTTACCTGGTGTTTTTAAAACCAAAATTTTAGGGAAAGAATCTCGGGATGTGCTCTGAGGAATTTCAAGAAGTTCTAATGGCTCCTACACGATTTGGCCTTGAGGATAAGTGTAGTATAGAGACATAACTTCTTATCATAACACTGGACGTCATGGAGAAATACGTGCACTTTGAATGAGTTCAGAAAAACTGTTTCTTTTTATAAGCTAATTGAAGCAGCCAATCAAAACATGGAGTAGAGGGAATGTAAGTCTGCAATGCTGTCTACTGTTTTACATTGCTTTGTGATTAAAAGTGATGTAGAGAATTAAATAATTGTACTAGTCATAAAGGTAGTGTAAGTCTGCTTCATAGTAAGCAGTATCAGTGTGATAGGAAATGTAGAACATGATTGAGCAAGAAGGGGAAGATATTACTAGTCCAGGATTGTGAAAATGATCTTCAACATTTTAATTGTGAAAGTTGCGGAAATACAACATGACGGGATTGGTTTAAAAGAATTCTAAGAGTTATAAATGGCTCAGACACGATTTGGCCTTGTGGAAACGTGTGGTAGAGAGCGAGAAGTCATTTATTGTATGTAACATGTTTTTGAAAACGATGGAGGTTTTCTTTCAGAAAGTGGCGGGTTGAAAGTAATAACAGCACAACAGAGTGTAAGCTGTTCATAGGACATCCTTGGCCGTCATGGAAAGTAAGTTAACTTTAAGGAGTTCTGAATTCTGATTCGTTATGTTGTATGGGTTTTTTAAACACAATCATTTTGATTTGTGTTTTTTTTTCCCCGCTGTTATATGATGAATACCTTCAAGTCACTGTTTTAGTGAAATTTGATACATTCTGAGAACAGCAAAAATAAACCATTTAACATGTATAATTAATTCTGTTCTGTTTGCATTTATGATGTACATGTAGAACTGTGTAGGAGGCATGGAGAAGGTGAGGCTTCTGTAAGTGTCAAAGTTGTTGCATACAGTGCTTATATTGTACGTAGTCTTTTATATTTCATTACTTTCACTGTTTCTGACTGATCTAAAAAATTTTTTTTAAAAAGAACAGTAAGTATAAGGGAAGGAAACAGACAGTTATGTTAAAAGAAACACAGCTATAGGGAATAAACTAGGGATACTGTTACCCGCAATCCTCTGCTGATGATGTCATTGAGCATGTCATGAATGATGTAATATGTGACATCATCAGCAGTGGATTACGGGTAATAGTATCTCTAGTTTACTCCCCTATAGCTGTCTTTCTTTTAACATAACTGTCTGTTTCCTTCCCTTATACTTACTGTTCTTTTTTTTAAAAAAATGTTTTGGGTTCGCTTCCGGTTCGCGTACCGGGGAGCGAACTGGGAAGCGAACTAAGAGAAATAGACGTTGACACAGTTCCAAATATTGTACCAATTTTTTAATAACGGGGAGGTAGTTCTGAAAAGAACTTTTTTTTTATTGTTTTTTTTGTTTTATATTTTTTTATTATTTTTCTGAACATTTTTTTACTTTTTTTGAATTTTTCTGAACAGTTTCATATTTTTTGGGGTTTTTTTTCGGAGGGGGCAACGAAAACGATTCATTGTAAAGGGCTCAACAGGAGCAACAAAACAAAAAAAAAGAATTTATTATTTGGGGCGTTTCGTACAAACTTGCATATGATAGTCAATAGCTCTGTTGATCAGAGTGATGCTTCTTTCTCCGTAGCAAATGAATCCACTGCAATGTACGCAGACTTGTTTTACTTCACGAAATCTTGTTTGTATATTTGGCACCATCTACCTGCCCTCTGGTCCAGTTACTTCCGGTACAACAGATCTTCTGGCCATAATAGGGAGATTATCTAGGTCGTTACGAAACTGTGCAGCACTGTAGTTGTTAGGATGCCACCTAGTCATATGGCGATGCATTGTGTAGTTTCCGAAACTGTATTTTTTGTCGGTCCCTCTGGACAGTCTATCTTGACATATAAGGCAAGTTACGTATCTTGCATTTACTTTTTTCTGACCTTTGGGAATTTTAAAAAATTGCCAAATGAAGTTTTCTTTCCGGTGAGACGTCCTGGGCTCCTCAGGCAAAAAGTGCCTCTCTTCGTGCTCGTCGTCCTGTTCCTCTTCTTCCTCTTCTTGCTGAATTATAACTTGAGCAGGTGGTCCACTCTTCCTTGGATGTGGTGGAGGTGGTGGGGAAGCACCAGCTGAAGCTACTAAAGAAGCCATTGCTCACTGGTAACAAAGGGTCTTTCTCTCACAATGATGAAAGTCAGAGTGAGGAAAGGAGGGATTTTCATCATTTGGGAAAAACAATAGTTCTCAACCAATGAAAAGTGTTCATTTTATATTATATGACCTAGTCTTACATCATTAGGAAACCAAAAGTGAAATGAATCAATGAAAAGTGTTATTACCAAGTCACATGACCTGCTGTGTTTACGTTACGCGCTTTGCAGGGCCTCCCGGTTTGCTTCCAGAAACCTGTGCTTTGCGACTCGGTAAGCGTACCAGTTCGCTAACGTAGCACGTCATATGACGTATCACGCGACAACGCGAAACGTCGTGCGGACGGGAGGCGTGATGATGTTGTTTTCTAACGCGGCAGTTGCGGTAAAGAAACGTTTACCGGCTCGCGGTCTATTTCGCGGCATCAAGGTCAGCTAACGGGAAGCTTCCCGATTCCCGATGGAAAACATGTGCCGGGGGGAACAATGTCTAAGCAGAACGGGGTTGTCGTAAAGAAACACTCGAACTCCATCTTGAGAACACCTAATCGTCGCTCGGAAGTGTTTCAGTAAGTCAAGTCCCATAATGGCGTCAGGGCTATTGGAGGAAAGCAAGAACGTGGTGTCGGTGGTGTTGTTTTCTACGTCAAAGAGAATCGGGGCAGACAAAGGGTTGGTGGAGGGCGTTCCATCGAAACCTGTCGATGTTATGAGTGAGCCAGACAAGGGTGCCCTTGGAATCAGTCGTTTGGATAACGCACTACGTGTTGCGCCAGTGTCTACCAGAAATGGAGACTTGGTACCCAGGACCTTAGCGGTGACATAAGGGCCCTGCTGGTCAACATAGAGCTTGACTGGATCCCTCCCTCGCCCTTGGCTGTCCTATGCAAAGGTGTGAGTGTCGTCATAGTCAGATTGTTGATATTGGTTCTGTCTGGGTCGATCGAACGTATTTGGTCTGCTTGATCTGTCATTAGTCGCGTCATTTGGGGGCCCTCGTTGTTGTCCCCTAGGTCTCGGTCCGTTTGTCACATCCCTGGGGTCTTTGCTTCTGATCATTTCCAGAAGAACTGGGCACTGGGATTTCCAATGGCCAGCCCCTTTGCAGAAAGCGCACTGGTCTTCTCTAAGGTCTGTGCGTCCACTGTAGGAAGTCAGAGTGCGGTCCTGGGGAAATGTAGTCTTAGGGACGTTTGTCTGGTAGTTCCCCCGGTATTGGTCTCGTCCTATAGTCACCCCTTGCAGTTTGGCAATCATCACCCTCTCTTTTAAGTCTTTCTTCTTTCTCTCTGTCGCCCTATCGTTTTCATTTTTCTGATGCTCATAATATTGGGCCATTTGGAGAATCGCTGTAGGTTTGGAGGCTGCCCAACTACTCTCGCTGGCCTGTAGTTTCTGGGAGATTTCCAATGATAGGCCCTTAACATAATTCTGGACAAACAGATGGTGTCCGGTTGCAGTGGTCATGTCCTGGCCGCTGTAATCGGAGAACACCGTTTCAAACCGGGAGAAGTACTCCGATACGTCCTCCTGGGGTTTTTGGCGACAGGCTGTTACTATCGACCAGTCCACTTTCTTTTCTGGGATTTGGGTTTTTAATTTCTCTACGATTTTATCTGGGAGGTCTAGAATGGATTTCAACGGCTTTTGTCCTGGTCCCCGTTGTTTGTCCAGTTCATCGAGTTGTGACCAGGTATGTCCGAACAGCTCAAGGTGGTCGACTTTCCGGATTTGCTTCCACACATCAGCTGGTAGACATAACCCGAAGAACAAGTCGATGTCAGCCAGGGTCATGATAGTTGAACCCAGGGCTGTACCCAATTCAGTATAGAAGGCAGTGGGGTTTTTACGTAGGTCGGGTAGAGATTTCCGGAATGTCAGTATCTCTTGCCGGTCCCATGGCTGGTAGACCCAGTTGTATACTACCCTTCCCTTCGCATCTTGGTTGTTTGCATCATCGTGAGTCCCTGTACCCCGAGGAGGAACCCAGTAAGGGGCAGCCTCACGTATCGGCATCATGGTGTTAGATTGCTCGGTTGGTGGTTCGGTCACTACGGGGGCTGCGGATTTAGCTCCCGGCTTTCGTTCAGTGAGGTGGCGGAAAACCTCAAGCGTACGCGTAAGGAGGTCCGACACATCACACTCGCCCTCATCCCCGATATCGACCTTCCGGTACAGAGTCCTTAGGCTCTCGGGACCTTTGTCTCGATATCGGTCCTCGTATGCATTCAAGACATGATAACACAGTCGTACGGTAAAATGTCGTCTGTGACTCCCTGTATACGAGCTGAACATATCTGTGATGTACTCTTCATCATCCTTCCTTTCTACCAGTGTCCTTGCTATTTTGTCGATCCCCGCTCGCTCATCTTTGTCTAGCCTGTTTGTTCTTGCAGGGCCAGCCCCTCGAGTCTCATGGTCGTCTAACGTCGTTGTTGATGCGGGTTTTAATACAAGGGGTTCGGCCGGCACAGAGGCCATTGGGGCCGACGCTGTGGCGGTACCTTTGTTTGTACCTGGGGGTGGCGCGTGCTGCGCCAAGGGTTGAGAAGGGGCATATGGAGGGGGCATGTAGATGATAGGAGAACCTAACAGCAGGTCCTCATTGGCTTGTCGTTTCGAGGGTAAATCAGGGTAGAGCATGGAGGGGGTTCTAACCGGACACTGGCTTGGCGTTTCCCTTTCTAGTTTCTGTTTAGCTTTCTCTCTTTCCTCTATCTCCTTTTTTAGTTTCTGAGCAGCTAGGTGGGCTGCTTTTTGCAGCTCTTTTTCCAACCTACTCTCAGTTTTCTTTTTACGCTGTTCAGTTTCTTTTCGCCACATGCCGAAGCTATCAAGCATAGTAGGTGTTGTCTTGTTTTTACCCAGGGCAGTTTCTAGCGTTTTTATTTTATCATCATCGAAGGATCCTATCAGGGGCCATTGACTTTCTTGACCCTGTTTTGTATATTTATGCCATAGTTTACTATAGGCAATAGCGGTCAATCCATGCTTCATGAACATGTCCTTATTAGGGGTGCCTTCCAGCGGGGCTGGATGGTCCACCTCTAATAAGCGGTCCGGGCTAAACAGGCTACTAATCAGTGGGGAGAAGACAGACATGACGGCTCGTAACGAGGGACTAAAAAGTCAGCACTGCCTATCTTATCACTAGGTGCAAAGACTGGACAGAATATTTCTATTCTACGTTGTTTGCAGGCAGTGAATACCTCATGGATCAAAAACCAAAGACCAATAAATAACAATGGGGAGAATGAGCAGGTCCGCAAAGATTTGCGTTACCTACCCTTTTCACTATCTGCAAAAAGGGTGGTCTCTTCCCTGTTTGCAGACAGGGAATCTCCAGGAAACAATAGTTTGCGAACAACAGTTCAATTTCAAGTGATTATTGGGCGGGGGAAAAAATAAGCACGGCTGCTGCCCTACCTATCCTCCACTGTTTGCAAAGAGAGAGCCCGTTGTTTCTCCGTTTGCAGACAGTGAATCCCTCATAGATCAAGATAACAAAAGACCGATAAATAACAATGGGGAGAATGAGTTGGTCCGCAAAGATTTGCGTTACCTACCCTTTTCACTATCTGCAAAGAGGGTGGTCTCTTCCCTGTTTGCAGACAGGGAATCTCCAGGAAACAATAGTTTGTGAACAACAGTTCAGTTTCAAGTGATTATTGAGTGGGGGAGAAAATAAGCACGCCTCTGGCCTACCTATCCTCCACTGCTTGCAAAGAGAGAGACCGTTGCTTCTCCGTTTGCAGACAGTGAATCTCCAAATCAACAAAAAGAGCAATACTAGTATTTTTAAACAAACAGGCAATCAAACAATTATTTCGTGACTTGTCGTGGTTACACGACCTTACCCTGACCGCATGGACAGTTTCCTGTCTTCCGAATCCAGCGCCCGATCGTCCTCTCTTCTCCGTTATCCTCGCGGCACTCCTGATGGTTCCCAGTCAGGACCGTAGATCACTCGAGAGAGGTCTGTTCGGAACCAGTGAAGTTCGGATGATCGGCTGTCAGACGAGGGTCTATCGGACAGACGCGTTCCCGATCGTTGCAGTCGTTCACTTTGTCGTCAGGACCTCTCCCACTGGATCCATGGGTCGCTGATGGGCCCCACGCTTGGGACGCCAATTGTAGAAACTAACTGGGGGGCACTACCAACCAGAATGTAAGATCCTTAATTATTGCCCGGCGGTGTCGCCTCTTGAACCCACAAAGAAGTTAAACTATTGAAGAGGCAGGCGCTGGAGACTGGAAGGCAGGAAACAAGGTTTTTATTCGCTCCGGAGGAGAACACAACGAAAACGGACAGAAGGTATCGTTCTGAGGTGCTCTAACTGCATCCCTGAGGCCTGGCCTCTTATACACAAGTTTATCTCTTTATTACATGTAACACATTCTCGTCGATACTTTGATGTACGGAAAGACATCCTCAGAATCCCCCCTTTCCCAGCCCGTTCCCACGCAAAGTTACAGTGGAAGTCCCCGCCTCGTTCACAACAGGTGATGATCATCGCGCAGCTGGATATTCCGCCGATTCATGGAGTGTGCGGGTTTCGATCGGATCTCGTGGGATGGGGGGGGGGGGGCTTTGATCATCTCGGGGGTCCTTTGAGGAGGGAAGCTTTCTATTGTATGGGGAGGGGCAAGGGATTGGTATCGGCAGAGCTAGGTGTCGGCCTGGGAACGGGGAAGACAAACGGGCACACGGGGAAAAGGGGTTTGCATCAAAGGGCCGGAGATCATGAAAGGGAGGCAGGGAGGTGTCGCGTTGGGAACAGGATGAGGGCCTGGGACAGAGCAGCGCCGAAGAGGGGTTTATGACTCAAGGCAGGTGCAAGCAGGGGGTTGCCAGCGAAGCTAGGAGAGAGAGAGAGACGCGCTGGCTCTCGGCGAGAGCAGGGAAGCCATGGTGTCCAAAATGGCGGCTGTTTTACGCGCACGAAAGGTTTAAGGAGAGCAAGAGGGCGCCGATAATGTTGACGGTTTCAGCCTAACTTTCAACAGTATCTGTGCCGTAAAGGTGGCGCATTGCTGGAGTTGTATCGCAAGTGTGATGAAGCTCCAGCAAGGCTCAGGGGTGCCCCTGTCGCAGGGTTTCTGTTCTCACACAGAACTGTGGACAGAGGATTGGAACCTCGGCGAATTAGGGTGCCCCAAAACTCACCTTAGTAATCAAAAACCCCTTAGCAAGCTAGGTACAGTGTCACATTGGATATAACAAACTCTCAATGTTTAGACAATCCAGAATATGAACTTATAGTACCTCAGGATACGTGGAACTCATGAACAGTCGGTCGTTATATATTTCTTAGAAACCAGAACATGGAGTTAAGAAGAACACATGTGTATTTGAAATGTTTATTTACTAATGCCGTCTTCTCAGGCGTAGTATCTTAGATAATACAAGTACACATATTATCAGTAGCAAAATTACCAGCATAGTTACTAGTACATAAAAAGCGAATGGTGACAGTATGTTAACATGCTGTAAATGAATAAGAGTTAGCAACACTTATAAGCAGCCGCGGGCCGTGGAGGGAGTTACGGTGGGGCAGGGAGGCGGGGAGGGGGAGGGGCAGGGTGGTGAGGGCTCCACCCTGCCCCTCCCCCTCCCCGCCTCCCTGCCCCACCGTAACTCCCTCCACGGCCCGCGGCTGCTTATATCTCACCCTCCCTAATACACATATTATATTATTTGCTAAGAAGGTCTCTTTGTGTTGGTTTAGGGCGTGCCCATACTTTAGTGTCTTAGATTTGAAGGAATCACATCAGCATACACCAGCTCTCTCTTCATGTGAACCGCATCAAGTGTTGTGTATGTGTGTTCGGCAAAGCAATATAAAACCCGCCTCATGCCCAGAATTGGCAGAAGCTGCACTTATGTTATGAGTATGAAGTCGTGGAGATCAGACCTCATAACAATTCTGTATCGTGTTGTTCTTGAAACTTCAGCACTCGCTGTACAGATATAGTTTAACAAGTAAAGCAGATAGTAGAGCAATAACATATTATTCTCATGTAAATCACGATGAACTATTAGGTTGAAAGCTAAAGCAACAACTAAGTGTCGTGTGCAGAAGTTGCAAAAAAGGAAAAATGGCGTTTAAACCGGTAATGAGTCCATGCTAACTTAACACGGTGTAAAGATATATAGGATCTACATGACACCTCCCCATGATCCGGAAACGAACTGAATAAGATAATAGAAGTGCCATCTCATGAGAGCAGATTGCAACTTTATATGTGGACGGTCCGCAAGGTAAAACATTAAAAACTAGGAAAATTTAATGCTAAAGAAAAATAAAACAGCCAACTACTTTATCGAGGCTTAAGCCAATAGGCAAGCTAAATAATAAAAACTTGACAAATAAGTCAATGAATTGTCAATGAAATGCTAGTACTCAGCATATCAAACATGAAAAAGGTCTATGACATAACTGTGTATGCAAAATAAGCTGCAACAGCCTCTAATAGGAAGTCACCGTCTTCATCCGAAAAGAGTTCAGCCATCCAATTTAAAAGCGGAAAAGAACATACGTGCTCTTCCAGCACCGGATCCTCTATCACCATCAGAGGACAGCTCGGTGGGTTTTCAAGAAAGCTCTGTTCCAAGAAAGACTGTGTTGCCGCCAGTAAATTCCAGGGACCAATTAGTCCATGGATCAATGCCACAGCCATAATACTTTCGCCAGGACAAACCAACTCGTGAGTAATGATAGGACTCATCAGCTGATTAAAGTCGACGTCAGGAGAAACCGGTCCGCAGAGACACAAATCAATGGCCCAATCGAAATCACAGGTCAGGCAGTGAAATACAGGCTGGACACAGGTGAAGTAGGAGAATCGAAAAGATAATCCATATGCCGTGCTTAATATCGCCAACGGCATTGTGCCATAATATTCAAGCATGCGATTGCGGAACAGCGTGAGCAGCTGCAGGGCGGGAGCTTGCACAGGAGGGACATCCATATTTAAAAATGTAAAAAAGCACAAGAGCGTCCGCTGGTAATGCAAGTAAAAATGGGAATCCACCAAGCACAGTGGAAAAAATAGAATGAAAGAAAGCAGGGATGATTCCAAAGATTTTCTCAAATGAAGTCACGAGACCACTGGTAACAACTTTAAAAAAGTGTGCCAGGCCCTTTGTAGAGGACGCGTTAGAGATAGTCCGAACCATCTTGCTGAAATGGAAAGGCGAATCTGTATTTAAAAGGGTCTGTACCTCTGTACGGGTGTTCGCTATGTGAAGCACGAAAGTTTCACGGGCCGAAGTCAAGGCCACCTCTCTCTGAGACAAAAGAGCTCTTATTCTTGCCATGCCGTTGAAATGTGCTCCCAAGGTTGGTATTTGTGGCCAGATTGAAAACTCCCTATGTTCATGTGTGGGAGGAAATAGAACATTTCTGCAGCAAATAACCCGTTCACTTACTGTTACGATAAAAGGAATACTTTTAATTAACCCAGAACAATCTTCATTATTGAGCATCAAATAACTACCATTTTCCAACAACTTGAACGTGGGGATGATAGCAGGAACTGGCGTGCCTTGCAACACGCAAGCCATATTTGGTCGGTGTTTGTTGCATGAACCGTGTAACTGTATGTGCCTACACATTAGTGAATGATCTGGCGTCTCAGTGCATTCCTCTCCATTCAGATAAACTTCTTGATCATCTTTGAAAATCTGTATGTGTATGGAAGCGACCAGACCTCATGAAGAAAACCACTACCTAAAGGTTAATAACGACCTATTGGTATATATTTCATACAATTTGAAAACTTATATAAAGCAAAAGGCAGCGTTATTAAACCGTGGATAAGGCACGTTGCCAAAGCAGTCAACCTTTTGGATTTATACTGGAAATGTTAAAGGAAGAATTACGGAGTAGGGCCTGTAAATCTTTAATGGACAACGAGTAAAATTACTCCAAGCATCATATTCCTGTAACTCCGGGATAGTAGGGGTGTTTAATTTTTTAGAAGTAGCCAATCCAAAGCATTTGGTCTGGGAAATTGTTTCATTCACAAACAACATATGATTTGGGATGAGACATGCACGGTGCAAAGCCTCAGTGCCTTGTACCTGCCAGGTTCGTGAACCCCAAACTGATGTAGATCCTGGATATCTTTACTCTGTGTTAAGTTAGCATGGGCTCATTACTGGTTTAAACGCCATTTTTCCTTTTTTGCAACTTCTGTACACGACACTTAGTTGTTGCTTTAGCTTTCAGCCTACCTGCGTCAAGATCTATGCCTGCTTCAAGCAGGCGCAGGGTTTTGATGTAGCTTTGTCCTATCTGATTGTAAATACGGCACACTGTGGGTGGCAGAGCAGCGGTGCATGTTAACTGGTGCATCCCTGGGGATGTGCTAGTTAATATAAATCTGCCCCTTTACATTTAATTATGTGCAGGGGACACAGAGTCGGTGAGGTTTATCCAAGGTTAAGAAGAGATGAGTCCTGTTCAGTGAAAAATTGGAGATAGGCTTCACCTCCTCTGCTCCTCAGCATCGTTGGACATGGTTAAATAATAGCTGCAAAATGTTACTCTTGTTAAACAATTTTACTATTATAATCTCTGAGATTTGTCTCTTACTGTGCAACATCTCATTGTTGTTATCTTTCTTTAAAGATAAAGACAACATCAACATGAGCGACAATCAGCAATCAGTTGATTTCGACCTCATCATTGAACTCGTAATTGAAACATCAGTGGATGTTGATCCCTTGGATGATTTCAATCCTGAGGATGAAGAAGAACGTGATGAGGATGCAGATTTGTCAGAATTGTATGACATAGGATGGGAAGCTGACTTGCTTGAGCCTATGGAACTATAAACATTTATTTTATAAATTTATAATAAATAAAAAGTAAATATGTAAACCGTTTAATTTAAAAATAAAGACACCTTCAAAAACAGGTTATGTGTAGTGTCTTCAATAAAATATTAAAATATGGTCATAAAATTAGATCAGATTCATATATAAAACAGGACAGGTAAAATGAATATAAATTCCATTTCTTTTCTGCTATTTCTGTATTCTAAATTTGCCATGTACAAAAAATTCTTCTATGTAAAAATGTTAAGTAGTGTGTTAAGTTTTTGATGACTGTTATTAATTTACTGTTGGGTAATAGTGGTTAATAACATTTTTTATTCTATTTTACCACAGATTCAACTGCAGATTATTTCAAGATTTTAGGATGCCAAGCAAAGAAAGAGTGAGAAAGGCTGCAAAACGTCAAAGACAGCAGGTGAATGAAAAAAAGCAGCAGTCCTCTAACAAAAAGATTTGTCAAGTCACCAAGAAAGCACCGGGTAAGAGTACAAAAACATTCATAAGAAATATATCTAGTAAAAAAAATATTACTACAAAAAATGTTTCAGTCCAGAAAAGGAGAAGCAATTCAAACGGTAAGGAAAGGCCAATGAGAAATGTTACTGCTAGAGTAAGAGATAACTCTATGCATGAAAGTAGAAGGAAACAACAGTTTAGGGACATTCGTAAACGAATGTTCCGCAACAGGATAATTGGCAATTTGTTAAAAAATATTAAGAAAGGTCAACAGAAAGTGGTTTTTTATAAGAGAAAAAAAATAGTTGAGAAAGTTATTGATCAGGCATTTGAAATTAAACGTAAGTTATTTATTTTGACAATCAATAGAATTAGGAAGCTAAACAAGGCAATTTATGATTTCAAAAGAAATAGTAGATGGAAGAGAATAGTTAATCGTAGTAATTTTTGTGAAGTTTTTTCTGGAGAATGGATGCATAGTTCAAGCTCTGAGGCATTTTTTAATGAGGAGAGTTCAGAGTTCAATTGCAACTTTGTTGTGTGAACTTGGAAACACCAGAGGTCTTGCAAGAGGTGGTTGCTATGCAGAAAAAGCAGAGAGGGGGCAGAGGGGGGAAGGGTTTTGCTTTGAAAAAAAGTGAGGGAAGAGTTTTGATTGGGTGACATGAGAGATATGTGTGAGGAATTACAGCATTTCTGTGCTTTTGATAGCTGCAGACTCTGGAGTGCATACCTTTTGCTCTGCTGAAGACAAATTGGTGTGTTTCTGAGACTGTTTTGAAACTCAAAGTATTTGCTAAGGTGAGAAAAGATTTCTTTAATTTAGATAGAAAATAGTGTGCTTTAAGGAGAAAATTATGAAGAAAGTTGTGTTTTTCAAATGTTGCTTTGTCTCAAGTGTTTTACAAATAGATTTTGTTTCTTTGAGAAATTGTAATTGGAGAAAATGTGAAGTATTAGTACTGACAGGGTTTTTATGTGCATAGGAGCTGTGGAGTGTTTTCAAATTATGACTTGTAAATCGTTTTTGAGAAAAAGCAATGGTTTTAATATTGATGAGAAGGACATAATGGTGTCTGCTTCTTTATAAGGTAATTGAGAGTCTCTGATGTTATTTTTCCCATTTCAATGTAAGAAGTTTGTCTGTGGAGCAAATTGCTTGTAAATATGCTCCCACCTGTGCATGGCAAATTTAGATTTTGAATGTTTGCGTTACATAGGCATGTTAAAGGTGACTGAAACATGCTGCAAAGGCAATCAAAAAACGCTTTTATGTGTCTTAAGGACATTTTAAGTCATTTCCCCATGTGCAGTGTTTTCAAATTATGAGTTGAAAATCGTTTTTGAGGTAAAGGAATGTTTTCAAAATTTATGTGCGCCATATGCCCCCAAATTTCTTTTTCAGGGGTGCAGCAGGGTGTTCTTGAGACACTCCTGCACCCTCGGAAAAATTCGTAATTTGCGATGAGGTAATTGCTAATCGCAAATTGCACCTTCATTCCTATGGGCCTCCTGCTGCATGGAAATGAATGGGTAATTTGTAATTAGCAAATAGCTCATCGCAAACTAGGAATGGTAAAGAATCGCTATTTATTCCTTAAAGTTCGCTATTTAGGAAATGCAAAAAACTTTGATGATACATATGGCGGTTCATGTCTAACAAGATAAGAAGCATAGGGATAGATTTATGATGACTGCCGCATCACCAGGGATGTGTTAGTCACTCTGTGCCGCTGTTCCGTCACCTATGGTGTGCTGCATTTACAATGCGGCGGCATCATGGGGCAAAAACAGCACAGATGCGTGACGTATCTGTGCCGTAAAGGTGGCGCATTGCTGGAGTTGTATCGCAAGTGTGATGAAGCTCCAGCAAGGCTCAGGGGTGCCCCTGTCGCAGGGTTTCTGTTCTCACACAGAACTGTGGACAGAGGATTGGAACCTCGGCGAATTAGGGTGCCCCAAAACTCACCTTAGTAATCAAAAACCCCTTAGCAAGCTAGGTACAGTGTCACATTGGATATAACAAACTCTCAATGTTTAGACAATCCAGAATATGAACTTATAGTACCTCAGGATACGTGGAACTCATGAACAGTCGGTCGTTATATATTTCTTAGAAACCAGAACATGGAGTTAAGAAGAACACATGTGTATTTGAAATGTTTATTTACTAATGCCGTCTTCTCAGGCGTAGTATCTTAGATAATACAAGTACACATATTATCAGTAGCAAAATTACCAGCATAGTTACTAGTACATAAAAAGCGAATGGTGACAGTATGTTAACATGCTGTAAATGAATAAGAGTTAGCAACACTTATAAGCAGCCGCGGGCCGTGGAGGGAGTTACGGTGGGGCAGGGAGGCGGGGAGGGGGAGGGGCAGGGTGGAGAGGGCTCCACCCTGCCCCTCCCCCTCCCCGCCTCCCTGCCCCACCGTAACTCCCTCCACGGCCCGCGGCTGCTTATATCTCACCCTCCCTAATACACATATTATATTATTTGCTAAGAAGGTCTCTTTGTGTTGGTTTAGGGCGTGCCCATACTTTAGTGTCTTAGATTTGAAGGAATCACATCAGCATACACCAGCTCTCTCTTCATGTGAACCGCATCAAGTGTTGTGTATGTGTGTTCGGCAAAGCAATATAAAACCCGCCTCATGCCCAGAATTGGCAGAAGCTGCACTTATGTTATGAGTATGAAGTCGTGGAGATCAGACCTCATAACAATTCTGTATCGTGTTGTTCTTGAAACTTCAGCACTCGCTGTACAGATATAGTTTAACAAGTAAAGCAGATAGTAGAGCAATAACATATTATTCTCATGTAAATCACGATGAACTATTAGGTTGAAAGCTAAAGCAACAACTAAGTGTCGTGTGCAGAAGTTGCAAAAAAGGAAAAATGGCGTTTAAACCGGTAATGAGTCCATGCTAACTTAACACGGTGTAAAGATATATAGGATCTACATGACACCTCCCCATGATCCGGAAACGAACTGAATAAGATAATAGAAGTGCCATCTCATGAGAGCAGATTGCAACTTTATATGTGGACGGTCCGCAAGGTAAAACATTAAAAACTAGGAAAATTTAATGCTAAAGAAAAATAAAACAGCCAACTACTTTATCGAGGCTTAAGCCAATAGGCAAGCTAAATACTAAAAACTTGACAAATAAGTCAATGAATTGTCAATGAAATGCTAGTACTCAGCATATCAAACATGAAAAAGGTCTATGACATAACTGTGTATGCAAAATAAGCTGCAACAGCCTCTAATAGGAAGTCACCGTCTTCATCCGAAAAGAGTTCAGCCATCCAATTTAAAAGCGGAAAAGAACATACGTGCTCTTCCAGCACCGGATCCTCTATCACCATCAGAGGACAGCTCGGTGGGTTTTCAAGAAAGCTCTGTTCCAAGAAAGACTGTGTTGCCGCCAGTAAATTCCAGGGACCAATTAGTCCATGGATCAATGCCACAGCCATAATACTTTCGCCAGGACAAACCAACTCGTGAGTAATGATAGGACTCATCAGCTGATTAAAGTCGACGTCAGGAGAAACCGGTCCGCAGAGACACAAATCAATGGCCCAATCGAAATCACAGGTCAGGCAGTGAAATACAGGCTGGACACAGGTGAAGTAGGAGAATCGAAAAGATAATCCATATGCCGTGCTTAATATCGCCAACGGCATTGTGCCATAATATTCAAGCATGCGATTGCGGAACAGCGTGAGCAGCTGCAGGGCGGGAGCTTGCACAGGAGGGACATCCATATTTAAAAATGTAAAAAAGCACAAGAGCGTCCGCTGGTAATGCAAGTAAAAATGGGAATCCACCAAGCACAGTGGAAAAAATAGAATGAAAGAAAGCAGGGATGATTCCAAAGATTTTCTCAAATGAAGTCACGAGACCACTGGTAACAACTTTAAAAAAGTGTGCCAGGCCCTTTGTAGAGGACGCGTTAGAGATAGTCCGAACCATCTTGCTGAAATGGAAAGGCGAATCTGTATTTAAAAGGGTCTGTACCTCTGTACGGGTGTTCGCTATGTGAAGCACGAAAGTTTCACGGGCCGAAGTCAAGGCCACCTCTCTCTGAGACAAAAGAGCTTTTATTCTTGCCATGCCGTTGAAATGTGCTCCCAAGGTTGGTATTTGTGGCCAGATTGAAAACTCCCTATGTTCATGTGTGGGAGGAAATAGAACATTTCTGCAGCAAATAACCCGTTCACTTACTGTTACGATAAAAGGAATACTTTTAATTAACCCAGAACAATCTTCATTATTGAGCATCAAATAACTACCATTTTCCAACAACTTGAACGTGGGGATGATAGCAGGAACTGGCGTGCCTTGCAACACGCAAGCCATATTTGGTCGGTGTTTGTTGCATGAACCGTGTAACTGTATGTGCCTACACATTAGTGAATGATCTGGCGTCTCAGTGCATTCCTCTCCATTCAGATAAACTTCTTGATCATCTTTGAAAATCTGTATGTGTATGGAAGCGACCAGACCTCATGAAGAAAACCACTACCTAAAGGTTAATAACGACCTATTGGTATATATTTCATACAATTTGAAAACTTATATAAAGCAAAAGGCAGCGTTATTAAACCGTGGATAAGGCACGTTGCCAAAGCAGTCAACCTTTTGGATTTATACTGGAAATGTTAAAGGAAGAATTACGGAGTAGGGCCTGTAAATCTTTAATGGACAACGAGTAAAATTACTCCAAGCATCATATTCCTGTAACTCCGGGATAGTAGGGGTGTTTAATTTTTTAGAAGTAGCCAATCCAAAGCATTTGGTCTGGGAAATTGTTTCATTCACAAACAACATATGATTTGGGATGAGACATGCACGGTGCAAAGCCTCAGTGCCTTGTACCTGCCAGGTTCGTGAACCCCAAACTGATGTAGATCCTGGATATCTTTACTCTGTGTTAAGTTAGCATGGGCTCATTACTGGTTTAAACGCCATTTTTCCTTTTTTGCAACTTCTGTACACGACACTTAGTTGTTGCTTTAGCTTTCAGCCTACCTGCGTCAAGATCTATGCCTGCTTCAAGCAGGCGCAGGGTTTTGATGTAGCTTTGTCCTATCTGATTGTAAATACGGCACACTGTGGGTGGCAGAGCAGCGGTGCATGTTAACTGGTGCATCCCTGGGGATGTGCTAGTTAATATAAATCTGCCCCTTTACATTTAATTATGTGCAGGGGACACAGAGTCGGTGAGGTTTATCCAAGGTTAAGAAGAGATGAGTCCTGTTCAGTGAAAAATTGGAGATAGGCTTCACCTCCTCTGCTCCTCAGCATCGTTGGACATGGTTAAATAATAGCTGCAAAATGTTACTCTTGTTAAACAATTTTACTATTATAATCTCTGAGATTTGTCTCTTACTGTGCAACATCTCATTGTTGTTATCTTTCTTTAAAGATAAAGACAACATCAACATGAGCGACAATCAGCAATCAGTTGATTTCGACCTCATCATTGAACTCGTAATTGAAACATCAGTGGATGTTGATCCCTTGGATGATTTCAATCCTGAGGATGAAGAAGAACGTGATGAGGATGCAGATTTGTCAGAATTGTATGACATAGGATGGGAAGCTGACTTGCTTGAGCCTATGGAACTATAAACATTTATTTTATAAATTTATAATAAATAAAAAGTAAATATGTAAACCGTTTAATTTAAAAATAAAGACACCTTCAAAAACAGGTTATGTGTAGTGTCTTCAATAAAATATTAAAATATGGTCATAAAATTAGATCAGATTCATATATAAAACAGGACAGGTAAAATGAATATAAATTCCATTTCTTTTCTGCTATTTCTGTATTCTAAATTTGCCATGTACAAAAAATTCTTCTATGTAAAAATGTTCAGTAGTGTGTTAAGTTTTTGATGACTGTTATTAATTTACTGTTGGGTAATAGTGGTTAATAACATTTTTTATTCTATTTTACCACAGATTCAACTGCAGATTATTTCAAGATTTTAGGATGCCAAGCAAAGAAAGAGTGAGAAAGGCTGCAAAACGTCAAAGACAGCAGGTGAATGAAAAAAAGCAGCAGTCCTCTAACAAAAAGATTTGTCAAGTCACCAAGAAAGCACCGGGTAAGAGTACAAAAACATTCATAAGAAATATATCTAGTAAAAAAAATATTACTACAAAAAATGTTTCAGTCCAGAAAAGGAGAAGCAATTCAAACGGTAAGGAAAGGCCAATGAGAAATGTTACTGCTAGAGTAAGAGATAACTCTATGCATGAAAGTAGAAGGAAACAACAGTTTAGGGACATTCGTAAACGAATGTTCCGCAACAGGATAATTGGCAATTTGTTAAAAAATATTAAGAAAGGTCAACAGAAAGTGGTTTTTTATAAGAGAAAAAAAATAGTTGAGAAAGTTATTGATCAGGCATTTGAAATTAAACGTAAGTTATTTATTTTGACAATCAATAGAATTAGGAAGCTAAACAAGGCAATTTATGATTTCAAAAGAAATAGTAGATGGAAGAGAATAGTTAATCGTAGTAATTTTTGTGAAGTTTTTTCTGGAGAATGGATGCATAGTTCAAGCTCTGAGGCATTTTTTAATGAGGAGAGTTATTTCCAGGATAATGATTTGGTGCATGCAGTTGACACCAGTGGTCGAGGTTATGAAGTGAAAGATGGTTGTCCAGTTGAAAAAGAAAAACTTGTGACAACAGAGATAGAAGAGGTGTTAGGTAATGAGGTTTTAGGGAGACGTCCTAAGGGTCCTGTGTACACCTGGAAGTGTAGTAGTATTTGCAGTGTACGACAGGATTCCATCAATTTGCTTTGTGATTTTATACGGTCATTTAATAAGAAAAGTTTGAAGCAGAAAATGAAGTTGTTGCAAGAATTAGATCCTTGCAGAGTGAGAGAAGTGATAGGTTTGCATGGTCATTCACTGGCTTGTCTTTCCAGGAGAGTATGCCAGAGTGTTTTTCATCATTTCAGGATGCTAGCAGTGCATCATAATAAAGTGAGGAAATTAGTTAGAATGTTGTATTATGCTAAGAGTCCAGCAATTATGCTTAAACAATTATGCGCTGCTCTTTTGCATGGTTCTGAAATAGATGTGAAGAATATATGTGAAGAAATTGAGTTTTGTTACTTTGGAAGTAAAGAGGAGAATGTTGAAATTGACCAAGAAGAAGAGAGTAATGTGGAAGATAGTGTACAGGTTTCCAGTACAGATAATTTCCAGAGGGAAATTGCGACGTTTGAGGTGAAATCAAGTGAGAGGCCAAATTTCACTTGTGTGTGTTGTCGACGCACTTATTATAAGAATCAGACTAAGTTAGTGGATTTATATGCAAAAAGTGAAAGGGAAAATAATAGTGAATGGAAGGATTTTACAACATACTTGATGGTAGAAAATTGTTTTGATTTGGGATTGGATCAACGTGTGTGTACTTATTGTTGTAACAAATTAAATCAAAACCAGATGCCTGCTAGAGCAGTTCATAATAATCTGGAATTGGTTGAGATTCCTTCTGAATTGAAGGATTTAAATACTTATGAATCTATTTTGATTCAAAGTATCCATCCCTTTCAGGCTATTGTAAGAATGGAGCCAAAGACAGGGAAATTGCCTCCATCAGATTTACAGAGAGGATTAAAGGGAAGAGTTGTTTATTTGCCTCTAGATTTGAAGAAAAACATTAACACAATTGGAGTAGAAAAAGTGGAAGAGGAACCTCTTGTTATCTTAGTTAATGGGGTTCCGACAAAGAATAAGAAAATATGGCAAGATTTAGTAGATGTTAGGAAAGTCAAAAGGGCAACATTGTATTTGAAAAAATATAATAAATACTATAAAAATGTATATGTTGCAGAAGAGGAAGAAAGTGAGGAAGAGGATAGCGATTTGTGTGCTGGTCAAATTGAGAAAGTAGAACCCTGTACTAGTGAAGAAATATATGAACATTATAGTGTTCATCCTTTGCATTCCAAGGAAGTCATGGGGAATGCTATTGAGTTGTTTCAAATGAAACAAGCAAAAGGGAGTCCCATTAGTGTTTGGGAGGAAAGTTTGGAAGCTCGGTGTTTCCCACAGCTTTTTCCAACAGGTCAGGGAGGAAGATATGATGAGCGACCTCATCAAATTCCTGCTTCTGAATACCGGACTTTGCGATTGTATGCAGGAGATCCTAGGTTTCGACAATGCATTCCTTATTTGTTTCATCTCCTGTTTGAAAGCGATCTGTCTGGACTGTCATATGCAGTGAACCACATCTTGAAAAGTGGTATACACATGCAAAACATCTCGGCAAGTGACTTTATGGATAAAGTCAATGTCCAAGACAGTATTTTGGATTCTCACCTGATTAATCTCATGGCGTGTCAGCGTGGTACTAATGAGTACTGGTACCGTCGTCATGGTGATTTAAAATGTATGCTGAGGAACTTAGGAACTCCCACATGGTTCCTCACTTTGAGCTGTGCTGAGTATGGCTGGGAAGACTTACTTGAATTTCTACGAGAGGCAAATGCTAACGTAGAAAACATCGAATTCAAGACACCCGGAGAACTGTGCTCTTTGGATCCAGTCAATGTATGTAGGTACTTCAATCATAGATTTGAAGGTATGATGTCTTTCATCATGAATAAGAAGAATCCACCTCTTGGAGAGGTGTTGGATTTCTTCTGGAGGAAGGAGTTTCAAGCAAGAGGTGCTCCTCATATACATATGTTGCTGTGGATCAAGGATGCACCTAAATTTTGAACGGATGCAGAAGACTCAGTGATGAGTTTCATAGAACAGTATTCTACGTGTGCTGTTCCAAATGCAAAGGAGAAAAAAAGCCTAAGAGAAAAAGTTCTACGTTTCCAAAGCCATCGATGTGGAAAGTACTGTCGTCGTAAATTCCGGAACAAAGACAAGTTCTACACCAAATGTCGTTTCGGCTTTCCACGACCGGTGATTTCTAAAGGAAGAGTGAACAGTTTGATGTCTTCGCTGCGACATAATGTGATGAAGAAATCACCTAAAAACACATACAATTTGAAGAGGAACGAAGAGTCTAAGTACATCAACGACTACAACCCGGTGATTTTGTCCATGTGGAATGCTAACATGGATATACAGTTTGTGGCTGATAACTGTATGGCTGTGGCTCGGTATGTGACATCTTACATCACCAAAAAAGAGAAGACAGAATTGAAGGATATGTGGGAGGACATTTCCCATGAAAAGAGCCTCAGCAAGAAGGTGTACAGTTTCAGTCTGAAGATGTTGTCGCATCGAGAAATCGGAGCTTACGAATGTTCTGACCGGTTGTCTTCAGCAAGTCTCTATGCCAAGTCCAGGAGTATCGTTTGGGCGAGTGTTGGTCTTGCTGCAACGCGTAATCGAGTTCTGAAACCTGTGCGGGAAATTGAGTATTTGGCGGAAAAGGAGCCAAACAGTACCGACATTTTGAAGAGCAACATGCTGGATACATATTATCCAAATCGAAGCAGTCACCTCGAGAATGTTTGTCTGTATGAGGTTCTGCAAAATTACATATTCAAGAGGAACATCAAAGAAGATACTGAGAAAGGAGTGTATGCTGTAATAGGAAGTGAGGGATGTCTGGTCAAGCAAAGAAAATGCCACTTGATAAACCATCGAAAATTGAGTGGCGAATCTCCTGAAAAAAAGGAGTTTTTCTATTTAGCACTTTTGCAACTTTTTAAGCCTTGGCGTGCAGAAGAGGAACTGCTTGGACATTTCCTTTGTTATGAAGACTCATTCAATGCTGCCAAGGAGACCATAGAATGTCCTGCTTTTCCCAAATATGTAGAAATGTTGAATGTGGAAATTGAGCAGGAAGCAACGATTGCAGCCGAGATTGCCAGAGACAGTTCTCAGGACAGTCAGAGTTCTGCTTCATTGAGTCAGGATCCACTAGGAGGACCTCTTATCGAAAATGAAGCTGCCACTGCTATGAATGAAGTGGAAAGAGCCATGGCACATGCTCAGGAGGATGCGGTTAACTTAGAAGAGTTGGAAAGACAACTCAACGTTGAGCAGAGGAAAATATATGACGAGATTACCATGCAAATTGATCATGGATTAAGTCATGACAAGAAAGAGTGCTCATGTACGTCGTTGAAGCCTGTCCGACTGTACGTGAGTGGAGAAGCGGGAACTGGAAAAAGTTTCCTTATTAAAGCAATTTCATGTTATTTGCAGGAAAGGACAGAGTCATCGCTGTCTTGTGTTGTCACCGCTCCAACTGGACTGGCAGCACATAACATTAAAGGGATTACTTTACATCGTTTACTGATGCTGCCAGTGGAGCATGACAACAAATTAGAATATCACAAGCTATCTGGAGATGCTTGTTTTGAAGTTTCAAGAGTCTTGAGGAAAATGAAACTTCTTATCATTGACGAAGTAAGCATGGTTTCCAATGTCATGCTTGCCTTTGTGCATTTGAGAATGCAAGAAGTTCTCAAAACAGAGTATGATGTGTTATTTGGTGGCAAACACATCATTGTTTTCGGAGATCTTCTGCAGCTGACACCAGTGAAAGGGCAACCTGTGTTCAAAATGCTCACGCATGAAGATACCAGGAAGTGCTTAGGGAGCATTGGCAACGTCAATATATGGTTAAACTTCAATTATGCTGAACTGCATGAAAATATGCGTCAGGCAAAGGATGAAGTTTACAAGACTATTCTACAAGATGTTAGAATTGGAAAAGTGACCGAGCATGGGAAAGAAGCTTTACATGCACGATTACTGACAAATTTATATCCAGACGAAGATGTTGTGCCTGAGAATATTTTTCAGAAAGTTACTGAGAAAAAATCTGGAATATGTTTGATGCCAACTCTTGCAGAATGTGCCAAATTCAATAACAAAATGTTGCATTTAGAAAAGCAATAGATTGTGAAACTGGAAGCTATTGACAGAGTAGAGCATATGGGATCAACAATTATTTTGTCTGAGAATCTGAAAACAAAATTGGATTCATTAGAGAAGAGTATATCTAAAACTGCGGGTTTTGAAAAGACTCTGAATGTGTGCTTGAACTGCCGTATAATTTTAAGAAGGAATTTACATGTTGAAAGAGGTCTGGTAAATGGATCAATGGGTAATGTTGTTGATTTTGTGAAATACAGAAATAGAGATGGAATTGAATTTTTAAAAATTTAATTTGATGGCATTGAGGAAGTACAGCTAATTGGTCGTTGTTCTGCTAGATTTTTGCTTGTAAAAGACTTATATGTTCGTCGTAAGCAGTTTCCTGTTTGCTTGGCATATGCGGTGACAATCCATAAATCGCAAGGTTTAAGTGTAGACTGTGCATTGGTGAATATTGGCAGTTCTGTGTTCAAGGAGGGTATGGCATATGTGGCATTGTCACGAGTTAGAACTTTATCGGGATTGTACTTGATTGAGTGTGATGTCACAAACATTTGTGCGGATCTAGATTGTGTTAAGGAATACAATAGGTTAAGAAGAGAGTATGCGCCACATTTGCCTCATTATCCTTTGTTTGAGAAACGTGTGGTAGGCCGGAAACGAAGAAATGTGACCAATACTGGGGAGGTTGTAGCAAAAAGACGAAAAGTTGATGAACCTGAAATTATAAGCAGAAACAAAAAGGATTCTGTTGAATATGTTGTTGGTTTTCAATTTGAAAACAGTTCTGGTGTCAACTGCTATGCTAATGTAGTGGTTAATGTTTTGTTTTCTCTAGAAAATGTAAAAGAAGAGATTGTGGTCAATTCTGAGCAAAGATTTTGCAGTTTGTTAAATTCTGTGTTAGAGAAATGTAGCACTGATAGAACAAACATAGAAAGTGTGTCTGAAATTCGAAATCTGTTAGACAGATGTTCAGGCCAAACACAATTCTCTCAAAATAGTCAGCAAGATTGTCAGGAGTTTTTAATGTATATGCTTGATGTATTGCATGATGAAGGTGTAGATGTAGATCACCTGTTTGGGCTTTCTTATCAATGGCAGCATGACTGCGAGAACTGTAGGGTATCAAGTACTACTAGTGTAGACTCAGAAAGATTTATATATTTAACTTTGCCAGACAGTAAATCAGTCTCTTTTAATAAGCTAGTAAAAGCAGCTGATCACAACATGGAGTGTAGCCAATGTAAATCTGAAATGATGTCCACATTATTTATACGAACATATGGCCAGTATGTCATTTTAATGTTCCAACGATGTAGGCCTGATGGAACAAAATTGACAACTTTAATTAAAAATTTTGTGGCTTCACAGTTGTCAATATCAGGAAGGACTTTTGTAACTGTAGCAATTATATATCATGATGGTCCTTCAATAACATCAGGACATTATACAGCTTATTTAAAGTGTAGAAATGGCTGGTCATTCTGCAATGATTCTGTTTTAATTTTCAAAAAAAAATTGCCGTATGACCTTAAAAACTCTTACCTGGTGTTTTTAAAACCAAAATTTTAGGGAAAGAATCTCGGGATGTGCTCTGAGGAATTTCAAGAAGTTCTAATGGCTCCTACACGATTTGGCCTTGAGGATAAGTGTAGTATAGAGACATAACTTCTTATCATAACACTGGACGTCATGGAGAAATACGTGCACTTTGAATGAGTTCAGAAAAACTGTTTCTTTTTATAAGCTAATTGAAGCAGCCAATCAAAACATGGAGTAGAGGGAATGTAAGTCTGCAATGCTGTCTACTGTTTTACATTGCTTTGTGATTAAAAGTGATGTAGAGAATTAAATAATTGTACTAGTCATAAAGGTAGTGTAAGTCTGCTTCATAGTAAGCAGTATCAGTGTGATAGGAAATGTAGAACATGATTGAGCAAGAAGGGGAAGATATTACTAGTCCAGGATTGTGAAAATGATCTTCAACATTTTAATTGTGAAAGTTGCGGAAATACAACATGACGGGATTGGTTTAAAAGAATTCTAAGAGTTATAAATGGCTCAGACACGATTTGGCCTTGTGGAAACGTGTGGTAGAGAGCGAGAAGTCATTTATTGTATGTAACATGTTTTTGAAAACGATGGAGGTTTTCTTTCAGAAAGTGGCGGGTTGAAAGTAATAACAGCACAACAGAGTGTAAGCTGTTCATAGGACATCCTTGGCCGTCATGGAAAGTAAGTTAACTTTAAGGAGTTCTGAATTCTGATTCGTTATGTTGTATGGGTTTTTTAAACACAATCATTTTGATTTGTGTTTTTTTTTCCCCGCTGTTATATGATGAATACCTTCAAGTCACTGTTTTAGTGAAATTTGATACATTCTGAGAACAGCAAAAATAAACCATTTAACATGTATAATTAATTCTGTTCTGTTTGCATTTATGATGTACATGTAGAACTGTGTAGGAGGCATGGAGAAGGTGAGGCTTCTGTAAGTGTCAAAGTTGTTGCATACAGTGCTTATATTGTACGTAGTCTTTTATATTTCATTACTTTCACTGTTTCTGACTGATCTAAAAAATTTTTTTTAAAAAGAACAGTAAGTATAAGGGAAGGAAACAGACAGTTATGTTAAAAGAAACACAGCTATAGGGAATAAACTAGGGATACTGTTACCCGCAATCCTCTGCTGATGATGTCATTGAGCATGTCATGAATGATGTAATATGTGACATCATCAGCAGTGGATTACGGGTAATAGTATCTCTAGTTTACTCCCCTATAGCTGTCTTTCTTTTAACATAACTGTCTGTTTCCTTCCCTTATACTTACTGTTCTTTTTTTTAAAAAAATGTTTTGGGTTCGCTTCCGGTTCGCGTACCGGGGAGCGAACTGGGAAGCGAACTAAGAGAAATAGACGTTGACACAGTTCCAAATATTGTACCAATTTTTTAATAACGGGGAGGTAGTTCTGAAAAGAACTTTTTTTTTATTGTTTTTTTTGTTTTATATTTTTTTATTATTTTTCTGAACATTTTTTTACTTTTTTTGAATTTTTCTGAACAGTTTCATATTTTTTGGGGTTTTTTTTCGGAGGGGGCAACGAAAACGATTCATTGTAAAGGGCTCAACAGGAGCAACAAAACAAAAAAAAAGAATTTATTATTTGGGGCGTTTCGTACAAACTTGCATATGATAGTCAATAGCTCTGTTGATCAGAGTGATGCTTCTTTCTCCGTAGCAAATGAATCCACTGCAATGTACGCAGACTTGTTTTACTTCACGAAATCTTGTTTGTATATTTGGCACCATCTACCTGCCCTCTGGTCCAGTTACTTCCGGTACAACAGATCTTCTGGCCATAATAGGGAGATTATCTAGGTCGTTACGAAACTGTGCAGCACTGTAGTTGTTAGGATGCCACCTAGTCATATGGCGATGCATTGTGTAGTTTCCGAAACTGTATTTTTTGTCGGTCCCTCTGGACAGTCTATCTTGACATATAAGGCAAGTTACGTATCTTGCATTTACTTTTTTCTGACCTTTGGGAATTTTAAAAAATTGCCAAATGAAGTTTTCTTTCCGGTGAGACGTCCTGGGCTCCTCAGGCAAAAAGTGCCTCTCTTCGTGCTCGTCGTCCTGTTCCTCTTCTTCCTCTTCTTGCTGAATTATAACTTGAGCAGGTGGTCCACTCTTCCTTGGATGTGGTGGAGGTGGTGGGGAAGCACCAGCTGAAGCTACTAAAGAAGCCATTGCTCACTGGTAACAAAGGGTCTTTCTCTCACAATGATGAAAGTCAGAGTGAGGAAAGGAGGGATTTTCATCATTTGGGAAAAACAATAGTTCTCAACCAATGAAAAGTGTTCATTTTATATTATATGACCTAGTCTTACATCATTAGGAAACCAAAAGTGAAATGAATCAATGAAAAGTGTTATTACCAAGTCACATGACCTGCTGTGTTTACGTTACGCGCTTTGCAGGGCCTCCCGGTTTGCTTCCAGAAACCTGTGCTTTGCGACTCGGTAAGCGTACCAGTTCGCTAACGTAGCACGTCATATGACGTATCACGCGACAACGCGAAACGTCGTGCGGACGGGAGGCGTGATGATGTTGTTTTCTAACGCGGCAGTTGCGGTAAAGAAACGTTTACCGGCTCGCGGTCTATTTCGCGGCATCAAGGTCAGCTAACGGGAAGCTTCCCGATTCGCGAAGCGGGAACGAAGAAAAAAAAATATTTAAAAAAAAAGTTATTAATAAACATATAAAATATATTTTTGGATTTAAAGAAGAATACATTTTACAGCTACAGATATTAGCTGTTAAAAGACCAATGAAATTCACTGAAAAAACCATAGGTTATAGACCATATATAGTTAGGAATTAACATTTACAAAACCTTGAAAATTCACTGAAAAAACCATAGGTTATAGACCATATATAGTTAGGAATTAGCATTTACAAAACCTTGAAAATTCACTGAAAAAACCATTGGTTATAGACCATATATAGTTAGGAATTAGCATTTAAAAAACCTTATTTTACTCACACAAAACCATTGAAATTCCATATATAGTTAGTTGCACTAACTATATATCGCGCACCCGCAATCCACTGCTGATCATGTCACATATTACATCATTCATGACATGGTCAGTGACATCACTGATGACATCACTGATGACATCTCAAATGACATCACTGATGACATCAATGATGACATCTCATTTGACATCATTCTTGTGCTAATACGATAAACCTCTTCAGACTCTAATATAACCTTAGATACACTCAGTGTATAGAGACACTCACACACTGTCACTCATCCATGGAGTTACTCACACACCTAGTCAGTCATGCAAATAAACAATCTCACCTCCATTTCTTCAACTATACAGTTATACACACCTTACTTATTCAAACATATACTAACACATATTTACTCTCTTATACAATCCTTGATACAAGTTCACAATGATCCATACAACCACTCACACATTCAGTGGCTCTCATGCACAGTTATTTATATATGCCAACTCTCACATGTACTGTGTTTTACATATGTACTTACTATGACATGTAGCATTGAGATATCCATTCACTCATCAATACACTCATGCACACAGTCAACTGCCCATGTAGCTGTTTCCACATGCACTCTTGAACTCATACACCTAGTGAATCAACTGCTCACACATCTATGCACAGAGTCACACACCTCCCAGCCACCCCTACACAAACTCAATCTCCCATACAAATATTTGGGCAACCAATCAATAACACATATAGCCTCTCGTATAGCTAATGATCAACACATGCAGCAGTTTACATCACAACAGACATTATGATGCACAAATTAAGACAGTTTAGTCACTAACCCATGCATTCAGTGAGACACATTTAATCACTCACTCATACAGTCAGTCACGCACCTACTAAATCCTTCATCCAGACACTTATACATCCACTCATTCTTCAATATGTAAGACATATTTTAACTTTACAGAAACATACAGTCACTGGATGTTGTCATCAGTGATGTCATCAGTGATGTCATTTGAGATGTCATCAGTGATGTCACTGACCATGTCATGAATGATGTAATATGTGACATGATCAGCAGTGGATTGCGGGTGCGCGATATATAGTTAGTGCAACTAACTATATATGGAATTTCAATGGTTTTGTGTGAGTAAAATAAGGTTTTTTAAATGCTAATTCCTAACTATATATGGTCTATAACCTATGGTTTTTTCAGTGAATTTTCAAGGTTTTGTAAATGCTAATTCCTAACTATATATGGTCTATAACCTATGGTTTTTTCAGTGAATATATATATATATATATATATATATATATATATATATATATATATATATATATATATATATATATATATATATATATATATATATATATATAGTTCCAAAGAAAGTTTTGGCGCTAAGCTGATCTGGCCCTTTGCAGCGGTGGGCTTCGGACGGGATTGCCAATCCCACAATACTCCAACCTTTCGTCCACAGATAAGAAAGAACGATGTCCAAGCCTCAGTTGTATGCAAAATGGAGTTTAATTCACATCCCACTCGACGCGTTTCGGGAAAGCCTTCCCTTTGTCACGAAAACGCGTCGAGTGGGATGTGAATTAAACTCCATTTTGCATACAACTGAGGCTTGGACATCGTTCTTTCTTATCTGTGGACGAAAGGTTGGAATATATATATATATATATATATATACGGTAAACATCCCTCCAAAAGGAAAAGTTCAGAGGCCGACAGGGGGAAACAGTGCAGGAATCCTTTATTTCAGACCTCTCAACAGCGGCAGATGCATTTCGGCGCACTTGCCTTCTTCAGTGCCTTGTGCTGTTAGGAAACAACCCCATAGTACTTGTCCTGTGTAAAATACCCGCTGGTCACTGTGCCCCCTCCCCCTAATGACATCATCACACCAACAGGAGTTCGTCTTAAGTTCACTGAACTCCAAATCCCAGCAGGCACTGTCCCGGCGCTGCAAGGTAGGTGGCGTGGGGGAGTGGGGAAAACTGTAGGTAAGGGCCAGCTCCAGGTGAGTCGGGTTTATCAAAGAATGCTGAAACAACGGGAGCCTCCCTGTGTCCCCCATAACCGCAGCAGCCAGTGCCTCCAGGAGCAGTCGAGTGTAAGGGCAGTCAAATCCGAGACTGTGTTTATATATATATATAGATATATATATATAACCTACTGGGGGTTGGCAGTAGGTAGTTATAGTTAGTACCTTGTTTCTATTCAAAAAGCATTTTTTGTTGTCCTAATACTTTGGCGCCGGATGACGAATCTTCGTGACATTTTCAAAACTCGTGAGGCCCTCCGGTAAGCTCCTATCTCGAAAGATTCGGCAAGTGGGGGCCGAGAAAAAAGGGGGGACCCAAAACATGTTTTCTCCATGTTAGTTCTCATAGGAAATTTTAGACACGCCTACAGCCCGAGTGGAATTACACCAAATTTGGCAAAAAGGTAGCCCTTGTTTCAGAAAGAACTCTTTTTGTTAAATGGTGGAAATCCATTCAGTAGTTCCTGAGAAATTCAAGAAAAAGAGGTGAAAAAATCAATTTCCCATAGGAAAATTTAGACGCGGTTTCAGCTCGAACTGCTAAACGGAATTACACCATGTTTGCCGAAAAGGTAGTGCTTGGTTCAGAAAGCACTCTTTTTCCTAAATGGTGTAAACCTGTTCAGTAGCTGCTGAGAAAATCAAAAATTAAAAGTTTTGATATATAGAGGCACGGAGGATCCGCGCACCCTGCTGATCACGAGCTACATTCTAATTGGCTGTCAACACTTCAAACCAGGAAGTGTTAGCAGCCAACTTGTGTATCGGTAGAACCGAGGCACAAGAAAAGAGAAAAAGAAATGCACAAAACAAGAAAAGGGGGCAGGGTAAAAACAGCCTGCTCTGGGGGTCCCACAAGCATTTTTATTTAAATCAGCTGAATTTGTGCTGGGTGCGCGAATCCAGCCGAGAAAATAAAAAAAAACAAAGCGCGGATACCCGTGCTTCGTTTAATTGAAGCCCCAGGGTAGGCCAGGTCCCTGGGGCAGTTACAAAATGTGTGGGGGGCCCAATCCCCCCCACACTGCCCTGGGGACCACCACCCACCCGGGGCTTTGAATAAATATTTGCAAGGGCATAAGGCACCCCAGCAGCCACGGGGACCACCACCCCCGGGGCTTGTTTTTTTAAAGTTTGGGGGGCCTCAAAGGCCCCCCAAGTCCCGGGGACCACCACCCCTAGGCTCTCATTAATTATAATCATGGGGCATACTGCCCCCCACAGCCCTGGGGATCGCCACCCCCGGAGCTTCTTTTAAAAAAAAAAATACCTGTGAGGGGGGCTCGAGCCCGCCCACTTGCCCCGGGGACTAACACCTTCCCGGGGCTGTCCAGATGTTGGGAAGGGAGGCCGTGTGGCCCCCTTCCTGGAGCCTGTGATGGCCCTGGGGACCGTTACCCCCCAGGCAGGCTCCTGCAGTGTCCGGGGGGGGCCACCCTGGGACATTGCAGTTTGCTATCGCAGGGCAGAAGCCTCGGGGCTCCCGCCCTGTCATAGCAAACTGTGGTTTGCTATGACCACCATGTACCTCCAGTAAGCTCCACAATGCTCCGTTGCAAAGTTGTGTAAAAAGGGGCGTGGTCTGGGCCACCTCTCTGCAACGCACTGTTGCCCAAGGGTCCTGAGAGTCCCTGGGGGCCAACAACCCCACCAGGTACCTCCACTAAGCGCCACTGCGCTGCGTTGCCAGACCACGCCCCTTTTTACACCTCTCTGCAACGCAGCTCTGTGGCGCTTACTGGAGGTACCTGGTTGGCTAATTGGACCCCAGGGACCGTCAGGATTCAAGGGGACTTAATCTCCCAACTTAAAACGGCCACAGGGCGTGTTTGCACACATGTCACCTCAGGCCCCTTCTTCACCTCTGTGCAAACGCGCCCCGTAGCACGTTTTAATAGGTAGTTATATTCCCCCTGCCCTATTATGTACTAGGGTCTTACAGAGGAGGTCATGCTAATCACAGAAGTACCCCAACACATAGTGTTCCCTAGTGTATGTAGGTGTTTTCCGTGTATTCTAAGTGTCTTTTAGCATAGCACTGGCTCTAGGCCTGGTTAGTCAGAGTGAGTTACCATTAGTACCCGTCTGAAAAAGTTATGGGCACAGGATGATTTTGGAACAAGGCCTCTTTCTGCTCCTCTGTTGGTTCTTTCTGCACATGTCTTGCTTCTTCCTGCACTTTTCTTCATCTTTGTGGACTTCTGTTGCTTCTTTCTGCATTTCTTTTGCTTCTTTCTGTGCATTTTTTTCTTTCTTCATATGTCCTACCTCTTTAGGCATAGTTAGAAACTAGCATTTGAAAAATCTTTTAAATTCACTGAAAACACCATTGGTTTCAGGCATGTTCTAGTTAGAAATTAGCATTTAAAAAACCTTTAAAAATCACTGAAAAAACCATAGGTTTCAGGCACGTTATAGTTAGAAATTAGCATTTAAAAAACCTTAGAATTTCCCTTGGGGAGAGTTATAGTTAGTTGGACATTTCACTCGTACAAAATCAGAAAATTCCCCCGTTATAGTTAGTTTAGCTAACTATAACTCGCGCCCCCACAATGCACTGCTGATGACGTCACATATTACATCACTCATGACATGGTCAGTGACTTCACTGATGACATCACTGATGCCATCTCAAATGACATCACTGATGACATCATCCATGTGATCATTTGATGCATCTTCTCACACCTTAATTTAGCCTTTGATACACCCACTCTAAATTACAGACTGCTATTCTCAAAACCATAGACACTTCAACAGCAATCACTACATACCCTCTAACTGATTATTAGGTTTACACACACATCCACTCACTCACCTGTGCATTCATTCATACTTATGGTCATTCAGTACAGGACTATCTTATGCACTCATCCACCTATATACACACTAACACACCACCACTCATCCATAGAGGTACTCACACAGCTAGTCAGTCATGCAAATAATTAATCACACTGCCATTTACTCACCTATACAGTTATAAACACACCAGCTCAATCACTCAGACAAATACTAGCACATTCTCACGCTCTTATACAATCACAGATACAAGCATACACTCATCCATACAGCCACTCTCACAATCACACACTCTCACTTATAGCTATTTATATACTCCAACACACATATATACTGCCTTTCACATATGTAGTAACTCACACATGTACTACTGAGATATACATTCACTCACTAACACACCCATACACACACTCACACACCTATACAGTTCATCACAGATGCACTCCTGAAACCATGCACCCAGTGAATCACCCACTCACATATCTATGCACAGAGCCACACACACCCTACCCACATAAAAACTCAGGCACTCATACAGCTACTCAGACAACTAATCAATAACCCATATAGACACTCATATAGCTATTCACAAACCCATGTAGCCGCTTACACACCAACAGACAGACGGATACAGACATTCACACAGTTTAGTCACTAACCCATTCATTCAGTAAGATACGTTTAATCACTCACTTATAGAGTCAGTCACGCACCTATTAAATCATCCATTCAGACACTTATACACCCACTCATTCTTCAACACACCTTTCCCTATATATATTGAACATATTTAAACTTTACAGAAACACACAGTCACTGGATGATGTCATCAATGATATCATCAGTGATGTCATTTGAGATGTCATGAGTGATGTCACATACCATGTCATGAGTGATGTAATATGTGGCGTCATCAGCAGTGCGAGTTATAGTTAGCTGAACTAACTATAACGTGAGAATTTCTCTGGTTTTGTACGAGTGAAATGTCTAACTAACTATAACTATCCTTAAAACCTATGGGTTTTTCAGTGAATATATATATATATATATATATTCACTGAAAAAACCATAGGTTATAGACCATATATAGTTAGGAATTAGCATTTACAAAACCTTGAAAATTCACTGAAAAAACCATAGGTTATAGACCATATATAGTTAGGAATTAGCATTTAAAAAACCTTATTTTACTCACACAAAACCATTGAAATTCCATATATAGTTAGTTGCACTAACTATATATCGCGCACCTGCAATCCACTGCTGATCATGTCACATATTACATCATTCATGACATGGTCAGTGACATCACTGATGACATCACTGATGACATCTCAAATGACATCACTGATGACATCACTGATGACAACATCCAGTGACTGTATGTTTCTGTAAAGTTAAAATATGTCTTACATATTGAAGAATGAGTGGATGTATAAGTGTCTGGATGAAGGATTTAGTAGGTGCGTGACTGACTGTATGAGTGAGTGATTAAATGTGTCTCACTGAATGCATGGGTTAGTGACTAAACTGTCTTAATTTGTGCATCATTATGTCTGTTGTTCTGTAAACTGCTGCATGTGTTGATCATTAGCTATACGAGAGGCTATATGTGTTATTAATTGGTTGCCCAAGTATTTCTATGGGAGATTGAGTTTGTGTGGGGGTGGCTGGAAGGTGTGTGACTCTATGCATAGATGTGTGAACAGTTTATTCACTAGGTGTATGAGTTCAAGAGTGCATGTGGAAACAGCTACATGGGCAGTTGACTGTGTGCATGAGTGTATTGATGAGTGAATGGATATCTCAATGCTACATGTCATAGTAAGTACATATGTAAAACACAGTACATGTGAGAGTTGGCATATATAAATAACTGTGCATGAGAGCCACCGAATGAGTGAGTGGTTGTATCGATCATTGTGAACTTGTATCAGGGATTGTATAAGAGAGTAAATATGTGTTAGTATATGTTTCAATAAGTAAGGTGTGTTTAACTGTATAGTTGAAGAAATGGAGATGAGATTGTTTCTTTGCATGACTGACTGGGTGTGTGAGTAACTCCATGGATGAGTGGCAGTGTGTGAGTGTCTGTATACACTGAGTGTATCTAAGGTTATATTAGAGTCTGAAGAGGTTTATCGTATTAGCACAAGAATGATGTCAAATGAGATGTCATCAGTGATGTCATCAGTGATGTCATTTGAGATGTCATCAGTGATGTCATCAGTGATGTCACTGACCATGTCATGAATGATGTAATATGTGACATGATCAGCAGTGGATTGCAGGTGCGCGATATATAGTTAGTGCAACTAACTATATATGGAATTTCAATGGTTTTGTGTGAGTAAAATAAGGTTTTTTAAATGCTAATTCCTAACTATATATGGTCTATAACCTATGGTTTTTTCAGTGAATTTTCAAGGTTTTGTAAATGCTAATTCCTAACTATATATGGTCTATAACCTATGGTTTTTTCAGTGAATTTCAATGGTTTTTTAATAGCAAATATCATAAGCTGTCGAATGTCAAGTACGTGGTAAGTGAAAACATTTTCGTGTTTATGCACACTGATCTGCTTTGAATGGTGCCCCCCCCCCTCATTTCTATTAGGAGTACTCTCTCTTTGCAGATAGTGAAAGGTAGTTAACGCAGGTCTTTGCCCCCATTGTAATCCGTCGTGCCTGCTTCTCTCTCCATTTGATTGATTGTTATCCAAGTATTTACTGTTTTAGAATTAGTTCTCTTTGGTTCATTCTCTATTTACAAACAAACACAGAGTCGCAATACTCTGTTTAGTCTTTGCAGATAACGAAAAATCGTGTAAAAAAAAAAGAAAAGGAATCGAGCAAAATCAGTAGGCCACTAATGGGATCTCTTTTTGACCTCGCTAAAATAGAAACATTAGGAACAACCCCTCATGACAAATACAAAACTAGTGAGATGAACTGAACTCCACACAATGATGGCTGCAAAACAGCTCGGCTCCGCCACCCACCCCGCCCAAAATAACGATAAAGAACGGCTGCCATGATTGGTTGCGGAATGACCACGACGGAGCTACGAAATGGTGCTGCTCTCATGCTAACCCCAGCTTCAGTCTGAAACATCCAGAAACACTGTAGACTACCAATTCGATCAGTTCCGGTAGCGCCCCAATGTAACCCGGTAGAGAAGAACTAGCTCTCCCCTCTTTGACTGATGGTTCTTGTTGCCTGTCCCTTCTGTTGTCATTTAACAGAACTATTTAGCCTGCTGAAAGGGGTTGTGTTCCGACCGCTGGTTGGTGGAGACATTTTGACTATATTCTGTACCTGCGTTGTCGCGTAATGCGTCATATGACGCGCCGCGTTAGCGCATCCGGAAGTCATCCGGGGCGCGCAGCGCGTAACGTAAGCATAACAAGTCATGTGACTTGTTAATAAAACTTTTCATTGGTTCATTTTACTTTTCTTATTGTAATGATGAAAGGCTTGGTCATATGACCTAAAAATTACGCTTTTCATTACTTCCGAACATTATTTTTTCTTAAATATATGTTATAATGTTCCAGGCTAATGTACTTTCCCGGAAATTTTACAACTGTCCTGCAAGTAAAATATATTCTTTTTTCGAGAAAAAGAGCGTTTCTTCGTCCCATGACGGAGCCGTTGAGCAAAAGAGGGTCGACCTGCTGTCTTAGTCGCCGATACGCCTGAATATGAGATTCTTATCGATCACTTTATGTTGCAGGAATAGAAAACACAACAGCCCTTGACCATTTATCTTTACTGCGTTCCTTCGTATTATACCTTTTACCCTTCATGTAATTGGTCTGCTTTATTTCACTTGCCTTTTAATGATTCTAAAACAGTCACTATTATTAAAAACTTTACCAATGTATATACTACTACCATGTTTTCTTTTAAAAACCTTTATTGTGAAAATTTCATTATACAAATATGAGCCTATAACCACGTGGGCCTGCCACAGAGCAAACTGTAATCGTATATGATGAATAGACATTTACACTGTAGAGGAACGTAACGGGCGGGCCATTAGGTTGCAAGAACTAAGGTGTCTAACAGTTACGGAATCGGTGGACGTACATTTTATAATTAAAATACGACAGGGCCAGTTACAATAAAATTATCTAGATATACATTTGCGGGCAAGTACCATGGGTGACGTTAATTCGAACTTTCAACAGTACAGTAATCAATAACACATCAGAACTTAATATCAATAGGGATGTCGAAATATTCAATCAATTCTCGTCCCCGCCCGCCATGTGCTTCAAAACTGCATACGTATCTCGTGATTTCAAGGTTCTGCAACCAGTACACAACAAGGAGTTACGAGTCCCATTTATTCCGGCGCCATTTTGGGCGAGGACGGGCAGGTCCAGGATATAGTCAAAATGTCTCTACCAACCATCGACTATGATGATGTTCATATGCTGTATTTATTAGAGTAACACTCATCTGTCCACATGAAATTAATTTGCCACAATCTAAACATGTCATTTTAATCTTTCCAAAGTTCTTCTAAATATTTGGGACCGTTTCCCTTGCCTCTGAAGCTCTCAGTGCCACTTCTTTGATGAATGTACTAGCAGGTCAGGGGTTCTCCTCCAAATCTCTCTTTTATGCAGCACTATAATTAATTGGTGCCACCTCTCCATATGACGATGCATGGTATAGTTACCACAACTATATTTTTTTTCGGTTCCTCTGGAGAGTTCATCGTGGCAGATGAAGCGTGTAACGTACCGGGCATTTACCTTTTTTTGCATGTACAGGAAAGGAAAAAAAAATCGAGCGTCCGAGTTCTAAGGTGTCCCAGGGCCATTTTGGTGGACCAGGCCCAAATCCAAAGAACAGCCATCTCACAGGCTAATGGGGCGACCCACGCCGAGTTTCAGCATTGTAGGATGACCACACCAGTACAGCAACTTGCTAGACATCACCTCGGTGCCATCCGGATCTCGGCGCCCCACTGCAGATGAAGTGCCTCTCAACTATGAAACCACCACGGTGACATCCGGATCTTGGCGCGTTGTGCTGCCTTCGGCCTATTCGCACATCGGTCCGCTACTGACGCCATCTCACAGGCTAATGGGGCGACCCACGCCGAGTTTCAGCATTGTAGGATGACCACACCAACTTGCTAGACATCACCTCAGTGCCATCCGAATCTTGGCATCTCAACGCCTAGTGGTATCTTCCATACAAAAAATATTGTTACGCTGCCTTTGGCCCCATTCGCACATCAGTCCGCAACTTAGACATCACCTCGGTGCCATCCGGATCTTGGCATCTCAGCGCCTTGTGGTGTCAGTCAGAAAATATTGTTGCGCTGCCTTTGGCCCCATTCGCACATCGGTCCGCTACTGACGCCATCTCACAGGCCAACGGGGCGCCCCACGCCGACTTTCAACATTGTAGGATGGCCACAGAAGTGCGACAACTTACTAGACACCACCTCGGTGCCATCCGGATCTTGGCGCGTTGTGCTGCCTTCGGCCTATTCGCACATCGGTCCGCTACTGACGCAAACTCACAGGCCAACGGGGCGCCCCACGCCGACTTTCAGCATTGTAGGATGGCCACACCAGTGCTGCAACTTGCTGGACACCACCTCGGTGCCATCCGGATCTTGGCGCGTTGTATTGCCTTCGGCCTATTCGCACATCGGTCCGCTACTGACGCCGCCTCACGTGCCAACGTATTTTCTCCGCATTTTATACCCTATGCCGCATAACAGGTCATGTGACTTGTTTATAAAACTTTTCATTGGTTCATTTTACTTTTGGTTTCCGAATGATGGAAGGCTTGATCATATGACCTAAAAACAACACTTTTCATTGGATGAAAACTTTTTTTTTCCCCCAAACGATGAAAGCCCCACCTTGTTTCTGGATGTTTCAGACTAAACTGGCGTCAGCATGAGAGCACCACCATCTCGTAGCTCCGTCGTGGTCATTCCGCGAGCAATCATGGCAGCCGCTCCCCACCAGAAGCCTGCAGGAGTCGGGGCCCCCAAAACTTTTGATGAATTCTCAAGGCGGAGGGGACGCTTTCGAGAATGGGGTCCAAGACCTAGCAGACAAGCGTCCGATTTCCAAGGTGTCCCAGGGCCATTTCAGTTGACCACGCCCAAAAAGGAAAGAGCCTGCCGCCATTTTGAGAGTCCTGTGGCAGCCGCCTATCGCTGCACCGCAAGAGTGGGCGCAACTCAGCTGAATGGCGGATTTTGACACAGTGGACCAAAAGCGGACGGAATGGCAACTGAAACGGTAAAGGGGCGCCCCACTAAAACAGATGAGACTCCACCTGGAGAGGCCCGTTCACGCCGCCTCCCCCGGGGCGCTCCACGCCGTTATTCGGAGCAGCATTGTAGGATACCAAAACCAGTGCGGCAACTTACTGGACATCACCTTGGTGCCATCGTTCTGCTGCCTTGGAACTATTCGCACAACAGTTTGCTACTGATGACCCACCCCCCGCGACGCCCCACGCCGTTATTTGCTGGGTGGCAACTTACTAGACATCACTTTCGTGTCATCTAGATTTCGGCGCGTTCTGCTGCCTTGGAACTATTCGCACAACAGTTTGCTACTGATGACCCACCCCCCGCGACGCCCCACGCCGGAAATCTGGACGTTGTGCTGCGTTGGGACTATTCGCACAGCCGACCGCTACTTCGTTGTTTTTCCCTAAAAATGTTTATATGTTATTACTATTTTTGTTTTCTTGTATATATTTATAAATTATTAAAGTTTTATAATCTTACTACTTTGTCGGAGTGCTATATATTTTTAATGTGACACATAATTGTAAAAACTTTGATGTACAAAGAGTCATCCCTGGAATCTTCCGCTTCACGCTCGGTCCCCTCCCCAATCACAATACAGGATGGTTTTCAGATAATAGCAACGCTTCTGCTGTGACGGATCTCATCGAGTGTGGGCCTTGATCTACTATAACTCCTTTGAAGAGGGGTGATTCTTTACAGCTGTGGCCATAAACTACATCTGCAGGGCTAGCTGATAGCCTAGGACCGGCCTGGACAATCGGACACAGAGGAAAAGGAGTGTCAGAGGGTGCGGTAGTGAATAGGGCGAAAGGGAGGTGTCGGGCGGGCACAGGGTGTGATTCTCAGGGAAGAGCAGCGCAGATGGGGGGAGGTTTATTACCCATGCATAAGACAGAGAGCGGGGGTGACCACTGCCTGGGTGAGATGCTTGCGAGGGTGGGGAGCCATGCTAAGGATCGACAGCGTGCACAGAGTGGGTCTGGTCAAGGCATCTAAAATGGCTGCCGTGCACGACAAAAGTGTGGCATTTGAAAAAAGACAAGATGGCGCACACAATGTTTTTCAACAATTCCTGATTTCCTTCGAATCGAACGTTAACAGACGTTGGGGCATATTACCAAAGTTAAGCGATATTTATCCCTAACGATGCATTGCAAAGATTTTTTTACCGTCAGAAATTATCGCAGATAAACCTTGCTATTATCAAGGTTTATCGCAAATACGATAAAAAACGAGCGCAATGCATTAATATCGCTGAAAACTCCGCGATATTCATGCATTACCGAGCTAATGCTCTTAGCCATGTTATCCACCTCCCATTGGATAACATGGCTAAGAACTGCTCAGGGCAGCTGTTACTTTTTGGAGATATTCGCGCTTATCTCGAATATTTCCAAAAGTTGATAATAGGAGATAGCGATGTTAGCGACTGTTTCCAGTCGCTAACATCTTGGCATGCCCACTTTGCATGTCATTAGTGATAAATATCACTCACATGCAAAGTGGGACCCAAGATGGTCGCTATCTCCTACTAGCCGTCGCTAACTGGTGTTAGCAACAGCTAGGTAATACAGATATAATTTTATCTCCGCGAAGCGGAGCGCTGTTACAGATATATATCTTGTTTTTGAACGTTAATTTCTCAAAATGCACTGAAGCACATATATTGAGACATAGCAAAGGCACATCGGGCTACCAGTCCCTAATATTTTACCAAGTTTCGTGCAAATCCATTCAGCCGTTCGATTATTATTATTATTTTTTTTTTTTGCCCCGCGGGGCCCTTTTAAAACCTCCACATCAAACCTAGGGGGTCAGCGAGGATCTACTATGCCCCCTTATGGTCATTTGCCCCTTCGCTTTGGCCTCCTCTTGTCTCTCGATCCTACCGAGAGACAAGATGGCGGCCGCTACGTACTGTTTGGAATGTTTACAGACACCGGAGAGCCAATCAGCTTCGCTTCGCAAAGCTCCGTAACGCGAAAAGTACGCGAAGCGGTGCGCTGTTACAGATATATATCTTTTTTTGACGTTAATTTCTCAAAATCCACTGAAGCACATATATTGAGACCTAGCAAAGGCACATCGGGCTACCAGTCCCTACAATTTTGCCAAGTTTCGTGCAAATCCATTCAGCCGTTCGATTATTATTATTATTATTATTAATTTTTTTTGCCCCGCGGGGCCCTTTTAAAACCTCCACATCAAACCTAGGGGGTCAGCGAGGATCTACTATGCCCCCTTATAGTTATTTCCCCCTTTGTTTTGACCTCCTCTTGTCTCTAGATCCTACCGAGAGACAAGATGGCGGCCGCTACGGACTGTTTGGAATGTTGACAGACGCCGGAGAACCAATCAGCTTCGCTTCACAAAGCTCCGTTGCGCGAAAAGTCCGCGAACCAGAGCGCTGCCCGGTCCGCTGTTACAGATATATATCTTTTTTTAAACGTTAATTTCTCAAAATCCACTGGAGCACATATATTGAGACCTACAAAAGGCACATCGGGCTACCAGTCCCTACAATTTTGCCAAGTTTCGTGCAAATCCATTCAGCCGTTCGGGCTAAAAGTGAGGCCAACCGCCCTATGGAAAACTCAATGTTAAAAACACGTTTTGGGACCCCCCTTTTTTCTCGGCCCCCACTGGACGAACCCCCCCCAAATTTTCAAGGGCTGCTCAGAAACAAAATGTGCCATTTTCCTGAAAATTTCAGCCAATTCCGTCCACAAACGCCAAAGTTATAAGACATAGAATTTTCAAAAAACCCATAGAGAAAAAATCCTAACTATATATACCTACTGGCGACCGCCAGTAGGTAATATATATATATATATGTTAATATTTATATATATATATATATATATATATATATATATATATATATATATGTATATATATATGAAACCGTCATTCCTGTAACAAGTTTAGATGCACTAGCAAGTTCCATGCAAAAAAATATACATTCCACACATCTCCAGTAGTGAAACCCTACGCGTTTTGTTCCTCCTTGGACCTTGATCACAGGTTAATGGGTTAATGCAAGACCTGTTTTCACTTTCTGTGACCATATTTAAATGTTATTTTTCTATTTTTGTATTGACAATCATGGTGCATGTTGGTACTGATAGTTCAATTTCATCATTCCTTCCCTCCACTGGCCTAACTTTTCAATTTTCTTCATAAAAACCACATGCTGAAACTATTATAGTCATAATTTCATTATTTTCACGTGAAGCATTCCTTCATGTTTGAATTTAGAGCCCTCCAAAGGACTATTGTGTACACTACTGCCTGGTCCTTAGGAAGATAAAACAATTATGGCTGTGTAATTGTTCAATTTCTGCACACTTTTAGATGCAGTCAAGACCCACTGACTGCCGTTTGGTCGGCAGCAGAAGCCAATTCCAAATTAAAGCATATCCCGACAAAGCTCCTTGGTGGGCAGAGCGGCGCCATTTCTTGTGATGGTGCACCTCGTGTGGCAGGACCAAGCCACTATGAATTTCTCGAACCAGCTTCACTCCTGTGGCAAATTGAGATGCACTTTCAATTTCCATCACAAACATATTTAGTACACACACTACTCCAGCAGTGAAACCCTACATGTTTCATCAGTAATTTGAGATATCATGAATGATGCCATCAGTGATGTCACTGACCATGTCATGAGTGCTGTAATATGTGAGCTCATATGCAGTGCATCACGGGGGCATAAGTTATGGTTAGGTCAGTTGCTGACTTTCTGTCGTTTTGTGCATGTAAAATCTGAGCCAACTATAACTTCTCGGTAACCTTTGTTTTTTTGTGAATTTCACTTTTTTTCAATTCTATTTCTCAACTATAACATCCCTGTAACCTTTGTTTTTTTCAATTAATATAAATATGTGTGTGTGTTTATATGTATGTGTGTGTGTGTGTGTGTGTTTGTATAAATATATATAAAATCAAAAAATCAGGGGAAAATGGATCACTTGTCCTGTGAAATCAGGGTCTTAGTAATATTGGAACCATATAAAAACCCTCATAAAACGTACACAGGCCGGCGGCGGTATATCTTTATTCTCCGCCTTGGTGTAACGTTACAGCATAATCATGGGGTTCTTAGGTAGTACGTATGCTGTCCTCCACCCGAAGGTAGACCAACTGATTTACCGTTAGTGTCCAGACATTTAAAAAAGTGAGGGTGTGCAGGTGCTCATGTGCAGTGAAGTTAAAATTCCTTACATCACTATATGGCACAAAATTGTTTTTATTAGGACAACAGTGATGTGAGAAAATAAAAAATGAAGGTGGTGCATCCGTAGACCCAGTTACCGGTCTATTGCACTATTGGGTCAACATGTTTCAGGCTTCTCGTGATATCTAAAGGCTTTCGTCAAGACCGAAGGTGTTTTAGGTGCTTGTTGCAGCTCCTAATTAAAGTGGTTGACATACCACATGTATTAATGAATTCAGATCTATGGTATCTGAAACTTCAAAATGTAGTTTTCAATCATTCTTCAGGATGCCTCAGAGCGGTGTAGAAACCTGAGTCGGTACTAACAAGTCACTGACTTGTTCTGTCTCTGCGCGGCGTCCTGGTAGACAATATATTTATACTATATAAACATCACTCACACACACACACTAAGTAATTTAAAGTGTTACGCAGACTGTCAATTAAACAATACTGTGGTCTGTGTAAGGGGCAAGGTCTTATAGTACCTCAATCACTCCGTTCTCTTCACACCACTCTCTTCTGCAGTCCCTTTCTTAGACATTAACACTTTTTTCTCCACAAATCTTACTGAAAGAATTTACCAATCGTACACCTCACCTCTTTCCTTTTCGGCACCTTTTCATTCCCTCCTGTACATAAGTCCATGCATCTTCTTCACTTCATCCCTCCCCACACACAGTTAATGCACTCAATTACCTGTACTAGATGCATTTTCTATAACTTTCTTCCTATCAATATTTTGACAACTCCATACCTCCTTCACACACTTTAGAATATAATGACAACTGTAATTGGCACACCTGGCCTTTGCTCTGTGCACTCTGCGGAGAAGCAAAGGACTGGATGAGCATGTATTCCGAACCTCTTTATGATCCACTAGCAACCACTTTAAGAAATTCAGACTGTGTTAAGCCTAAAATCCACAGCTTTGAACTGTGGCTCACCCACAACCTAAATTCACCCAACTACGAACGAGTGACTCTTCTCACACAACACACTATGCATGAGTAATGTGTTGCAAGAAAAAACTACGGATGCACACCATACTCAAAGAAGCAATTACTTTCAGGGGATGAATATGTAAACAGGAACACCATCACTGTTTCCAAGCTGAGAGGGCAGTGTCTGCTGTTGCTGACAGCATAAGAGGGCCCTATGACATTTATAGAAGGGGCACTGGCCCAACAGACCACCCACCCCCTGCCCAGTGACACCACTAAGCACCTAATGAAAAAATATGAGAACATCTCTTTTTCCCACATTCCTTTCAATTTTGAATATGAAAAGATCAGTATTGTAAATATGTGTGAAGACATGTAAAAGCCATCTACATAGTAGGCTGTCCAAGTTATGTGTTCTGCTTAGTTCTGGTGTATAGAATTGTACCCATCCTGATCCCATGCACACACAAAAATGCCAATGTACAACCAGAGATGTCCAAAATGGATCCCACTGGTATCAGTACTCAGACTCACTCACACATAGAGTCCTACTCCTACACATGATTCCTGTGCAAGGTTCCGTTTTTATACTAAACAACATAACTTTACATGAGAGTGGGTCAGTTTTTGTGAGATCACAAAAATGATATGCTGCCACCCCATCTTTTGTGCTTCACCAAAGACAGGGACAAACGTCCTCCGTCCATTATGAGGGTTCTGTGGAAACACTTGATGCACCCTTTCAGATCTCAGGACAGGTCCTGGATTTTGAATTGCCAATCACATGGCTAGACCTTTGCACACATGCTAGATTAGTGTGACACTAAGACCATAATATAAAAATCAGGATACCAGATATGCAAGCATTACGGCACTCAGGGTGGGGTGCACCACTGTATACCACGCAAGACACAATCCCATCCATCAGAAATCCATCTAGGCAGCAAACAGACCATTCATCTGATTCTAATCCCTATCGAAAATAAGGTTGTTTTCTAGCTATAGCTTTTTCTTGAGTTTTACATCTGCAGATTGTGTGCTTGCCCAAAAGCCTTCAGTCACTATATTTTGAAACCCTACATGCAAATCTGACCTTGACTTAAAATTTGCAACTGTTCCCTCATCTTTCTAATTACACCCTATTTACCTCCATCCTCTGTATGCCTCCTTACTGTAAATTGCTTTATCTTCTCCCTTAATCTCCTTTATAGTATTTCTGCAAATTGCCTGCACCCAAGGTCATTGATAACAACCTCTCCTCTTTGAAACCATATTTATGCAACCTAACAATACCTAATCTCCTCTAACCTATCTATTCATTTTATCAATCACAAAATCTCACACCCCCTACTAATGATCACACCTAATTCATATTAATCTAATCTACCCAAAGAAACTGAATGAAAGACGCGGAAATATTTCCTTGAAAGAGCAAAACTAATCCCAATTTTTTACAATAATCAATGAACACTGGATTTGCTGCTAACCTTGGGTTGCACAGTAACATTCTACTACCTGTAAACCAGTTTACTGCCTTCCCAGGGGCAGTAAATGGTATATAAATCCAATTATAATACAATAAAAACTACAATAAGAACTTGGAACATCTTACTGGCATACGTATTTTACCTCATATTGAAGGGGCTTCTATTGCCATAATATTCTCAGTAACACACTTTCTGCTTCTGAGCACTATGTCCTTTCATCGTTAATAAAACACAAAATAAATAATTAAAATAATAGCCCAAGAGGTTTCCCGGCTTGAAGAAAGATGTCCTACATTCCAACAAAACCAGAACCTAAAAATAATACATTTCTTTATTTCGAGAGCCAGATCAAAGGGATAAAATAATGGAACTTCAGCCTGAAGACCATGAAAATGACTTTTAAATATAAATTGTTTTTTTCTGTAGCAGCTTCAAAATGAAAAAGGAAGCAACATAGCCTGTTTCTACGAATAGAAAATGTTCCCTATCAACATATATGATATTAACTTAGGAAGGAGACAGGAGAAAGAGCAGCAGATATGAGCGATTGGTCAATTTTCGTTTTTTTAATAAAAGTGGTTTCCTTTCTCTTTGCTCTCCTGTCGATATACCAATTCAATGCGAGAGAAATTTATCATTGGAGGCTTTTTAGCTGATTGTGGTTAAAGATAAAGTTACCTGCTGCTTTTGTTTCCTTCTGATCTCCACTGCACATTCTTCATGTAAAACGAGCTCTGAAACCAGGCCAAACTCTGCTTTCAGCGTGCATCTGCCAGAGACATGTGCAGCCTCATTATCTGAACTGGGGTGAAATACACATTTCATGTATCCCCCTCTTACATCCATCTCTTTGTAATGTCAGCCTATTTGGGATTGGTATGCAGCCTGCTTCTGCAGTTGTGTGCTGTTTATTTTCTTCAAAGTGGTAACAGATGCAGAGTGTTTTAATCTTCCAGGTGAATAGAGAGTAAAGCAAGGCGAGGAGAAAATGTATGCAATGATTAGCAGGGGTCGAGCGATCATAGCAAGAGCCTGGATGGTTGCCCGGCATCTGCCACTTTCTAAATGGATGATAGAAATATAAGAGCTCTCCCAACAGGGGGCGCGCTTCTTTCTTTTTGGAGCAAAAATCGGTTAGCTTGTAAATTCATTCAGAAAAATATCAACATACCTAACTGCAGCTGGGGTGTAGTAAATAAATGATGATCCAATCCAGGTAGTTTCTCCAAGTAGATTTATTCAGGAAAAGTTGTTCAGCGGAGCCCCACCAGGAGCAGCCTTCCTGCTGCTCAGCCCATCCACCAACTGACTCACACACTCACCAACATTCCACTCCCCCACATTCTGTCACCACTGTCACACTGGCTGAGCAGGAGGTATAACAGGTGCATATTCAACTTTCCGCTTCCGGTCACTACTAACATTCTAACCTAGTAGCTATAAGTAGGCCGTATTGGTTGTCTGTGCTGGAGGTCATGTCAAGGACATTTTCCATCCCCTAGGCTCTAAGACTTGTATCTGTCTACCAATGTGAAGTGTCTTATGAACTACTAGGAGTGCTTAAAACGCATTGGCACTTTTATAAAACTCTTTACATACTGCTAGCTGCCTTACACCACAGGCATTGCCGGTCAAACAAACTGCTATAGTGCTGCCTTCTCCTCCGTGCCCACCACTGCTGGTGCTACAAAGAGCTAGAATGCTGTGTCAATGCCTAATTCTCAGCAGGTTCTCAGTTTCAAAACTTTTCCCATACTACAATCTCACACTAGATCCCATTTTTGTCTTTAAAATAATCTGGTTGTTTATTCCAGGAAATTTGTTGTTTGTGGGGAAGGCGTCAAGTTATTTTCTAATAGAGATGTGTAACATAGTTGCTTTTCTGAGGTTTTCTCTTGATAAGTCTACAATATTGTCTGCAATGTTGTATTGTTTGCATGGATTCTTGTATAATGCCTTGATGCCTATGTTAGATGGTTTTAAGTTACGTTTACTTTTTTTTTTTAACAAGGAATTTTGTGGTGAATCTGAGTAACAGTTTTAAAATAGTTGCAACAAATCACGATATGTTTCTGACTTTTTTATCTTTTGACTCCAAATATCTGGCCACCCACGATTCAGCTGTTTATGGATGTTAAGTATCATGTGAACATTTAATGCAAGTCCGTTTCCAGTAATTAAAAATATTGCAACTTTGAAAGCAATCATTGGCTGGTTATTGGAACATTGTTTCCTTGTGATTTAACCCCTCGGGTGGTTTTCAGACTCACTACAGTAAGTACAGTCCTTTGGCTGTCCCTACATCCCCTTTCTGAAAACCTCTATGTTCTTGATCACTTAACCCAACTTTTTTTGTCCTATTTTCCTTATGATGATCGAATCCCATCAGAAATCTCAAGGCCTTATTTTTGAAGGACTGCGTCACATTTACGCTACCGTTGCGTCACTTTTTGTGATAAATAAGGTGCCATGTCGCGCCATATTTGCGAAGCGACACATCTAAGCAGATGCGTCACTTTATAAACACCTGCCCTACATTACACCTGCGACAGGTACAATGCGTTCAGAGTGGGCATTTCCCCTCAAGAAAGGGTCGTAGGAGTGGCCCAGTGAAATCTATAAGATTTCACTGCACCACTTCTAGGACGCCAATGCATCAAAACCTTACGCCTGCCTCATGGCAGGCTTAAGGGTGAGGCAGGCCCTTTCACACGGGCCTGCCCCATGTGAAAGGACACATTGCTGGAGTTGCATCTGTTTTCAGACACACACGAGCAATGCGCCACTTCTGCCCAGACACATACGTCAGTTATACTGACCTATCTGTCATTCCTTGCAACATGATGCGTCATACAGTAAATATGACGCATCCATCATGTCTCAGGGAAGATGCACTGAGAAGTGTAGCATCATTAATGAGACCCTTAATGTACAATTAGATTCCAGAACTAGGCTAGCCTCTTTTCACCATCACCACCACCAGTGCTGGCAGATTCCGTGTGCTAAATGTCCACAAACTCCATGTTATTATAACATTATTTCTTTGAGTATAGAACCCTGTGTAACATTACAAGAGACTGGGGAGAATGGAGACAGTCCACTGGAACAAACTAAGGAGCTTCTGGAATGAAGTGGTGAACCAGTCCTGAAGTGTTGGATGCTGCCACGCAGGAGAAGAGGTTTTCTATGAGATCATGGTGATCACCAGGGTCACCGCTGACATCTGGCTAAACGGACACTAATGCAAGATTTCCAATGTATTTTAGTCTGAAGGCCTTGGCAGCTTCTTGTATGGTCATTATTTCACTGCGGAGGTGAGGGTAAAACAGGGACTGGCAGTCCTAAAGCTGAGTCTGACAATCTGTGCTCTCCTCAAGACTCATGGTGATCACTCAAATATCTTTCATAAGAAGAGAAGTTGGATGATAAGGGGCAAGGAGTTATTTAAAAGGATCCACATGAAACTTTGGGAAAGAGAATGACTGTGCCATTTTCAGTGAGATGCCGAATGTGTCAATTAGGAAAGAAGGGTCGACAATGCTGAGGATAGTACCAGGAACCAGGAGAGACAGTTTGCATGATAGATGGTGGTAGGATGTTGTCACTGTCTCAATAAGGACCATTTCATTTACATTCAAACGGTGCCCTTCATAGCATTTAATTACTAGCATCACAATAATTAAGAGATTGGGATTTCCTTTTTTAATTGTACGTTATCAATTTTGCGCCAACCTTCTACTGTTACTCACAGCATCGAAATAGACATGCCCGATTTGTCTGTTTTTCAGCAAACAAACTGAGTCATTAAGCTTGGGCCCAATTAGCACAATGGATATATAAACATGGTGTTTGTGTAATAGTGTAACACACTCACGATCAGGGAACAACTTTAGCTCCAGTCAGGCTCAGGTCCACAAATACAAAGACAAAGTGAGAGACCCACCCTATTAATTATTCAGTGGAACAGATAATATTGAGGGGCTCCTTGTTCTCCTGGTTATTTTCATCAGCCTTCAAAGCAAGACATGTAAACTCTGCAACTCAATACCCTTCTACGTTGTGGAATATATTTGTCAGTTTCGGCCATAGCCAATTAGTGTAGCTCTGACCTCGCTGTTTTCACAATGAGGAGGATGATTGCCAGTTCATGGCTCATGACCGTTTGGCCAACAGTACAGCCTCAGACTGAGGAATCATCCCAGAAATGCACACTTTGGGGCTGCTTGTGATACTCCAGCCTGATCTACCATGCAAGTCCAGAATATATGTAGAGTGGACATACCCATACCATGCGGAAGAAATCGGCATCTTCCCCTGCGCATCTAGGACTTTGACAGGACTCTGAGATACATCCCGTGGATCTGTTTCCACGTTAAATATGTGTGGTGTGTTGAATTTGCGTTGTTGGATTAAAAACGCATAAGGCCCTGCGCTGGCTTCTACCCACTACTATCAATAACCCTATTGACGGATACCTTAATCTATGTCAACATACTTTTTGCAGGGAGCCATATAATCATGATTATTGCATTATTATCTGCATTTTTCGGTTCTTGATTCAGATCAACAATTACATTTTAATTAATAACAAGCAATATTGTCATTACAGTACATTATATATGCAAGGTTTAATAATTATTTGCAATTATTTCTTATATAGATCAATAACTAAACTGAATTTCAGTTCATAACGCAAGCAGCTAAGACATAGTCAACACGTGTTTTTCGTTGGTTTGAAAGCTTCTTCAGTGTTGTAATGAAATACATATGCATCAATAAATAACAGTTATAAAAACAACATTAGCTCCATAACAATATTTCACCAAACATCTTTGTTTTTAATTTTAAAATATACACAAATTGTTCTAATTGATGCTAGATTCCAGGAAATCTGAACAGAAATTACATCAGCTAAGACAGATTCATAATTATTGTTGCTCAATGGAACTTTGCAAAGGCGCCTATTAGGATGTGGACGGAGCTGCGTCCGTCTGCCACCCCCGAAGTGGAGGGACCGTCCGCAGGGGCAGCGGTGGTCCCTCCGTTGGAATTAGGATGTGACCGCCACCCTGGCGGTCACATCCCGTATAGTTAACATTGCGGCGGGTGCTGCTTTAAGCAGCACCCGCCACAATGTTAAATATGCATGCTTTGCATTTGCATGCACAAAACGGCAGGCACCGCGCGGTGCCTGCCGCTTTGTGCATGCAAATGTACCCCCCATGTGCACCCTCCACCCCCCGACACCCTGGGGGCCCGCAAGGGCCCCCCAGAAGCTATTGTCCACATGCTTTTCCACGGCGGTAAATCTGCCCGCGGAAAAGCATGTTTACAAACCCATTGTAATTTGGCTGGCGGTGTCTTGCAGACACCGCCACCAAATTGCGTCCAACACCCCGCGGATCAGCGGCGGACGGACCTGCCGTCCGCCGCTGATCCCACCGCCGTCATAATCTGGCGGTGGGTGTTTTGAAGGTCCGCAGCGGTGATTCCGCATCCTCCGGGCCGGCGCTGGCTTCCACCGGCCCGGAGGATGCGGAATCACTGCAATCATAATCGACCCTAAAGTTCTTGTTTTCAGTTCTACAAAAAAAACTTAAATCATATATAGAGAAGTACAGTTTTGGCACACACCAACACATTAGTAACTCTATCAATCAATCATTTGTAAAGCGCACTATATACCCATGAGGGTCTCAAGGCGCTGGGGGGGGGGGGCGCTACTGAATGAACAGCCAGGTCTTGAGTATCCTCCTGAAGGTCAGAAGTCTGTCGTAGGAAACCTACACGATAAGGAGTAAGGCAGAGCGTTGCACAGAGCGCTGCGCTCTCTGGCGAAATTAACTCGCGATTTTAAAACTTCCCGTTTTTTGCTTCTTTGCTTAATAGAATTGTTTATTATACCTTGCTTTTAAAAAAACTCCCACTTACCTGCACAATAATTGTTTTCCACCGTGTTAGCGCGGGTCCCTTCCCCTTTAGGCAGCATCACGGCGGACATTTTGGGTTGGGGGTGAAGCGCCGAGTAGCTTGCACGGTCTAGTTGTCATAAGGACGCTAGACCGGTATCTATTTAAACTGGGCAAATTAGGCGGCCTGTCATTTGGAAACCTACACGATAAGGAGTAAGGCAGAGCGTTGCACAGAGCGCTGCGCTCTCTGGCGAAATTAACTCGCGATTTTAAAACTTCCCGTTTTTTGCTTCTTTGCTTAATAGAATTGTTTATTATACCTTGCTTTTAAAAAAACGCCCACTTACCTGCACAATAATTGTTTTCCACCGTGCTAGCGCGGGTGCCTTCCCCTTTAGGCAGCATCACGGCGGACATTTTGGGTTGGGGTGAAGCGCCGAGTAGCTTGCACGGTCTAGTTGTCATAAGGACGCTAGACCGGTATCTATTTAAACTGGGCAAATTAGGCGGCCTGTCATTTGGAAACCTACACGATAAGGAGTAAGGCAGAGCGTTGCACAGAGCGCTGCGCTCTCTGGCGAAATTAACTCGCGATTTTAAAACTTCCCGTTTTTTGCTTCTTTGCTTAATAGAATTGTTTATTATACCTTGCTTTTAAAAAAACGCCCACTTACCTGCACAATAATTGTTTTCCACCGTGCTAGCGCGGGTCCCTTCCCCTTTAGGCAGCATCACGGCGGACATTTTGGGTTGGGGGTGAAGCACCGAGTAGCTTGCACGGTCTAGTTGTCATAAGGACGCTAGACCGGTATCTATTTAAACTGGGCAAATTAGGCGGCCTGTCATTTGGAAACCTACACGATAAGGAGTAAGGCAGAGCGTTGCACAGAGCGCTGCGCTCTCTGGCGAAATTAACTCGCGAGTTTTAAAACTTCCCGTTTTTTGCTTCTTTGCTTAATAGAATTGTTTATTATACCTTGCTTTTAAAAAAACGCCCACTTACCTGCACAATAATTGTTTTCCACCGTGCTAGCGCGGGTCCCTTCCCCTTTAGGCAGCATCACGGCGGACATTTTGGGTTGGGGGTGAAGCGCCGAGTAGCTTGCACGGTCTAGTTGTCATAAGGACGCTAGACCGGTATCTATTTAAACTGGGCAAATTAGGCGGCCTGTCATTTGGAAACCTACACGATAAGGAGTAAGGCAGAGCGTTGCACAGAGCGCTGCGCTCTCTGGCGAAATTAACTCGCGATTTTAAAACTTCCCGTTTTTTGCTTCTTTGCTTAATAGAATTGTTTATTATACCTTGCTTTTAAAAAAACGCCCACTTACCTGCACAATAATTGTTTTCCACCGTGCTAGCGCGGGTCCCTTCCCCTTTAGGCAGCATCACGGCGGACATTTTGGGTTGGGGGTGAAGCGCCGAGTAGCTTGCACGGTCTAGTTGTCATAAGGACGCTAGACCGGTATCTATTTAAACTGGGCAAATTAGGCGGCCTGTCATTTGGAAACCTACACGATAAGGAGTGAGGCAGAGCGTTGCACAGAGCGCTGCGCTCTCTGGCGAAATTAACTCGCGATTTTAAAACTTCCCGTTTTTTGCTTCTTTGCTTAATAGAATTGTTTATTATACCTTGCTTTTAAAAAACGCCCACTTACCTGCACAATAATTGTTTTCCACCGTGTTAGCGCGGGTCCCTTCCCCTTTAGGCAGCATCACGGCGGACATTTTGGGTTGGGGGTGAAGCGCCGAGTAGCTTGCACGGTCTAGTTGTCATAAGGACGCTAGACTGGTATCTATTTAAACTGGCCATGTTGACGCGCAGCGGTCACGCGCTGCGGGCTCGCCAGAGCAGCGCCGGAGTCACGCCAGAGTCCAGCCCGTCTGCGCCCGTCCGCGCACGAACGGGCGCGGGGGCTGGGACGACTGGTCAGCGTCGCATATACTCCCCAGAGGAGCTTAAATCCTTGAATAGAGGTGAGCCCATGGTGGACCAGGCGGTCTTGCTGCTGCTTAAAAACCACGGCATATCCCGGCCTGTCAAGGTTACACCTATCCTGGGTAAACATCCTACTCTAAAAATAGCTAGCCTTAACACTCGCTCGCTCCATTGCCATCATTTGGAGGTATTTAATATGCTTCAGGACAGTGATATCGATGTCCTGACTCTCTCGGAGACCTGGACGGATGAGAATTCGATGCCTGATATCATTGCCGCCGTCCCAAGCGGATATGATGTAATGTGGCACAACCGCCCGGGGGGCTCGCGGGGGGGGTGGGGTGGCTATCCTCTATAGGAAGACTATGATAGTTGAAAAGGTATTAACAGAGACGGTCGACCTGGCCGATCTGCTCGGGGTAAAGGTCACTGTACACAATGTGTGTTGGGTGATTTTGTCTGTTTATCGCCCACCTAAGTCAACTCCACTTTTCTTTGACCTATTCTGTCCTATTATATCTGACTGTAGTTCAAGATATACAAAAATCCTGGTAACAGGGGATTTTAATTTACATTGGGACAAGCCCAACTGGGACTCACCCACGCGTCAGTTAGACACATTAATGTCTGCACTGGGTTTTAAACAGATTGTGGATGCCCCAACACATGTAAAAGGCCACACTCTTGACCTCATGTGGACCACAGATGCCACTCTAACATGTAGTGAGGCAGCGCCCTGTGTCTGGTCGGATCACTGCTTGGTCTCCTGTGAGGCCCCCCTCAATAGCGGGGTTGTTCGTAACTCACATGGTTTTAGAAAAACCCGGAAATGGGCTGAAGTCAACTTTATGTCTTTGACCAAGGCACTTCTGGAACCTCCCCAGGTCATAGAGTTGGATCGTAACCTGGACCGAGAATACTCTGATTTAACGAGAAGTATGACTCGGGCTATTGATCAAATAGCGCCAGTGAGAGTACAGCAAATAAAGGGATCAGGGAAAGCTCTCTGGTTTACGCCACTCTTAAGGGAAACTAAAACAAAGCTAAGAAAGTTAGAAAGGATGTGGAGGAAATCCAAGCAGGACACGGATAGGAATATCTATAAGGCCTCCCTCCATCAATATAAAAAACTTATGATTCAAGCTAAAGCGGATTACCTTGAGTCCCGCCTAAGCAAGGCAGCGAACATCCAGAAAGACACCTTTAAAGTACTGGCCGAGTTGAGTAAAAAACCTGACAATGCTAAGGCCCCTTTCGATTGTAACACCTTCCAGGCCTATTTCCTGGAGAAGGTGAAGATCATTGTCCAGGAGATAGAGAACGGGGCGGCAACAGGGACTTCCACCGCCCTAACATCTAAAAGCGTGAGCGATTGCTCTCTTGAAGTGTTCCCGGAGATGGATGCACTAATCTTGGAACAGCTGATGGGTAAAATTAAATCTGGCTCCCCAGCTGACCCATGTCCACCTGAGATCTTTCGCATCGCGCGCCCTCTATTAGAGGATTGTATCATCTCTCTCCTCAATAGATCGCTAGATACGGGATATCTGCCGATTGAACTTAAGGAGGCGCGGGTAAGACCCTTATTGAAAAAACCGGGGTCGGACCCTGCAGTGTTAAAGAATTACAGACCCATCTCCCAGCTGCCCTTTCTCTCAAAAATCCTTGAGCAGCATGTTCTACAGTCCCTGTCGTGTTATCTGGAATCTCACCACCTACTCCATGATCGACAGGCAGGTTTTCGAGCCCATCACAGCACTGAGCTGGTGATGCTCTCGGTGCTGGACGAACTAAGAGGCAGGGCTGACTGTAAGAAAGCGAGCGCCCTGATTTTGTTAGATTTATCAGCGGCGTTCGATACTGTCAGCCACACTTTGCTCTTAGATAGATTAAAGAACTTTGGGATTAAGGGCTCGGCTTTTCAATGGTTGAAATCCTTCCTTACAGGAAGGACCCAAAAGATACAACTGGGGGATGAAACATCTGAGATGGGGATTTTAGAGTGTGGGGTACCGCAGGGGTCCGCCCTGTCCCCGCTTCTATTTAATCTGTACCTGCAACCACTGATTGCTTCGCTGGCTGAGATGGACTGTAAAGTCTTTAACTACGCGGATGATACGCAGTTGCTGTTAAGTATAAACGACACCACGGCTGCGCAACTCCAATCCCAGAACATCTTGAGGTTCACGGTGCAATGGATGACGGATAACCTTTTAAAAGTCACCCTGACAAAACTGAGATCTTAGTTATCCCATCCACTTCCTCACCTTGGAGTGATCTCTACTGGCCTATGGAGTTGGGCCCTGCCCCAAAACCAAGCCTGGCTGTAAAAAGCTTGGGGATTAGGTTGGACGGCGACCTGTCGATGGCTCCTCAGATCTCGTCGGTTGTGGGCAGCTGTACAAATATCATTCGGCAACTGCGGAAGCTATCCCCTATCCTCTCACAGCCCATGATGCGATCAATAGTGGCTGCCACTATCATTTCCAGAATTGATTATGGGAATGCTCTCTATCTTGGCCTACCCAAAACTCTTACCAACAGGCTTCAGGTCTTAATGAATGACGCTGCCCGATTGATCTTTAGACTCCCGAGGAGGTCTAAAGCCACTCCTTTATTACAAAGCCTACATTGGCTTCCAATTAAAGAAAGAGTGGAATTTAAGAGTTTGTGTACAGCTCATAAGGCAATCTATGGTAAGGCTCCAGCCTACATTAAAGAGCGCCTGCAGCTGTACTGTCCGGTGAGAACACTTCGGTCTTCGGACTCGCAGCTGTTGACCTGTCCTCGCTATAGGCTAGCGACGAAGGGAGGGAGAGCCTTTTCAGTGTTGGTTCCCCAGCTGTGGAACAGCTTGCCTGGAGGGCTGCGTGAGGAAGGAAACCTCCTAAGATTTAGAAAGAGCTTAAAAATGCTATTGTTCAGGAGAAGCCTGAGCATGGTATAATTTAGTGTTGCTTTCTGCTCCTATTCCGTTGTGTTATTGTCTTGTACCATCTTTCCTGGCACTTAGAGACCTGCAGGTGATTAGGCGCGGTATAAAATTAAAATAACAATAACAATAACAATAGGCTCAGTGGGAGGGTGTTCTTTGTTATGGCGGCGAGGTGGGAGAACGATCTTCCACCGGTGGTTGTTCTTCGGATGCGCAGGACTGTGGCGAGTGAGAGGTCGGCGCAGCGTAGCTGGCGGTTGGGGATGTAGAAGGAGAGCCATCTGTTGAGGTAGGCCGGGCCGATCTTGTGGAGTGCCTTTTGTACGTGGGTAAGGAGCTTGAAAGATATCCTCTTGTTGACGGGGAGCCAGTGCAGGTTTCTCAGGTGGGGGTGATGTGGCTGTGGCGTGGTACGTTGAAGATCAGTCCTGCTGAGGCGTTTTGGATGCGTTGTAGGTGTTTGATGAGCTTGATCGGGGCTCCCGCATTGAGGGCATTTCCATAGTCGAGTCTGCTGCTGACAAGGGCCTGGGTGACTGTCTTTCTTGTATCTGTCGGGATCCATCTGTAGATCTTGCGGAGCATGCAGAGGGTGTTGAAGCAAGAGGAGGAGACGGCGTTGACTTGCTTGGTCATTGAGAACGTTGAGTCGAGGATGATTCACAGGTTGCGTGCGTGGTTGGTGGGTGTCGGGGCTGCCCCCAGTGCTGTCGGCCACCAGGAGTCGTCCCAGGCTGAAGGGTTGGAGCCGATGATGAGGACCACCGTCTTGTCCGAGTTCAGCTTCAGTCGGCTGGTCTTCATCCAGTCGGCGACGGCCTTTATTCCTTCGTGGAGGTTGGCTTTGGCGGTGATGGGGTCCTTGGTGAGGGAGAGGATCAGCTAAGTGTCGTCGGCCTAGGAGATTATGTTGAGGTCGTGCTGTCGGGCTACCTGTGCGAGCGGGCTATGTAAATGTTGAACAGCGTGGGGCTGAGGGAGGATCCCTGGGGTACGCCGTAGATGATCTCGGAGGCTTTGGAACGGAATGGGGGGAGGCGGACGCTTTGGGTTCTGCCGGAGAAGAAGGAGGTGGTCCAATCCAGAGCCTTGTCTCAGATCCCTGCGGCATGGAGGGGTGCGCGTAGTGTGTGGTGGCAGATGGTGTCGAAGGCAGCAGAGAGGTCTAGGAGGATGAGTGCTGTGGTCTCGCAGTTGTCCAGCAGGGTTCTGATGTCATCAGTGGCGGCGATGAGGGCAGTCTCGGTGCTGTGATTGCTGCGGAACCCTGACTGGGAAGGGTCCAGGATTCTGTTTTCTTCGAGGTATCGGGTTAGCTGTCTGTTGATGGTTTTCTCGATGACCTTGGCCGGGAAGGGGAGCAGAGAGTTGGGCCGGAAGTTCTTGAGGTCTCTGGGGTCTGCCTTAGGTTTTTTGAGTGGGGCGTTGATCTCGTGTGTTTCCAGATCTCTGGGAAGGTTGCGTTCTCAAGGTAGAGATTGATGACGTTGCGCAGGTGGGGTGCGATGGAGGTGCTTGCTCTTTTGAAGACATGGTGTGGGAATGGGTCTGACGGAGAGCCGGAGTGGATTGTGCACATGGTCTTGATGGTGTCATCGATGCTCACGCTGGCCCAGGCTAGCAGGGGGTCGTGGTCGATAGTGTGCGGAGGGTCTGTTGTGTTGCTGTCATGTTGGGGCAGTCTGGGTGTTGAAGCTGTCGGGGATGTCTGCTATCTTGGGGTGGGAGAAGGTGGCGAGGGAGTTGCACAGGGCTTGCGACGGAGGGATGTCGTTGTTGTTGGAGCTGGGGTTGGAGAGTTCCTTCACGATGTTGAAGAGCTCCTTGCTATCATTACGGCTACCCTACAATGATGATAATGTTGTGTGCTAAATATAGTTGGACTAATCCAACATTATATTATTTAATTTCAATTGCGTTAACGTCATAAAATACATTTTCTTTCTTAATTTAAATATTATTATTAAAATGTCAGTCTTTTTGTACCCCAAACTCACCAAGTGGGGACTCCTATTATATGTTGGAGAAGATTGATATTCTACATAAGCTAGATTCATATAACTAGAAAACCCTCCGAAAAATATGTATTTCACTTCAAATCAGATGTCTTTCATAAATTTGACAAAAGATAATACCCATAGAACACTGATAAATTAAAATTCCAAATCACTCTCAGTTAAATACCAACATTAATACCTATTATGAATAAATACCCCCCAAAAATACTTAATTTGCTGTGATAAAATGTATTCGCCAAAAGTCATGGTAATAGCAGCCACAAAGTCTTGTCTCCTAATTCATTGCTATTAGTAACTAGATGTGTTAGTCTACCATGCTAGCCAGTTACATTTAAAAGAGATAGCTTTTATGAGACATTATTCTCTATTGCTATTGCCAGTTTGTGGGCTGCAAAACTGGCCAAATCATTCCAAGAATATCAATTAATTGCCCAAATGTTGTTAAACATTGCGCATCGGATAAGTTGAGACCACAATCAACTCTCTGTAGAGTTTTTTCCACCACGTTTTCTTCTTGCGTAGTTTCTTGGTCCTGTCACCTCCTCTGTATGCAGACCCGCAAGGAATCATCTTGCTGCATTGCCCTACGTCGAAACAAAAAGGCGGGAATGCACTTCATCTATGTGATACAGCGCATTCCTATGTCGAAAGAATTCACTGAACTTCTCCTCAGCTTACATTTTTCATCACATATTCACGTTCCTACCCATGCCCGCGGCCACATCTTGGACCAGTTTTGGTCACTCAATGTTCCTGTCTCCTCCCCTGCTATTTCCCCCTGCTCTTGGTCTGACCTCTCTTTGGTCTCTTTTTTCTTTGACCAAAGTCTTGCTAAAAGACCTCCCCTTCCCAGAAACACTTGGGCGCGAAACTGGAATCATGTAGATGTGGCTTCCCTCTGCTCTTCTCTTTTAGCCTCGTGTCCTAACCTTAAAGAGCTACCCCCCACGTCTCAAGTAGACACAATTAATAAATGGCTTTCCAGAGCATGTGACCAAGTGGCCCCACTCAGACGCGTCAGAACCAGACGCGCTCATGACGCAAACAGATGGTTTAACACCGAGATCAAGGAGAAAAAACTCACTGTGCGGCAAGCAGAACGCGCCTGGAGACGCGCCTATTGCCCCACGCTTAAATTGCAGTATATTCTTACTCTTAATTAATACAAAAAAGCTATTCTAATTGCTAAGATCGACTACTTTTCTTCTCAAATTCTCTCGGCAGATAACCAGCCTAGGGAAATTTTCACCACTGTCCAGGAGCTGGCTTCTTCAGATAGAGTCACTCTCAAACCATCCCCTTCCCAATACCTTTGTGAATCTCTCAATGATTACTTTATTGAGAAAATCAGAATCATTAAGTCAAACATACCACCACCCTCCTCTTCCTTCCTTGATCCCCATCCCCCGCCCAACCTGTCTCATTTCGACCAAATACCCCCTTTGACTAGGGAAACTTTCCTGCTTCTGCTTGTCAGGATCAAGTCAGGATCCCCTTCTGACATCTGCCCCGCACATATCCTGAGACAGATTTTTTCTGCCTGCCCTCTGCCCCCCCTTATTTTCCTCAATGACTCTTTAGCGCAGGGCATTGTCCCGGACTATCATAAGTCAGCTACAATAATCCCTATATTAAAGAAGCCCGGTGCAGATCCCACTTCCCTTTCTAACTACCGCCCCATCTCCCTTCTCCGGTTCCTAGGCAAAGTCCTAGAATGCCACGTCACCAAAGTTCTTAGTGTGTTTGTTGAGGGCAGTGGATGCTTAGCCCCCTGCCAGGCGGGCTTTCGCCCGTCCCATTCTACCGAAATGGTAGTTCTTTCTGTTATGGACAAGCTCAGAGAGGGGATGGACGTCAATCTGCCCCAGGCGCTGGTCCTCCTTGATATGTCCGCCGCCTTCGACACGGTTGATCATTCCATACTTCTTACCCGTGTCAAGGCGGCTGGCATAGGGGGTCCTGTCCTGGCCTGGCTCACTTCCTTTTGGAAGGATCGTACGCAGGCCGTCCATCTGGCTGATTTTTCTGCGCCCTCACGCAAAGTCCTATGTGGTGTTCCTCAGGGCTCTTCCCTCTCCCCTCTTCTTTTTAATTTATATATTTCTCCCCTCATTTTTGCTCTACAGCAGATGGAGGTCACGGTACTCAATTATGCCGATGACCTCCTACTCATCTTCACCCTTTCCTCTTCCCTGGAGTCCATTCACAATTTCCAATCTGTTATGATTTTCATCAGGGACTGTATGAACTGCAATCACCTTAAGTTAAACCCTGAAAAAAATGAATTGGTACTTACAGGTGGCAGCTCCAGTCCCTGGACCCCTTTGTTTTGGCCCCCCTCCCTGGGTACCTCTCCCTCACCCTCTGCCTCAGTTAAAACACTAGGGATAAAACTCAATAGTCACCTCACCTTGCACTCCCAGATTAGCTCTGTGGTCTCATCTTGTTTTTTGACTCTCCGTACTATCCGTAAGATATCACGGTTCTTTTCCTTCTCTGCCTTACTACTTATTCTTTTGGCCATGGTCATGTCACGTCTTGACTATGGCAACATTTTGTACACTGGTGTTCCTGCTTAGGATCTTCGGCGCCTTCAACTGGTCCAAAATCAAGCTGCCTGACTCATTTATAATCTCCCTAAATCACACCATGTCACTCCCTTACTTAAGGCCCTGCAGTGGCTCCCTATTTGGGAACGCGCCCTCTTCAAGATGGGCTGCACGACTTTTCAGGCCCGTGCAGGCACTGCTCCAGCCTTTATCAATTCTGAGATTAAAATCTACACTCCCAGCAGAGAGCTGCGCTCCTCTACCCAGTCCCTTCTTTCCGTTCCTCGTTTTAGGAAGAAGAAACTTGGGGGCGTTAGGTTTTCCACCCTTGCCCCCACCTTCTGGAACTCCCTTCCCCTTACTGTTAGATCTTCTGCTTCTTACCCTCAGTTCCATAAAGCATTGAAGACCTTTTTGTTTTCACAAGCCTTTCTGCCCTAGCGGCCTTCCCTTGCTCTCCTGGGTCTGTATCCTCAGCGCCAAGAAAACGCCTGGTAGTCGTGCGCTTAATCTAGTCGTATCTTAACTTCAACTTCAACTTCATTCCTGTCCTTTTGCACAGCACCAGTGCATAATGGGCTGCCAAAGCAGGCACTCTTGCACCATGGTGCAAGGGTGCCTGTGTTGCAGGTTGATTAATTTTCTTCATGAAGGGACGCCTTCCTGCAAAAAATCAATCAGAAGATGAGATTTCCTTTTCTATGTGTGCAGAATGCAGCACACATAGAAAAAGGAAAGCACAAGGAGAAATAAAAACATTTCTCCTTGTTGGGCCTCCCTAATGCCACTCCTGGGGTGGCATTAGTTTCTGACGTATTCCCAGGTTTTCAATTTCTTGTAAATCTGGGAATGTGTCAGGTTTCATGGGTGTTGCATGGGAACACCCACAGCAACCCCTATGGAACGCCCCATTCACTCAGTTTTGTGCATAAAAGGGGCACATATTTTAAAAGCTATGCAGACGTGGCCTTATGTATATGCCATTGCACATTGAGTCGCAAGAACATTATAAAAGTGATGTTCCGGCAGCGCAAAAGTACCCTGTAGGGCCTCATAAATGAGTCCCTAAGATTCTGTAATTGATGTGTAGTATTCATACACACAATCAGGGGGAACAAATCATAATGCTGTTAGTTTCATTAACTCGAATTGCAGTTTACTGTGTGATATGTAATCCTCAACTAAGGATGTTTTATAAATTTGTTCTCCAATAGGCCTGTGAAAAGTGAAAAAAACATCCTTGAATTTGGGCATTAGGATGCATTTTGTCAATGGTGTTAATCACAGGTAATCCAAAATCAATTATCACTTTTCTAGGACTTTTATTCTGTGGTATAGATTTATTTTATCATTGTTAAAAATTCAGTGTATGTTGAGGTTTGTTTATCAGGGAGTAAACAGTACACTAAGGGAACTACAATGTTATTAATGAAGGAGTGAATAGTGTATATTTGGGTAAATGAATGGGGAAAGGGATTTAAATGTCCCATCTAACATCCCAATATCACTAGTCTCCAATTTTAAAAGGTCATTGGGTGTGCTAAAGTTTAGTATCCTTTTCTGAGGGTGTTTGTTGCCATTCAAAAGAAAGGTTTCATTAGTAACAGTAACAGTTAGTTCAGGAGGAATGTTAATACCAGAGAATGTGTGGGGTGTTATACATTGGGGGTTACTTGCCTGTTTTTCCTTTGGATAATTCTGCATAAATTAGAAATTGTGGGCATACAACTTGCTACATTCATTGGAGATGGATGCAAGTTCTTTAATTTGATTGATGTTTTCTCTAACCTCGATCTCCATTGGAGAGGCTGAGTGGTTATGCTCTGTGGTCCTTTCAACAGTGTCACCAAGAGTAACTGCCCTGTCTATGAAGTGGAATGAGTAATACTGCACACACCTCTAATGACTCCTGGGCTCAGTTTAATCTCTCCTCAAAATAAAGGTAGCCACTGTGCTTTAGGAGTCATTTTCCTCTTTGGGATTTTACATCGGTGGCTTGTCTTGCTGATACCATTTTGGATATGTCTGTAAAAGAAGGAAGAAAATTGTTTTTGAGTTATATGTTTTTAAATGAATGTTTAATCTGCAAAAAAAAGTGTTTTAGTTTTACGTGTTTGACTATTTACATTTCACAACGGGTGTTTTAAAATGTATAGCTGTTATTATGTGCTTTTGTAATTTGATATCGTTTATTCATTACAACCTTAAAAAAAACTGGTTAATAGTTATATGATTGTCAATTGAGTTTTCTAAGACCATGTTATTTATTAAATTGTTTGATATTGATTTTACCAGCTGTAATGTTCTGTTATGGTTTGTAGTTGATTCCTGTTAAAAGAAAAAGATGCATTTCATATAGTTAAAGTAGTTTACCTCACCTTAGTAAGGTTCTTTTGTTTGCTTGTTTGTCCTTTTGCTGTTATAGTTTTGTTTCTTCAGCTGTTTGTGTTGAGTTAATTTTCTCCCTTCTAGGTGATGTTGGATAGGTCTAAAAGGAAAAGTGGAATGTTACTGATTGATGTCTGCTTTTTTGCTTTGTAAAAATAAATTGTTTTGTTAGTTTTGGTTGCAACATTAGGTTATTCAACTATTTTACCTGTGAAAGGCCCTCTGGTTGTTGAACAACTGCTTGAGATTATGTTTTGCAGTCCAGTTGATGCTTTTATTTGTATTGGTTTTTAGATGTACTTTATTCAGGCTATGGAAAAAAAGTATAATGACTGCATATTTCACTTTTTATTGTTTACATTGAATAAAGCAAGAACTGCCCAAAACCTTCTCTGAGTCAAAGAACCAGTGGAGTTCAATTAGTAATTTTGTCACCCATCACTGACCAGCAGCTTCCCTGAAGCAAGTACCATGTGGAGTTAAAATAATAATTTTCCCACCATCACTGACCAGCAGCTTCCCTGAGGCAAGCACCCAGTGGAGTTAGAATATTGATTTAGCCCCCACCACTGAGTAGCACCTTCCCTGAGGCAAGCACCCGGCGGAGCTAGCATAGTAATTTTACCCCCAGCACCTGACCAGCATCTTCCCTGCGGCAAGCACCTGGCAGAGTTACAATAGGTATTTTTCCCCCTACCACTGACCAACACTTTCCCTAAGGTGTCAATACCAACTTCCGCCTCCATGTTTGCCAGATTCGTCAGTTTCTGACGCACCCACTAATATATGTTCTATCACTCACTTTCATGGCTGCCGAGCAGTGCTTATCAACACGCGATCCCTTCCCTGCCACAGCCTATATATTAGTGAGTTTATCATTACCCACGATCTTGACTTCCTTTTTGCCACCGAAACCTGGGGAGATGCGGGCTCAGGACCGGATTTTTGCCAGGCAACCCCTGAGGGTTACAGTGTTGCGAGACACGACAGACACTTAGGAAGAGGTGGAGGACTCGCTATTATTTATAAGAATCAGTACCGCACTACGCTTGATCCCATTCAATCCTCTAACTGTGAAGCAGCCGCCTTTGCTATCAACATTAATTGTAAACAAACCCTTAAAGGTATTTTGTTATATCGACCTCCTGGACCTCGGAACTCCTTTCTCGCTTCTCTCCCTGAGCTAAATGACCATATTATATGCTCAACTGATTACATGATATTGGGAGATTTTAACTTCCCATTGGAAGAACAGGGCAACCACGATACCATTCAACTCACTGCCGATTTCCTAACTCTAGGACTTCAACAATTGGTAAAGGGAATTACTCACCAGGCGGGACATACATTAGATGGTCTGTTTTCTAACAACCCACTCATCTCTGTATTAGATATTCTGCCCCTTACGTGGACTGATCATAGGGCCATTATCTTTGGTATACATACCTGGCCGGCTAACCTTCCCCCCGCCAGGCCACCCATTAGGGTAGGAATCCGTGCCTGGAAGAATGCTGACATCCCTCAGATGGCAGATATTTTGACACTATCCTCCCCTATAAGAGGACCCAACCCTGTCCCCTCAGCCTCTGATTTTCAAGATTGGATCAGGAATGCTGCTGATCAGCTAGCCCCGGAGAAGTCTGTACGACCTAATAGAAGATCCCCGTCGGCGGTGTGGTACACAGAAGAGCTTAGGCTTCACCGACAACACTGTAGGAACCTAGAAAGGCGCTGGAGGAAATCCTACTGCCCCATAGCTAAGCAATCCTACAAAGATGCCTTGATAATATATAAAAAGGCTATCACTGCTCGAAAAATGACCTTTTTCTCGACCCAAATAGATAATGCCAGGAACTCTGCCAGAGAACTGTTCTCAGTGGTCACCTCTCTGTCCACTCCTTCCTCGGGTCCCGGAGCTGAACCTTCCCAGCCTTTCTGCAATGCCTTGTCCACCTTCTTCATTACTAAGGTGGCAGATATTTACGCATCTTTTGCTGGTGATGGTGAGACAAGATCTAGAGTCAGCAGCAAGGAAGATCTTGTCACTGACCATGATCCCTTCTCTTCGTTTGTCCCCACCACACATGACCAAATCAGGAGACTCATCTCCACCACTAAGTCTGGCTCCCCCTTGGACCCTTGTCCCCCCTCAGTGATGGCCAATTTAAGTGAGGTGATCTCTCGCCCACTTATGGAAATTTGTAACACCGCATTTCAAACTGGCCACTATCCTGCCCCGTGGAAGAAGGCAGTGATTAAACCTCTTTTTAAAAAAACCACCCTGGATCCTACTGCTCTGGCCAGTTATAGACCCATTGCGTGTCTCCCCTTTCCTGCCAAAATATGCGAAGCACTGATGAATAAACAGCTCTCAGAGTTCGTCGATACTTACCAACTTCTAGACGAAACACAGTTTGGCTTCAGGAAAGGGCATGGAACTGAGACCGCTTTAATTAAAGCCTCAGATGAGATCAGAGCTATTATGGACCAGGGAGGTGCGGCCGTTCTGATCCTTCTGGACCTGTCCGCAGCATTTGACACGGTCGACCATGCTATTTTGGTCGACCGTGTCACAGCTTTGGGGATAAACGGTACGGCCAGAGATCTCATTTCATCCTTCCTGGCCGACCGTACCCAGACAGTCAAGTTGGGTAATTTCTACTCTCCCATCTCTGCACTGCCTTGTGGAGTTCCACAGGGCTCCTCGCTAAGTCCTACGTTATTCAACATCTACGTAGCGGACTTAGCGAGGGTAATAAAGGCCCATGGGGTGCGATTGACATCTTATGCAGACGATACCCAACTGGTGCTGGCGATCCACAAGGACGGCCCAGTGGTGGCAGCTAATTTCCAAGGGGCCATGCTCGGTGCTAGTACTTGGATGACTTCCAACTGTCTGAGGCTTAACTCGGATAAAACCGAGGTTATGACCTTTGGCAAACTCTCCCCAGAATGGTCCTCCATTTGGTGGCCCAACCAGCTGGGCTTTCCGCCTGTCCCAGTTGAAAAGGCGAGAAATCTGGGAGTTATTTTCGACAGCAAGTTGACTTTCAACCTTCACGTCAACAAGGTTGTGTCATCTGCTTTCTTTATTCTAAAGAAAATTAAGAAATTGCTGCCTTATCTCCCTATCTCAGCTGGGAAGACCCTAGTCACCACCCTAGTGTTTTCCAAAATTGATTAAGGAAATGCCTTATTTCTTAACTCTCAGAAACTTGTTCTGTCTAAGCTGCAGTCCATACAGAACGCGGCTGCTAGAATTCTTTTAGACATTCCTCGCCGCCAGCCTACTACTCTCGCCATTCGCCAGCTTCATTGGCTTAGAGTAGAGGGTCGAATTAAATTTAAGGCCCTCTGCATTGCTTATAAGGCAGTGCATGGCGTAGGCCCCAAGTTTCTGACTGATGCATTTCAGTTATACACCCCTAAAAGATTGCTGAGATCCGCCAACACATGCCTCCTATTGGTACCTCGCACAAGAACAGCAACTTGGGGAGACAGACGTTTTCTGGTTGCTACGCCAAAGCTTTGGAACCTTCTGCCACTTACTATCAAAAATGCCCCCAATTTGATGAGCTTCCGCAGGCTCTTAAAGACATGGTTGTTTAACCAGTGAATTTTTGCTGTTTTGGTCCTGCTAGCCCCCACATGCGCCGAGACACCTTCGGGTATTTGTATGCGCAATAAAAATTCCATAAATAAATAAATAAGGCAAGCACTTGGCGGAGTTACAATACTTACTGACCAGCACCTTCCACAAGAATGTATTTATTTAAAAATATAAATATACATATATATATATTTTGTAATCAAATATCACTTTACAGAAGAATTTCTTCAGAAATTAGTTTCAAATTTGATTGGTGTTTAAATTAAATTTTTGGTTTGGGTTTTTTTCCGCTTAAAATAAAATCAGATTTATTTTAAACATTCACTTGCTTATGATAGAAAATTAGTATTTTACAGCTCAATTTGTTTTTCCAAGATCTGTGATTATATAAAAATAAAATTAAACATTTTAAGGTTTTTGAAATAATTATTTTCTATCTAAGTGTGTTTTATTTTCAACTTACACTTACTTCAGTCAATAGATGGCAGTGTTTGAAGTTCAAGGTGGCACTTTTCTCCTCCCATTCCAGATGTGTGTGGTATCTAGGGAAGTCATTGTATCACTGTGCACAAAATGGCTTAATTTATAAGTGAGGTGTTAATGAAAATTTAAATGAAAATGTTTTGCAAATGATGTTGCCACTTGATTTAGTTCCTGACAGAATGCATATATATTATCTTTGTGTGAAATTTTGGTTTTATGTTCTGTTTTAGAATGGGAGCCATTTTGAGTAGATAATGGCTCGGCTGTTGTATTGGAAATAGTGGGAGGACATCTGTTTCTTATGCTTTGTATGAGGATGCTGGTTTTGGCACTGAAGGGCTGATTGTGATGTCGTGCTTAAAGCCTCCGACAGACAGTTGAATTCCCCTAGACTGTGTCAGAACACATTTGCCCGACTCGGCCGGAAACAATTCTGACTGACCGATTACGATGTTCGCGGTCGGAAAGAAACCATTCGGTCATTCCGAATCAGTTCTGACAGGCTCTCGGAGAATCTGAGTCAGTCGTTTGCCGATTGAACCATCTCTACAGACAGCTTTTCTGACCGACCGATTACGATGTCGGATTCTGACAGCCTTTCTGAGTCAGACTGTGCTACATGAAAAGGCTGTCAGAAACTGACTTTGAGGGGCCCTAGCAGGTCCCTCTTCATCCTCAGGCCTCCGGTTGGGTGTTCAGAAGCATCATAATCGGTTGTGCGGATCCCCGGTCGCGAGTCAGTCGGAACCGAATCTGACAAGGGGTTGGGCAGAAAGTTCCCGCACAACATTGTAATTGGCCTCCGAGTGTAAAATGTGTTGTACATCCTGGAAAATATACATATATAAAAAATATATCTTTTTAAAATTTTAAGATATAACAGTGTTTCATTAATATAAATATTTGTAGCAAATTTTTTGGGGTAACACTATTCTTAGTTTAACATAGGAGAATTAATTTGTGTTATAATGGTGTGTGTTGTATTGGTATACGTAGCAATGGTATGCGTTATATTGGCACTTTCTATGTATCCCTATGAACATGCATTGTAATGGTTGGCATTGTAGACCCATGCATTATAATGATAGTTGCGTTGTAACTTCATATATTCCTTTAGCACACTTCTGGAACTGTGGAAAAATCACCCCATTGATGCTGTTGCGCATTGCCAAGAATCAAGTGCATTGTAACGCTGACGGCGTGGCGCATCACCTCCATCTCTGACGCATCTCCTACTCTGCACGGCTTGGAGCGGAACCATTGCCTCCATCCTAAGGATCAACGACAACGCATCACCTCCTCTGGTCCTCGCATCTCCTTCGACCTTGATGCAAACAAGACACACACTCCATCACAGTTGGCCTGAACCTTTGGATTTGACACAGTCTAGCACAACCAGATGTCCCTGATTAGTGCTTTATGCTTTTAAGCGCTACATTTCAGTATATTTTAAGAAATTCCCACCTCAGGTTCTACTTATTGAATTTTGTCATTTTGGTCTTGTTGTGTTCATTAACACAATTAAACTCTATTTTTCTACCAAGGTGTATTATCTTTTTGTGTGGTGTTTTTACTGTTTTTCTGTCACAGAACCACTTTACATATTGCCTCTTACGTTAAGCTTGGCTGCTTTGTGCCAAACTACCACGGGTGAGCACAGGTTAATTTAGGGTGTGTTTGTGACATACCCTAACTAGGATTGTAGTTCCTGCTTGGACCCAATTTTTTATATCGGTGGCAGTGGTTGTATAGGACTGGTGTTTGTGCAGTGCCATACTGTGATTTGGTGTTACCTACTGTTCCACATCCAAAGACCATTACAAGTTTTTTTTAATTTTCCTTAGTTTTTAATTGCCTTTTATTCCCTTTCTCTAATTTTAAGTGCCCTAAAACTCCTTGTTGTACCATTGATATGGATGCCTGCAATTCAGACAGCCTCAGCAGGTCTGAACTGCTAAAAACTCTGTAAGCAGAAGGGTCAGAAAGCAGACAAAAAGGCTGCCAAGCTAGATCTCTAGGTGGCCTTGAGGGGTTCTGAGAAAGTGCAGAGATGGCAGACATTTCAGGAGAGGATGAGGTGGATGACAATGAGGAGGGGGCTTCATCAGAGGAGAAGGAGAGAGACCACGACCAGGCCAGACCAGGGTCTTGAGCTCTAAGGAGCGTCCCAATCTCCCCCACCAGATGGCATGGAGGCCCCTGATGCTCAGAATGGGGCAGGGAGCAGTGTGTCTGCCAGAGGCCTGTCCCCACAGGAGCTGGAGGACAGGAAAGAGGAGGGGAACCTAAATTGGAATTAGCCGAACTGAGGATGGAAGAGAAAACTTTGCCACCTGTGATTAAACTTAAGGAGCTGGATATCAAAGCCAAGCAGGCAGAATCCAACCGTAGTGGTGGCTGCATACCGGCAGTGTCCCATAGAGAGGGAAGGGTCTGCCAACCAAAGAATTTGGTGCCACACTATGTGGTGGGAGGTGACATTGACAAGTGGTTCTCTCCTTTTGAAGTGGCTCTATGGGTGCGTAGGGTTCCTGAGGAGTATTGGGAGGGTGGCTTGTGGAGGCACATGTCCACTGTGGGGAGGGGCACCCTCCTTACACGAGAGGTAGAGGGCCAGGTATAGTACACCCCTATTAAGGCCATTCTTGTCAAGAAATGTGTGTTGACCCCTGAAAGATATAGGCAGAAGATCAGGAGTCACAACAAGCTTCCTGCACAGACCTGGGTAGATTTCCTGGACTACTCCAGCAAGGAACTGAAGGGCTGGGTGGGGGCAGAAATTAAGAGAATCTCACTGGGCTTTACAGCCTCAGTTTTAGGGAGCACATATTTAATATTTCTTTCTGGGTCAGCACCAGAGTGTCAAAAATGCATCTGGGGGAGACTCCCAAAACAGTGTTTGGGGTTCCCACCAGAAGAAGGAGGGAGAGATAAAAAGGAGTTCTATCAAGGCCCTAAAACCAGCTCTCAGGGAAAAGTGTCCCATTCCCAATCTGGCCACCGGAAAAGAGCGTCCCTGATAAAAATCAGAACAATACTCCCAAGTGCTATAAGTGCTATGATTATGGGCATTACAAGGGGGTTCCCAAATGTCTAAAAATGGCACAGCCTCACACTGGAGATAAGATACTAGGGTTTGCAAGTGTAGTGCTTAGGGAGAGTTTGTCCCAGTCAGTGGGGGGGAAGTCAATCAGGTAACTCTAGTGTCCCTGGTTGATGTGGAGATGGTGCCTAAAGCTGATATGCCTTTCAATACTGAAAATTATAGGTAGTGGGTCACCATTATTGGGCAAGGTGTTGAGGCTCTGAGGGACACAGACTCCGGCATAACTACAATAAGTAGTAAGCTGGTGGCTCAAGAGCAGATTTTGCCCAATACATTCCACTAGGTTGTAGTAGCTCATAACAATAAGGGACATTATCGAGTGACTCTTGTTGCACTTGAGTGTGGGAGTGTCAGGTCTTCTGAAAGTTGCAGTAAGCCCTGGCATGCCTATGGATTGTTTGTTAGGAAATTAGCTTGAGCAGACTACAAGGAAGGAAGTGGCGCTCTGGTGCCACCTGGATATTTTGGGGTTGCCTGAGCGGGTTTGTGCAACCAACAGGTCTATGACTACCCAGGGAGGGTGTCAAGGACATCTGCAGCTTCGAAAAATGGCCCCAGACTGCTGCCAAGAGAGAGAAGGGCAAGGGGCATGGGAAACCAGCCTGTGACTGTCTCCTAGTTGAGGAGGATGGGGCACCAGATTAGGTTCACCCAGAGCCCACTGAGGGGAAAATTGCCTCCTTCTGGTGACTACCTGAACTCACTGGTTGCCAAGTAGAGGGGGGAACCACCAGGGAGACGTTCTGCAAGGCACAGAGAGAATGCCTAACACTGGAGGGCATGAGGAAACTGACTGAAGCCCAGACATCTTGTGGTGCCACTGGTAATCACTGCATTTATTACAAGGTATATCACCTGTATAGTGAGCTATGGCACCTGAGCATGTGGCAACAAGGGCACGGGTAGTTTCCTAATTCTACAGGACCTTCATACTGGGACTGCTTCATTAGATACCCTTGGCAGGACATCTGGGACTGGACAAGACCTTTGCCAGGCTTGTCCCCCACTTCTATTGGCCCCGGATGTAGATTTCCTCAGATGCTTTCTCTAGGACTTGCTTGACCTGCTCGGCCAGCTGACGACAGGGCCGAAGGTGAAAGCTCCCATTAGTCCTTTTCCTGTTGTTACCACCCTTTAAAAGTGTGTGCATCAACAGTGTAGGGCCTATAGATCCCCAGACAGCCTCTGGCAACAGGTTTATCCTAGTATGGGGGTTCATGCCACAAGATACCCAGAGGCCATACCTCTGAGGAATGCTACTGCACCAGCAGTGGCTAAGATCATATTGGGGATTTTTACTAGAGTGGGTTTCCCCAAAGAAGTGGTGTCTGACAGGGGCATCAACTTCATGTTTGCATATATGCAGTTCCTGAGGAAGAAGTGTGGAGTTACTTACATGTTTTCTGCACCCTACTATTTGCTTACAGAAAGGTGCCACAAAAGGTAGTTAGATTTATCCCCTTTGAGCTTCTGTATGGTCATCCTGTAAGTGGACCGCCCAGCCTGGTTAATGAGAGGTGTGAGCTAGCTCCCAGAAAACATCCCCAGGTTGTGGTTGGCTACATGCTAGTCCTCCAGAGTTAGGTTGCCAAGTTTTGGAAGCAACCTTCTGAAGAGGCAAGCCAGGAGGTGATGAAGCATTGGTATGAGCAGACACCTACCACTGTGGAATTTCAACCTGGGCAGAAAGAGTGGGTGATGTAACCCATGGAGCCCAGGTCCCTCCAAGACTGCTGTATTGGACCCTAGGAGACTGTTGAGAGGAAGGGGGAGGCTACCTATTTGGTGGACCTCAAGACCCCAAACATCCCGTGTGGGTTGTCCATCTCAACCGTCTCTAACCACATTTTAGAAAGGTCTCAGGTCACCATAATATTGGTGGCAGATGGTGGGGAGTAAGAAGAGAGTGAACCTCTCCCTGAACGCATAGCCTCCAAAGAGAAGGATGGGTATATGGAAGGTGTAAACCTTTTCCCAACCCTGACTTCAGAACAGCAGAGAGACTGCCACCAGTTGCTGGGATAGCTCTCCTCTCTATTTTCAATGTGAGAGCAAGATGTTGAAGTTAGGGCTTATTGAACCCACCTGTGGCCCCTGGTCCAGCCCTGTGTGCTGGTATTAAAATCTGCCTCGCCAGCCACTACACCACAACTCCGGTTCTGTGTAGATTACTGGGGGCTCAAATCAGTCAACAAGACTGATGTTCATCCCTTTCTCCAGACTGATGAACTGATTGACAGGTTGCGGACTGCCCAGTTCCTGAGTACTTTTGACCTACTTCAGGGTACTGGAAGATTGTCCTAACTGAAGGAGCAATGTAGAGTTCAGCTTTCTTCACTCAAGAGGGCCACTGCCAATTTAAAGTAATGCCCTTTGGACTCAGGAATACACTTGCCACCTTCCAGAGGATGGTGAACCAGGATTTGGGTGGTATGGAGGCATTCGATGATGCTTACTTGGATGACATAGCTGGCTTCAGTAGGAGCTAGAAGTACCACATTTTTCACCTGCAGTAAGTGCTTTACACCCTACGAAATGCGGCTTAGCTATCAAGGTCAGTGAGTGCCAAATAGGGCAAGGGTCTGTGATGTACTTAGGACACCTGGTGGGAGGGGTTAAAGTGTAGCCCCTGCAGGCCAAGATAGAAACCATCATGGCTTGGGAGCCCCAAAGACTCAAACTACGGTGAAAACCTCCCTAGACTGCACAGGTTACTACAGGAGGTTTGTCAAGGGATATTGCACCAATGTTGCTCCCTTGACTGAGCTGACTTCCCAGGAAAGTGATTTGGACAGAGACTTGCCAGAAAGTATTTGGATGGAAGTATGCCGATAAGCAGGCCATGTGCACAACTCCATGTTCAAGGCCCCTGAATTTTCCAGGGAGTTTATTGCACAAACTGATGCTTCAGAGCATGGCATAGGGACAGTACTTTTACAACATAATGCTGAGGGCCTAGACCAACCTGTAGCTTTTATCTTGAGGAGGGGACTTTCCAGGGAAGAGAGGTGGAGTGTTATTTAAAGGGAAGCCTTTGCTCTGTCCTTGGCACTGAAGAAGATGATACCAAACGCTTTTGGGACTCACTTCTGGATTCAGAGAGACAACAGGCCCCTCAAGTGGCTAATACAAAGGAGGGGTGAGAATCCAATATTGGTAAGGTGGTCCATCTTCCTACAGGGAATGGACTTTAAGTTGCAAAAACAGACCTGAGTCGGACCACGCCAAAGCTGATGGTATTTCCAGGTTTTTCCACATTAGTGATGAGAACTCCCAGGAGGGTAGGTAGTTCTCTCCACTTTCAGCTGTAGGGGACACATGTTAGACCTGACAGCCTCAGGGTGGTCCTCCCTCAAACGTTTTGCCTGCTTGCTTCCCATTTTGCTGATCTCTTTTGCTGGCTTTAGGACTCTGGGTACTGTGCCTCTGCTAACATGTGCCAAAGTGCATGTTCTCACTTCCTAAACATGGTTTGATTAACCTATCCAAACCTGTCATATTTAATTTACATATAGGTCCCTAGTAAAGTGAACTATGTGTCCAAGGGATGTACATTAATTTCTACTTGTGAGCCTACCATACTGATTGTGCCATCCACTTAAGAAGCCCTTCAAAATATGTCTCAGGCCTGCCACTGCAGTCCCTGTGTGTGCAATTTACACTGCTTTGTCGACTTGGCAGTTAAATCCTCTTGCCAAGCCTCAAACTCCTCCTTTATGACGTATAAGTCACCCTAAGGTAGGCCCTAGATATCTCATAGGGCAGGGTGCTCTGTAATCATAAGGTAAGACATGTACCCCTTACATTTTACATGTCAAGGTAGTGAAAAACTCCTAAATTATTTTTTCACTACTGTGAGGCCTACCTCTCCCATAGGTTAACATTGAGTATTCCTTGTTACATTTAATAAGCTGTAATTCCCAATTGGAAAGATGCAGATCTGTCATGTTTAGTGCCTATGGAATTGTAATGTCAAGTCAAGTCAAGAATCTTTATTCGGTGAATAAAAAACACCATAAAAGCACATTTATATACACAAATAAAACATTATTAAATACTGATTTAAGATCCTTGTACATAATTGTTATAATAAAAGGATTTGCCAACATAAGGGCCCAATAAATACAAATTCACAATTTTTCATTCATCTCCGCTTGTTTGTCTTAAACGAATAGCAACTTTAATAAAATTCAGAATGCTACATAAAGTTAATGGGTCAGAGGCTTTTAACAGAAATACTAGGGCATCCCTGGCGTGTTCCAATCGCATTTTTTTTTTAAATATTTACAAGGAATCTGCGCCTGGGCATGGAAAAATAGGGACAAAGCAAGACAAAGTGAAGGGTATCCTGCGGAGACCGGTTGTCGCAGCCGCAGGGACCCTTCTGCTCAATAGATGAGGTAAACCCTGCAGGTATAGCCAGAATAAAGGGGAGCAAATTCAGTCTGAGACGGCACATTAAAAATCTGTCCTGTGCATTATGCAGAAGGAATAAGTAAGGCTCCATACCCTCCACACTTTTTACCAAACCATGGGCCCTTACAGTCTTTTTCACTCCTTCCGCATCCGCTCGACGTTGGGTTACTTGCCCCAAAAATAATTCCCCCACCTGCTTCTTATGCTGTGCTGAAATAGTGGCAGGGTTTGTGAAGAGATTCCCCAGCCCTATCTCCACCAAAGTATTTTTCACGTATTTGAGCCAGGGGATGCGCATTGAATAGGTCCTACCTAGGCAGTCCAATAGGATTTCTCTACTTAAATGCGCATCTGGGTTTATCCATATTTTTAACCAGGCCACTATTGGTCTGAGTTTTACCAAATCTTCCAAATATGGCCTCCCTAGCTCCCTGTGGGCTATAAAACCAGCCGTGCTGGGTGGCACCCTCAGGATTGCTTTCAAATACCTAGTTTCTTCTTGTTGGATACTTACTGTATTCACAAACCCCCAGACTTCTGCCCCATAAATTACTTTGGAACATGTCATGGAGCCGTACAAATTCATCACCTGTTCCGGACTCCATCTGCCCACCCTCCTACCATATCCAGCTATTGCCCCGTTGGAAGCAATCATTTTTGCGCAACGTTCTACCACCAAAGGGGTAAATTGCAGGGCACCGTCAAAAGTTACCCCGAGGTAGGAGAACGTCTTAACCTGCTCCAGGCGGTGTGAGCCAATTGTGTAAACGAATTTGGTGGAAGGTTTTTTGCCGGCCAGAAGCACATATGATTTCCCTAGGTTAACAGATAGGTCTAGGTTACTCATGAACTCCACAAACCCTTCTATCAGGGTTTGTAGGCTGCGTGGTGTTCTTGCTAATAAAACCGCATCATCTGCATAAAGCAGGACGGGGATATGCCGCAGCCCAACCCTTGGGCAGTCTGTCTTTAGACCCAGAAGGAACTGCTCCAGGTTGTTGATATAAAGAGAGAACAGAAAAGGGGCAAGTATACAACCTTGTCTGACTCCACTCCTACATGGAAAGGAGTCAGACAGTCCCCCCTCCCTGTTGAATCTAACCTTGGCCGTGGTATCACTGTGCAGTTCCCTCAATATGGTGATTAGGCCACTTTCTATCCCCATACCTGACATCATATCCCACAGTTTTCCTCTGTTGACGTGATCGAATGCAGCTGCCAAGTCCATGAATCCCATATACATGGGTTCGTCGCTGGCCAGGGTATACTTGGCAGTCAGCATATACAGGTTTAGGCACTGGTCACTGGTGGACCTCCCTGTCCTGAACCCATACTGAGTATCCGAGAAGATGTTATTCTCTTCTGTCCATTCGGTCAATCTATTCAGGATTGCCCTTCCCAAAAGTTTGGCCGATACGTCAATCAGGGAAATGGGCCGATAACACTTCGGGTCATCTCTATTGCCCTTCTTAAAAATTGGTACGATGATCGCCTTGGACCATGAAGGGGGGAGACCACAGGTAATGGCGGTGTTTAAGACCCTTGTCATCAAGGGAGCCCATAGATCTATGTTGCTGAGGAACAGGTCTGGCGGAATTCCGTCCGGACCCGGGGCTTTATTTTTAGTTAGACCCTCCATCCCTGTCACAATCTCCTTAAGAGAGAATGTAACTGGTGGGGCCTGTCTTGAAAATTCCGGTGGTTCCACATGGGTGCCCGACTCATGATTATATAAACCCCTAAAATGGGTTACCCATTGCTCCGGTAGAATATTAGCCCCTATCTCCGGAGAATCGTTTTCTAAAAAGGTCGGCTTATTGATGATTCTCCAGAACCCCGCTAGATCTTTTCTTTCCCCAGCTTCCCTTAGATCTGCCCATGCTTCTGCCTGCAAGGCAAGTTTCCTCCTTTTAGTCTCTTTTTTATACCTTTCTCTACTGAGCCTAATAATCTGAGAATCCCGTGGTTTCGTCTTGAGGGAACATTTCAGTTCCCTCAGTGCCTTAGAGCAATCTCTATCAAACCAGCGGGGACTTGCCTGGATACGTATAGGCCCACTAGACCTCAATAGTTCATCAATTAGGCTAGCAATGTGGACAAACGCTTCCAGGACCCTTGGGCCCTGTATTTCCAAATCCAAACAATCATTAATGGCCACTAGCCCCTTATCGCCCAGGGTTTTATAAAACTGTGCCCCATCAATTTTAGACCACTTCAATCTCCTACCTTGATCAGTGGCCCTCTCCTCAATTAGGCAACGGGATTTGGTTACACTGCCCGCTTTATAGAGGAACGTTAAGGTGAGCGGATTGTGATCACTAAAACCGCTCCACTCTATCCCTACACTAATTATTTTGTTAATCAACGGTCTCGAGACCAAGATGTAATCTATAATAGATGCACAGCCCCTACCCTTGAAAGTTGGTGGGAGCATACCGTCCAGCTGTGGGTCTATCATGTTAATGGTATGCTCTAGGTCGTACTTAGCCCGAAGCAGCCCAAGAGCAACCCCAGTCGGCGTATGTGCAAAATGCGGCCCCTTCTCGATCGGGCATTGCCCCCAATCTGTATTTGCCTTTATCAGAGCCGGGCAGAGGTGACAGTTAAAATCTCCTGCCAAAAGTACGCCATGAGACGGCCCATTATTCTGAGATATGATTTCTTGACCCAACCTCTGATCCAGTTCAGCCAATAGGGATGAATTAGTGTTTGATGTCTCACTGTTATAAAAATTAAAAACAGACAATTTCAACCCCTTGCCAGAGAACCGAACTGCCTGTATTCCGTACGAATTCCAATCAAGAGACAGCCAAATGCCTGGGAGAGATAAATCTACATAAATGGCTAAGCCCCCCATTGCTCTCCCAGAACTCGATTTTCGGGCGGGGACAAAAAAACACTTATAACCCTGAAGATGGTAGTTATTCACCACAGCCCATGTCTCCTGCAGACAAATAACATTAAATTTCCTAACAAAATCAACCCACTCCTTGTTACTAAATATTCCAGCTAAGCCCGCTACATTCCAAGAAATAATCCTCATGTCCTCTCCACCCAAAACTGCACCCCCCTGGCTCCTTGATCCCATCTCCTGCAACTCCCCTTGTGCGTCCCCCCCACCTCCTCCCACCAACCCATCCACAGCCATACCATTATCTTCAAATAACATGGGTTCCACCTCCCTGAATGTTTGAATTTGCGGGGTCCGGTGTCCTTGCTCCTCCGGTATTGATACTTGAACACCCTTTTCTATGTTCTCCTTAGGGGCCTTCTCTGCTTGTCAATCCACCCCCTCTAGGCCGTTCAGGCAATCAAACCGGTTATAAGTAGGGAGGGGAGGTACTGGTCTGCCAAATAATGGCCTAGGTTGAAAGGCCTGGTGACTCCCCCTTCTCCCAACCCTCTCCCATCTGTCATGAATTTGGGGTGGATAAAATGGACCTGGGGCGATGGGAAAGAAGAAGGACACACGAAGGGTTTGAATAGTGGATTCCCTCGATATGTTTTCCCCTTGACATATGTGTGACACCGTACCCTTGTCCCTAAAACTCACCAGTAAACAGTCCCCAGGTATGGATTTTTGGGTTCTCCCCACCCATGGGACCCTTCTTACCATTATAATTTCATTATTGAGATGTCTCGGGAGGGGTCTATTTCTGTTTAGCCACTTGATTACCCTGGATTTTAGGGCACAAAAATCCTCTACTTCTCCTTCATCAAGTTGCGGGACCCCTGCCATAACCACAGTAAGGTCATTAGTCTCTGGTGGTAAATTAGGACGACGGGGTTTTACAGGGGGCTTCCTTTGGTGGTCTGGGCCACTATTATCTACCCGGTGAGCCGAAGCTACTGGTACAAGAGAGGGATTAAGTGTATTTACACAAAGTGGGTTGGTAGTTACAGGTTTCGGGTTTAGGGGTTGATGCAGGACTACCCCCTTTGCAGCTTGTGGAGGGCCTGAGTTTACTACCCTGTGTGCCGACCCTTGTGGGGCTACAGTGGTGGTACTAGATTCTGGGTCACTTCCCTGTCCACCAGCGCGTGTTTTCAGACTTCCCAATGTAGCCTCCAATATGGTTAGCCTGATCTCAATCTTTTTTATACTTTCGCTGATTGGGAGTAGCAGCGACCTTAACAGGAATTCCACATTTCCCAGCGGCACAACAGAGAGGGGGACATTAACAATACTGGTCCCTGCATTATCGATCCGGGCAGGAACTGAGTTCGCCTGAACATTGGGTTTTGGGAGTGGCTCTGCCGGTGCTTTTACTGTAGATGCAGGGTTTTTAGAAGATTTGCCAAAATCCAGGTGTGAGATCTTGGGTTTACTACTTCCCTGCGCTCCCTTTGCCCTTCTCCTACGCTTTTTTGGAGGGGGTCCCAAGATTGCTTGTGTGTTCACTACTTTCAGTTTGGGATTTCTATCATTATGGACTTTGGGCAGTTGTGAAATTAAATCAATAGTCCCCCTGGCGGGACTGGAGCTTATAACCAAAGCTGGACTCCTAATTCCAACTGGTGGTGTGTCAACGCACTCCCTTAGCAGGAGTGGGACATCCTCAATACAAGTAAGCTCCTCCCTAACTGTGATAGATTGTTCTCCCATGGGAGTATTTTTCAAATTATCTACTGATCGTCTACGTTCCGCCCTCAGCCTGGACAAATTTCCCTCTTTGTCAGCTTCCCCCACTGCCCGTGAGAAATAGCTTTCAAGTGTCCCAGTTTTCGCTCCTCCCGGTTTCTGTGGGGTGCTCTCCCTAACCGGGGAAGGCATTATTTTACTCAGAGAGACTCCGATATGAATCACAAGGCAGGTAAACAGATTAATAATTCAATTGTTCCAGCAGTTACCTGCACAGTCAAACAAAACCAAGAGAGTAGGCCCAGCCCAGCCTCTTCCGGCCTGTGACGGCCTTGGACGGTCCCGCCCTTGTCCCGGGCTTCTCCCGGCGCTTCCGCGCGCTACCGCGCAGCGGTAATGACTGTGTCTATTTATAAGTCAGTATAGAAAAGGGGAGGGGCAGACAGGGAGAGCGGCCCAGGTGTGGAGGATTGGGTCTGGCAAGCGCTCCTGGGAACGGTAGTCCCTGCAGAGCGCCTGCACTCGCTCGCAGCCCCGCCTGTCACTTGCCTGTGATGGGACACAGTCCGAGTTCCTGATGCTCCGGCACACACCCCACACGAAGCGGGACCCGCGGAGCGGGTTCCGCGAGAGGTAGGAGGATGTTAGGAAAGTTTAAAGATGCTCCGTCCAAGGCGCTGCAGTGGTTGAAGAATAAAGCGTCCCAAGTAAAGCCCCAGGCACACGAGTCTTAAGCACTGGGGGAGGGGAGGGGCAGACAGGGAGAGCGGCCCAGGTGTGGAGGATTGGGTCTGGCAAGCGCTCCTGGGAACAGTAGTCCCTGCAGAGCGCCTGCACTCGCTCGCAGCCCCGCCTGTCACTTGCCTGTGATGGGACACAGTCCGAGTTCCTGATGCTCCGGCACACACCCCACACGAAGCGGGACCCGCGGAGCGGGTTCCGCGAGAGGTAGGAGGATGTTAGGAAAGTTTAAAGATGCTCCGTCCAAGGCGCTGCAGTGGTTGAAGAATAAAGCGTCCCAAGTAAAGCCCCAGGCACACGAGTCTTAAGCACTGGGGGAGGGGAGGGGCAGACAGGGAGAGCGGCCCAGGTGTGGAGGATTGGGTCTGGCAAGCGCTCCTGGGAACGGTAGTCCCTGCAGAGCGCCTGCACTCGCTCGCAGCCCCGCCTGTCACTTGCCTGTGATGGGACACAGTCCGAGTTCCTGATGCTCCGGCACACACCCCACACGAAGCGGGACCCGCGGAGCGGGTTCCGCGAGAGGTAGGAGGATGTTAGGAAAGTTTAAAGATGCTCCGTCCAAGGCGCTGCAGTGGTTGAAGAATAAAGCGTCCCAAGTAAAGCCCCAGGCACACGAGTCTTAAGCACTGGGGGAGGGGAGGGGCAGACAGGGAGAGCGGCCCAGGTGTGGAGGATTGGGTCTGGCAAGCGCTCCTGGGAACAGTAGTCCCTGCAGAGCGCCTGCACTCGCTCGCAGCCCCGCCTGTCACTTGCCTGTGATGGGACACAGTCCGAGTTCCTGATGCTCCGGCACACACCCCACACGAAGCGGGACCCGCGGAGCGGGTTCCGCGAGAGGTAGGAGGATGTTAGGAAAGTTTAAAGATGCTCCGTCCAAGGCGCTGCAGTGGTTGAAGAATAAAGCGTCCCAAGTAAAGCCCCAGGCACACGAGTCTTAAGCACTGGGGGAGGGGAGGGGCAGACAGGGAGAGCGGCCCAGGTGTGGAGGATTGGGTCTGGCAAGCGCTCCTGGGAACGGTAGTCCCTGCAGAGCGCCTGCACTCGCTCGCAGCCCCGCCTGTCACTTGCCTGTGATGGGACACAGTCCGAGTTCCTGATGCTCCGGCACACACCCCACACGAAGCGGGACCCGCGGAGCGGGTTCCGCGAGAGGTAGGAGGATGTTAGGAAAGTTTAAAGATGCTCCGTCCAAGGCGCTGCAGTGGTTGAAGAATAAAGCGTCCCAAGTAAAGCCCCAGGCACACGAGTCTTAAGCACTGGGGGAGGGGAGGGGCAGACAGGGAGAGCGGCCCAGGTGTGGAGGATTGGGTCTGGCAAGCGCTCCTGGGAACGGTAGTCCCTGCAGAGCGCCTGCACTCGCTCGCAGCCCCGCCTGTCACTTGCCTGTGATGGGACACAGTCCGAGTTCCTGATGCTCCGGCACACACCCCACACGAAGCGGGACCCGCGGAGCGGGTTCCGCGAGAGGTAGGAGGATGTTAGGAAAGTTTAAAGATGCTCCGTCCAAGGCGCTGCAGTGGTTGAAGAATAAAGCGTCCCAAGTAAAGCCCCAGGCACACGAGTCTTAAGCACTGGGGGAGGGGAGGGGCAGACAGGGAGAGCGGCCCAGGTGTGGAGGATTGGGTCTGGCAAGCGCTCCTGGGAACAGTAGTCCCTGCAGAGCGCCTGCACTCGCTCGCAGCCCCGCCTGTCACTTGCCTGTGATGGGACACAGTCCGAGTTCCTGATGCTCCGGCACACACCCCACACGAAGCGGGACCCGCGGAGCGGGTTCCGCGAGAGGTAGGAGGATGTTAGGAAAGTTTAAAGATGCTCCGTCCAAGGCGCTGCAGTGGTTGAAGAATAAAGCGTCCCAAGTAAAGCCCCAGGCACACGAGTCTTAAGCACTGGGGGAGGGGAGGGGCAGACAGGGAGAGCGGCCCAGGTGTGGAGGATTGGGTCTGGCAAGCGCTCCTGGGAACGGTAGTCCCTGCAGAGCGCCTGCACTCGCTCGCAGCCCCGCCTGTCACTTGCCTGTGATGGGACACAGTCCGAGTTCCTGATGCTCCGGCACACACCCCACACGAAGCGGGACCCGCGGAGCGGGTTCCGCGAGAGGTAGGAGGATGTTAGGAAAGTTTAAAGATGCTCCGTCCAAGGCGCTGCAGTGGTTGAAGAATAAAGCGTGGAATTGTAATGATAAATCTTCTTTGCTGGTAAAGTCAAATTTATCATTACAATGCCACATCATCTAATAAGCGTTTGATATTGTGATAATGGATAATACCAAAGTAGGAATCTAATGTGCAGTGAAGGCCTTAAACATCTATGATGTGGATAATCATCTTTTGGTAAACTAAGACAAAGGATCTCATTTTTTGAACATACAGGAATAAAAGCAGAGTACTTAGCACCTAAACAACACGTCCATTCACACAGCCAGGAAATATGTGGGAGTCAGGTTTCGTGAAAAACCTCAAACCTATTGCACCCGTGAAGGCCTTGGAAAAGAAAGGAGAAGCAATTATTCACTGTATTAACCAAATGAATTCTATACTCTGCAGCTTGTCTACTGCCCCTATATTCAGGTTCATGAACGCAACTGTTCTCCCAGCCTTGCAGTATGGCCAACATGCTTATTTAGGGGCCTTCGTTCCTGTTTTGGAGAAAATTGACTGCATTGCCTATGGGAAAATATTGCAACAGGTGAACGACCAAAATATAAAATTCAAAATATAGACTGGACAGAATATCGACTCCAAAATATATATAAAACAGAATATCGAATTACCAAAATATAGATAGGTTAGAATATCGAATTTGTGGAAGGAAATATCGATTTCCATAATAATGATTTTTTTTTAGTGTTATGTATTGTAGTATTTGTGTTAAAATTATGTATTCATTTTGTAATGTATGTTTAGTTTGTTTAAAGTGATGAATGTTATGTAACTCAATTTTTGCATCATTTAATTCCGTAGCGGGTTGTGGGTTTATAGGGAAATAGGGTGTGAAGTAATTTAATTATAGTAAATTAAAATATTATTTTTTATTTATATGTATTGATAATTGATTGATAATTATTAATTGGTAATTATTTGTTATTAATGGGCAATTCATTTTTATTAATCGGTTATTAATTTTAATTATTTGGTAATTAATTTTTATTAATTGATTAATTGATAATTATGTGAATTCTATTATTTATTTAGGGCGGGTTGTAGGTTTATAGGGGAATAGGGTGGGAAGTAGTTGAATTGTAATAAAGTTAATATTAATTTTTATCTTATATGTATTGATAGTTAATTGCTTGATAATTAATTATTAATTGGTAATTATGTTTTATTAATTGGTAATTATTTTTTATTAATTTGGTAATTAATTTTTAATAATTGGTAGATAATTATGTTAATTGTATTATTTATTATTTGGAGCCGGTTGTGGGTTTATAAGCGAATAGGGTGGGAAGTAATTTATTTGTAATAAAGTAAATATTTATTTTTATTTTTAAGTATGGATAATTATTTGATAATGAATTATTAATTGGTAATTAATTTTATTAATTGGTAATTGTTTTTTTAATTCATTTTTTCTTGGTATTGATAATTAATTTAATCTTCTTTCAATATTAAATCATTACTTTCCCTACTGTTGCACTTTCAGGAGTGGGAATAGTAATTTTTACCCCTACGATATTCAATGTTTTCCCTACAGTTGCACTCACTGGAGTGGGAATAGTAATGTTTACCCTCCCGCTATCCAACGCTTTCAATACTGTTGCACTCACTGGAGTGGGAATAGTAATTTTTACCCTCCCGCTATCCAACGCTTTTACTACTATTGCACTCTCTGGAGTGGGACTAGTAATTTTTACCCTCCCGCTATCCAACGCTTTCCCTACTGTTGCACTCTTTGGAGTGGGAATAGTAATTTTTACCCTCCAGCTATCCAACGCTTTCCCTACTGTTGCACTCTTTGGAGTGGGAATAGTAATTTTTACCCCTGCGTTATCCAACGTTTTCACTACTGTTGCACTCACTGGAGTGGGAATAGTAATTTTTACCCCTACGCTATCCAACGCTTTCGCTGCTGTTGCACTCACTGAAGTGGGAATAGTAATGTTTACCCCTACGCTATCCAACGCTTTTCCTACTGTTCCACTCACTGGAGTGGGAATAGTTATTTTTACCCTCTCGCTATCCAACACTTTCCGTACTGTTGCACTCTTTGGAGTGGGAATAGTCATTTTTACCCCTACACTATCCAACATTTTCCCTACTGTTGCAGTCACTGGAGTGGGAATATTAATTGTTACCCCTACGCTATCCAACGCTTTCCCTACTGTTGCACTCACTGGAGTGGAAATATTAATTTTTACACTCTCACTATCCAACAAAATCTCTACTTTTTTATATTACATTTATTATTTTTACATTTTAAGCTTTTTTACATTATTTTAAGTATGTTTTAGTTAATTGTTTTTAATATTTAATTACTTTTATATTATTTTTAATACATTTTAAAAATTCGATATTTTAGGTAACTATATTTTAGCATTCTATATTTTGGATTCAATATTTTAGTACTTACCTGTTTGTAGATAGGGATTCTATATTCTGTACTTCAAAATTTTGGAGTCGATATTTTGGGCATTCTATAGTATGTCCCTCGATATTTAGTCACTGAACCATTGCAACAACCACTATACATTCACCGAGCAAGACTAAGACTAGAAACTGACCTGGTAAACCAATCCTTGGCCTAAAAAACCTCCCGATTAAAATATTACATCAGGACAACAAAGGTCCCCATTAACTCACTAAAGTCTCACTTGAAATGTAGTTTTGAGTCTCCTGGTAACCCATGGTATCGTGACCTACAGGGCGCCATTGCATGTCTCCAAATAGAGGAATCAGCTTTAAGGATGGGTTATGTATCTTGCAAAGCCTGAAAAAAGGAATAAATAGGCAAGTGAGGGTAATTTCTAGGGCTCAAGATCTAGGGTCTCTAGACAACCCGGCTCCCGTTCAGACCCTGAACAACTCCCATCCGGTAGGGAAGTCGCAACCATACTTTCTGTAAGCCACAAATTCATAGACATGTTGGAAGATCCTGTACAAGCTGCTTCTAAGACTACCAGTGAGAGACTTAAATCCATCTTAGGTCAGCCAAGGAGGATCCGGGCATTGTAGGTTGTGCAGTTACAGGCACAAATCATGGTTGCACCTACTTTGTTGATGCTCTAAATTAGATACACACAGGATATGATTGCTGAAGCCGATTTTTCTTGCACAAGGGATTTGCATGTACCAGGGTACTTCTTGTAAGGTTTTACTCACTCTGCGCCATGGGTCCTGGCGAGATGGGGGAAATTTGTCTATTAAATTAGGTCCTAGCTTTGCCTGTAATCCCAAGACGTGACTTGCCAAAAGAAAGTCCAAAAACAGATAACAAACTACTTCTCCCAAACTGGACTGACTTGTCTCCCCGAGGTGGATATAGATCTAAATGGGCAATGGCAGTGTGTACAAAATTTCTATTGCGAAAAAAAACTGCAATATCAGTGTTATTCCACCGGCGGCGGTTTCCTTCATTGGGTGAGGGGGCATTACCCCTCTGTTTGTTTGCCCCATGTTAAATCATGTTTGCTGACTTTACTGTGTTCAAATTGATTTTCAGCTTCAGAGCGCAGCGCAGCATCACCAGGGCAAATTTGCCATTTCAGGAGAGTGAGGCGAGTGGGGGAGGGGTACTGGGAGCTTAAGTAATTGACAGGTCAGGTGCCTGGCCTCCATTGGGTGAAGTGTGCATTTCGGGTTGGACAAGTGATTTGCTGTGCCCAGCGCGACATGCGCACTTGATCCCTCGTATATGCACAGTGTATGGAGCCTGAGGAATTGCTGCCACAGCCCTCCTTTGGAGCATTGGCAGTGCCTGGCCATACCAATCCTGACTCTGCTCTCATGCTGTTTCCTAACATGAGCAGCAAAGGAGCAGTGACCAGATTGGCTCAGGAGTTCCAGGGGTGGGAGTGAGGGGTGAGCTGGGGGTTACAGTTGTAAGTTGGATGCATGCCTGAAGGAGTCCATGAGTGTTCCTTGTTGTCTCTGATTGACGGTCTAGGCCGGCACCACCAGATGGTGGGTGAATGTGTGCATTAAATAACTTTGGTACAGTGGCATTGCCAGCATTGATCAGAAAAGACGGTCAAGCGGTCCTAAAGGTCGGATAATTTTTCTGCGCTGAAGCGCATGCACTGCCCTTAACTAACATGATGATAGTGTGAGTAAACAGTACTTCATTATACTGTACAGGGCCTTTAGTTGTGATACAGTGAGTACATAGTTCTTTGTGAAACTGTGAGCACGCAAAGCCTGGTGACACTGATACTGCAAGCACGCAGTGTCTTGTGATACTGTGAGCACATGATGCCTGGTGACACTGGGAGACACACAGTGCCTGGTAATGCTGTACAATGCCTCGTGACACTGAGCACGCAGATACTGGTGCCACTGATACTGCAACCACACAGTCTTGGATGATACTGTATGCTACGGTACCTGGTAAACAGTTCCTTGTGACACTGTGAGCACAACGTACCAGCTGGTACTGTGAGCAGCACACGGTGTTTGCTGCTACTATACAGTGCATTGTGATACTGTGCGCACTCAGTACTAGAAGTACAGTACAGTGGCTTAGTATAATGCATGTACGGTGCCTCACCATACTGCGTGCATGGTTCCTCTTGAAACTGCGTGCACAGTGCCTGGTGAATTTGCGAGCACACGGTGCATGGTGATACTGTACAGTGCCTCGTAATACTGTGAGCACTGCTGGCCTCACAGTGCTGGGCACAAGAGAAATGCATGTTTGAGATTAATGGGGACTAGTAGATATTATTATTGAAGAGGATAAAACGAGGCAGTGGTTTTGGTCCTATATGTTGATGTATCAAGGGAGGTGTGGTCTACTATGGCACTTAGTGACTGTGTAAGATGAAATGGTCAAATTAACGCATCTCCCAGGTTTTAACTGGTGGGGCCTATATAGGGGGCTTCATGCTACCTGGGTAGAGCAGGATGTTATGTTGGGAATTTATATGGTAAAACGTGATCCTGCTTCACTTGTGTTAGTGCAAGTACAGAGTGCCTGGTGATACTGTGAGTACTCAGTGCCTCGTGATGGTGTGAGTACACAGTACCTCGTGAGTCTGCAAGCACAGTGCCTGATGGTACAGTGCCTCATGATACTGTGAGCACACTGAGACTGGTGATACTGTACAGTGCCTTGTGTTAATGTGAGTACAGAGTGCCTGGTGATACTGTGAGTACTGTGCCTCATGATGCTGTGAGTACACAGTACCTCATGAGACTGCAAACACATTGCCTAGGGATACTGTACAGTGCCTCATGATACTGTGAGCACACTGAGCCTGGTGATACTGTACAGTGCCTTGTGTTAGTGCGAGTACATAGTGCCTCGTGTTACTGTGAGTACTCAGTGCCTCGTGATGCTGTGAGTACACAGTACCTCGTGAGACTGCAAGCACAGTGCCTGGTGATACTGTACAGTGACTCATGATACTGTGAGCATATTGAGACTGGTGATACTGTACAGTGCCTTGTGTCAGTGCGAGTACAGAGTGCCTTGTGATATTGTGAGTACACAGTGCCTCGTAATGCTGTGAGTACACAGTACCTCGTGAAACTGCAAGCACAGTGCCTGGTGATACTGTACAGTGCCTCATGATACTGTGAGCACACTGAGACTGGTGATACTGTACAATGCCTTGTGACTGTGAATACACATAGGCTCATGGTGCTGTGAATGGATGTATGACGTTACAACGCATACTTTTATCACGCATACCTTTACAACGCGGTTTTTACCACGCATACCTTTACAACGCATATCGCTTAGAGGTGCTGGATAGTGGTAAGTATAATTTTCTATTGCAACTCCAGTCCCCGTGGACACTAGGGAAGGTGTTGGATAGAAAATTAAACTTATTCCCTATCCTAGAGCGCCCCCCAGCGCAATGCGTTGTAATGGTTTGCGTTGTAATACCAGCGTTGTAATGGTATTGCGTGGTAAAAAATGCGTGGTAAAGGTTGTGTACCGCTGTGAATACGCAGTGCCTCGTAAGACAGCAAGCCGGTGCCTGTTAACAGGGCCGGTCCTAGGATTTGCGTGGCCCTGGGCTAAAAGGCAACCTGCGAGGCCCCCTCTAATTTAGATAAGTGGCCCCCTGCAAGGAGACCATTCAGAGACACTGTGGGGGGCCTATTGTCCAGCATTTTTGCGCCCCCACAGTTTTAACTTTTACTCCACAAGCATTTCTCACACCTTCAGCCCGATAGGTGTGAGAATTGATTGTGGTCTAAAAGTTAAAACTGTGGGGGCGCCAAAATGCTGGACAATGGGCCCCCCACAGTGTCTGTGAATGGTCTCCTTGCAATTGAGGGAGCGTCTCCCTCCACTCTGCCTCCAGACAGACACCATCCCTGAGAGGCCCAGGGAGGGGGCCCCCTCCAATGGACCTTAATTGCAAGGCGACACCTTTTTTTTTAAATATATCTCCAGGGAAACAAACAGGACACATCCTCAGTGCGTGGCCCCATGCTGGTGGGCTGAGCGCGAGGCCCTGTGCAGCCGCCCACGCTGCCCATGCCTAGCGCCGGCCCTGCCTGTTAATACTGTGCAGTGCCTTGGGTTAGTGTGAGTAGACAGTGCCGCGTGATACTGTGTGTACCCAGTGCCCTCGTGATACTATCATCCGGAATGATGGCTCAGCGGGTTAAGTGCCAGAGGTATTCTGCGATTCATCTGCTGATCCAATTTCCCGCTGCCCTGGCCTCATGACAGCACTTGCTGTTATTGATCTTAGCTAAAACAGTAACATGCATATTGTCAGCATCATAAATATAAATATAAAATATTGTTTGTTCCTCTCTTGCCCTCAGGGGAAGTTAGCAACTGGAGTCACTTTTAAAGTCACAGATCTAAGGAAGAGATAAGGGGGGGGGCGGATGAGAGGTGGACAGAATGAAGCGTGAAGAGAGTAGGAAAGAAGAAGAATGGAGGGAAAGGACAGAGTAACATGTGAGAAGAAGCGAGAACGAAAGAGGGCGGTAGGAAATATAGTGACTGTTGTGACAGACAGCAATATGAGGGATGGAAGCGAAATCGGTGAGAGGTAAGTGAAGCGATAGAGGTAATTGGGAAGGCAGAGAGAGGGATGGAAACAAGTGGTGGGAGGGAAGGAACTGACAGCGGTGAGAGATAGGGAAGTGACAGTGGTGAGAGGGAAGGAACTGACAGCGGTGAGAGATAGGGAAGTGACAGTGGTGAGAGGGAAGGAACTGACAGCGGTGACAGATAGGGAAGTGACAGTGGTGACAGGGAAGGAACTGACAGCGGTGACAGATAGGGAAGTGACAGTGGTGAGAGGGAAGGAACTGACAGCGGTGACAGATAGGGAAGTGACAGTGGTGAGAGGGAAGGAACTGACAGCGGTGACAGATAGGGAAGTGACAGTGGTGAGAGGGAAGGAACTGACAGCGGTGACAGATAGGGAAGTGACAGTGGTGAGAGGGAAGGAACTGACAGCGGTGACAGATAGGGAAGTGACAGTGGTGAGAGGGAAGGAACTGACAGCGGTGAGAGATAGGGAAGTGACAGTGGTGAGAGGGAAGGAACTGACAGCGGTGACAGATAGGGAAGTGACAGTGGCGAGAGGGGAAGCGACAGCAATGAGAGACAAATGACAGCGGTGAGAGGGAAGGAAGGGACTGAACTGAGAGGGAAGAAAGTTACAGCAGTGAGAGGTAAGGAAAGCAATAGCAGCCCATGAGGACGTGGCGTCTTGATACTGCCATCAGTTAAGTGCCTCAGCCTGCTTCTTCTTACACTACCCACCACCGACCCGCTACAGCTGCGTGGTATTAATTGTTCCATGGGCTAATGCTGTGCACCAGAGTCAGCTTCGCTTCTTAAACATCTCACCAGTGCAAGCTCCTTGCACTTCCCAGCAGTGCCAGTTTGCTCTCGCCCTGCCTGCCAGTGGCAGCTCCTCATGCTGAAAAGTGTGGGAGGGGAGGAGCGAGAGTAGATTTTGGTGCGTGAAGTGTTAAAGGGCAATACAGCGAATGACGTTACAGCACATCTGAAAACCCCATCTGACGTTATAAACAAAGGGCATTTTAGAAAGCATATTGCAGGTTGATTGCTTCAAACTCATATCTTGAACTCGCCACATATTACACCATAATCACACGAGTTACTGTCCTACCCCTCTGTATTAAGCTCGCACACATTGCATCGAAATCACGTGAGTTACTGCCCTATCCCTCTGTAGTGACATTACACAGATTACACTGTAATCACACGAGTTACTGTCCTACCCGGGGTAGGACACTAACTCACACGCTTCACCACTATGCACTCTCGTGAGTTGTGAGGAGTCAATTCTGGCCTGGGGCAGTGGCAGTGCTGCTGGGCGATTTGCTGGCTGGCGCCTGCTACAGCAGAAGTGAACGAACCAACCCCTGCCTGCCATAGAGACCCTGGAGTGAGGTAAGAGGAGAGCTAATTGCTAAACTTTTTCAGACGGTGTTTACAATACCTTTTTTGAAAGAGAAAAAAACCCTTCATGTTATTTATTATGAATTTGCTAGATGATTGTACTATATATTTAAAACTAACAAACTGTGAAACTCCCTCCCACCTTCCCCCCTCCACTGGCGACCCCTTGTGTTTCTGTGGAGTGTGAGTATTAACAGTGGTCTTGTTCATGTCTTTTAAGAGGCGTTTGAATTTTTCACTTTTGCAGATTTGGTTTGTAATGCTGGGAGCTTAGTGTACTGTTCAGTGTAGTTAGAGCCAAAGGGGCATATGTTCAAGAGGTTGGTAGTTCAACCGTTTTGAAAGCTGCAATGAGGGTGTCCCAGTCGATTGCAATTGGTTTCTTCCACAGACCTCTTTATTCCTCCCTGCGGAGCACTCCGCTCACCGCCCCTCCCCACTTGAATAACATCTTCTTGCTAGGTTGATATAGTTGGGGGAATGTGAAATTCCATCGTTTCGTTATTTGACGTTTCGTGAGAAGAAGGGCAGGGTCTATAAATGTAGTCCCTGCCATGCAATTTTTGGCACAGGGATGCAGGCCCAACAAACAACCCCCAGATAGATCATGCAGTCTGTGTGTTCTCTTTTGTACTGCCAGTCACCGGTGTATTCAACTGTGTAGTCTTGGACCGTGTCATGTATGTGCATGTAACTTGCATTATCGAGGAAACTATTAGCGGCAATACTACGTGTCTCTCGGACCTCTTTCAAGTGCTCGCAACTTGCCCCCCCCGGGCGGCAATTTGAGGGACAGCCCTGGGTGCCAGAAGCTCTAGCTACACCCCTGGGTGAGATAGAAGGAAGAGCCAGTGGTAAGACGTAAGGAAGCCCCAGCATAAGAGGGAAGTGACAGTGGTGAGAGGGGAAGCGACAGCGACGAGAGGGAAGTAACAGGGGTGAGAGGGGAAGCGACACCGATGAGAGGGAAGTAACAGGGGTGAGAGGGAAAGGAAGAAACTGAGGTGCGAGGGAAGGAAGCAACAGCAGTGAGAGGGAAGGGAAGCAACAGAGGTGAGAGGGACGGTTTCGGTGCTCACTCAGGTTTGGGCTTTTATGAGGTTAACCAGTATAGTTAATCTTCACTCCAAGCATAGCCATAGACACTCCTGAGTCCAGGTTACTGGGCTTGCCGTCATGCTTTTTAAAATTGCTTTTATGATGGCAGGTGAAGTATTGTGAGGACTGGTTGGTCCATAGACAGGCTCTTGGCACCATACTATATATATTACCCATTAAAGTGGCCTTTAGGAATGCCATACAGGCCACGAGCACTACTCGCAATGTTTCACTTTCTGTGATTTGATTTGTCTTTCGCTAGTGCTGTGTCTGTGCTGTACTTGAAAGAAACCTGTATTCTTCCTAGAAACAAGCTGTTGTCTGACTGTTCACCACCCCAAGGGCCCCTGCTCACTCTTTCCACTCGTATGTACGTCAGCTACATCTTTTTCAAAGAGCCATACATTTGATGATACATATTTATCTAATATTACACAGTGAGCTTAGTGTTGAAATGCATGGTTACATCTGTCCCAATGAGGGCCATGTTTGTCGAAGGCCACATTTTAATGGAGAGCTCGCTCAAACAACAGTGAGTCTTCAGAGATTATATCAATAGGCTGACGCCTCCACCTTTGCATTCTGGGACTTGTAGTTCTTGGAAGGCAGTCTCCACAACGCAAAGAAAACTGTACCCTAGATACTATGGGACAGATCGGAAAACCTATTTAATTGGTATGAAAGGTTGTCATCTGACACAGGAACCCAGATTCTCACAAGTACACTTGTGATGATAGGTAGGGTAGAAGTCTGTTGTTGCTTTGATGAAAACACACAGCATTCGCCTTGTTCCAGGGTGGTATCATTTAAAGCAGATTGAACTTGACATTCATACTATTAGGAGCGAGAGATCTGAGTGCTCCCATGGAGGAATGCAGCTCACAGATAGGCCGGTGCACTCCTTCCCTTAGCAAACAACAGACAATCCATGGGTCTATGAGCCTGAAAGTAGAACTCTAAAAGCAACTGGCACAGAAAAAAGACCTACTAGTGTAGTCAGTGGAAATCCTTTTAAAAGGACGGAATCACTCACCGTAGTGCCATGCTTCATCATCTGGGATCTCCTCTTGGTTTCAACCTAGCACAACCATAGCTACAGCCCCCTCTCTGAGAGGGAGGAGCTCCGAGATGTTTTCAAATTAGATAAATGTATATAGGATTTGCTACAATCCCACAGATGTTAAGAACAAAGATTTCTGAGAGTGGTGGGCACAGTGCAAAATTGTAAATAGTGATGTGCAAAATTAAAATTGTTCGACAATAGAAAAAACTCTTCTTCATTATCTATTGATAATCAAGTTAAAAACAGTGCAACTGCAGTTTAAAATAATATCTGCATGAGTCCAAATCAAGGTCTACATGTTTCAGCCATTTTGATTGAATGTAATCTTGGCCTTCCTCAGGACCTAACTATGATTCTGCTAATGCGTCTGTGAATTATGAATGAAAAAAATCGATTAAAATAGGTTGGGCCAATTACAACTTACCAACCTGACGTATAGGTTCTCAGTGAATTATGGTGTAGTGATGACACCTATAATGCACTAGAGAACTGCCTCGCCAGCCCTCGCTACTGCTCCTGAAATGAGGCCCCGCTCTCTCCGTCGGTACCTCGGGCCGCAAGTGAGCCATTTCTCAGACCTTGATTGGCAGGCATGCCTTACCATGCCTGCCTGCATCTTTTGCAAAGTGTGGATGTGACCATGCAACGTGATCTGTATGTATTGGTCACTCTAGGTACATATAGTGATGATACATAGCTCAGCAGAGGAATTAATCTGGGGTGTTTGTTTATGACGCTGCTGAGAATGAAATTACACAAAAAGGCGAGACTGTGATTGTTGGCAGTGCCTCTTAGCAGAATGTCCTAAATCTCAAATCTGCCACCACATCTTGTGATGTAAGGCAGCATGAACTGTGCCAACAGCATGAAATTCGGCTCTGTTTGTCTGAACCTGACTCTGTGACTGCATCCTGCCTGGTCTCTGTGTGCAGGTGGCAAGGCTGGAGACCAACACAGTCGGTTAACATTTCTCACTGGCCCACTCAGTGTCTAATCAATGTGTTCAAATATGTCTGACTGCAGTCGCAGCATAGCTCTTGTTAACTTTCTACACACTGTTCAAAAACACATGTACATCAGCAGCACACCAAACGAACAGTTAAGTAGATGTTGTCAGCTTCATTACATGATTTGCATTCTAGGTGCTTCCCTGAGACTACAGAACTGATACTGCAGAAGAGCCAAACAGCAGCCTTATAAATCAGTTCACTCAAGATCCCAGGCCGGAACACATAGGAGCAGTTTTTCATTCGTGATCAGCCATTCTTTGAACTGAGTAGCACCAGCAGCACTGCACGTTTTTTCATTCCTGATCAGCCATTCTTTGAACTCAGTAGCACCAGCAGCACTGCGCTTTTATGCCCCAATTGAGAGCTCCGGAGCTGAGGCTGAAGGCACTGCAAGTTTCTCACAGTGTGTACCATTTAGTCAAAAACGTATTCAGAATACATGGTCATCTAATCCTTGGCCTCTGCAGAGAGCACAGGGTAGTGGTCATGTACTCCTGCTGTAATTGTGATTCTGTGCAAATGGGTGTGATGGGACCCCCATTACAAGAGTATGCGGTCTAAAAAAAAACACATGGCGAAAGTAAATGAAAATGCAGTGCTAGCTCACTACTCAAAAGTCATCCCTAATTTTTATGCCTTACCACTTTCAAATGTCACCAGCCGCCACTGTATTTCACCCAGGCTAAGGCTAACAACAAGAAGACTGCTACTTCTAGCGGGGAATCTACAGTGTTTTAGAAGCCTTTACGACTACAGGATTTATTCCATTATAAAGGGAAATGGTGCTGTGCACCCCTAACCCAACGTTTGAAAGTTTGGTTTTTAAGAATGCCTTGATTTTTAACAATGTATTTCGATATTATGTCCCCTAGAGTGTTCAGAGGTAAACCAACTTGATGTCTTGAAATAAGGTTTCCTCTTTTTTGAATAATGCACGAACGCACTTTGATACTGTGAGGGCATGTGAGACATATATCTTTGAAATGAGGCTTCTTTTTCTTGAATAATGCACAAACACACTTTAATACTGTGAGGGCATGTGAGACATATATCTTTGAAATAAGGCTTCCTTTTTCTTGAATAATGCATGAATGCACTTTAATACTGTGAGGGCATATGAGACATATACCAGTAAATTGATGTTGCTTCCCATGCGGAACATTATTGAACACTATTGAAAACGAGACTGGTCAACTGCAGCATTCAAAACTATTTATTATAAATGCCAATGAAAGGGAAAATTGTCTGCTTATCAAGGCAGTTTTATCTTTTATTATCTGCGTATTCAGTTGTATCTCTATCACAGTGGTTGTGGTTTGTATTGATCAAACAATAACGTGTATTACTTACTTAAATTACAAATTTAAAAATGCCACTAGGAGAAAGATGGCAATATTCTGCTCTTAGCCCTGTGTGCCTGCAGTCTGTCTCCAACACACGCCTCGGGTGGATGACAGCTGGACTTTGTGCATTCTCTCCAGACAGCCACATACAATGGGAGCTTGGATGTGACTTGATGGGCCATCCACACCCTAAGGGGCCATCCTGGGAGGAATGAGCAGGAGGAGCTGGGAACTGTTTCCCACATACACCTGAATAGGCTGTATCTTGTCCTCACACAAACTACTGCTTAACCCCCTGTAGTGAGTCTGGAGCCAGGGCAGGAAGGGAAGACATATGTGTACTTCAAAGCCCTTCTTTGAAAAATTCCCCACTTCAAAGGTACCACTGGGTATAAGAACTGGACTTCTGACCCTATGACCTAAGGACTCTTCTCGACCTCTGGATACTCTGCCAGGAAAAAGGACTGCTGTGTTGCTGCTGGACTGCTGCTCAGGAAGATCTGTTTTCTTGTTGTGCTGCCCTGCTGCCTGGTGTCCCCACTTGCCTGGGTGAGAAAAAATGGATCCACATCACTAGAACCCAGAGCCAGAGTGACTCCATGGATATGCTGGCTTGCCTCCTGTTGCGAAGTCTCAGGGGCATCAAGGGCTTCCAACCACCATGCTACAGCACCTGGACTCTGCAATCTGTGAGTCTTGCCCTGCCAAGTGGTGCAAATCTAGCCTTGAGCCATTGAAAGAGTGCATAACATGCTGTTCCAGCAAAAATCCATGAAGTGATGCCATTGTGCCATTTGGAACAGGGGAATCTGCATCAACGCTGACGCATTGCTGCTGCTGCTGTGAGGATCAAGTGCATCACATTGCCAATCTCACGGTGCATTGCCTCCATCTCCGACCCATCTCTGACTTTGCGCCACTTGGAGCCGGCGTTTCGATCCTGTAAAAATAAAGGATCATCATCAGGACTAACGTTACATTGCCTGAGTCTTTAGTTATGCAAGCCTGTGGTAAAATAGAAGAAAAGGCAAAAGAGAGGAATAAAGGTTAAAAGTAAGGGATTTACGGCCACATGCATCATTGTTGCCATTTGCGATTCCTAAATTGCGAAAATTAAGGAATCGCAATTTAGAAATCGCAAACGGCAATGCATGAAAAAATCGCAACTTTTTTTGCGATACCTTATTTTTCCTTAATTGCGATTCACAATTTGCGAATCGCAATTAAGGAAAACCTTCCCATTGATTCCTATGGGCCAAAAGGCCCACAGGAATGAATGGGAAGGCATTCACATTGCGATTTTCAATTTGCGAATTTGCAAAATGTGAATGCAATTTCAAGGGTGCAGGGGGGGTCCAAAGAACCACTCCCTGCACCCCTGAAATGTAACTTTAAATGCCATTTACACACACACATGCCCCAAGGACATGTGTGTGTGTAAATTTAAACTTTCAAATATGTAACTTGTGCGTGTTTGAAAGTTTTCGTTAAATTAGCATGAAGTTCAACTTCATGCTAATTTACCCCATCCAATTTGCGAATTCGCAATTTAAAAATTATCATGCATTGCATTTAAGAAATCTCAAATTGCGATTTCTTAAATGCAAACGCATGATGCATCCAAAATTTGAGAATTGCATTCGCAAACGGCCGAAAATTGCGATTCGCACCGTTTGCGAATGCAATTCTCAATGATGCATGTGGGCATTAAAGACCTGCATAGTGTTGTCATTCTGATTGCAGACCATGCTTAAGGTGAAGACCTTCCATACATGAGTGAATCTGTGTTAAGGTGTCACTCAGTCAGAACGGGTAAGTGACAATTGTGGTCGGTGGTGAGGAGGCCAGGGATTCGGGGCTGAGCGGAATGTGCAACAATGCTAAGGGAGCCGTACGTATGGGTGGTGCTAATGAGGTTGATGTGGGAGACAGCTACGTGCATGGGGATGAATGGACGCCTAATCAATACCTGGGTCGCATACCTTGCGGGCAGGCAAGGTCGGTCACGGAGCTGGGGACCTATGTAGGTCAGCATGGCTAGGCCAATGGAACGGGGTGGAGAAGGTCCAGTGAGGGACTTGGAGTTCCTGGTGACCGGCGAACAATTAATGAGCCAGTGATTCGCGGTGGATGGAACGGGTCTGTGGAGAGAATCAGCAGTTATGACAATGCGGGGGGTGAGAGACAAGGTGGGCGTGAGGAGCTGCAATTCAAGGGGCTTACCAATGCCTGTACTGTACTGCCACCGGGGGGCGAGTTCCAAAGAGGACCGGCGGGGAATCCCGTCTTGCTTGATAGAAGCCGATCTCTGGGCAATAGGGGGAAGAGTAAGGAACTGGTCAGTGACAACCGGGGGTGCCGGGAAAGAGAACGGGTGGGAAGGAAGAGGAGCGGAGCATACCTTAGTGTTCCGAGTCGAGGAGTCCTCTAGTGCTGCCGGGCAGAATGGCTCGGGTCAGCGGCGGTGGAGCAGTGGGGGCACTAAACTAAGGTATAAGTAGACGGTCGGCGGCCATCTTGTGCGTGCCCAAATTACGCGTAGCATAATCACGTAGGATACTAATGGGGCAGCCATCTTGGGTGTGGAAGTGACCGCCCTGAGGTGGAGATGAAGCACAAGCAGGGGGAGAATTGTGAAAGTGACACATGCCGGTCAGGGAGGTGATTGATGCCTGGAATGACCAGATTTGCTTGTGACCATGCTGGACAGGGAACAGTGTACAACCACGAACAACCCGGGGGTTCGGGGGGCATAAGATGAGGTGGTGACATAAGAGGTCGACAACAGCTAGACCACTGCTGGGTATCAAGAGAGCCTCAGTGATATGACATAATTAAAATAAAATTAAAGTAAAACAGATTAAACAGAAACAGTACAATATTTACAGCGAGGACAGTTCCTTAGTTGTAATCAGGTGAGCCCATTATTTCTTCAAGGGAGCACAGGTTTTCAGTCAGAGGAGAGAAGTCCAGTCCTCATTTCTGTTGAGTCCACTCCTTATACTGTCCTTTAAGATGATCATTTTGAGTTCCTCCTTATTCAATAGGTGGGCGATATCGCCTCCACGTTGCGGCAATTTCAAAGCCATTTGATGTCATTCTCATTGTGGCATTCCTGCATGAAGTGATCAACCAGTGGGGTGTTGGGGGTCTTGCAGCGGACCCTGCTTCGATGTTGCCCGATTCTGGTTTTAATTTTCTGTTTCGTCTGGCCGATGTATATTTTAAGAGATGGACATTGAATGAGATAAATAACATCACTGGTGTTACAGTTTGTGAAAGATTGACAATTTATCTGTATATTGTTGAATTGGAAGGATTTGCCTTCCATGGTATAATCACACACATTACATGACCCACACTTAGCATGCCCTACCAAGGGGGTTTGTCCCCAGTGCACATCTAGTGTCTGGCGCTGAGTGGGACTAGGAAGTGCTTCTCTCACTAGGTGATCCTTAAGATTAGAGCTTTTACGGAATGCAAAAACAGGCCTTTCAATCTTGTACTCCTGCAGTAAGTAGGGGCCAGTGTTTCAATATGCATTTCCTTAAGACATAGGAGATCGGCAAGAAGGTGGTAACGCAGGCAATCTTTGTGCTCGTGTCTTTTGGCTTGGGGTTCAGAAGGGCCTCTCTAGGGCAATACCATGCTCTCTTGACCGCCCTACGGACAAGTCTCTTGGGGTAACCTCTATCCTTCAGTTTGTTGGATAGTGTGGTGGCTTCCCTAAAGTAATCCTCTTTGGCAAAACGGTTTCTTCTTATTCTGAGGAATTGGGAGTATGGTAATGAGTCCCTAAGTGCTCTCGGGTGTTTGCGTGAGTAGCTTAGCAGCATGTTACGTTCTGTGGGTTTCCGATATAATCTAGTGTGGAGGACGCCTTCAGAATGATAGATGGTTAAATCCAAAAAGTAAATGGCGGATTTCTCAACAGTGCTCGTGAATGTAAAGCCAGAGCAGTTGTTGTTGAGCCAGTGAATGAATTGTTGGAGACTGTCAAGACTATGATACCACATGAGAAAAATGTCATCAATATACCGTCTCCAAATGGAGACGGCAGATGAGAAGGGGTTGGTGGGGCATAGTATAGTGTGTGTCTCAATGTAGTCCATAAAAAGTATAGCCAGATTGGGGGCAAAAATAGCCCCCATGGACGTTCCCTTGACCTGCTGGTAGTATTGCTGATCAAAAGTGAAAAAATTCCTTGTGAGGCATAACTCCAGTAACTGGAGAATGAAGAGAGAGGGTACCCGATGTGGTCTAGGCCTAGAATCAAGGATATTTTGTATGACAAGCAAAGCCTCTGTTTGAGGTATATTAATGTACAGCGTTTCAACGTCTTACGTACATAGTAATTCATTACCCTCAGAGAAAAGGGAGATCTTCAATGAGATTGACCATCGCCATTCTATCTCTCACGTAGCATTGGGTGATAGGCACAAAATCTTTAATGAAAAAAATGACATAATGTCCAAGGGGCTCTAAAATAGAGCCACAACCTGACACTATTGGTCTTCCAGGTTGGTTGGTGACACTTTTGTGGACCTTGGGGAGGGTATAAATGACGGGTGTTCTTTGTGATTTTACATTAAGAAAAAGAAACTCTTTCTGTCTGATGAACCCTACCTCTAATACCTCAGTGGTTATTTTACAAATAGTAGCTTGTAATTCTTTAGTTGGGTTGGTGGGAAGTCTAATGTAATGGTCAGTGTTGGCCAGTTGTCTGAGAATTTCAGTGGTATAGGTGTCTCTGTCTTGTAAGACAATACCACCTCCCTTGTCCGCACTCTTAATGATCAATGTTTCTATAGATTTAAGAGATCTGATGGCTTTCTTCTCTTCCAGTGGTAAGTTATAAGGAATGTATTTCTTGGATTCCTTAAGGGATGTGAGATCTTTGGTCACCATTTTTTCAAAGGTATTGACCTTGGGTGGAACCATCCCCGCTGTGGGGGAGAAGGATGAAGGGGGCCTAAAAGGGGTGTTGGAGATAGTCAAGGGTGAAGGATTGAGTTGAAAGAAAGCCTCCAGTCTTATCCTACGGAAAAATCTCAGGATTTCTGTGTGCAAGTCAAGAAAATTAGTGGGTATGGTTGGCACAAAGGAAAGTCCTTGTTTAAGGAGAGATATTTCGGCAAGGGAGAGATTATGTGTCGATAGAGTGAATATTGGGACAATCTGTGCATTGGAGAGATTATCAGTTGGTTGGTTCACCATTGATAAAACTTCTGGTGTATCTGCCGCTCTCCTGGCAGATTGTACCAGCGTGGTACTCGTTTGACTATGCCTCGTTTGGGTGTGTCGTGTTGGCCTCGCCCTAAAAAATTGCTATTGATAGGGCCTTGGTTTCTACTAGAGGTAACTGGGTTTTCTGTGGAGTCAGAATTGTCAGAGGAATCAATGGAAGAGCAAGACCAACAAGAGTCTGGCGTTGGTTGAACCGTCCCCAGGGTCTACTCTTATGTGGGTTTGAATATGTCCTATTGCTATAGAAATCTTTCTGGAGGTATGGGTAGGTGGTTTCAATGTGGTATGACTTGATGTCTTTTTTGACTTTATTGGTCTTCTTATTTTGTTCGATCCTGTAGAAGTCATCTACAGTTTTCTGAACTTGATCAAGTAGTGCCTTAGCCTCAGGGACTGTATTAGTTTCCTGAATCTTTTTTCCAATGGTATCAATTTCTATGGCAAGAGCCATCTATGTCATCACCCATCATTGTGTGCCCAAAATAAGAAGTTCTTACCTCAGTGTAAAAATTTCTAATCCAACCAACCTTCTACAGAGTCTCTCACCTCATCGGTTTCTCTGGTAGTGGTTAGAAAGACTCAATTGGAAAACGTACAGTCAAACAGAAAACAAACATTCAATAAGCCAATAGCAAACACCTGGAATATAAATTCAATAAAACGATGAGGCACCTAAATCAAATGCGCCTGTGGTGAAACTTTTCTATACGTCATCAGAGTGCAAGTTTATTTAAAATGTAAGCTTAAAAACAGAGCAGTCATCACGACTATGGACACTCCTTTCTCTTTCTTTTTTATCTTAAAGGTTTAGGGCTGTTGCTAGTCGATCGATTTTTATGAGAGCAGCAGACCTGGTACCATCTAATGCCCGTCTGCTCATTACTTAACATTCTATGTAATACACTCGCATTTAGACTCACTATTAACATCCCGAACCGGGCTCAGTGTTCATAGAATAAACCTACTAATTGAGTGTACAATGTGGCTAGATGTCTCCGATTATAAAGTCTCAACGCTCACCTTCAATACCGGTACGGTGCTCCTAGTAGACTCTGGAGGGAGTACCGGTGCGGTCAGTGTGCGTTCATTAATACGGAAGTTAACGCATTCCTAACGTGCCTTCTACCGTGTACGTATCGTGTTGTGGCAAACGTCCTGTTGTCATGACGACTCAATATACAATCATGTCTGCTTTTTCGGTTTAGGTCAAATAAGCAGACAATTGTGAGCTCGTATTCCCTTATAAATAAATGCTATCTACATTCATGTGTATATGCTATTAACTGTACTCTGAGTAGCAATAAAATGTATATTAATGAGAAAGAATATTCACGATGTGCAACTCGCGTGAGGGAACGGTTGTCAAGGCAACCGAACCGGCAAAAACAGCATTCTGTCTAGTCATTGTAGGGAGTAATGAGAACTAATCTGCCTGAGAAGTACATAAAAACAGTAATCGCTAAATATATTCATGTTTGGTCAATGCAGTCCTCTCTTTGTAGGTGTTTAAAACTGCAACTTTGTTCGGTCTTAGTCCAAAGAGCCCCTTGGAACTAAAACCTGGCACAAATATCATACATAGTCATTTAGCAGAAATGTGTCATATTTACTAAGATATGGTGAATCCCTGCTCCCTCAATGTGCTGGTGCACTATGTGCTGCCTAGCACCAATGCAAGCACCCGTTCGGCATGGTGTAAGGGTGCCTGTCTTGCAGACAGGATTGTTTTTGTGCAGAAAGGAACACCTCCTGCACAAAAACAATCCTTTGAGGCTTTTTCCTCTTTCTAAGTGTACTTCAGTATACCGAATGCAGCAACTTAGAAAGAGGAAACAACGAGGAGAAATAAAGCGATTTCTCCTTTTTGTGCCTCCGTCAGGAAGGCATACAATTTTGATACATTTCTGGGTTTACTGGCACTGTTTAGTTTTACAACAAATTAACCAAGCCATGCAGGGTCTCGCAAGGTGGCTTTATGTGGCATGGCAAATCTGATTTAAAGTTTAGGTTATGGTGACACAAGGACAACGCAATCCTTTGATAGATCTGGCCCTATGTTTGAAAGCAAGAACTTAAATTATCTGTGTTGCGTTTTTCTGTGTACTGTACTGAGACAGTAGAACACAGTAGGAGCTGGCAGGGAACAAGAGTGGGGGGGTGGGTGGGTGGGCAGGGTTTTGGGTATTACAACATTTTGAAAAACACTTACCTTCAAGTGATGTCCACAGTCGCCACTCTTCCATTGTGCTGTCCCTCATCGTCTCTCCAGAACCAGGAAGCCCATAGGCTCCCTCCCCTGTACTGTTGTGATTGGTCTGACCACTGTGAATCAGCGTTCAGACGGAGACTGGGAGGCTTTGCATATTCCTCATCAGGCTGTGTAAGGCAGCCTGGTGGGGGACATGCAAAGTGTGCATGTTGGACTTAGCCCTTTTTGCAGGGTCATCCCCAAAATTTTTGCCTTCCTCCTTTATTTTGGCTGACCTGTTTTTGTTGGTTTTCTGACTCTGAGCACTTTACCACTGCTGATCAGTGCTAAAGTGCATATGCTCTCTCTATTATAAATTAGTGTATGAATTAGTGATTCCATGATTGGCTGGTTTGGTTTACCTGTCAGACACTAGTAAAGTGCACCAGGAGTGCCCAGGGCTGGTAATCCGAATGCTGCTAGTGGGCTTGCAGCACTGGTTGTGCCACCCACAGAAGCAGCCTGTAAAAGTGTGTCTAAGGCCTGCCATTGCAGAGCCTGTGTGCAGTCTGGTAATGCCATGCAGACTGGGCAAGTGCACCCACTTGCCAGTCCCTAAACCTTCCCTTGTCTTCATATCAGACACCCCTATGGTAGGCCCAAGGGCAGGACGCATTGTAAGTATGAGGTACGACATGCCCTGGTGCGTATGGCATGTCCTAATAGTGAATTACAGCCATTTTCATTTTTCACTATTGCAAGGCTCTCTGTTCTCCGTAGGCCAGAATGGGCAGTTAGATTATTACATTTTATATCCTAAACTGACTCAGGGAACATGGTGGAAATTAGAGTTTAGTATGCCTGAACTCAGAATGATAAAATACATCTTTGAGTGAAGTTGATTTTAACATTCTGTGTTTGAAAATATCACTTTTAGAAAGTGGGTATTTTCTTGTCTAACTATTCAAGCCTGCCTCTGCTAGGTTGTGTATTCCTGTCTCGAGTTTGAGTGACAGGGGCTGGGGGATTCCAGGAGACGGGGTGAGTCAGCCCAGTGGTGAATAGAAAGATTTGCATCTAGATGGGAGGGAGGAGTTGCACCTGGGACATGAATAGGGCTGTGCCTTCCCTCCACAATGCTGGCTCCACCCCCTGTGGTGTGTCTGATGGCTCTGCCCTGCACTGTGAAAGGAGAGAAGGAGCCTTTCACTAACCTGCTGACGCTGCCACAGACCGGACCTTTCTTACCTGGCTGCAGGGGCACTGGAGACAAGCCGCCACCGCCGAGAGTCATCTTTTGCACAGCCTGCACGCGTCGCCGCTCCGGGACTTCAATTCCCGGCAGCCTACGCGGCGGCGCGCTTCACAGTGACGCGAGGGCGCCAGGAGGCGCACAAAAGCGGCGCTGATACCAGCGGAGCTGGGGGAGCCTTTCATTAACCTGCTGACGCTGCCACAGACCGGACCTTTCTTACCTGGCTGCAGGGGCACTGGAGACAAGCCGCCACCACCGAGAGTCATCTTTTGCACAGCCTGCACGCGTCGCCGCTCCGGGACTTCAATTCCCGGCAGCCTACGCGGCGGCGCGCTTCACAGTGACGCGAGGGCGCCAGGAAGCGCACAAAAGCGGCGCTGATACCCGCTTCGCGGGACGCCCGGAGGAAGCCCGGACAAAGGGCGGGCCGTCTGAGGCCGTCCGAGGTTGGCCACGGTTGGGTTGGGCCAGGGACTTTGCTCTAATTACTCCATCTATAGCGCATAAGGCAGTCCAGGCTCACTAAGCTCCAGGTAATCAGTAACCTTACTATTTGTAGTACTTATTTTAGTCTCACGTGGATTCCTGTTGCCAAATGCCTGCAAAAAAGCAACCCACATCTTCTAATACAATGGAGAACTATCTCGTACAAGTTGTGGCAAAAATCAACACTGATAGAAGGACCTCACTGGGTCTGGAATCACCACTACAATCACCATTAGTAGATATAGAGAACGAGGACTCATTCGCCTTGTTAAATAATAGCCTCCTCGGTGGGGCACATGCCTCCCTCCAGGATTCAAATTGTATTCAGCCTAGCGGCATTGTTGCTAATAGAGAAGAAAATAGTGACACAGATGCACCAACTGTGCTTTCCGTAAATAGCGAGTCTGCTATTTCTACCGCTCCCCCCATCCCCGCACCTAGGGTTTCAGGGGGTAAAAGGAAAGCCATACAAAAGAGAGGAGGCTTAAGGTCATCTAAAAACAAAGTTGCGTCGCCACCAAGGAAATCTACCGATGATGATGAAGAGGACTTGACTGGGGAAACTTATGTGACTCTTTCCGACGATTTATTGCAAAAACTTTGTTGTCTGATGGATACAAAAATTAAAGGGATGGTAAAACCCCTGATCAGTAAAATCGACAAATTAACTGCTGAGGTAAGCAAACTGGAAGGTCTATTGGGAAAAACTTTGGGGGAGGTGAGAAAACTACCAGAAGCCATTTCAACATGTGTCCAGCCTCTGATGCCTGAAATTAAATCTAACCACTCTAATGGACCGACTTCTGTTGTTACACAAAATCCCCCGTTGCCCTTACTGGCAAACTTATCTGATGGGCCTCCCGGAGATGTTTCATCTGCTTTACCTTATGGGGAATCAAATACCACGAATGGAGCATCAGAGCTCGTCGTTGAAGCCTCACCACTAGTTCTCGTTCTTGCTAATGTACCCAAATTAGCCCCCGGTGATGTTGAGTCGACTGCGTCATTACTCAATAAATCGTTGTCATGGCTAACTAATAACATGGCCATAACACCCTGGGGCAAGGAGCAACTTGCGGAAGAACTGGTGAACGCACGAAGGGTCGAGTGGATTGGGAACAGGGCAAAAAAATTCAAGGGGGATTGCGTTGTACTTAACTTCTCTGACCCCGAGGTCCTGCCAAATATTTTACCTAACCTCCACCCGCCCCAGAAAAGATTTACCCCTATTGTTCCTCTGACTTTAGATTTCTTTTATCCTAGAAAAGGCAGAGGTCCTAATTGCAGCACTCTCAGAACAAAATGGAACGTTGTAACCAAGAGGGGCAGCAAGAACTCTGATCTTGCTGAGTGGGGTCTAGGAGTGGAAAATAGATTCGCTGCACTCTCCAACCTAGACGCTTGTGATTGACTATCATGCACCTCTACCACCGTGTTGCAAGTTCCTATGGCTGCAAACTATACAGTGGTTTCGAGTTGTCCTAAACCTTTACAGGATGTGACAGACACTACTGTATCTAGTGCTGGTGTAGTTATTGCAAATCCTAATGAAACTGGCAATGTTGATCTGTTGTCATCAGGGTCGGATTATTGCACTTGTTCTATAACAGTAAACACAACTGGGAATTTATTGTCTTGGAATATTGCGGGGCTTTGTTCTAAAATGGATTGTGGTATATGGTCTGGTTTTGTCAGCCAATATGATGTCTGCATTTTCCAAGAAACTTGGGCTGTAGATCCTGTATTTGCACTTGGTTATCTGAATTTCTACCTCCCAGCCACGAAGGGTCCTAAAGGGCGACCGATGGGGGGACTTACGATATGGGTGTGCCAGGCTCTCAAGGTTGATGTGAGAAACATTGAGCTTCATCAAAAAGACATTCAGCTCATTCGATTAAAGGGTAGCTCATCTACCTCCATGGACATCTACAATGTATATGCCAGGGGGGGAAATGCAAGAAAATCTGAGGTCCTTTTGTCTTTGTACAACTTATTAGAAACTCACTCATCAGGGAATAACATATTAATAGCCGGCGACCTAAATCGCACTTTTGAGCCTTTAGACACTGGCGATGTACAATTGGGTATGGAAGAAGACACCCTATGGGATATCCCCGCTCTCACTACAGTCCCAATAACTCGTTGGACTGAGGACATTCTTGGCCTAAACGCTATGTGTTTTGAACATGGGTTAAGGGCCTTGAATGGCCGAACAAAGTCTGACAGAATACCAGCTATGACCTTTAACAATGGAAGAAATAAGAGCCGTATTGACTACGTAATATGTAGTATGTCTCTATGGCCAAAGGTCATTGATATGGCTGTGTTGGAAAGGTTAGAGAGCGATCATGACCCCTTATATGTCCTTCATAACTGGTGGAAGTCCGATGCAGTCTTAAATACCTGTGCTGAACCCCTCCCGCCTTTGATTATACCCACTAATGATATGCGCAGGCTGAGGTGGACCAGTGTTAAAACTGACCTGCTGGCTTTGGGAAAAATAAATATGGCAACTGATAAGGCCACTGTGGCCCTTGAGGGTGTGGTCGGGTTACCATCTACCCAGAACATAGTTACTCAGGTCCACAATGACCTTTTCAAAGAAATACAATGCCATTTTTTAAAATCGACTAATAACAAAAAGCCAGGGAAACTTAGGCCAGCCAAATGGTATAACCAAGACTGTAAGGGGGCCAGGGCCCGTTTATGGGCCGCGATTAAAAATAAAAACAAGGAGGCCATCAGGATGGCTAGGGCACAATATAAATCTTCAATAATTAAGGCTAAAAAAGATTGGGATGAAGCCCATTGGAATATGTTACAGAGTGCCAGTGACCAAAATAACTCTAGGTTATTTTGGCATATAGTTAAATGGGGCCATGACAGGATTGAAGATGCCTCTACAAATAACGTCCCCCAGGATGCTTGGGTTAAATTTTTTAGTGAACAATACGCATCGAGCAACCTGGCTACGGATAGCGTATGTGTACCCCATGCCACGATGGAAGCTGACACCTTTACGCAGCACGAAATAATGATGGCACTTAAATCTGTCCATCATGGTCGTGCTCCTGGCATCGACGGTGTACCTGCAGACGTTTTTTTAAACGATACTGCAAGGTGGTCTAAATACATCCATCTGCTAATCAGCCAGAGGTGCAGATATCCCTGTGACATGGAGGGGTGCCGTTATCATCCCGATATACAAGAAAGGGGATCGTGCTCTGCCTAGTAATTACCGTCCGATCAGTTTGATCGATACTGTTCAAAAGATAGTCGGTCGTGTAATTGTAAATAGGCTGCTTGATTGGGTTGAGGATAATAACATCTTATCCCCCTTCCAGGCTGGCTTTCGCAGGGCAACCAGCACTGTGGACCAAGTCTTCCGTCTTCAGCTGATTCAGTGGAGGACCGTGGTGCTAGGCGGAGGCAGCCTGTATGCAGCATTTGTTGATTTGCGGGCTGCCTTCGACCTGGTTCCAAGGTCAAAACTGTGGGAAGTTCTTGTGACACTTGGGGTCCCCGGGGAATTGTTGTCCTTAATCATGCGGCTGCATGAGGGCAATTATGCCAAAATTCGCTGGGGTGGGTATGGTAATGACACCGTTGAATTCCCAGTTGAGCGTGGGGTTAGGCAGGGTTGTTCAATGGCGCCTACCCTGTTCACTCTTTTTATTAACGGTGTGGTTTCTTCTATGCAGTCCCAGGCAGTTGATGCTCCTTCTCTTGCAGGTGAAAAAGTTCCAATTTTAATGTTCGCCGATGATACTTTAATTTTATCAAAAACACCAGCAGGGTTGCAAAAAGCACTGGCAATATTTGATGATTTCTGTGTAGCTCATGGACTGGAGGTAAATGGGTCCAAGACAAAACTCATGGCCTTCAATCCTCACAGAAATTTTAAATCTAATACTTCGTTGAGTGGCCGTACCCTGGAGGTTGTTAAATCCTTCACCTGCCTAGGGATACATATTTCCAACGATAACAGGTGGCGGTCTCACCTTAATATTGCTATATTAAGGCACAAGCAAATAGCTGGCACAATCATTAAAGAGCAAAGGAAATCGTTTACTAAGCCCATCAAACCACCTCTGATAATCTACGAGGCAAAAGCAATAGGGTCTGCCCTGTATGGTGCGGAACTATGGGGGTACGAAAACCTTCAGGAGCTCCAAACCTCAGAAAATAAATTTTACAGGAATCTGATAGGCGTCCCTCAGAGCAGCCCGCAATTGCCTCTAAGATATGAATTAGGTAGGAGAGCAATTTCTGATAAGGCCAAACTAAGCCCGATTTTATATTGGCGTAGGCTTTGGACCACGCCAGAGCTCTCTCACTATGCGAATGGGTTTAAAGATGTTGTCACAAGAGATTGCTACAACAAAATTAAATGGTTTAAATCATAGAAGATTGCCTTGTTCGATATAGGACTTAATGCTCTTTGGGTTGACCCAGCCGGGGCCCTATTCCCTTCTAAGTCTACTATAAAAAGTATCTACTGGGAACATGTTGTTAATAAAAGTATGCTTAGTTTAAACAGTGGGTCTATGACCACCAGCTACTTAGAGACCAAGCTGTACCCAATTTATGAAATGTATTGGGATTACATATTAAAGCCCATGGACAGGAAACTGCTTTTCCAACTGAGGGTCGGTTCCTTGCCTTTATCCAACTTAACATCTAAATGGAAAGCAGGGGGCGCGTCAACTTGTCCTGCCTGTGGGGTAGGTAATGAGACCCTTGGTCACTTTCTGTTCTCATGTTCAAGGTACTCTATTCCTAGGAGAGTTTGGTTGGCTCCAATGTGTAGGAACCTAGGTACAAAAAATAGCATGGTAGCACTGCGGATTTTAAGAACTACACCTGCTAATTGGATTATTATTGCCATTGCAAAGTACCTGGGGTGGGCTTGGGTTTTAAGACAGAGAACGATTAGAGGGCAATAACTCAATCTGTTGTTTACAGGATTGTTAGTACACGTCTATTCTCTGTAATAATTTATGATATACTCAGAGACTGCTAGGCTTTAGTCTATTCTCTGGAAAAAATGATTATTTGGTCAGAGACTGCTAGACTTGTATTTATCTTCCACCTTCTATAACATATTCAATTTTAATGTATCATCGGTTAGAAATGTTATGATATATTTTCTTTTTTAAAAATTGCTCATTTATGATCACTATTTTGACACTTTTTCATATCTATCCTGCTTTTGATAATTCTCTTATGTATTGTGTTTTTCTAAATATTAACTGTGTGCTTAAGTCTAATATGACGTTGTAAATTTAATTGTTTTTTATTATATGTATGTTTGTCTGCTTTTATGAGTAATACTCGAAATAAAGCACTTTGAAATTGAAATAAATTGAGAAGGAGTCATGTCAACAGAGTGTTCAAGGGCTGTGCCTTCCCTCCACAATGCTGGCTCCACCTCCTGTGGGGCGTCTGACGTTTCTGCCCTGCACTGTGAAAGGAAAGAAGGAGGCATGTAAACAGAGTGCTCCAGGACTGACCAGAACTGGTTTGGATTAGGCAAAGGCCCCTCTGCCCTCAGAGGACAAAGGATTTTGGGGTATAAATGTTGGGAGCCTGAGCCCAAGAATTTAGATCACTTTTGGACAGCAAGAAGAAACCTTTTCTTTGGAGAGGAACCAAAAGAAACTGAGGAGAGACTATCCCTAAGCTGAAGTGCTGCTTGGGGGATTGGCCTGCAGTGGTGGCCTGACTGCCAAAGAAAGGAGAAAGGACTTTGTCTGTACTTTTATCAACTTGTAAGGATCTCCAAGGGCTTGAGAGAAGAGTGTGCCTCCTGCTGAAGTCTCAGGGACAACAGACTTCAACCACCAGCTCCCCAAGAGGTATTTCGAAGTGCCTGCTACTGTTTTGGGCCTTCTGAGGGACTGCATGTCGCAAGGAGCTGGAAGCGCCACTCACAAAGAAGAAGTGTGTCGCCGTCGCAGCTGTTGCCGTTGGATCTCTGAACAAGGGTGTCGCCGGTGTAGCTGACGCATTGCACCGCACCACTAGAAACATCTCGCAACATCGAAGAAGTGTGTCGACGTCGCTGCCGCTACATTTCTGAAAATGATGCCGCCGCTGAGGCTGACGCATTGCACCGCAGAAGCGCCTCGCATCCACGGAGAAGCGTGCCGCCGTCTGAGCCACTGTCATTGCATCTCTGAGCAAGGGTGTCGCTGCTGCAGCTGTCGCATCGAGCAGAAGCATCTTGCATCGAGGGAGAAGAGTGTCGCCGCCAAAGGCGCTGTCGTCGCATCTATGAACAAGGGTGTCGCCGCTGCAGCTGACGCATCGAGTCGAGACATCTCGCAACATCGGAGAAGCACGTCGCATCAAGAAAAAGACGCCATCTTTATTTCTTTGCATCAGATCTTCAATGCATCCCCGTCCTTGCATGCCAGGGACTACCGCATCAACTTTCCTGCAGCACTTTTGTTGCCCTGCGTGTTGCATCTTAAGGTACATTGACTCATAATGACGCATTTTAAGATCTAAAGAGAACTCTGCCAATTCTACCATTTTAAGTACAGTATTGTGGATGTTTGTGGTCTTGTGTTAAATCTATATAAAGAATACTTATTTTTAATATACAACTGTGTGGTGTTCATCTGTAGTGTTGTCACGTGATTACCGTATGTGGTAACAAATGCTTTACACACTGCCTCTGAGATAAGCCTGTCTGCTTGTGCCAAGCTACCAAGGGGGTGAGCAGGGGTTATTTTAGGAGTGTACCCCCTTATCCTGACTAGAGGCAAGGGTCCCTATTTGTCACAAGTACCTACCTGTGCCTACTAGAGACCCCCAAATCTAACAGTGCATGACTGCTTGGGTGGCCCAAGAGAGCTGGCCAAGCAGTCGTGCGCATTTAAGGAGTGCAAACCACTCCTCCTACTGGATGTCAGAAGAGTGTCGGCACCGCCAACCTGGCCGAAAAAAAAAAATTATAACAGAAATAACTTCTGTCATTATCATTCATCATATCCCTTAGCATTTTGTGATGCAGGGCGCGCAACGAAATTCGATTATTTAATTTAATTGTTTACTCACCTGCAATCTTCCATATTCCAGTGTTTACCACCCCCCACCCTGCCCCTCCCCGCCCCGCCTGTCTGCCCCATGGAACTCCCTCCACGGGCCGCGGCTGCTGTTGAGTATAGTTGGACAGGCGAAGTTGGAGCTCAGGCAAGTGCAATGTTTGCTGGGTTATTTAAATTTTGTCTGTAGGGTGGTCAGGGCAGGTAGGACATTCTGCAGGCATCTTGGCATGGCAATGTTGGGGGCCTACCTCCGACACCATAGGATAAGCATTTCGAGAGCTATCAGGGAAGATCTTTACATTTGGCTACAATTTCAATTCGGTTTCGCTTTACTTTGTAGAGGACCGCACAATATGGCAGATTCAACTTTTTTCCGATGCATCCTGGGCACACTGTTTTGGTTTGTTTTGGGAGGGGCATTGGTGTGCTGAAAGATGGCTTGCGCATTGGGTTCAGCAAGGGTGCAGCATTGCTTTTTTTGGAGCTGTTTCTGTTGATTGTGGTTTTGCTGATATGGGAGAAAGAATTTTGGGATAGATCTGTCCTGTTTCATGTGGATAACATGTCTGTAGTAGATTTGATTATTAAACAAAGAGCGAAAGATTTAAAGGTTTTATGTCTTTTGAGGTTTTTCATGTTGCAAGGTTTTAGCTTGAATATAGTTTTCAGGGCTAGGCACATTCCTGGTACCAATAACTCTATAGCAGTCGCTTTATCTTGCTTTACTTGGCAGACATTTTGCAATCTGGTGCCAGGGGCTGACGCCTTCAAGATGTCAATTCCAAAGAGCATCTGGGAACTGGGGGATTGAGGATCATTGAGCTAGTGGAGCACTCGGTGGCCAGTTCAACCAGACGCAGCTATCAGCAGCCTTGGCAAGAGTTTTTAAGTTATGGATGGTTTCGGTCAGGTTGAGGGCTCAGTTGTCAGCAAACGTTGCATGCAAGGTTTTGTTTTGCACTTAATCATAAAGGGACTTTCAAATACTAGTTTTGGGGGAAAACTGTCAGGGATTTCTTTTTACGGTCAAATATGGTGGGGCCGACACCCGGTGAATGCTGAAGGGGCTCAGTAGGGAAAGGAGTCAGGCAGTCGCCCTACGCGAACCAGTGACCTTTAATTTGTTGCAGAATGTGTTACTACAGTTACCGGTTTGTTGTTATGATGATTGGGATGTTTCCCGTTTTGTGTTGTGCATGATTTGGCTATTTTTGGTGCTTTCAGGGTGTCAGTTATTGGGCATGCAGGATCAGGCTGGCATTCACACTACTGAAGTTGATTTGCAAGGCCACAGGCTGAGGATATGGTTAAAGCGGTCGAAAACAGATTCAGTTGGCAAACGGGCATGGTTTCTGTTAAAGGGTAGCGGAGTTGAAGGGTGTTGTCCTTTGAGGAAGTGGGAGAAGATTACAGACGCACCTGGGTTCAGGCCTGACAGGATATTTTGTCATGAAAAAGGGTGCAGGATCACCAGCTCTCAGTTACTAGCTGTATTAAGGAAGGCTCTGGTCAGGTTGGGTTGAGGCCCCTTTTCTTTTTGGCACGTGTTCTTTTCGTATTGGGGTGGCCACAGAGGCGGCCAGGATGGGTTGGGATTGGTATGATTTAAGGAGTATTGAGAGGTGGAAATCGGCATGTTGTGCTCGTTATGTTTGCAAATAAATTGTTGTTGCCCAGGGCGATTTGTATTAACATTTGTTTCTTTGTCTAGGTCGTGTGTAAAGTCCATAGGAAGCCAAAATGCATACTTGGATAGTAGGACATTCTTTCGTTAAATGGGCAGCGTTATTTGCAGAGCAGCAGATTTATGGCAGATCACTAGGACTTCCAAGCATGGGGCATGAAGAATTCTGGAAGGGTAAAGGTGGCATTCATTGGTCAGGGTTGTTTTTCTACTTTATGTCAACTGTCTGCTTCTCGGGGGTTTCCTGACATGCTCCTTATACATCTGGGGAAAGGATTTGGTGACACTATCTGGGTTGGCCCTGATTAAGCAAATGAAATTGGACCTCGCCGTAATGAAGGAGAATTGGGGGAACACATGTTTGGTTTGGACATCATTTATATATAGGCAGCACTGGAGAGTAGCGAGGAGTCACACTGCTGTTGAAAGGGCCAAAAGGAAGCTTAATCTGGCCATGAAGGTTTTTTGCCAAGCCATGGGCATACAGGTTTTGTCTCATGATAATATTACAGGTTCGTAAGGCCACTTATTTAGGTATGATGAGGTTCATTTATCCCAACTGGGTCAGCGTATTATTTGCTTGAGGTGAGAGAATTACTTTCTAATTTTTGGAATGAACAAGTATGGTGCAGCAAGAGTATACTGTGACAGCTTTTCCTTTACAGCAATCATTTAGGTGGGGCCAGGAAAATACTTTGGTTATCCTGGGTGGCTTCTTTTGGGGGTTTGGAAGGTCTGGAGCAGGCTTTTCCATCCCTCGAGGGAGTGGGGGGCGGGGAAGGACAGAACGCAAAAGAGGGGAAGGGGAAAGGATGGGGTTTACAATTTCATGGGGTTTTGAGTTTTTGCAAGATGGGGTTCGAAATGTTTGGGGTATTTTCTCTGATTTAAAAAGTTGGGGGATTTTGGGGAGAAGGATAATTCTAAAACGTTTTACGATGCCAATATATATATATATATAAATAAACTAATACTACACAGCAGCGTGGAGTGTGAGTCTCATCTTTCCTGTGGGTTACTACACTGTCAGGGAATCCTTTGCTCATATATATATATATTCACTGAAAAAAACATAGGTTTTACACACGTTATAGTTAGGAAATAGCATTAACAAAACCTATGAAATTCACTTAAAACACAATAGGTTTTACACACGTTATAGTTAGGAAATAGCATTAACAAAACCTATGAAATTCACTGAAAAAACCATAGTTTTCGCACTAGTTATAGTTACCTGGAAGTTTTACTCGCATAAAACCATTGAAATTCCCACGTTATAGTTAGTTGGACTCACTATAACTAGCGCGTGCAATGCACTGCTGATGACGTCACATATTACATCACTCATGACATGGTCAGTGACATCACTCATGACATCACTGATGACATCTCAAATGACATCACTGATGACATCATCCAGTGAATGTGTATCTTTCTGAAAAATAAATATTTTTTATATATGTATATCTAGAGGTTGATGGAAGAATAAATGGGTAAATAAATGTCTAAATGGATTTTTTTTGTGTAAAATTGATTGGTTAACTGACTTATTAAATGTATCTTAGTGAGTAATGTTTACATATTTAAATATCTGTATCTGTGTCTCACTTTGTGTATAAGTGGCTGTATGGGTTGGTGAGTAGCTACATGAGTGTGTATATGGGTTATTAGTTGTTTTTTTGAGTATCAGTATCAGTGTCTGTATGGTTCGGTGGGGGATATTACTTAGAGCACAGATGCATGAATGAGTGACTCACTATTTGTATGTATTTTGAAGACAGCATGTGTGCAAGACTGTATGGGTGGATGATTGTGTGTATGGGTGGGTTAGTGAGTATGTGTTTTTATAATTGATTGTTTAAGAGAGTAAATATGTTTCCGTTTCTGTAGAAGTATGTGTAGTGGTGTGTATATAGCAGTATAATCAAGTAAATGTTTTTTTGATAGTTTATTTGCATGTGTGAATTTGTGTGTGAGTAACTAAAGGGATGAGTATTAGTGTGTAACAGGATGTATAGGTGTATGAGTACATATGATGAGTAAGTACATGCATGAGTGACTATAAAGAACTGTTGGTGAATGAGTGGATGTGTATGTAGATGTTGGAATTACCTAATAAGTTGTTGTAATTGGTATTGGTTTCTCCTTTTTTAAGAAAATGTTAGTTTCTATTTTTGAATGTGTGTGTCAAAGGTTATTTTATGCTGATAGGAGGTCTGCCACTTTGTCACATTGATGTTGTCATCAGTGATGTCATTTGAGATGTCATCAGTGATGTCATGAGTGATGTCACTGACCATGTCATGAGTGATGTAATATGTGACGTCATCAGCAGTGCATTGGACGCGCAAGTTATAGTGAGTCAAACTAACTATAACGTGGGAATTTCAATGGTTTTATGCAAGTAAAACTTCCAGGTAACTATAACTAGTGCGAAAACTATGGTTTTTTCAGAGAATTTCATAGGTTTTGTTAATGCTATTTCCTAACTATAACGTGTGTAAAACCTATGGTTTTTTTAGTGAATTTCATAGGTTTTTTAAATGCTACTTCCTAAATATAACGTGTTTAAAACCTATGGTTTTTTCAGTGAATTTCAAAGGTTTTTTAAATGCTAATTGTTAACTATATCTTGACTGTAACCTATAGTTTCATCATTGAATTTCGACAAATGTTTTTATCCGATAAAAAAGTTTTCTTGAGTGGCAGAATTGTTTAGGGACTCTAGAGGTTTACGAAGTCTTTACCTTGCCTTCTTTTTAACGTTTTCAAACTTGTCACTAAATGTCAGAGAACGTCTTTTTATACTTCCGTGCGCGACCGGGTGCGCGCACCCCGGTATTTTTAAAGATTAAAAAAGGTTTTATAGTTTATCAGTATTCTTCTTGGAGCCTCATATGAAGGTGTACAACAACAGGGATTATGTACCTTTCCTCCTTTTCACGTTTTGAAACTTCATTAAATTAAACCGATACTTCCAAATGACGTACGTGACCGGATGGTGTCATCGCGTATACGTCCTAATGCGCGCATGTTAAATCATGTGACTTGAAAAGAACACTTCCTATTGGTTCATAGTAGTTTCTATTCTGAAATTTTCCAGAAACCACCCACTTCCCTCACTATCTTTTTTCCTCTCAAGGGAGAAGAACCTTTCAAATCTTTCCGAACAGTTTGGTGAAATGGCTGCCGCACGCAATTCATCTTCGGAATCTGAGGAAATTTATCGAGTACCTTAAAAAAAAGGAATGAATCTTTCATCTGGCAATTTTTTACTTATCCTCAGGGTCAAAAGAAAGTAAATGCCCCGAAAGTTACTTGCACAATTTGTGACGCAGTGCTTTCAAGAGGAAATCCTTCGAAAAAGTATTCATTTTCGATACATACGATGAAGAGGCATGTGAGGCAAGTTCATCCTGTGCAATATGCAGAGGCATCTACAAGAGCTCTGGCAACACAATTACCACCAGCTGTGGCCAGTACTTCATCTAGAAGACGACCTGCATCTCCATCTACTGCACAGTTGGACTTGAGACCATATTTGTCGTCAGTGCATATGAAATGCAACAAGTGTTCAGGAATGATTGTCTACGGAGAGCAGAGCCTCACTCTTATAGAAAAAATAATTAATGAACATCAATGCTACGACAGAAGATCATTTTTTAACAATTTCTTTTGTTCCTGTTTCACAGTTTCACAGTTCAAAATTTCGGCTCCAGTTTGAAAAATCACAAACAATATAAAACTTCTCAAAAATAAAAAAAAATAAAAAATACTACAAAACCAAAAAAAAAGTTATTTTCAGAACTAACTCATTGTACCAAAAATAGCTCTATTCATAAACTGAACTTTCGCCGCTTTTTCAGCACAATTTTTCAAAAAAGCGGCGATACTTGGGGCATATTATGAAGAAGACGTGATACGTTATCGTCGCTTTTATCGGCAGGACACTGCTAATAAAGCGACGATAATCGCCTTCATAATATGTTCTATAAACTCCAATCTAAACGTATGTTAGATGTCTTTATATCTATCATTACGTTCGATTGCAATTCATAGAGCATATTATGATGGCCGTTTTCGCCCCTATATCGGCAGTTTTCTGCCGTTAAGAGCGGCGATAATGTTTTGCCTATCCTTGTAAATATACCTCAGCACCTTTGTGAAAACGTCATAACAGCGCCTGCCGTAAGAGCACTTTCCATGTCTGCCACACAGAAAGTTAATGACATGCATACTAGGCGTACGTCAAACCACAAGCAAAATGTGGTTGGAGGGGAAAAGACTATCACGTACACAGCCGCTACGAGAAAAACAGTTGGAATAAACTTGTTTATCGTACGACTGCCACGGCCTGCTCTGATCAAGCATTTGGCAGCGTTAACATGGGAGTGTGGAAAATAAAACTAAATCAAACCCCTCTCCTAATTACAAGGCACACATTAGTGCGTGAAAACAACGCTTGTTTTCACGCGGTAATGTTAACTGCCGCCGGCTGTTACAGGATTTACTATCACATATGTATTCAAATTGAAAATAACGCAGTTACACTGCGGAAGATTCTGGCGATAGCCGGCAAAAGTCAAATGTACGATGTTCGGGGCATATTAACAACAACTATAGGTTCACCAGGCGTCCCCGTTTTGCCAGGACGGTCCCCGTTTTTAACCAGCTATCCCAGCAAATTTCAAGAAATATTGCTCATGTCCCCGTTTTTAGAGAGGGTCGACTGAAAACGGGGAGAAATCTATTTTATGTTTTACAAAGCAGTTAAAGTTATCTGTTGTTTCTACAATGCAATGTAATTGACAGGCAAGGTACACGGTTTAAAAATTACATGTTATTTATGTTCTTACTGCCTCTTCTGTAATACTCTGCTAACGAGCACTCTCATCGCTTGAAGTAAAATCGTAGTCCTTCCTCTATTTTTCTGAAATGTCCCGGTTTTTGGCTTTAAAAATCTGGTTACCCTAAACAACTAGCGATAATTATCACTATGTTGGTTTAGTTGCGATATTTTTTTCGTCGAGCTGCGGCGTTTTTTTCCACTTAGGAGTCTTGCTATTCTCAAGGTTTATTTCCTAAGCCTGTGATTCACAAACTGTGCACCGCGGCTCCCCAGTATGCCGTAATGAGGTGCCAAGGGCGCGGCGCACACTAGGCTAACCAACCGTCTGTAAATTCCACGGACGTCCCTACCCTGTTATCTATAATTGTAGCCATCACAGGGAGCAGCGCTGCTTCCCTGCGAGAGGCCTCACCCCCGCTGCTGTATCGGCCTCGCACTCCTCCAGGAGCACAGGAGCAGCCCCTCCCGCCCATTGAAATTCTCTATGGATGCCATTGCCACTTATTGAATGAGAATATGGCAGTCAAGGTTGTTCAAGCACATAGTGCTCCTCCTGCCTCAACGTACAGAACGGATTCTGTTAGATAAAAAAAAGTTAAACGCCCACGCTGGAATGTTAGAAAACACTTCCTTTAAAGAAGGCTATGAAATAAGTTTAAAAAAACAGATTAACGTTCTTTCATTCTCTCATCATTTTTGAACAGAAGTATTTTCAATATTATATTCAACAATGCCATGCTTACTGCTTTTGTACTTAAGGGAACTAGCAACCATTGACAAAGTCAATAGTCCTTGCTTGTTGTTGGTGTAAACATACTTGCTGTTTTATATATCTGCATGCAATGACAGATACAACATAACACCAGTCGACCACAACACTATGCTAAACGCATATTTGTAGCTTAGGTGTTTTAAACTGCCCACGGAATTACATCCAACACCCCCTTTCAAGAGACCCCTCCATTTTTATTAACACTGCTTAAAGCCCTGGAAACAACACCATTTTACAGTAACCTCACATCCTGTTACTGTACATCACGTGTGACTGATAACTTCTATGTTTTAAGTCTGCCTATGTACGGAGGCTTTGTGAACTCTCCCCCGGATATATGACGGTACCACGCGTACTTTTACAACGCGTACCGTTACAACGCTACTTTTACCACGCAAGTCGTTACAACGACTTGCGTGGAGGGGCGCTGGATAGTAAATTTTTTAATTTACTATTCCAACTCCAGTCCCCGTGGACTCTAGGGAAAGGAGTTGGATAGTAAATTAATCTATTTATTATCCTGGAGCGCCCCCCAGCGCAAGTCGTGGTAACGACTTGCGTGGTAAAAGTAGCGTGGTAACGGTACCGCGTTGTAAAAAATGCGTGGTTACCGTTGTATACCCTCTCCCCCACCGCACCCCACCCCTTGCTGTAGTTTGTTCTTCACAGGCCTCTTCTCCCTACAACTCTGCAGACAAACACTCAGGTCACAAAGTACAAAGCTGGGTGAGTAAATAAGTATGGAATGTCTAAATGGCTGGATCGATTACTGAAAGGATGAATGAAAAGAGAATGGTTAGATAATCAAAGAAAAGATGGATGAATAAATGAATGAGTGGAAGTATAGATGAGAGAAAAGATAAATAGATGGATGTATGGCTGGAAGGGTGCATAAATGGCTAACAGGATGGATAGATGTGTTAAAGGATGGATGCATGAGTAAAAGAGCACCTGATGGATCAGTGATTTAGTGGATGGATGTGTGAAAGGATAGATAGATGAATAAATGAAAGGGTAGATGATGGGCAAGTGAATGCGTCGATGGATAAATTGATAAGTGTAATGGTAAAAGAATGGATAAGTGAAAGGGTGATTATAAAGATTAATTAGTAAGTGAAAGGGGGTAGATGGACAAAAGCATGGATACATCAGTGAAGTAAAAGGGTGGATGGATAAGAGAGCGGATGGCTGGATCAGTGAACGGATGATTGGATGAGTGAAAGAATGTGTCCCAATTACTTTAAGGAAGATAACAGGACGTACATACCACCTACCCACCGTTAAAAAAAATGGTGGGGAGCCACTGTAAACTGCTGAGTAGGTCAAGGAAACCACAGGTCAACAAAGTTTGCGAACCACTGTCCTAAGTGATAAAAATCGGTCCAAATACATAAATATTGTTGTGAAGTCAGCAATATTCATGCATTACCGAGCTATTGGTCTTAGTCATGTTATCTACCTACCATTACATGACATAGCTAAGAACTGCTCAGGGGCAGCTATTAGGTTTTGGACATTTTCGACCGTAGCATAAATATGTTCAAAAGTGGGTAAAAGGAGATTGCAATATTAGGAACTGTTTCCAGTCACTAACATCTTGCAATGCTAACTTTGCATGTCAATAGTGATAAATTTCACAGACAACCAAAGTGGGTCACAAGATGGTCATTATCTGCTATTAGATGTCGCTAACTGGTGTTAGCATCAGCTACGTACTAGAGAGATAATTTTACCTCCGCTTTCTTGGCATTCAAAGCCAAAAAAGCAGAGTAAAACCCCCTTGACAATATGCCCCAAAGTTCTTTAACACACATCATTTACCTGCAATGTTTTGACACATCAGCATTAGTGAACTGACTCAGTGAAATGTTGCTGATTTCTTAAATTAATTTTTAAGAGACTCCTTGTGACCGTGCAGCCAATCCTCCGTGGAAGTGCTCACATAAAACACGACACTGGTATGACCAGGATACTCAAAGAAATGACACAGTGATGAAAAAGTATTTTTATTTTTCATACTTACCTAAGAAATAATAATAAAGAAAAACTTAAAATCTTTAAAAAACATGGTATCTGTGGAAGAAAAGTAAAAATAAGGTTATAATGTCATTTCATAAAACAAAACCAAGTACAAGTGATTGAAACAGAAAGTGAAAGAAAAGAAGACTGAGGGACAGAAAGAGACCGAGACAGAATATGTAGTATATAAATCAATAAATAAAAGAATTAATTGAAAGAAATAATAGCACTCAAAGAATGACTGTCTAAAGGAAAGTAAAGTGGGGCGTGGCTTGGCAAGCCACGATGGCGGCTGTGTCCTGCTGAGGCTCCGCGATCGGGCTAGCATCCTGCCCAGTTCCGACGATCGCCGGGAGCCTCAACCTACAGCAAAGGCACCTGTGATGCCCCCACTCACTGAGGCATCTTCCAGGTGAGCCGTGAGGGCTGCTGGCGAGCGGCACACACCGAAACATCTCTTGCCGGAGCTGTGCGCCGAGTCCCAAAATGGCGCACGCGGCTCCGTTCCACGGAAGCCTACGCCGCCGAGAGCCTGCTCCTTGAGCAGAGGCCCTGGGAGACGCGACCAGCCGGCGGCTGTGGAGGTCCCAGGGACCAAGCTTTCTCCCGCGACCGCACTCAGGCACGCAAGATGGCGGCCGCCATCCCGGAGCTCGGCTACACCAGCGCTCCTGATCAACCGGGAGCCTGTACTGACTCCAGCACCGGCCCAGTCTGCCGCCGCAGATCGCAGAGCACCTGTGGACGCGCCGCCTGCGCGGCGCTGCGCCTTCCAGACGTCCGCGACCTCCACTTGGGGCGGTGAGTGCCTGCTTTCCCCCCCCTCAGGGGATCCCAGCGCCGGCACCCCAGCGGCGCCCTTCCTCCTCTGGGACCCATAAGAGTACACAGATCACATCGTCCCCTGGCCGGGGGACCGTGACGCTCCTGCCGCCACGAGCGGCTCTGCGGACCCGAGCGCCTGACTTCAAAATGGCGCCCACGGAGACCTGGACACCGTGACCAGCGCGAGCCCCATCTTCGGAGCAGGGCTCTCCCCCGAGCCTGCGGCAGCCACACGCCACATCAAGGACGACCTGCCGCTGCCCCGGACCCCCCAGGTCCCTACCACCTGACCCTCGACCCCGCCGACCGGCATAGAGACTGCACCATACACCGAAGGGTGTGGGGGCGAGAACCAGCCACACTCGGGGAACCCTTCTCCTAGAGAACTTGGACAGCGGAGGAGGGGCCCCCTGATGGTACACGCCCGTGAGCACTTGCGCGACCTCCTGCTGCGCCACTGAATTCACCGGCGGCTACGGGCCACTGGCGCGCTCCGGACCTGAGGAGCCCCGAGCTGAAACCGTACTTGCCTCAGTACCAACAAGAACTGAGTAACCAACCCCCACTGGGTTACCATCCACCCCAGAGACCTGGTAGCCGACGGCCCACTGCTCCCGGAATTTACAAGAGCGCGGTGCCCTCTTCCCCAGACCCATGGGGAAACCAAGGGGCTCGCAGGCGACTGCTGTCCCTGAAACGGCCGTTGAGAAGATGCCGCACACGAGGACCTGGGCGCAAGCCAACACGCCGCCTACTGACCCCTCACTATCGGCGAAACTGGACCAGGTATTGGCGGCAATTGAACTGTCCCGACTCTCAATGGAGGAACGACTGGGTGTCTTGACGACGGACATTAGCCTGATTCGCGGCGACCATCGTAAGTTGGCGGACAGAGTGAAGGAAGGAGAACGGATCGTGGCCACGCTGCAACCCGCGGTGAAAACACAGGAGGCGGACATGAAGGAGGTCCTACGCCACGTGGCGGCCCTCGAGGAGCGCACGGTTGATTTGGAGGGGCGCTCGAGGCGGTGTAACATCCGTGTCCTGGGTCTGCCGGAGGGATTGAAAACTCGGACCCTTTGACCTACATGGAATCATGGACCAGATCGTTCACTCCCGAGTCAGAGCGCTCAGCATTCTTCTCTATTGAAAGAGCCCACAGGGTCCCCGCTCGGAAATCCAAGCCAGGCCTCCCTCCACGTCCCATGCCGGCTAAATTCCTGCACTTCCGAGACCGCGATGCGGTGCTCCGAGCGGCCCGGACGGCGGGCCCCCTGCAAGTGGAGGACCAGCAGGGCATGGTGTTCCCAGATTATGCCCGAGAAGTCCAGCAGCAACGATCTACCTTTCTGGAGGTTAAAAGACGCCTCCGTGCAAATGATCTCCAGTACTCCTTGTTGTTCCCGGCCCGCCTCAAAGTGCCACACAAAGGGAAGGCCATATTCTTCACCACTATTTACAACAAGGGGTGGTGAGGGACAGAGTCTCTGAATTAAGCAGAATACTCTCACCCAGTCAAGAGATCAGGGCTAGATCCAACACCGTTTTTTAGCTCACTGCACCATCCCAGTTTCAGAACCTGGCTGTATGCAAATTAGTCTGTTCCTGTCCCAGTGCATGATGGGAACAGGGCAAACCAAACTACAAAAGCCAATTCTTACACTGGGAAGGAAACAAGCTTCCGGGGACCGGTTTCTGGCATTACAGCCGTCTTCGGCCCGGCTTGCTTGAATCCTGATGGTGCAATGAGCAAGGGACTCATGTCTGAGTATACCCTTCCACGCTTAGGGTGGACAAAATTATTTACAACAAGGGGTGGTGAGGGATAATTTTGTCCACCCTAAGCGTGGAAGGGTATACTCAGATGTGAGTCCCTTGCTCATTGCACCATCAGGATTCAAGCAAGCCGGGCCGAAGACGGCTGAAATGCCAGAAACCGGTCCCCGGAAGCTTGTTTCCTTCCCAGTGTAAGAATTGGCTTTTGTAGTCTGGTCTGCCCTGTTCCCATGATGCACTGGGCCAGGGACAGACTAATTTGCATACAGCCAGGTTCTGAAACTGGGATGGTGCAATGAGCTAAAAAACGGTGTTGGATTTAGCCCTGATCTCTTGACTGGGTGAGAGTACTCTGCTTAATTCAGAGACTCTGTCCATCACCACCCCTTGTTGTAAATAATTTTGTCCACCCTAAGCGTGGAAGGGTATACTCAGATGTGAGTCCCTTGCTCATTGCCCCAATCAGGATTCAAGCAAGCCGGGCCGAAGACGGCTGAAATGCCAGAAACCGGTCCCCGGAAGCTTGTTTACTTCCCAGTGTAAGAATTGGCTTTTGTAGTCTGGTCTGCCCTGTTCCCATGATGCACTGGGCCAGGGACAGACTAATTTGCATACAGCCAGGTTCTGAAACTGGGATGGTGCAATGAGCTAAAAAACGGTGTTGGATTTAGCCCTGATCTCTTGACTGGGTGAGAGTACTCTGCTTAATTCAGAGACTCTGTCCATCACCACCCCTTGTTGTAAATAATTTTGTCCACCCTAAGCGTGGAAGGGTATACTCAGATGTGAGTCCCTTGCTCATTGCACCATCAGGATTCAAGCAAGCCGGGCCGAAGACGGCTGAAATGCCAGAAACCGGTCCCCGGAAGCTCGTTTCCTTCCCAGTGTAAGAATTGGCTTTTGTAGTCTGGTCAGCCCTGTTCCCATGATGCACTGGGCCACCAGGGACAGACTAATTTGCATACAGCCAGGTTCTGAAACTGGGATGGTGCAATGAGCTAAAAAACGGTGTTGGATTTAGCCCTGATCTCTTGACTGGGTGAGAGTACTCTGCTTAATTCAGAGACTCTGTCCATCACCACCCCTTGTTGTAAATAATTTTGTCCACCCTAAGCGTGGAAGGGTATACTCAGATGTGAGTCCCTTGCTCATTGCACCATCAGGATTCAAGCAAGCCGGGCCGAAGACGGCTGAAATGCCAGAAACCGGTCCCCGGAAGCTTGTTTCCTTCCCAGTGTAAGAATTGGCTTTTGTAGTCTGGTCTGCCCTGTTCCCATGATGCACTGGGCCAGGGACAGACTAATATGCATACAGCCAGGTTCTGAAACTGGGATGGTGCAATGAGCTAAAAAACGGTGTTGGATTTAGCCCTGATCTCTTGACTGGGTGAGAGTACTCTGCTTAATTCAGAGACTCTGTCCATCACCACCCCTTGTTGTAAATAATATTGTTCACCACGGCGGAGGAGGCACGGGATTGGACTGAGTTTCATTGCCCGCTGATCCCTAAACCTGGACCCCAACGGATGCACAACAACGACTCGCGACGATCCAGAAGACGGGGCACGAACCATACCCAGACAGGCCCCCCCAAAAGTCAAGCGCCCCCCCCCTCGGGCTCACCCGACCTCACGCAAATCATGCAGGAGAGGCGTGACGCCTTACGAGCGGTGACTGAACTGCACACTTCACCCCTTGCATCGGATCTGGAATTAACACCGCACCTATTCACCCCTGAGAAAGACCGGGACAGTGATGGCACAATGTCAGGGTTTGACCCAATCTCTTACCCCCTCATTGCAGCACATACATTGGACGCTACCCTAGCTGGGCAACCTGGCGCCTCCTCGTGATGGGCGGAAAGACAGCTGCTGTATCCTCTTTTTTTGTTTGGCTGCCTAGTATATTAAGCGATGTTTGTGAGCCAAGATTGCATAACCAGATAACTGTATGCGCTTGCGTGCCATGGACATCTCTCCTGCTAAAGCCCGATTCGCACCCAGGCCTGGCAGTGACACACGCTGCCATCCCCGCAGAATTCTGTTGTATTTCTCCCCTCGTGGGACACTAGTTTGGATATGCCACCTCCGGTGATATATCCTCAGTATTGGGACTGTTGCCCATCCATGGTTCACCCTGTTGTTATCCCCGTCAGTTCCTCCCCCACACTTATGGAAGCATGGCGCGCAGGATTGCACACGAAACGCAAGACCCTATTGCCCTCGGGATCTGCAAGGAGACCCCATCCACAAGCACGACACCTTAGTAATGGCAGTCCCACGGTCGGATGTTAACGTTCTTACATTGAATATACGGGGCCTACACACACCCAGCAAGCGCTACTCTGTTTACTCCTACATCAAGCGTATGTCAGCCAGTATTTCACTTCTGCAAGAGACACATATTAACACTACCGAACTAGGCCGGCTACAGGCCAAGTGGCGGGGGACCTTTTGTGCCACGCAATACTCGGCATTTGCACGTGGCGCCTTAATTTGGGTTACACCAGGCACCCCCTTCCGAGTGCTCAGGCGGGTGGTAGACAGAGAGGGCAGATATGCACTTCTAGAGGGAATTTTAGACGGACAAGGGATCCTCCTTGGCAGCATTTACGCCCCTAATACAGAGCAGGACAAATTCTGGGACCACCTCACAGGAGTCTTAGCCCAGTTCACTACAGTTCCATGGGTGTTAAGGGGTGACTACAATTGCACACTTGACCCCACTCTGGACCGATCACACCCCCCCGCACACTCCCCAGTCCCTCGGCAAGCAGAACTCTTCAGAGCTTGGACCACACATTGGGCGCTTACTGACGCATGGCGGCACTTACATCCACTAGCTCGCATTTACTCATTCCACTCGATACCTCACAACCTCTGGGTCCGCCTAGACAGATTCTTATGCTCTGCACCAATCCTCTCTAAGGTAACATCTTCGGACTACCTAGGTCGGATCCTCTCGGATCATGATGCCCACATTTTGCGATTGACCTGGCGCCCCCACACCCACCAGTCCCCACTTGGCGTCTCCCTAGAGACTGCCTATCGGACCTGGTGTTTAGGGACACACACAAAACCAGCATACAAGATTACTTTGCACACAACACGAACACTGCATCGTCGGCACTAGTGGAGTGGGATGCATTTAAAGTGGTGGCACGGGGGGAATGCATCAAACAGATCGCAGGGGTTCGCCGCACATTGGCACAGACACTCCTAACCTCGGAACAGCGTTTAGCTGCACTCACTAAACAAACCGATGGCTCGGAGGAACACGCCGTGCTCACGGCCGAGGTGAAGGCAGTTTATCAGACTGCCTGTGCTGATCTTCGAAAATGCAATTTCAGGGCCTATGCCTCCAGAGTTCATAAGGACAGGGACAAAACGGGAGCGTTGCTCGCCTGGATGGCAAGGCAGGACACCGAAATCAAACCGATCACGGATATTATCAACCCTGATGGCTTGCTTGTGCGATCCGAAGCCGAGATCCTCCTGGCGTTCCAATGCTATTACGCACAGGTATACGGAGCCCCAACCCGGTACTGTCCATCATACGTGGACCGTTTCCTAGAACCACTGACGTTGCCCACGATATCAGACGCTGATAGGCGTACACTGGACACTAAGATAGCACCCTCAGACATCACCCAAGCGCTGCGTGCCCTGTCTCGGAATAAAGCACCGGGACTTGACGGCTTCCCACTAGAATACTACTTGACGTTTTCTCCCCTGGTGGTCCCCCGGTTGACTCGGATGTTCGAGGCATCCCTTCATCTGGGAAAACTACCCCAGTCACTGCGAGAATCCGTGATTGTTACCTTTCCCAAACCCCACAGGGACCCGCTCCACATGGGATCGTATCGCCCTATCACGCTCCTATCGGCGGACTGTAAGATTCTCGGGAAGATCCTAGCTGACAGATATGCCCAGGTCATATGCCCACTGATCCACCCTGATCAATGTGGCTTTGTTCCGGGAAGGAACACCTCACAGAACCTTCGCCAAGTCTTCCATGTCCAGGATCAGGTACAGGACAGATTCCCCCGCGCCACCTGCCTCATTATGGATTTGGAGAAGGCGTTCGACACCCTCACCTGGCCATTCCTCTTCTCGGTCCTACGTCGCCACAACATTGGCCCGACGCTCATGGCGTACACACGCCTTCTGTACACCGATCTGACAACGCGGGTACGGATCGGGAAACACGTCTCATCTGCGTTTGAGGTTCAACGAGGCACGAGACAGGGGTGCCCCCTGTCGCCTCTTTTATTTGCCCTGGCCGTCGAACCGCTGGCGGTTAGACTACGCCAGGAGGGAATACATTGGGGCATCCCGCTCGCGGACGGTACACATTGCGTCTCTATGTACGCAGATGACCTCCTCATATACGTCCGGGACATCGAGACTGACTTAACCCTCATAGGGGTAGCGCTTGCTGAATTCGCAGACGCCTCAGGACTCCGGGTGAACTGGGACAAGTCCACGATCTATCCCCTCCACCCGAGCTTACCTCCCCGGGACGTTGGGCTGGGGACCCATAGACTCTCATGGTCCGCGGAAGCCCCCCGGTACCTCGGTGTCCGCCTGTACCACTCTCCGGCAGACATCTTTGAGGGTAATCACCGTAAAATGCTCGCTGGCCTACGCCCGACTGTTGCCTTCTGGAATAAGCTCCCATTAGCCCCAATGGGACGGATAGCCCTGGCTAAAATGGTGATGCTTCCCCGACTCCTCTACCACTTCACTAATCTACCGGTGGAGCCACCCAGGTCCTTCTACCGGGACCTCAACTCTCTCCTAGGCACCCTTATATGGGGCGCAGGTCGACACAGGGTGGCCCTGAAAACCCTCCAACTCCCCACAACACAAGGCGGGCTCGGAGCTCCCTCCTTTGAATCCTATTTCCTGGCGGCGCAGCTCCAATGGCTATCATATTGGACGGTGGACCGTTACACCCAGGAGACTTTTACCCCGACTGGCAGAGTCACAACCCCGGAACTCACCCGTCTTCTCCTCCCGGGCACCAAGCCCCGGCGGACATACCCCCTTCAAGTCGCGATAGCGCGCCAGTGCATGATGCGGATCCACCGGATGTCCCCCGGTAGACCCCCATACTCCCCGCTACTGCCGCTGGTAGGCTGCCCCAGACGGGACTCTTATTTCACGGCCCCAATGCTAGCTGCATGGACGCACTGTGCCATCACGGATATGGAGTCGCTCTTCGAGGAAGGTCGGTTGAAACCAATCGACTGACTGGTCGCTGAGTTCGAACTCCCCCCAGGTCAATTCCTCAGACACCGACAGTTGCTCGAGGGATTCCGTCCCTACTATGATCTCCAGGCCGGCGAACCTGACACGCATCCAGTGATACACACTATCCTACATATGGGAGTGGGACGCCACTTGGTCACCTGGCTGTATAAATCGATCCGGGAACTCTCGTACACTCCCCTGGCGACCCTACGGGCCACATGGGAGGAAGACATCGGTCGCGCACCACACGACTCGGAATGGACCAGAGCACTGGAAGCCCCAAAACGCGTCTCTAGGAATGCCCGCTTCAAAAACATTCCATACTATATACTACACAGGGCATACCTCACCCCGGCACGTCTGCAAAAGTATTACCCGTCAACACAATTCCTATGCCCCAGATGCCGCTTCCCCGATGCAGATTTTTGCCATATGTTTTGGAGCTGTCCCGACCTCCACTCCCTATGGCAAACGGTGCACGACACACTGACGGATCTCACAGGCCTCACAACGCTAGCCTCCTGGGAATCCAGCGCGCTAGGCATTTTTCACGTCCCTAAGCAAGCACCGGTACATAGACGCTTTGTGTCCCTAGCGCTGCTACTGGCGAAAAGATGCATAGCCATGCACTGGCGGTCCCCGGAAGGTCCCCCCATAGCGGCTTGGACGGGGGCGGTCTGTAAGTGGGCGGCAGCGGAGGAGGATGCCCTTAGGGGGGAGGAGGCCCGGGGTGCACGTAAAAATCCCATTTCTATAGAATGGGCCATGCTCCTTCATAGCTTTCGGCAGTCCTTGCAAACAGAAGACCCACCTACACCCTCCCCTCCCCCGCCCGAGAGAGGCCATAGTCTTTGACTGTTGCCAGTCATCCCAGTATCGAATCCCGGTGCTTCACACCTCCCCGTCAACACTCCACTGCCATGTCACCAGTCCCCGCCATTCAAATACGTGGGATGCCTCCACCCCCTGACCATCCTACCTCCCTACGAGTATGTACTGGGGGAACCCCTTGCCTCCCGACGCCCGACACCTGTTTTCTTTTACCTTGATCTTGCTAGCACCTATATGCTTCCCCCCCTCAGTTCCGTCCCCCCGTTACTTGGTAACACCGCTATGCGAACTGTACAGACCCCGATCCTACGCCCTCGAGGTGGGAAATCACATGCCCTATGTTATTCTCCGTCCCCCTTACGGAGCACACTCATTGTATCCCAGCCTGATGACCTATTTAATTGATCTGTACTGTTTATTGGAGGAAGTACCTACTTACACCAGTTTATATACAGAAATGTTGCGCGCATGGCTGACCGTGGCTGAATGTTGACGCCACGCCAGCAGTTGATCCACTCTGTACCCATGATCTATGATGCAACAATAAAAACAAATTTACAAAAAAATAAAGGAAAGTAAAGTGAGAGACAAATGAGAGTATGATCAGTGATAATACACGAAACAAACAGTCTGTAAAATAAACAGACTAAGAGTACCGAAATGTCTTAAAGAGATAGATAAAATAAAGTAACAACACTAAGAGAAACAGAGTGAAAAAGGATGAGTAACAGAAGATGAATGGAATAGAAACAGACAAGGAGTGTAAGAGAGAGAGATAAAGAGAAATGAAGTAGGGTAAGAGAACTAAACTATAGATTTAAGTTTGGAAATTGAGCATAATTAATGAAAGCAGAGTAAGGGAACAAATTGTAAGGTACAGTAAGACAAAGAAATTAAGATTCAGGAAACAAAGGTGATACAGGGTCAATAAAGGTGACTCAGTATAAAACAACGTAAGTAACAAACTGAAGAGTTAGATAGACTGAATAGAATACTAACAGAAAAGATGTAAGAGAAACAGGATAGAAAATTAAAAAATGCAAAATATGCATGAGTTAAAGGGAATAACCATGTCTAAACACCACTAACAAAGGAAGAGGATGAAAGAAATAAGGATAAGAGAGAGGTACACGAAACTCTCAGATATGATTAGTTGTACTTACCTTATAAATGTAATATCTGTGGAAGACAATAAAGAAATCTGTTATAATACATATTTCTAAATCCAATGTAACAAAATAACTTAGACAACATATTAAATGGTTTATTTTTGCTGTCCTCAGATAAATTGATTTTCACTATAAACAGTGATTTCAATAGTAATCATCATGTAACAGCGGGGGAAAAAAACACAATCAAAATGATTGTGTTTAAAAAACCCATACAAGATCTCTATACATAATATAAATACCTGAAAAAAACATGTCTTAAATGTTTTTCTCTAATTCGCAATTTCTTGAGTAGGCACAGCACATACTCCACAGTTACAAACTAATTAAACTATACCACTTACTTTTAAATACCTCTCAACAAATATCCGTGCAACTATGTTCTAAAAACATTTATCTCAAGTCCACATTTTGATATCTCATTCTTTTCCGCGTGGCCAAATAGTATGAGTTAATTCGTTATTTTTTGAGTACCTCTCATCAAACTTCCGAGCAAGTATGTTCTAAAAATATTTATCTCAAGTCCACATTTTGATATCTCATTCTTTTCCGCGTGGCCAAATAGTATGAGTTAATTCCAACGTGTTCTGTACCATTAAACATTAAGGAAACCTTACCTGATACTATCACTATGCCACATAAAAGTCTCATTTCTAGATCTGAACACCCTCAATCACATCATATTTCTAAACAACACAGTTTCATATTTTTACAGTATTAATCTTACTACACCAAGTAATTTTACTGAAATTTAGGTTGCAAAAATATCAGATAAGAATTTGTTAAGTCAAAAGGCAAACGTTTCTTAAAACTCAATTGACTATCATTGCAGAGCGTAAAACCTGTTGGAGACTTCAAATAAGCTATGTAATGTCCTGATGATATTGATGGCCCTTCATGAAAAATAATTGCTACAGTTACAAATGTTCTTCTAGAAATAGATATTTGAGCAGCCACAAAATTTTTAATTAAAGTTTACAAATTACTTCCATCAGCTCTGCATCGTTGAAGCATTAAAATTACATACTGTCCATATCTGTGGATAAATAATGTTGATAACATTTCTGAGTTACATTGAGAGCAGACCATGTTCTGATATGCATCTTTAACTAGTTTATTAAAGGACACTGTTTTACAATCTGGTAATGTAAAATATATAAATCTTTCTGTGTGCATGTCAGTACTACTTAAAAATGAACAATTATCGCAATTATGTTGCCATTTATAAGAAAGGCCAAAAAGACTATCAATATCTACACCTTCTTCTTCCAAAACTGTAAGCATATACATAATAAATTCCTGACAATCTTGCTGAATATTCTGACAAAATTGATTTAGTCCTGCACATATGTCTAAAACATTCCTTACTTCTGAAACACTTGTTACTTCACTATTACCACTGCTACATTTTTCAAAGACAGAATTTAAGGAACAACAAAATGTTTGCTCCTGATTTTGTACAATCTGTTGCTGTAAATTTTTTAGAAAAAAAACAACATTAACCACTACATTCGCATAGCAGTTGACACCAGACCTGTTTTCAAATTTAAATCCAACAATCTCTTCAATACTAACCTTTTTCTTACTGCTACCAATGACAGCCTCATCTTTTTTTCTTCGTTTCTCTACTACTTCACTAAATTTTTCCTCATTTCTCCTTTTCTGACCAACCATACTCTTTTTAATTAAAGGATATTGAGGTAAACTTGGAGCATATTCTCTTCTTAACCTATTATACTCCTTCACACATTTTACATCTGCACTAATCTTTGTCTCATCAAAATCAATTAGATAAAGTCCAGATAAAGTTCTAACTCGAGATGAAGCAACATATGCCATACCCTCTTTGAATACAGTGCTTCCAATATTTACCAAAGCACAATCTACACTTAAACCTTGAGATTTGTGAATAGTCACTGCATATGCCAAGCAAATTGGAAATTGCTTCCGACGGACATATAAGTCTTTCACAAGCAAAAAACGAGTTGAACAGCGACTGAATTGTTGAAATTCCTCAATTCCATCAAATTTTATTCTTAAAAATTCAATCTCATCTCTATTTGGGTAATTTACAAAACCAACAATATTACCCATTGCTCCATTCACCAAACCTCTTTCTACATGTAAATTTCTCCGTAAAATAATCCGACAATTTAAACATACATACAGATTCTTTTCTAAGCCAGCAGTTTTAGATATAGATTTCTGAGGAGAATCCAATTTTAACTTCAATTTTTCTGACAAAACAATAGTACTTCCTTCATGCTCTATTTTATCTTTAGCTTCAAGTTTCTTAATTTCTTGATTTTTCAACTTCAACATTTTTTCATTGAAAACAGAGAATTATTTTAGAGTTGGCATCAAGCATATGACTGACTTCTCTTCTACCTCTTTACTATATATTTTCTCAGGTACATTTTCTTCATTGGGAAACAATGTAGAAAGTAATCGTGTTCGTAGAGTTTCTTTCGCATCTTCAGTTAGTTTATCAATCCTTATATCTTGAAGAATATTTCCATATTTAGTATCCTTTGCCTGTCACATATTTTGAATCAGTTCAGTATATTTGAAATGTGACCATATATTAACATTTCCAATACTGCCCAGGCACTTTCTGGTGTCTTCATGTGTAACAGTTTGAAATACAGGTTCTCCTTTCACAGGAGTTAGTTGCAATAGATCTCCAAAAACTATGACATGTTTGCCTCCAAATAACACATCATAGTCTGTTTTAAGTATCTGTTGCATTCTTAAATGCACAAAAGCAAGCATTAAATTGGATACCATGCTTACATCATCAATAATGAGAAGTTTCATTTCTTTAAGGACTCTAGAAACTTCATAACAAGCGTCTCCAGATAGCTTGTGATATTGTAATTTATTTTCATGTTCAACTGGCAGCATCAGTAAATGATGTAAAGTAATACCTTTAATATTATGTGCTGCCAATCCAGTTGGAGCAGTAAGCACACAAGACAGTGGTGACTCAGTTCTTTGCTGTAGATATGTAGTAATTCCTTTAATTAAAAAACTTTTACCAGTTCCAGCTTCTCCACTTACATATAGTCGAATAGGTTCAAATGACATACATGAGCATTATTTTTTGTCATGACGAAAACCATGCTCAATGTGCTCTGTCACTTCATCATATATCTGTCTTTGCTCAAGATTACGTTCCTTCTCCAATTCTTCTAATTTTATTATATCCTCTTGAGCTTGCTGCATTGCTCTTTCCACCTCATCCATGGCAGTGGCTGCTTCATTTCGGATAATTGGTTGTCCCAGTGGATCCTGACTCAACGATGCAGAACTTTGAGTGTCTTGAGAACTTTCTCTAGCAATCTCCGCTGCAATTGTTGCTTCTTGCTCTATTTCGTCGTTCAACATTTTGAGATAATTACTAAAGACAGGACATTCTATACTACTTTTAGATGCGTTAAATGAATCTTCATAACTATCAAAGTCACCAAGTAGTTCATCTTCTGTACGCCATGGTTTAAAGAGTTGCAAAAGAGCTAAATAGTAAAATTCTCTTTTGTCAGGACTTTCGCAACTCAGTTTTCGGTGATTAATCAAGTGTCCTTTTCTTTGTTTGACCAGATATCCTTCCTGTCCAATTACAGCATATACACCTTTTTCAATATTCTCTCTAATATTCCTTTTAAAAATTTATTTTTCAAGTACTTCATACAGACAAATGTTTTCAAGCAGAGTACTTCTATTTGGATAGTATGTATCCAACATATTTGTTTTCAGAATGTCTGTACTGTTTGGTTCTTTCTGTGCTAAATATTCAATTTCTTGCACAGTTTTCAAAACACGGTTTCGTGTTCCTGCAAGACCTAAACTCACCCACAGGACACTTCTAGATTTCGTATAAAGACTTGCTGATGCTAATCGATCACAACATTCATATGCTCCAATTTCTCGATGAGATAACATCTTCAAACTGTACGTATACAATTTTTTGCTTAGGCTCTTTTCATGAGAAATATCTTCCCACATCTCCTTCAGTTCCGTCTTTTCAGATTTCATGATGTAAGACGTTACATATCGAGCCACAGCAATAGAGTTGTCCGCAACATATTGTATATTCATGTTAGCATTTTACATGGACAAAATGACTGGGTTATAGTCATTTATATATTTGGACTCTTCACCTCTTCTTAAATTGTAGGTATTTTTGGGTGATCTTCTTGTGATATTATGTCGCAAAGATGACATCAAATTGTTGACTCTTCCTTTTGAAAGCACCGGTCGTGCAAATCCAAAACGACATTTAGTATAGAATTTATCCTTTGATTTGAATTTTCGCAGACAATATTTTCCACAATGATGTCTTTGAAAGCGTAACACTTGTCCTCTCAAGTCCTTATCAGTTGTACTGTTAGGTATGTCACAAGTGGCATATTGTTCAATAAAAGACAGTACAGTGTCATCCGAGTCTGTTCCAAATTTGGGAGCATCCTTGATCCATAATAGCATATGAATATGAGGAGCACCTCTTGCTTGATACTCTTTTCTCCAGAAGAAATCCAGAACTTCACCAAGCGGTGGATTTTTCTTGTTTGTAATAAAAGACATCATAGCTTAAAATCTATGATTAAAATATCTGCAAACATTAACTGGTTCCAACGAACACAATTCTACAGGTGTCTTGTAGTTTATATTTTCAATATTTGCATTCGCCACTCGAAGAAATTCAAGTAAATCTTCCCAAGCATACTCTGCACAGCTTAGAGTTAAAAACCATGTAGGTGCTCCTAAGTTTCTTAGCATGCATTTTAAATCTCCATGACGACGGTACCAATACTCATTAGTACCACGCTGACATGCCATTAAATTAATTAGGTGAGAATTCAAAACACTGTCTTTCTGTTGCACTTTATCCATAAATTCCTTTGCTGAAACATTTTGCAGATGCACTCCACTTTTTAAGATATTTTATTACTGCATAAGAAAGACCAGATAAGTCACTCTCAAACAGAAGATGAAACAAATATGGAATACAGTGACGAAATCTCGGATCTTCTGCATATAATCTTGTTGTCCGGTACTCAGATGCAGGAATCTGCATAGGTCGATCATCATATCGCGCACCTTCACCTGTTGGGAATAACTGTGGGAAACAACGACCTTCCAAACTTTCTTCCCATACACTAATAGGACTTCCTTCTGCTTTTTTCATCTGAAATAACTCAATAGCATTCCCCATTGCTTCTTTCGAATGCAGTGGATGAACACTGTAATGTTCATAAATTTCTTCCCCTCTGGACAAGTCGACTTTTTCAATTTGTCCAATAGACAAATTATTATCCTCTTCTTCACTTACATCCTCTTCTTCTACGTACACATTTTTATAATATTTATTATTTTTGACTAAATAGAACGTTGCCTTTTTGACTTTCCTAACATCCACTAAATCTTGCCAGATTTTATTACTCTTTGTAGGTACACCATTAACTAGAATAACTAGAGGTTCCTCTTCTACATTTTCAATACCAATTGTCTCCATATTTTTTTTTAAATCAAGTGGCAAATATACAACTCTACCCTTTAATCCTCTTTGTAAATCTGAAGGATTTAATTTCCCAGTCTTAGGCTCCATACGAACAATAGCCTGAAAAGGATGTACACATTGAATCAGAATAGTCTCATAAGTATTTAAATCCTTCAGTTCTGATGGAATATTTATCAACTCAAGATTATTATATACAGCTCTAGCAGGCATTCTATTTTCATTTAATTTATTATAACAATATTTACAAATACGTTGCTCAAAACCCAAATCAAAATAGTTTTCTACCAACAAATAAGTCGCAAACTCTCTCCACTGAGTATTATCTTCATCTTCACTTTTTAAATATAAATCAACTAACCTAGTTTGACTTTTGTAATGAATGCGTCGACAACACACACAAGTAAAATTTGGTTTTTCACCTGCAATGACCTTAAACTTTGTTATTTCCTATTCATAATCTTCAGTATTAAAATGTCCAACATTTTCTAACACATTTCCTTCTATAACTGTATCAGTTTCTGCATTGTCTTCATCTCGACCAAAATAACTTACCTCAATTTCTGCACAAATGTTCCTCACATCTAATGCACATCCATGCAAAAGAGCACTATTTAACTGTTTAAGTTTAAGTGCTGGACTTTTTGCATAATACAACTTTCTCACTAATTTTCTCATTTTGGTATGATGCACTGCTAACATCCTGAAGTGATGAAAAACACTCTGGCATATTTTTTTAGAAAGACAAGCCAGAGAATGGCCTTGCAAACCTGTTTTTTCTCTCACTCTGCAACGATCTAATTCTTGCAACATTACAATTTTTTTTTAGACTTTCCTTAGTGTACTTACGTAAGAAATTGCGAAAGAAATCAATTGAATCCTGTCGTACACTGCAAATACTGCTACAATTCCAACTATAAACAAGAGCATGAACACGTCCCTCTAAAACTTCTCCACCTATTGCCCCTTCTGGATTTCTAACCTCAATTTTCTCTTTCTCAATAGGACAGCCATCCTTCACCTCATACGCTCGACCACTGGTGCCAACTGCATGCAACAAATCGTTACTTTGAAAGTAACTCAAGAAAGGCCCAGTTGACCCTATCAAAAGCTTTTGCGGCATCAACGGTAAGTATAGTTAGCGGAAATTTCTCGTTTGTTGCGATATCTATTGAGGTTAGAAGTTCTTGAGTTACTTCATGAAGATATCTTCCTTTTATGAAACCTTTTTGATCTTGGTGTAGTACTTTTGATAGTGCTCTCCCTAGTCTTGCTGCCATAATTTTTGTGAATATTTTATAGTCCGTGTTTAGTAACGAAATTGGGCGGTATGACTCACATTTAAGAGGGTTCTTGCCAGGTTTCAAAATGATTGTAATGATGGCATCATTCCAGGAGTCTGGTAGGGTTTTCTGTTGGGTCAGGATTGAGTTGATTTATCTCGTTAAATACGGAAGTATAGAGTTTTTCAATTTTATGTATAATTCATTTGGTAGTGCATCTGGTCCTGCGGCTTTTCCTCTTTTCAAACTTTTGATGGCTTCTGCTACTTCTTCTTCTTGAACTTCCTTGTCTAGAGCTTCTTTTTCGTTCTCTTCAAGTTTTAGAAGTGCTGCGTCTTTCAAATAAGAATCTATTATTTGAGCTGAGGGATTTATGTCTTCAGTATATAGTTCTTTAAAAAATTTCCAAAATTCAAATTTGATAGTCTCTTCATCAGAGGAAGGGATTGTTTGATCTTCCGGAATTATGCTTTCTACTTTGTTTTTAGCTAAATCCGATTTAAGCTTCCACGCTAGCCATTTTCCGCAGCCTTCTCCGAACTCATGTTTCGCCAGTTTGCTAGCGTCCCATTTTTTCTGCAACCTATTTTCCAATATTTGTTCTATTTTTTCTTTTTGAGTCCGTCTTTTGTTTAGAAGATCTTGTTTTCTTCCCTCATCTTGTTCTGCTGAAATATTGATATCTAAGAGTCTGATTTCTGATTCTAAATCCAAAATCTCTTGTTTTACTTGTTTGTTTTTGTGAGCCCCTAAGCTTAAAAGTTTACCCCTTATAACCGCTTTATAAGTGTCCCAAGTTATTTGTTCTGTGGTACCTAGCGCGTTGAGCTCAAAGAAGATGTTTGTTTCAGATTCCAACTCCTTTATGATCTCTTCATCTTCCAGCAAAACTCTTTCGACCGTGAATCTTCTTTCCGATCTATTGTCTGTAATTTGTAATTCTAGCTGGACTGCTGAGTGATCTGAGAGGTGGGCAGGTAAATGAGATACTCTTCTCACTTTCTTTGACAAATCGTTACCAACCAAAAAGAAATCAATTCTAGATTTGTGTCCCAGTTTTTTGTTATATAAGGTGAATGGTTGGGATTTCTCTCCTTTGTTTTTCCAGATGTCTACTAGGTTTAGATCTCTTTTGTAATTCCCAATCCATTGTCTCATTTTCTTTAAGTTGGTATATCTACCTGGTGGTGATCTATCTAGTTTTAGATCCATAACTAGGTTAAAGTCACCTCCCAGTATTATGGGAGAGGTGGCTAAAAGAAGGTGTGAATACAATTTTCGCAAGGGATCAGCATCATCCAAGTTCGGACCATAGTACCCTGTGATAGTAATGGAAGAATTTCCTATTTTTACATTAGCTATGGCCCAACGTCCTTTGTTATCAACTTCTGTGTTGATTATAGTTGCTTTTAACGACTTTTTAAAAATTATTGCAATTCCTTTTATATTGCATTGTTGCGTTGTGCATATTAGCGTGTCTACCCACCATAAATTCTTGACTATTTGATCCCATTCTTCTTTTAGCAGGTGGGTTTCTTGCAGTATTATTATTTCGCTTTTCCCTGTTCTGATATACTCTAGGATTTTATTCCTTCTGCTTTTAGTTCTCAGGCCATTAACATTCCAGGATAGAATAGTTACATCTTTACCTACACTTCCCATTTATTCTGTTCTCTTTTTGTGGATTATGTTTCACTCCCAGTTGTTCTGATTTTTCGCATTTTCGCAGATGAGGACATTTTTTATTTTTTTTCCCTATTTTGCTCCCCACCCTTTTACGTGTGGTTTTGTACTTGATAAGTCGTGCTTTAAAGTTACCCTCCCCGGGGAAGCCTCCATCTTCTTCTCTTTCGGTTATCTTCGTAACCCTTTTGGCTTCCCGATTCTTCCCCCGTGATTTTTTATGTACAGTTAAAAATTATGATTTTGGTTGGCTTAGATCTATTTATCTCTTACTCTGCTTTATATTTACATAGTTACATTATGATATGCATTATATGTTTTTTTTTTTGTTTTTTTTTTTTCCTTTTCTTTTTTACGTTTATATGTTTAGTTTAGTTTATTTTATGGCATTTATTAATCCAATTATATAAGATTATATACGCTGTGGTTATATTTAGCTACATTTAGCTCTGAGGCTCTTCTGCACGCTTCTGGTCTTTAATTAACTCTATCAAATTTTTTACTTCCTCAGGATCTCTTATATTGCGCATTTTGTTTCTCCACATAATACGTAAGGAGGGTGGAAATTTCATTTGTACCGTGGCACCTAATTGATGCAGTTCAGACATTAGATTACCCAGTTCCCATTGTCTGGTCTGAGAGGCATTTGACATATCAGATCTTATTTTAAAGTTCCAACTGTCTTTGTTGTATGTCCCTTTTTTCAATGCTTCTCCCAGAATCCTATCCTTCAGCGTGTAAGTTTTGAAGTTTACTAGGATCTTTCTAGGGTTTTTCCGTTCCTTGTTTTTTCCATAGGGATCCCTATGAGCCCTCTGTATATCATCGTCGAGAGTCTCTTTGTCTGCCCATGGGAAATGTTCCATCAGTAGTGCCACTACAAATGCTTTAACATCCTTGCCTTCTTGATTTTCTGGCACATTTAGAATCCTTATGTTGTTTTTCCTTGCTTGATTTTCTAAGGATTCCAGTTTTTCATTCATGATCTTATTTTCCAGTCTCAGGGAGTTTAACTCTTTTTTGTTTATCTCCACCTTTTTATCCAAACTGGTAACTTCATTTTCTACTGCTGTGACTCTGTCACCTAGTGCGTTTAGTTTGCTATCCAGTTTTTCGCAAACCTCCTGTATTTTATTTTGTTTTGCTTCAGATATGGAGAATTTCTCTTTCATTTCCACCCATATTTTTTCAAGAAGTTCGTCTGTGTGCGTTTTTATTATGTCTTTGTTAGGTTCTACAGACCTAAAGTCGACGTCTCCCCCGTCCTCAACCTCTTCAGTTGTGTTTGCCGCAGCGGCAAAAGGGTCAGCGCCTCCCTCCGCCATATTACGTGTCACTCTTTCTGAGGTGTTTTCTTTGATTTTCCAAATCTCATCCAAACTTATGTTTTCTCCCAAGTTCTTTTTCTTATTTTGAGGTTTTCTCCCTTTCTTTCCGCTGCCTGTATTCTGTTTTCCAATTATAATAGGGGCTACTCGCTTTTTCTCTTTTCTTAGGAAGCGGGTATCCAATGATTTGGTAGTAACCTCTTCCTCACTTTCCAAGATTTCCAAAGTTTTTTGTACTTCTGTAGAGTTAGACGAATTCAGATCTCGCTGCTGGTCTCGCTGTTGGATTTTAAAATAGGACCTAAGAGAGGGAGTGACTTTTATTTTAACTTTGGATTTCTGAATGAACTCCAAACTGTCTTCCTCTTTTTCTAGATTATTCTTTGGGCGGCCTCTGGTCGATGTTTTTTGTCTTTTCCTGCTCACTCTTGGAGTTATGCCTTTCGGAAACTGCTCCTGACTCAAGAACTTTCTATTTCGCAAACTATAGAAAGATTTTGCTATGTTGGGCTGAGTTTCTGACTGCGAGGGTTCGATTTTGATTTTAGGTTGATTTTTTGGAAGATTTTTTTTTAACTCTTGAGGTGTTTTCTCCTCTGTATCCTCCTGTATTGATTCTATGGCCTTACTCATGTGCCAATTATTTAATTTTTTTTCTTTTAGGTTTATCTTTATATTTGTATTTATTTTTAGATCTTGGCAGGGTTGAAAATGTTTGTATGTTTGGCAAAGCAGGAGATACTGATATGATTGGCTACTGGTGTTAATGAAGCTATAGTCTGTATTGCAACATGGGTTTGTTTGTAGCGTTTTACAATCGAGACATGAGGTGGCTTGATGAGATATACAGTACAGATCATCCAATTTTAGGACTCTTTCAGTTCTTAAAATATTGTTTGTTTCTCTTCCCTCGCGTTTACACTTTAATTTTATCAGTTGAGTTTTCAGCTCTGCCTTCTTACTTTGTCCAGTACACCTCCAGTCACTCTCTTGCTCCGTTGTGTGTTTCGCTGCGTTATTGGAGCCACCGCTTTCAACCCAAGGACTCCTTCGTTGTTTCTCCCCGAGCTGCTGCTGCTGCGCCTGTTCCCTGACTCTGTCGCTCGTGCTCCGGAACCGAAAACTCAGTCTTCCGGAGGCACGGCGGCAGCGCAAGTTTGCTCTTCTCGCGTTACACCACTTCCCTGTCCCTGCATCTGTATCTGCTCTGGGGCGAGCTCCAGGACCCTCCGCCGCCCCACTCGCTCCGTAGCTTAACTCGAGCCCTCGGTCCACACTGGCAACAAGCCGGGTCCTCTCGCTCCTCTGCTCCACTCCGCCAACAGCCCCCCGAGGAACCAGGTCCGAACACAGGAAGCCGCCGCACAACCTCGGAACACCAACGGCGGAACACCCAGTCTCACCGCTCAAAGAGAGGGGGAGCAATCCATCAAATCCGTCAAGAGGCACCATGCCAGGGGTGGTTTGTAGGTAGGTGTTTCCTAATTCAAACGTGCATCATGTTATTCTCTTCTCTGATCTATAAACAGACTCGTTTGGGATATATTATGCCATGATATATTTACCGCGTCTTGCCCCGCTGCTTGCCTGAGCTTTTGCCAACCACTGTTGCGATGATCACGGGTGCACCGGGAGCTCTCCGACCGAGCTTCCTACTCGGCCGCCATCTTCCCCCCTTTTGATAGGGTCAACTGGGCCTTTCTTGAGAACGTTTTGGTCAAGAACAACCTTGGACCCCTCTTTATAAACATGGTAAAACAGATCTACAATAACCCAAGATCAAAGGTCTTAATAAACGGGAGCCTAACAGAAAATATAAAGATAACTAGAGGAACGAGACAGGGATGTCCACTCTCGCCCTTATTGTTCAATTTATATATTGAACCACTAGCGAACAAGCTAAGAAGCGATCATAACATCAGTCCATTTAAGTATGGTTCTTGGGAGAAAAAAATCGCTCTTTATGCGGACGACCTAATGATTTTTACTGCAGATTATCCTAAAGCCAAGTTAAGCATTGAGAAAACTTTAAAGGCATTCGGGAAAATATCAGGATACATGGTAAATCAAACTAAGACAGAACTCATGACATGGAACACGAACTTTCAAAGCAACTTCATCAAAAACGAAATAAGATACCTAGGAATTTTAGTAAATCACGATTTAGCCAAGATAGCCAATAGAAACCTAAACAAAGTTGCCGGAGAAGTAAAGAAATTGCTTGAGATTTGGACCTCTCTACCTTTGAGCCTGATTGGAAGATCAAACATAATCAAAATGACCGTCCTCCCAAAGTTTACATTTCTATTTAACACGATCCCCATGGAATTTGGAAAGACTGAATTAGTTCGAGCACAAAGAAACATAACAAGTTTCATATGGGCAACAAAAGGATCAAGAATCGCATGGAAAAAGATCAGGAGAAGTAAGAAAGACGGCGGACTAGCTAGCCCAGACCTGATGGAATATTGTAGGGCCTTTCAATTTAAAAATATCAAAGTATTATTAAAAAGTCACATACATTACCCCGACCATTTTAAAGCAATTACAAAAGCAGAAGACCATGTGTTGTTTAAATTTGGACACCCCAAATTTTTCAAAAAAATAAAGTTAAAGATACTAAGGGATGCAGCAAACATGTGGACACAAATCAGAGGCATTCTAAAAATACCGTATTATAGCAAATGGGCCCCAATCTGGGAATCGCCAGGAACCCCAGAATGCTTAAAGGACACTCTTGCTTTGGCATTGAAAAATACCAACATCAAAAATTGGGGGCAATTACTAAATGGCTTTAACTTAAAGACATGGCCAGAATTGCAAAAACTAACAAATAACACTATATCCAGATTCAAATATTATCAAATGTCAAGCTGGTCTAAAACCTTGCCCAATATAAGCGGTAACGAAAAACTGGAAGATGACATGATAAAAGCAATACGACAACCTAAGGAAGTGGCGAAGTGGTACTGGGCTCTGATTATGGCAAAAAATACCGACGCCAATATGGAAAATCAAATATGGGGCAAAGACATCATAACAACGGATCTGGATTTAATTTGGGAAAAATCAGTGGACAAATGCTGGTCCAACTTGAAATCCGCGGCGCTGAAGAGAAATCATTTATATACTATTCATAGGGCATATTGGACACCAAAAAAACTCTCCAAATTCAAAAATGCTGGAATAAAAAAATGCCCCAAATGCGGAGAGGAAAAATCAGATGATGTCCACATGTTTAAAAGCTGCCCTCATTTGAAAGAATATTGGGATCAAGTCGGTAAGACCTTGTGCACCATCTTGTCAAAACAACTAACTGTGAGTATTACTCTTGTTCTTTTTGGGATATTAGATTCAAGTTATGTAGAGGGGCTTACCAAGGAACAGGAGAATCTCCTCTTTGTTTTAATAGTTCTCGCAAGGAGAGAGATCTGTATTAAGTGGATAGAATCTACCTGTCCGACACATGCAGAATGGCTGAACTCAGCAATAAGAATCAGTAAATTGGATAAATTAAGTAATGTAAGTAAGAGATTTAAGTTCTGGGACAGTTTTGAAAATTTCTTAAACTCCACATAATTACCACACTTATGTCCTATGATTAAAGCGATATATTCTCTGGTTGACAAGTATGGTACTTGCTGAGTAGTCAAGTTGGCTAGCTCCTCCCGATCCAAACCAGAAACATTGTTATGTAACGAGAAAAGGAAACTGCTCAAACTAAAAAGAGGTCATAACTCCCCAGCCAAGTGAGACCAAGGGGCAGTGTTGGAAAACGATCAAAGATGCAGACACCTGACACTCCGTAAGCATACAATTATCGCAAGATGAGGATAAAAAAGAAAAAAAAAAAAAAAAAAAAAAAAAAAAAAAGAAAGTAACTCTCTTCATTAAAAAATGGCTCAGAATTTGAAGTATGCATCCATTTCCCAGAAAAGACTTTACAAAAATTAGTTCTATTTATGTGTCTCTTCCAATTACTCTTAGCTTTTAAAACTCTGATTGCCTTGTTTAGTGTATTTATTCTATTAAGTACTAAAATAAATAAAAAAAAATTGTCTCAAATGCGTGTTCAACAACATCCTCTATATATTTTTTCTTCTTATAAAAAGCAGATTTCCTTTTAGAAACTTTTTCCTTTTTTAATAAATTCGAAACTACTCTCTTATGAAACACTTCCTGATTTCCGCAAACTGATTAGTACATCTTTTACTGTACATATTTTCCTCACCGCTGATTTCAGACACATTTTTCTTTTTTCTTGCATTTCTCCTTGTAGATACTGACAACTGCTTTTCCTTTTGAACATTATCCAATTTACTTTTCCTTTGACACAACTTTTTTATAAAATCCTTGCTGCTCTTACCAGGAGCACTCTTGTTTTTCTCAGTCCTTTGTTGATTATGTAATTCTTGTCCTTCTCCCCTCTTCAAATGGTATGTCCGTTTATACAGCTGTCTTTTTTCATTTCTGGTCGGCATACTGATTGATGTTTGTGTTAAAAATGACAATCTGTTTGGAAAAAAGTTAAAAAATATTATAGACCTCTACTACCATATAACATACAAATTATAACCACTGCTTTATTTTATAACTAGATTAAAAACAAAGAAACAGTCTCTGAACAGAGTAGGAAATCCTGTAGTGAATATTGGTTCTAAATTTATAAGTCCATAGCTGTGTCACCATTATAGACATATTTTATGATTCTAATTTTTCAGGCATATGAACACTATACTAATTTTCAAGCACTGTAGGTGTTCCTCGTGCTTTTAATTTTTTTAACTTTAATCTCTTATACAGTTCATGAAAACTTGTATTCTCATTCTCATAAAGCAGATCAACGACGAATAGTACAAGAAAAGTGCCTTCAAGATTTTTTTTTAAATATAAATAATTTTATTCATTTAATAATTCATATTGTAAAATCACTTGTAGCATAATTTCATCAGGAACTTCATCATTATTATAATTTTCTTCTTCCAAATTCTCTTCTTCCCCTTCCACCATTTCTAAATAAGCACTGTCAAAAGTGCGGTCCATAAAGTCCACATTTTCTGTGTCATTTTCCTCCTCAAATACTCCATCTAGTAATTCGTCTATAAATTAATTTGCAATTTCAAAATGTAAATTTATGTTTTCCGAATAATTTTCCATTTTAGTATTCCTTTTCTGTCTTCTGTGTCCTTTTAAAAAAATGTAAAGACTAAATTATATCTTTTTCATGAATAGATAACCAAAAATTACCTTTACTAATTTTTAAACTACATACATTTTCATACTTTTTAACACATTAACTACATATATTAAGATAGCACCTTCCTCTTGTTTTGAAAGAAACTGACAGTATGATCCTAGACATTAACACTATCCCTTTCAATGTTTTTAAGTAAATTGTGCTGTAAAAACACATCTTACTGTGAAATTTGTTTTTAGGATTTCTGGACTGTAGAACTGTTGATAGACTTTCTAATTTATTTTCAGGGATCTATTTTCTGAGTTCACCACTACAAACTACGATTCAAACTGTATGCAGACTGAAGGGGGGACTCACGATATACCAATTAAAACATTCACTAAACAGATTACTACTTCCCACAGAGACAGTTGCTTTTACCTTTCAACAGCATACTCAACATGTGAATTTCATCGAATGTAGAACATTTCATGCTAACCATGAGGAACCACATCATAATAGACCTCTGCAAATGCATATAATACGGTGCAAATAGATAGCACAGTCACAGATATGCACAAAAAATTCCCATCACGCCAACAGCCATATCATATACACCTCTATAATTCAAGAAAAACGACTGTACACAAATGATACAGCATAAGTTACAGAGATAATGATAACTTAGCAAGAATTAATCCACCTAAAGAGCAAACTCTTGCAGTCAAAGAATAGATGAACCAGAACTGCATAGAAAATAACACATGGACCCGGCCCATAAAAAGATAGTGCCAACAGACAGTGGAAACCTATCTCAAAATACATATGTAGTGCAAGCAGGTACAGACATGGTAAAAATAGAACATAAAATCCGCCAGCAAAAGAGAAGCAGTGCAAATATTCTAAAAAATCTTACTTATTATTTTAATCTGCACAAACATAAATTGCCTTTAAAAAATACCAACTCACCTGGAAAAAAGAATTTGATCGTTGTAAAGTCTATCACGTTGACTACAGGTTGTTGCTTTTCAGCACCAAACACTCTAAAAAAAAAATAAACAACTGAATTTTAGTTAACATATTACAGACATATTTATTACACAACATACACCCATTGTGCCAAATAACAAGCCTAACAAATACATTCCCTAATTTTCTCTCCATTATATATCCTAAAGCCTAACTAAGTTTAATATTTGTTTTTTAAACACATCCAATAACCAAATTTTTCACCCAGATTTTTAAAAAATCAAACTTCATTTACAGTGTAATCTCCCACACATTGCCAGGATACTACATGCAATATTTATGATATGCACTGCTACACAATCTCACTTAGTATATCTGTTACACATCTTACTTGGCAAAATATATCAGCATGGAACATCAACATCACACTGTGAATAAAGCTTCTTTTTACATAATTTTGGGTGAATAATTTGCTTTTGAGTTTTATATTTGAATTCTGGTAATTATACTGATTCGTTTTCCTTCCTACATTTTCATAATCACTAGTTGCACAAAACTAATGACAGAGATACAGAGAGATGTACAATACAAAAGAGACACAGAATAGAAGGGACACAGACCACAGGAGACAGACACACAGTACCAGGGACACGAACATGCAGAGAGAGACCAGTTTTGAAAGCACAAATAGAGAAAAAGGAAAAATAACAGAAAGCAGAGAATAGTGAACAAAAAGAGGGAAGTTACAAAAAACAAAACGATGAACATAGACAGGGTGTGACAGAGTAGAAACAACAGACAGCGCACAAAAGAAACAAATGCCAGGAGGCACATGGAAATAGAGGACACCATGCAAACAGCACAATAGGGAGAAAGAGAGCATAAGGAACGCAGAGATGGACAAGAAGAGCAGAAGGGAGAGAGAGAGGGACAGAAGGAAGCTGAATAGAAGAGAGAGAGAGAGAGATACACCACCATAGAAATAATGCAGGAGAAAGACTGAAAGCAGGAGATAGAGAAACATACAAATCGACCATAGAAAGCAGTGAGAGATCACAAGGGAGAGGGAAAGCAAGGGCATAATTCAGGCCACAAAGTAAAAGAAGCACAGATGGGAAAAAAAGAATAGTAAAAAGGACAACAAAGAGAGGGACAACAAGAGAAACAGAAAGAATACAACAAACAGTGAGGGAGAACAAAAACAGGATAGAGAGAAAATACATGAGAGACAAGAAGGGTAGAATTCAGAGAGTACACAACATAAAGTAAAACTGCACAATAGACAGAGATACAGAGAACTATCCGGACACACTTAAATATATGAAGGAACCAGTACAAAGATAGAGATATTGAGAAAAGGCAAAGAAGAATACAGATATATGTTTGCTAACTTCACAGTAACTTAGTGCATGAAGACATCTGCTGCAGGAACGTCTGTATAACGTCATAGTCAAAACTCTTTGTTTCCCTTTAGCCCCACCCCTTTCCCCTCTGACCTCTCACCCACCAGAACCACAAACCACACTGTAAATTTTGCCCTACATATCAAAGCATGAGGGTATGGTACACTAGATAACATGATACCTACAGCAACTGTGGACTATTGCCTTTGACACACATTCATAGCTGCACAAGTTAAATAAGCATTAATATCAATACCACACATAATCTACCTGCAGTTTCTGAACGTGTCTGTTCTGCACTCTCTTTTTTGCTCTGCCACTTTTTCTTGAAGTACTGCAACATCATGCTGTCAAGATAGGCCGGCAAAAAAAACAGCCTACCTATGCCAGAGCTCAAAAGTGCACCCCGATACACACCCAGCCCAGCTTTAAGAAACTGCCTCTAATGAGACCCGCAAAGACCCGGCACACTTAAAGCCCTGAAACTATCTTAATGTCTCCTCTCCCTTTGCACCATTAAATTTCATTTTCAAACCATGTTTCCTTTCCATCACACACGATTCTTTTTCGGTGTTCCACATTCCACGCCTAGACACTTTACCCTTTTTAGTTTGAAGCCGCAGCTGCAACATGCCTAATCCACAAATTAATTACTCTATCTGTCGCGCTTTTTCAATGTTTAAATTCCACAGATTTTTTTCACAAAAATACATACCACCGGCTCAGTACCTTTTAGTAACATGAAACCAAGTCCCTCCCTTTTACTTACAAATCCCTTAGAGACGGCAAAAAATTATATTTGTATAGAGATGAGCGTACTGAAACATGAGATTAGTCGTTCACATCCAGGCACTTCCAATTGCATGACTTATTTAACTGGAACCGCTGTAATGTTGCGTTTTTTTGCAAAGGTACACCGGTGCCTCCTATAAAGCCGACTTTTACCTTAATACTCAACAGTGATTATTTATTTTCAAGCAATGAGAATTGCTATGACTTATTAAACGACAAACCCTACTCTGTAATAGTCACTCTGCATATACTTCTCTGTAAGAATGTAGTTTATCCACCCCCGCATGGGAACCTTGATGTTTCCATCTGGCTGCGAATTCCGGCCTTGAATTCAAAGTTCCATCCCAAGACATGAACAACAGCCTTATTGTCACAAAATCAAGTTACCCTAGCATCTGTTCACAAACATATCTCCTTCACTTAGCTAACACTCGCAGAAAACTGCATAACGTATTAAATAGTGACCTTCCTTTACAATTTCCTGAGGTGACTCCCATAATCTTTAACGCATCCTCCACTTCACAGCTGGCCTTTTTTTTTTGCAACTACTAACCAATGGTTTTGTGATTTCTTTCCCCAAATTATTTAAAGTCATTCTGCTACTCTTCACTCCATATTCTCTGACCTGTTTTTGTGAACTTGCTGATCTACTACCAGTAGCTGCTACTTTTCTGTTCCTATTTTCTTCTTTAGAAAATGGATGTCCGTCCTGTCTTCGCAAACGAGCTGGAGCACTTAGAACTGTTTCGCCACAGGATGCTTGAGTACTATGGCATCCTGCCACTCGCGACTTTGAGTGCATCATATGGATTATCATTTCGATTTTCCTATTTCACCTGTGTGCAGCCTGTATTTCATTGCCTGAGCTGTGATTTCATGTGGGCCCTGGACTTATGTCTCTGCAACTCGGTATCTCCTGAAGTGAATTACAATCATCTCATTAATCCGTTAATTGATCATGAACAGCTTTGTTCCGACGGAGGGATTATGGCCTTTGCAGAGATACATGGAGTTCTGGGTCATTGGAATATATTCGCAGCGGCGCAAGATTTCTTGGCACACAGCTACATAGAAAAGTCACCGAGTTGTCCTCTGATGGTACTAGAGGCTCTGGTAATTAAAGAACATGTATGTTCATTTCCTCTTTTCAATTGGATGGCTGACTTGTTTTCGGATGATAACACTGACTTCCTTTTAGAAGCGGTTGCTGCTTACTTCGCCTACTCAGTTGTAGGATGACTCTTATACAAGCCATTGACGTCTTAAGTTTTTTTCCCTCCCTATCTTTCTCACGTTTTTTGGACTTTATTTTTTTATATAAACAGACCTATTGGCTTTACTAACAGTGAACATTACAATTTCGTACTGGTGAGATTTTCGTGTTTTATGTGCAGTTAATTTTTTTTCCTCACCTACTCGATTTCGTTCAAAACATTTCATTGTACTCTAATTTCAACAAATCACTTGATTATCTAATCTTATCTTATTTGAAACGTTCTCGAATCAAGGCTGGGTAAATATTGTTAAATGTACCCTGATAAATGTGTAAAGCTACAATGACTTTTTATATGTTTAAACGCCATTTTCCCTTTCTGCTCCTTATTTCCGCCTCACACACATGTGCTGCTTTTCTTTTCTGCCTAGTGAAATATGTTTGATTCATAACAGAAAAATATGTGGTTACACTGATATTACCCTTGCTTATCGAGCTGTATCTGACATCGAGTACTGAAACCTTTCAAAAGATATCTCAATACAGTAGTTGTTTTGAACACTGATTTTCGACATCCCTACAGATAACATACATGCACCTCCAGCCAAGTTCTCGCTTTTGGCGCGTTTTGTATTTTCTTACACAATACCATAACACAAACTTGATAGTGCTTCGTATGCACACAACTAATTGTTAATGAGATGATGTCTAACCACTAGCATTTTCATATATGATTACTGAACTTAAAATCAAAAGACACCTTCTTAAATTTAATATAATTTATTATTTTTGCTTAGGAGGCTGTAGAATATGTTTGGTTAAACCTTATTCATTTTGCATCATACTATGCTTCTACCATTTGTGTTCTATGGACTAGTAACTATGCCGATTACTTTGTTTCTTATAATATCTTTACTTGTATTAGATAATAAACTTCGCTACAAAGCACTGCATTAGTGAATAAACATTTCAAATATATACGTTCCCTCTTTTAATCCATATTCAGAACTGAAATTATTGTATACTAAAAGAGTATTCATGTGTTCAACGTAATCTCAGCTATACTAAGTTCATGTTTTCTTTTGTCAACCTGAGTTACTCATACTGCAACCCGCTGGCCTGTGACGGCCCGTCAAGCCTTTCTTAGCGGGTTGCGGACCATGCAAACTATCGTACCCTTGGGAAAAAAATAATTTACTACTGTTACCAAGCACTGCCGCAGTTGCGCTTCACTCAGACTGATAATCACTGCTCCCCCGCTACTACAGTCCACACACTACAGTCCACACGCTATGTCGTATTTCATTACTTATCACCCTTTCATCTCCACTATAACAAACACTTCTTCGCCAGCCACCAGAGAACAAAGTGGAAAACCAAACGGACTAAGAAGTGAAATACAACAAACACTTTTCTCTATGGAGCCGACCGAGCAGTAATTCTGAAATTAGTCAGTTATGTTATGTTATGTTATTCAGAATTTGTCAAGCGCACGGTCACCCAGAGGTTTCATGGCGCTAGGATGAGACAGATGGTAAAACAATAGCCTAACCGTGCGCTTGCTTGAATAACCAAGTCTTCAAAGCAGCCCTAAATTTCGCCAGATTGGTACAGGTCCGGAGAGACAGGGGGAAGGCGTTCCACATCTTAGGGGCAAGGTAAGCGAATCGACATCCGCCCAGTCGTTTTCTTTTGTACAATGGCAGCTTGAGGAGGAACTGGTGGGCAGAGCGGAGGTTACGAGTCGGTTTGTATTTATTTATTAGATGGTTGATGAACCTTGGGCTTTTGCCATAAAGGGCCTTGTGAACTAAGCATCCTGCTTTGAAGGTGATCCGGTGAGTGATAGGTAGCCAATGAAGAGAGGCTAGTAGAGGTTTTGCCGAATTCCTGCGATTGCTTTTGAATATTAATCTAGCAGCTTGATTTTGGACAATCTGCAGGTGTTTAGATAGAGTAAGGGGGAGGCCCAGATATATAGAGTTGGAAAAATCTAGGCGGGAAAGAACCAAGGCAATTACCACTTGGATAAGGGCAGAGTGTGTCAATAGATGGGTGATTTTCTTGATCTTTCGAAGTTGGAAGAAACTGGAGGAGATCACTGTTCCGACCTGACTTTTCAATGAGAGGTCGGAATTAAGAGTGACTCCGAGGCTCTTCACCGACTGGGAAGGTTTTGGAGGGGACCCCATTGAAGATGGCCAAAAATGAGGGCCCCAGCTTGTTACACTGTTACCAGGGAGTAACAACTCAGTCTTTCCAGGATTGAACTTTAAATGGTTCTCGTCCATCCAACCCTGGATATGCAGCATAGTGGCCTGGAATTCTTCAGCCGAGTCCGCAGAGTTTAAAGGGAAAACCAGCTGCAAGTCGTCTGCATAATTGTAGATGGTAACTTTCCTATTTTTTAGGGACTGCAGCAATGGTTTGAGGTATAGGTTAAATAGGAGAGGGGACAATGATGAACCCTGCGGGACCCTGCATGTAGTGGAGAGTTTAGGTGCCATAAAATTCTCCAGCTTCACTGCCTAGGATCGGTCCTTCAAGAAGGACTTAATCCAGGCAAGGGGCGAGCCGCAAAGGCCGGCTTGTTCGACACGGTGTAATAAGATGGTATGATCCAACGTGTCGAACGCGGCCGAGAGATCTAAGAGTACAAGGGCCTGATGATTGTCATTGTCGGCGTTGGACCTTAAAGTATCGAGGGCAGCAAGATTAACCGCCTCAGTGGAGTGTGCCTGGCGGAACCCGGCTTGATTTGGCTCCAGGTAGTTGGATGTCTCGATAAAGTTGGAGATACAGCCAGCTACATGGGCTTCAAGCAGCTTGGCCCCAAACGGGAGGAGAGATATGGGCCGATAATTAGAGAGAATAGATGCATCCGCACCCGTTTATTTTATTAATGGAACCAGAATAGCATTTTTAAATGAGTTGGGGACTATACCATAGGATAGAGAGCTATTCAGAAGTGGAAGTATTCCCTGAGGTAGTGTTGAATAGACTTTCTTCAATATATGCGGGGGGCAGGGATCCTTGGGAGACCCCGACTTTAGCCGGTTCATAAGCTCCAACAGTTTGGGAAGGTCAATATGGGGGATAGACTGAAGTTTGTGAGGGTTTTCGCAAATTTCCTTGCTGGTTGCCCTGGCTTGAGTCGCTTGGATACTCGCTTTTATAATATCAATCTTCTCCCTGAAGAAATCGTTAAGCTGATCACACATCAGTTGAGTCGGGGGTTGAGAAGGGGAAGTGCGGGTATCATTGCATAGATCGTTAACTACTTTAAAGATTTCTCTCGATTTGTTATGGGCCATAGAGATTTTATCAGAGAAGAAGGCTGCCTTAGCAGCTAAGATGGAACTATTATAATTCCTCCGAGCTGTCATGAATAGGCGTCTGTTTTTATCATGATAACCCTGCCTCCATTTTCTTTCTAATTGGCGGAGTTCTAGTTTTTGAATTTTCAGATCTGTAGAAAACCACCTATGAGCGTCCATTCGACGGGCGCGGGAAAACTTTGTTAGGGGGACATGAACGTCACAGGCCGATGAAAGCCAGTCAGTGAGTGCTTTATCCATCAGGTTGATATCCAGATTCTGGGCCGGAAGGGAGTTAGTCAAGGTAGTTAAAAAATCTGGGATTCTTAACGATCTCCATTTCCTGACTAAACCTCCCAAGGGCACAGGGATTTTCAAATTGCCCTGCAAAGTAATGGAAAATTGCAACAAATGATGGTCAGACCAAATGCAGGGCGATGCCGTGGGATTGGAGGTAAGGGTATTATACGACCAAATCTGGTCCAGGATGTGACCTTTGTCATGATTGGAAGTCTGGACATGTTGGTGAAAATTTAAATTGGAGAGAAGCTCGAAGAGTTCTGAAGCGTGGGGGCCTGCCTCCGCATTATTATACCAGTAATTTAGATCCCCTATTAGCATGACTTTGTCATAGTCAACGGTCAGACCGGCCAATTGCTCAGATAGGGAGACTGGAAAGGACGGCATAGGTATGGGTGGACGATAAATCAATACCAGTACCAAGGTTCCGATGTTGTTCTCAGATCTAATTACCAGGTTTTCAGTGTCGGGTAAATCTAAAGAAGATAAGGCGGTGAACGTATGGTCTTTATGAATGATGGCTGCGACGCCACCACCGGTTTTTCCTGGTTTTCTGTTTGCAGATAATATATAATAATCTGACGGTAAAGCTGAGAGAATATCTGGCAAGGAGTCAGCGGTGATCCAGGTTTCGGAGACAAGCAGTATGTCTGGCCTATCCGATTGAAGTAAAAGAAATATATCTAATTGATGTTTTACCAGGGATCTGGTGTTGAGGTATAAACAGCGGAGGGTCCGGGCAACAGGGCATGAGGACGGGATGATGGGGTTAGAGCTTTGAAGTAAGGTAGAGGATGGCTCCTGCCCCCCATAACGGGAGTGGATGTTATTAGCCTTTAAACGCGCATAAGTTATAGGGTCTAGGAGGGTCGGACCAGAGTTCTGTAAAGCACGAAGTTCGCCAGAGGTGTACCTGGTGATTTCGCCATTCTGCCTGGTCCCTGGGCCCGGCCGGTCGTGGACGGGCGCAGACTGGCTTGCCTTAGGCGCGCCTTCGGCGCGCAACCGGCGCGCCCGCTGCGCTCGTCCACTGCGCGTCCTAAACAGGCACATGATTATATAGAGGCGATAGGAGAGGAGAAAGGGGGCGTGGCCTCGCTAAAGTGGGCGTGGCTTGTGCGTGGCTGGGGGAGTGGCGGCAAGATTACCCTGTGCAGCGCGTCAGCGCTAAAGTCCGCAGCGCGTCTGCTACAGGAAGCGCCCTGTCCCAAAATGTAAGTGCTCAGGGAAGGAGGTGGTTTTAAAAATGAGCACTGACTAGCGCTTCCAAAAAGCATCTCAATTATATCAATATTATTTTGAAAACCTGCCCAGTACTTTGATGCGACTATCTGTGTCTCCCAGCAGAACAAACTTCCTCAGCCCAGACTGAACGCAGACACAGACAGACACGCACACACTAAGATAACACAGAGCAACGGATACAGAAAGCAGGAGGGAGATGAAAATGGATTCAGATGGCAGGAGGGAGAGAGCTCTATGTGTACTCGATCTGCTACCTCAATGTATGAAGGCATGTACTCCACGAACCTGTGTACAACCTCATGGTCACAAGTTTTCATTTTATTTTACTCGACCCCCTCCCCTTCTCACCCAACCCCCACCAGTGCAGCCCTCGGCCACAAACCACACTGTAATTTTATCCTTCAACATAAAGTTTATAAATACCTTAAGCATTAGCACTTTTGGACGACGATATCACATATAATCTACCATTTTTCTCTCCACCTGCATTATCTGTGTCTCTGCTAATTCCATTTTTTGATCTTCAACCAACTTAACAGATTATATGGAAACGCTCCCAAATCAGTCAAATAATTACTGTCTATTTTAACATATTTTATATACCATTTATTCAGTATACCAAAAATATTTCCAAAACTATAATTCACACTTGAAAGAAAGTGAAAAAACAGCGCGCAACCCCCATTAACTTCACAGGACTTCGCCCCCCCCCGTCTGCTGTGGAAGCCCAAGATAACATACATCCCAGATACACACAGAGCCGCACCTGAACGTTTCACATCTCTATAAAGAACCATTTGAATGTTAATTAGGCCTTGCACTTGTTTTACCCATTCTAAGAGCCCCTCCAGCTTTACTCTACCTTCTGATTAAACGTTCATGTCCCCTTAAAAAAAAAATGTCCCCCCCCCCCGAAATTTCGTTGCAGTTCCGTCTCTGACTGACATTGCATTAAAAGAACTAACAGGAGGGGATAACATAAGAACATGACTGAAGTCCACTGAGCTTAACCAAATTTATTAATCGTAATTTAAAACTATTACTTGCAAATAAATAATGTATATAAAGAGTGATTAAATGAAATGGAACAGTAGTTGAAGAAATAGAAAACAGTGCCAAAGTCAAAAATGCGGTTACTCAGAGATTGTGAGGGAAATAAACAATTGTAGTGACCAAACCACATTTTACGGTACATCATAATAGAAACAGTTAGAGACTCACCTTTACCAATGCTTTATAAGATGTAGAACAATGATAGTCACAAAACAGATAGTCGTTTGACGGAACTAATGGCACAGATTTCCTGTCAATACACACTCATATATGTCTCTTCAACCAATCATATTTGTTCCCGCACAATTTCATAATCAAATTAACATTTCAGTTGGTTATCCCTTTCAATATTTACAAAGTCACATAAAGGTCACCCTTCACCCTCTGCCTTCTCTGGGTGTTACCATGGTAACAGCTCATTCTGCACCTGGCTGAAGGCACAGGTCAAAAGTTCATATCTCAACGTTCTAAATCAAAGCAACAAGGCTCATTTCCCTCCAAACACACCTGCCTATCCACTATTTTTTTACATTTCATTTTTTTTCACGACCAATAGAAGTTTTCGTTTAAAAAAACAGTAAAATACAACGTAGTCTTCAATCTTGAGGTATAAGAATCAACTAATCATTTTTAGTTTTTCATCAACACCAAACCTCATCCACTTTTTTATCCTCACTTTCACCTTCTAACTGCCATTCCACTTCCAGAACCCTTCGGAGTACTACTGCATCTGCCTTTAAAATGAAGGTTTGGCTTTTAGGACACAGCTATATTCACTGGAGTGAAAAATATGCTGCAAACAGACGAATTTCTAACCTTGACTTACCAAATGTGCACATTACGTGGATTGGCCAAAGAGGATTGAGATGTCACCAATTGATACCATTGGTGAAAACTTTTATGCATCTCCCTGAACCTAACCTTATAATTGTGCACTGTGGTGGGAATGATCTAGGCACAATAACAGGGTTAGGTCTGGAAATGCTTCTAAAAGACACCTTTCGTCAATTGATGTCACTTTTTCCTCGAACTGTCTTGGTGTATTCCAATATATGCCAAAGACAGAAATGGAATTGGTCCAATCAACGTTGTCCACAGATTGAGAAAGCAAGGAAACATGTAAATAAATATGTTTCTGCTTTCCGCAGAGATTATAGCATGGGTTCTATATACAACAACAACTTGCGTTACAACATGCAAGACATCTATAAGAGAGATGGTGTTCATTTCACGGATGAGGGAAATAGAATCTTCCTCTGTAACATAAGACTCTGCATCGGTACTTACTTATAAGTGCAGAAAATACTCATTTAACACAAAGGCTCTTTTAAGAGCCACCTTACATCTAAACACTCAAACTTGTAATTTATCTCCATCTTTCTTTTTTTTTTGTTCGCCGTGCGTGCCCGGGTGCGCGCACCCCGCAACTTTTTTGCAAAAAAAAAGCTACTTTTACACTTTCGGCGTCCTTAATAAACCCCTGAGGAAACCTACGAAATCAAACAGTCTCCACCCTACTCCCTTTCCATGCTCTCCACTATAGTTTTTCACAGTCTAGTGAATAGGGATGCGCGAGCGAGTGCGCGCACCTCGCAACTTTTTTTCACAAGAAAAAAAATTTCTTTTCACGTTCAGGGTCCTTACTGCACCCCCTGAGAAAACCTACCCGGCCAGACAATCTCTACCTTCTCCCCTTTCCAAGTTCTAACCCTTTGTTCTGTACAAAAAATTCACTTGCACAAACAAAATGGCGGTCAACACTTCCTGATTTCCTCCGAATCGAATGTTGACAGACCTTAAACAGCAAATCAGAATTCCGCTCGCGCACAGCCGCAATAGTGCGCGCACCCGTGCGCGCTTACAGATATATAATTGATTTCAACTTTAATTTTCCCAGCAACTACTGGACGGATTTACCCCCTTTAAACAAAAGCGTGATCTGCTAGCCGAACTCTACCTTTCTACCAAATTTCTTTTAAATCCATTCAGTCGTTCGAGCTGTAGCCGTGTCTAAACGTCCTATGGAAAATAACGTGGGAAAAACACGTTTTGGGACCCCCCTTTTATCTCAGCCCCCACTTGACGAATTCCCCCAAAACTTTCACAGAAGGAGCACAGAGGACCGAGCGATCTTCTTTGAGAAATTTGCAAAGATTCGTCCACCGGCGCCAAAGTTATTCTCAATAGAATGTTGCGGATTTCCTATGGAAACTAGGTCCTAACTATAACTACCTACTGGCGACCGCCAGTAGGTAATATATATATATATATATATATTACCTACTGGCGGTCGCCAGTAGGTAGTTATAGTTAGGATTGATTTCCATAGGAAATCTGCAACATTCTATTGGGAATAACTTTGGCGCCGGTGGACGAATCTTTGCAGATTTCTCAAAGAAGATGGCCCGCTCCGCTCTGCTCCTTCCCTGAAAGTTTGGGGGGGATTCGTCAAGCGGGGGCCGAGATAAAAGGGGGTCCCAAAACATGTTTTCCCCATGTTAATTTCCATAGGGCGGTTGGACTCACTTTTAGCCCGAACGGCTGAATGGATTTCCACAAAACTTGGCAACATTGTAGGGACTGGTAGCCTGATGTGCCTTTGCTATGTCTCAAGATATGTGCTCCAGTTGATTTTGAGTAATTTAGGTTCAAAGAAATATATATATCTGGGCGGAGCCTAACCACACATCTGATCTGATTGGCTGTCAGCACTTCATCCAAGAAGTGTTGGCAGCCATCTTGGGACCAATATACATGATAGCACCTCATTAAAAAGCATTGTAGTTAATAGAGGGTTTTAGGACATTAGTTACATTATAAATCATTTGTTGATGGTACCATACTCATTTTAGGAATTGTGGTGTGTTCTAAGGTGATTTTACCATGTGAAAAAGCCTTCTGCTGTGATATCATGAATCATGTTTGAAAGAAAACTAATATCTCATGATTTTCCCACAGTGGTTTGGAAGGGGATCTATAAGCTAAACTGAAAGCATATTTTCTGTAAATTCACATTATCTTTCTCAGTCATGTGAGAATGAAGTCTGACATTCTCAGTAAAACATGTACATCCAACAAGGACAGAGACTGTCAGTTGATTCCTTTGTGTTCTACTGCAGCCTTCTAGAGTGTTCTAAAGAACAACTAGAGCGCTAACAGTCCTACTTATTACAAAGGTATAGCACACCTGAAGCCATCGTGATGGGAATAAAGTGGTAACTCTTAAAACATTTAATTTAAAAAGGAACAAAATGAGGGGGTATATTATGCCGTAGAAAGTATTATTAGTGCTGCAAAAAGAAAAATTAGGGCACATTTTGAGTGACTTCTCAAATCCTCTTCTATTTCATTAAAAAATTCTGACATGCAGTCTCCCAAGATGGCCACCAGAGACAAAAGAGCCCAAATGTAGCCCAAATATCACCCAGATGTAGCCCAAGTATAGCCCAATGACAGAATGTCCCAGAGTGTTCTAAAGAACAACTAGAGCGCTAACAGTCTTACTTAGGACAAAAGTATGGCACACCAGAAGCCATCTTGACTGGAATGAAGTGGTAAGTCTGAAAACATTTAATTTAAAAAGGAACAAAATGAGGGGGTTCATTTTGCCATAGAAAGTATGATTAGTGCTTCAGAAAGAAAAATTAGGGATCATTTTGAGTGACTTCTCAAATCCTCTTCTATTTCATTAAAACAATTCTGACATGCAGACTGAAACATGCACTTTGAATACCAGCAGCAGACTTCCCTGGTGAGCAGTAGCTTTACTACAGTGATCTAATGAGCAACTAGAGTGCTAACATTCAGAATTTATGTCAAATGTGTGACACATCTGAATGCCTTCTTGATGGAACCAAAGTAAACAAGCATTGAAAATGCAATAGATCTCGCCCTCGTTTAAGTTAAAGCCATGCTGTTTGTAATGAGGTGGCTTTTTAGCTTTGCTTTTATTAGTGTTTTTAAACTTTCATGTAAATAACATGCATCTGTATGCATATATGTATATGTATGCATGCATTTATATTTGTATTTATATAGATATACAGATTATATATGTTTATATATGTATGTATATATATATACATACACATACATATATTCACTGAAAAAACCATAGGTTATAGACCATATATAGTTAGGAATTAGCATTTAAAAAACCTTATTTTACTCACACAAAACCATTGAAATTCCATATATAGTTAGTTGCACTAACTATATATCGCGCACCTGCAATCCACTGCTGATGATGTCACATATTACATCATTCATGACATGGTCAGTGACATCACTGATGACATCACTGATGACATCTCAAATGACATCACTGATGACATCACTGATGACAACATCCAGTGACTGTATGTTTGTGTAAAGTTAAAATATATCTTACATATTGAAGAATGAGTGGATGTATAAGTGTCTGGATGAAGGATTTAGTAGGTGCGTGACTGACTGTATGAGTGAGTGATTAAATGTGTCTCACTGAATGCATGGGTTAGTGACTAAACTGTCTTAATTTGTGCATCATTATGTCTGTTGTTCTGTAAACTGCTGCATGTGTTGATCATTAGCTATACGAGAGGCTATATGTGTTATTAATTGCTTGCCCAAGTATTTCTATGGGAGATTGAGTTTGTGTGGGGGTGGCTGAAAGGTGTGTGACTCTATGCATAGATGTGTGAACAGTTTATTCACTAGGTGTATGAGTTCAAGAGTGCATGTGGAAACAGCTACATGGGCAGTTGACTGTGTGCATGAGTGTATTGATGAGTAAATGGATATCTCAATGCTACATGTCATAGTAAGTACATATGTAAAACACAGTACATGTGAGAGTTGGCATATATAAATAACTGTGCATGAGAGCCACCGAATGAGTGAGTGGTTGTATCGATCATTGTGAACTTGTATCAGGGATTGTATAAGAGAGTAAATATGTGTTAGTATATGTTTCAATAAGTAAGGTGTGTTTAACTGTATAGTTGAAGAAATGGAGATGAGATTGTTTCTTTGCATGACTGACTGGGTGTGTGAGTAACTCCATGGATGAGTGGAAGTGTGTGAGTGTCTGTATACACTGAGTGTATCTAAGATTATATTAGAGTCTGAAGAGGTTTATCGTATTAGCACAAGAATGATGTCAAATGAGATGTCATTAGTGATGTCATCAGTGATGTCATTTGAGATGTCATCAGTGATGTCATCAGTGATGTCACTGACCATGTCATGAATGATGTAATATGTGACATCATCAGCAGTGGATTGCAGGTGCGCGATATATAGTTAGTGCAACTAACTATATATGGAATTTCAATGGTTTTGTGTGAGTAAAATAAGGTTTTTTAAATGCTAATTCCTAACTATATATGGTCTATAACCTATGGTTTTTTCAGTGAATTTTCAAGGTTTTTTAAATGCTAATTCCTAACTATATATGGTCTATAACCTATGGTTTTTTCAGTGAATTTCAATGGTTTTTTAATCGCAAATATCATAAGCTGTCGAATGTCAAGTACGTGGTAAGTGAAAACATTTTCGTGTTTATGCACACTGATCTGCTTTGAATGGTGCCCCCCCCCCCTCAATTCTATTAGGAGTACTCTCTCTTTGCAGATAGTGAAAGGTAGTTAACGCAGGTCTTTGCCCCCATTGTAATCCGTCGTGCCTGCTTCTCTCTCCATTTGATTCATTGTTATCCAAGTATTTACTGTTTTAGAATTAGTTCTCTTTGGTTCATTCTCTATTTACAAACAAACACAGAGTCGCAATACTCTGTTTAGTCTTTGCAGATAACGAAAAATCGTGTAAAAAAAAAGAAAAGGAATCGAGCAAAATCAGTAGGCCACTAATGGGATCTCTTTTTGACCTCGCTAAAATAGAAACATTAGGAACAACCCCTCATGACAAATACAAAACTAGTGAGATGAACTGAACTCCACACAATGATGGCTGCAAAACAGCTCGGCTCCGCCACCCACCCCGCCCAAAATAACGATAAAGAACGGCTGCCATGATTGGTTGCGGAATGACCACGACGGAGCTACGAAATGGTGCTGCTCTCATGCTAACCCCAGCTTCAGTCTGAAACATCCAGAAACACTGTAGACTACCAATTCGATCAGTTCCGGTAGCGCCCCAATGTAACCCGGTAGAGAAGAACTAGCCCTCCCCTCTTTGACTGATGGTTCTTGTTGCCTGTCCCTTCTGTTGTCATTTAACAGAACTATTTAGCCTGCTGAAAGGGGTTGTGTTCCGACCGCTGGTTGGTGGAGACATTTTGACTATATTCTGTACCTGCGTTGTCGCGTAATGCGTCATATGACGCGCCGCGTTAGCGCATCCGGAAGTCATCCGGGGCGCGCAGCGCGTAACGTAAGCATAACAAGTCATGTGACTTGTTAATAAAACTTTTCATTGGTTCATTTTACTTTTCTTATTGTAATGATGAAAGGCTTGGTCATATGACCTAAAAATTACGCTTTTCATTACTTCCGAACATTATTTTTTCTTAAATATATGTTATAATGTTCCAGGCTAATGTACTTTCCCGGAAATTTTACAACTGTCCTGCAAGTAAAATATATTCTTTTTTCGAGAAAAAGAGCGTTTCTTCGTCCCATGACGGAGCCGTTGAGCAAAAGAGGGTCGACCTGCTGTCTTAGTCGCCGATACGCCTGAATATGAGATTCTTATCGATCACTTTATGTTGCAGGAATAGAAAACACAACAGCCCTTGACCATTTATCTTTACTGCGTTCCTTCGTATTATACCTTTTACCCTTCATGTAATTGGTCTGCTTTATTTCACTTGCCTTTTAATGATTCTAAAACAGTGACTATTATTAAAAACTTTACCAATGTATATACTACTACCATGTTTTCTTTTAAAAACCTTTATTGTGAAAATTTCATTATACAAATACGAGCCTATAACCACGTGGGCCGGCCACGGAGCAAACTGTAATCGTATATGATGAATAGACATTTACACTGTAGAGGAACGTAACGGGCGGGCCATTAGGTTGCAAGAACTAAGGTGTCTAACAGTTACGGAATCGGTGGACGTACATTTTATAATTAAAATACGACAGGGCCAGTTACAATAAAATTATCTAGATATACATTTGCGGGCAAGTACCATGGGTGACGTTAATTCGAACTTTCAACAATACAGTAATCAATAACACATCAGAACTTAATATCAATAGGGATGTCGAAATATTCAATCAATTCTCGTCCCCGCCCGCCATGTGCTTCAAAACTGCATACGTATCTCGTGATTTCAAGGTTCTGCAACCAGTACACAACAAGGAGTTACGAGTCCCATTTATTCTGGCGCCATTTTGGGCGAGGACGGGCAGGTCCAGGATATAGTCAAAATGTCTCTACCAACCATCGACTATGATGATGTTCATATGCTGTATTTATTAGAGTAACACTCATCTGTCCACATGAAATTAATTTGCCACAATCTAAACATGTCATTTTAATCTTTCCAAAGTTCTTCTAAATATTTGGGACCGTTTCCCTTGCCTCTGAAGCTCTCAGTGCCACTTCTTTGATGAATGTACTAGCAGATCAGGGGTTCTCCTCCAAATCTCTCTTTTATGCAGCACTATAATTAATTGGTGCCACCTCTCCATATGACGATGCATGGTATAGTTACCACAACTATATTTTTTTTCGGTTCCTCTGGAGAGTTCATCGTGGCAGATGAAGCGTGTAACGTACCGGGCATTTACCTTTTTTTGCATGTACAGGAAAGGAAAAAAAAATCGAGCGTCCGAGTTCTAAGGTGTCCCAGGGCCATTTTGGTGGACCAGGCCCAAATCCAAAGAACAGCTATCTCACAGGCTAATGGGGCGACCCACGCCGAGTTTCAGCATTGTAGGATGACCACACAAGTACAGCAACTTGCTAGACATCACCTCGGTGCCATCCGGATCTCGGCGCCCCACTGCAGATGAAGTGCCTCTCAACTATGAAACCACCACGGTGACATCCGGATCTTGGCGCGTTGTGCTGCCTTTGGCCTATTCGCACATCGGTCCGCTACTGACGCCATCTCACAGGCTAATGGGGCGACCCACGCCGAGTTTCAGCATTGTAGGATGACCACACCAGTACAGCAACTTGCTAGACATCACCTCGGTGCCATCCGGATCTCGGCGCCCCACTGCAGATGAAGTGCCTCTCAACTATGAAACCACCACGGTGACATCCGGATCTTGGCACGTTGTGCTGCCTTCGGCCTATTCGCACATCGGTCCGCTACTGACGCCATCTCACAGGCTAATGGGGCGACCCACGCCGAGTTTCAGCATTGTAGGATGACCACACCAACTTGCTAGACATCACCTCAGTGCCATCCGAATCTTGGCATCTCAACGCCTAGTGGTATCTTCCATACAAAAAATATTGTTACGCTGCCTTTGGCCCCATTCGCACATCAGTCCGCAACTTAGACATCACCTCGGTGCCATCCGGATCTTGGCATCTCAGCGCCTTGTGGTGTCAGTCAGAAAATATTGTTGTGCTGCCTTCGGCCTATTCGCACATCGGTCCGCTACTGACGCCATCTCACAGGCCAACGGGGCGCCCCACGCCGACTTTCAGCATTGTAGGATGGCCACACCAGTGCGGCAACTTGCTACACACCACCTCGGTGCCATCCGGATCTTGGCATCTCAGCGCCTTGTGGTGTCTTCTACTCCGGAAATATAGTAGAAAATATTGTTGCGCTGCCTTTGGCCCCATTCACACATCAGTCCGCTACTGACACCATCTCACAGGCCAACGGGGCGCCCCACGCCGACTTTCAACATTGTAGGATGGCCACAGAAGTGCGACAACTTACTAGACACCACCTCGGTGCCATCCGGATCTTGGCGCGTTGTGCTGCCTTCGGCCTATTCGCACATCGGTCCGCTACTGACGCAAACTCACAGGCCAACGGGGCGCCCCACGCCGACTTTCAGCATTGTAGGATGGCCACACCAGTGCGGCAACTTCCTACACACCACCTCGGTGCCATCCGGATCTTGGCGCGTAGTGAAGCTGCAGCAGCTGCAAATAAGCTTCAGACAGTGTTACAACCGCTGCTCAGAACTCTCAACTATGACACCACCTCGGTGCCATCCGGATCTTAGCGCGTTGTATTGCCTTCGGCCTATTCGCACATCGGTCCGCTACTGACGCCGCCTCACGTGCCAACGTATTTTCTCCGCATTTTATACCCTATGCCGCATAACAGGTCATGTGACTTGTTTATAAAACTTTTCATTGGTTCATTTTACTTTTGGTTTCCTAATGATGGAAGGCTTGATCATATGACCTAAAAACAACACTTTTCATTGGATGAAAACTTTTTTTTTTCCCAAACGATGAAAGCCCCACCTTGTTTCTGGATGTTTCAGACTAAACTGGCGTCACCATGAGAGCACCACCATCTCGTAGCTCCGTCGTGGTCATTCCGCGAGCAATCATGGCAGCCGCTCCCCACCAGAAGCCTGCAGGACTCGGGGCCCCCAAAACTTTTGATGAATTCTCAAGGCGGAGGGGACGCTTTCGAGAATGGGGTCCAAGACCTAGCAGACAAGCGTCCGATTTCCAAGGTGTCCCAGGGCCATTTCAGTGGACCAGGCCCAAAAAGGAAACAGCCTGCCGCCATTTTGAGAGTCCTGTGACAGCCGCCTATCGCTGCACCGCAAGAGTGGGCGCAACTCAGCTGAATGGCGGATTTTGACACAGTGGACCAAAAGCGGACGGAATGGCAACTGAAACGGTAAAGGGGCGCCCCACTAAAACAGATGAGACTCCACCTGGAGAGGCCCGTTCACGCCGCCTCCCCCGGGGCGCTCCACGCCGTTATTCGGAGCAGCATTGTAGGATACCAAAACCAGTGCGGCAACTTACTGGACATCACCTTGGTGCCATCGTTCTGCTGCCTTGGAACTATTCGCACAACAGTTTGCTACTGATGACCCACCCCCGCGACGCCCCACGCCGTTATTTGCTGGGTGGCAACTTACTAGACATCACTTTCGCGTCATCTAGATTTCGGCGCGTTCTGCTGCCTTGGAACTATTCGCACAACAGTTTGCTACTGATGACCCACCCCCCGCGACGCCCCACGCCGGAAATCTGGACGTTGTGCTGCGTTGGGACTATTCGCACAGCCGACCGCTACTTCGTTGTTTTTCTCTAAAAATGTTTATATGTTATTACTATTTTTGTTTTCTTGTATATATTTATAAATTATTAAAGTTTTATAATCTTACTACTTTGTCGGAGTGCTATATATTTTTAATGTGACACATAATTGTAAAAACGTTGATGTACAAAGAGTCATCCCTGGAATCTTCCGCTTCACGCTCGGTCCCCTCCCCAATCACAATACAGGATGGTTTTCAGATAATAGCAACGCTTCTGCTGTGACGGATCTCATCGAGTGTGGGCCTTGATCTACTATAACTCCTTTGAAGACGGGTGATTCTTTACAGCTGTGGCCATAAACTACATCTGCAGGGCTAGCTGATAGCCTAGGACCGGCCTGGACAATCGGACACAGAGGAAAAGGAGTGTCAGAGGGTGCGGTAGTGAATAGGGCGAAAGGGAGGTGTCGGGCGGGCACAGGGTGTGATTCTCAGGGAAGAACAGCGCAGATGGGGGGAGGTTTATTACCCATGCATAAAACAGAGAGCGGGGGTGACCACTGCCTGGGGGAGATGCTTGCGAGGGTGGGGAGCCATGCTAAGGATCGACAGCGTGCACAGAGTGGATCTGGTCAAGGCATCTAAAATGGCTGCCGTGCACGACAAAAGTGTGGCATTTGAAAAAAGACAAGATGGCGCACACAATGTTTTTCAACAATTCCTGATTTCCTTCGAATCGAACGTTAACAGACGTTGGGGCATATTACCAAAGTTAAGCGATATTTATCCCTAACGATGCATTGCAAAGATTTTTTTACCGTCAGAAATTATCGCAGATAAACCTTGCTATTATCAAGGTTTATCGCAAATACGATAAAAAACGAGCGCAATGCATTAATATCGCTGAAAACTCCGCGATATTCATGCATTACCGAGCTAATGCTCTTAGCCATGTTATCCACCTCCCATTGGATAACATGGCTAAGAACTGCTCAGGGCAGCTGTTACTTTTTGGAGATATTCGCGCTTATCTCGAATATTTCCAAAAGTTGATAATAGGAGATAGCGATGTTAGCGACTGTTTCCAGTCGCTAACATCTTGGCATGCCCACTTTGCATGTCATTAGTGATAAATATCACTCACATGCAAAGTGGGACCCAAGATGGTCGCTATCTCCTACTAGCCGTCGCTAACTGGTGTTAGCAACAGCTAGGTAATACAGATATAATTTTATCTCCGCGAAGCGGAGCGCTGTTACAGATATATATCTTGTTTTTGAACGTTAATTTCTCAAAATGCACTGAAGCACATATATTGAGACATAGCAAAGGCACATCGGGCTACCAGTCCCTAATATTTTACCAAGTTTCGTGCAAATCCATTCAGCCGTTCGATTATTATTATTATTTTTTTTTTTTTGCCCCGCGGGGCCCTTTTAAAACCTCCACATCAAACCTAGGGGGTCAGCGAGGATCTACTATGCCCCCTTATGGTCATCAGCCGTTCGATTATTATTATTATTTTTTTTTTTTGCCCCGCGGGGCCCTATTAAAACCTCCACATCAAACCTAGGGGGTCAGCGAGGATCTACTATGCCCCCTTATGGTCATTTGCCCCTTCGCTTTGGCCTCCTCTTGTCTCTCGATCCTACCGAGAGACAAGATGGCGGCCGCTACGTACTGTTTGGAATGTTTACAGACACCGGAGAGCCAATCAGCTTCGCTTCGCAAAGCTCCGTAACGCGAAAAGTACGCGAAGCGGTGCGCTGTTACAGATATATATCTTTTTTTGAACGTTAATTTCTCAAAATCCACTGAAGCACATATATTGAGACCTAGCAAAGGCACATCGGGCTACCAGTCCCTACTATTTTGCCAAGTTTCGTGCAAATCCATTCAGCCGTTCGATTATTATTATTATTATTTTTTTTTGCCCCGCGGGGCCCTTTTAAAACCTCCACATCAAACCTAGGGGGTCAGCGAGGATCTACTATGCCCCCTTATAGTTATTTCCCCCTTTGTTTTGACCTCCTCTTGTCTCTCGATCCTACCGAGAGACAAGATGGCGGCCGCTACGGACTGTTTGGAATGTTGACAGACGCCGGAGAACCAATCAGCTTCGCTTCACAAAGCTCCGTTGCGCGAAAAGTCCGCGAACCAGAGCGCTAACCGGTCCGCTGTTACAGATATATATCTTTTTTTAAACGTTAATTTCTCAAAATCCACTGGAGCACATATATTGAGACCTACAAAAGGCACATCGGGCTACCAGTCCCTACAATTTTGCCAAGTTTCGTGCAAATCCATTCAGCCGTTCGGGCTAAAAGTGAGGCCAACCGCCCTATGGAAAACTCAATGTTAAAAACACGTTTTGGGACCCCCCTTTTTTCTCGGCCCCCACTGGACGAACCCCCCCCAAATTTTCAAGGGCTGCTCAGAAACAAAATGTGCCATTTTCCTGAAAATTTCAGCCAATTCCGTCCACAAACGCCAAAGTTATTAGACATAGAATTTTCAAAAAACCCATAGAGAAAAAATCCTAACTATATATACCTACTGGCGACCGCCAGTAGGTAATATAAATGCATATATATGCATATATATCTGTGTATATGTGTGCGTGTAGAGAGAGGTAGACAGGTAGAGGTGTAGAGGTAGAGAGGTAGAGGTAGAGAGGTAGCGGTAGAGAGGTAGAGACTAGTAGAGAGAGAAGTAGAGAGAGGTAGAGAGTAGAGAGTGAGTAATAGAGAGTAGAGGGTGAGTAGTAGAGAGTAGTAGAGAGCAGTAGAGAGAGTAGCAGAGAGTGAGTAGTAGAGAATAGTAGAGTGAATAGTAGAGTGAGTAGTAGAGAGTAGTAGAGAGTGAGTAGTAGAGAGTAGTAGAGAGTAAGTAGTAGAGTGAGTAGTAGAGAGCAGTAGAGAGTGAGTAGTAGAGAGTAGTAAAGAGTGATTAGTAGAAAGTAGTAGAGAGTGAGTAGTAGAGAGTAGTAGAGAGTGAGAGAGAGAATAGTAGAGAGTAGTAGAGAGTGAGTAGTAGAGTGAGTAGTAGAGACTAGTAGAGAGAGAGTAGTAGAGAGTGAGTAGTAGAGAGTAGTAGAGAGTGAGTAGTAGAGTGAGTAGTAGAGAGTGAGTAGTAGAGAGAGAGTAGTAGAGAGTGAGTAGTAGAGAGTAGTAGAGAGTGAGAAGTAGAGAGTGAGTAGTAGAGAGTAGTAGAGAGTGAGTAGTAAAGAGTGAGTAGTAGAGAGAGAGTAGTAGAGAGTGAGTAGTAGAGAGTAGTAGATAGTGAGTAGTAGGGAATGAGTAGTAGAGAGAGAGTAGTAGAGAGTAGTAGAGTAGTAGAGAATGAGTAGTAGAGAGTGAGTATTTGAGAGTAGTGGAGTAGGAGAGAGTAAGTAGTAGAGAGTAGTGGAGAATATTCCAAAGTTTGGCACAGCACCACTTGCACAATAAGTCCAATCATATCATATCAATTAGAGTCCTTATTGAAGCGCTGAATCTTGGTGTATATTCAAATGCTTTTTTTTCCCTTAAGTTTATGTACCACAGCCAGCCGAAACGTTTCGTTCTGTACAACAGAACTTCTTCAGGGCGTTCTTATTTCCTTCAAGTTATGTCGGTATCCTGTTGTCATATAACTAGATATTTCTTCCAAATGTTAGTCGAGACGTAGGTACATTCTTATTCAAAGTGACTAGGTATCAATTTTACCCACACAATTCGGGCAGACTTGAGTAATTTATAGCATCCTCAAAGTCAGTCTTTCAAAAATTCCAAAGTATAGGACATGATAATCCAAATCCAAATGTTTCTCAAGCAAAGTCATTTTCAATCATTCGGAATATCGGTGTTTGGGCAGATATGACCCAGGGACCCCCAGTATGCAACGGGAATTAGTCCCCCCTCTGCAAACGCGCCAGTGGCCTGCGTTGCAGAGAGGTGTAAAAAGGGGCATAGCCTCATTACACCTCTGTGCAATGCAGCCCCCTGGCGCATACTGGAGGTTCCAGGTGGGCTAGTTGGCCCCCAGGGACCCCTAGTATGCAAGGGGAATTAGTTCCCCCACTTCAAATATGCACGGGGCTGCCTTGCAGAGAGGTGTAAAAAAGGGTGTGGCCTCATTACACCTCTCTGCAATGCAGCCCCCTGGCACATACTGGAGTCCCCTGGTGGGCTAGTTGGCCCCCAGGGACCCCCAGTATGCAAGGGGAATTAGTTCCCCTTCAGCAAACGCGGCAGGGGGCTGCGTTGCAGAGAGGTGTAACAAGCCTCATTACACCTCTGCAATGCAGCCCCCTGGCGCATACTGGAGGTTCCAGGTGGACTAGTTGGCCCCCAGGGGCCCCCAGTATACAAGGGGAATTAGTTCCCCCTCTTCAAACATGCACGGGGGCTGCATTGCAGAGAGGTGTATAAAGGGGCGTGGCTTCATTACACCTCTCTGCAATGCAGTCCCCTGGCGCATTCTGGAGATTCTTGGTGGGCTTTCAGGTCTTATATAGTTTGGAATTAGCATTAAAAGAACCTTTGAAATTCACTGAAAAAAAACATAGGTTTCAGGCCTTATATAGTTAGGAATTAGCATTTAAAAAACGTATGAAATTCACTGAACAAACCATAGGTTTCACACCAGTTATAGTTAGGAATTAGCATTTAAAAAACTATTAAATTCATTGAAAAAACCATAGGTTTGACACCAGTTATAGTTAGCTGGAAATTTTACTGACATAAAACCATTGAAATTCCCACGTTACAGTTAGTTGGACTCACTATAACTTGCGCGCCTGCAATGCACTGCTGATGACGTCACATATTACATCACTCATGACATGGTCAGTGACATCACTCATGACATCACTGATGACACCATCCTTGTGACAGAGTGACAGAGTGACAGACCTCCTTTCAGTGTAATGTAACCCTTGAAACACATATTCAAAAATAGAAACTAACATTTTCAAAAAAATAGAGATACCCATACCAGTTACAAAAACCAATTCAGTAATACCACCATCTATATACACATCCACTCATTCACCAACAGTTCTATATAGTCACTCATACTCATCATATGTAGTGAAACACCTATACATCCTGTTACACACCGACAGTCATCCAAAAGTTACTCACACACATAATCACACATGCAAATAAACTATTGAACACCCATTTATTTGCATATACAGCTATACACACACTACCACCTTACTTCTAAGGAAACTTACACATACTTACTCTCTTAAACAATCACTTATAGAAACACATACTTATTTAAACAAGAACTCTTTCAATCTCTCACTCTCACATATACTCACTTATATACATCAATACTCACATATACTAGATTAAAACATATGTAGTTACTGATAAAGACACTAGTGAGACAGTCATTCACTCACTAACACACACATATACACACTCATCCACCCATACAGTCCTGCACATATGCTGTCTTCAAAACACATACAAACAGTGAGTCATTCATTGATGCATCTATGTGCTAAGTAACACCCCCACCAAACCATACAGACACTCATAATGATACTAAAAAAAAATCTAATAACCCATATACACACAAATGTAGCTACTCACCAACCCATGCAGCCACTTATACACAAAGTGAAACACTGATACAAACATTTAAATATTTAAACAATACTCGCTAATATATGTATTCACTAAGATACACTTAATAAGCCAGTGAACCAATCAATTTTTTTTTTTAAAACATCCATTAAGACACTTATTTAAACATTTATTCTTCCATCGACCTTTACATATACATATATAAAACATATTTATTTTTCAGAAAGACACACATTCACTGGATGGTGTCATCAGTGATGTCATGAGTGATGTCACTGACCATGTCTTGAGTGATGTAATATGTGGCGTCATCAGCAGTGCATTGCAGGCGCGCAAGTTATAGTGAGTCCAACTAACTATAACGTGGGAATTTCAATGGTTTTATGTCAGTAAAATTTCCAGCTAACTATAACTGGTGTCAAACCTATGGTTTTTTCAGTGAATTTAATAGTTTTTTAAATGCTAATTCCTAACTATAACTGGTGTGAAACCTATGGTTTTTTCAGTGAATATATATATATAGATATATATATATATATATTCACTGAAAAAACCATAGGTTATAGACCATATATAGTTAGGAATTAGCATTTACAAAACCTTGAAAATTCACTGAAAAAACCATAGGTTATAGACCATATATAGTTAGGATTAGCATTTAAAAAACCTTATTTTACTCACACAAAACCATTGAAATTCCATATATAGTTAGTTGTACTAACTATATATCACGCACCCGCAATCCACTGCTGATGATGTCACATATTACATCATTCATGACATGGTCAGTGACATCACTGATGACATCACTGAAGACATCTCAAATGACATCACTGATGACATCACTGATGACATCTCAAATGACATCACTGATGACATCACTGATGACAACATCCAGTGACTGTATTTTTCTGTAAAGTTAAAATATGTCTTACATATTTATGAATGAGTCGATGTATAAGTGTCTGGACGAAGGATTTAGTAGGTGCATGACTGAATGTATGAGTGAGTGATTAAATGTGTCTCACTGAGTGCATGGGTTAGTGACTAAACTGTCTTAATTTGTGCATCATTATGTCTGTTGTTCTGTAAACTGCTGCATGTGTTGATCAGTAGCTATATGAGTAACTATATGGGTTATTGATTGGTTGCCCAAGCATTTGTATGGGAGACTGAGTGTGTGTGTGGGTGGCTGGGAAGTGTATGACTCTGTGCATAGATGTATGGGTTCAAAAGTGCATGTTGGAAACAGCTGTATGGGCGGTTGACTGTGTGCATGACTGTATTGGTGAGTGAATAGATATCTCAGTGCTACATGTCAAATTAAGTACATATGTAAAATACAGTACATGTGAGAGTTGACATATATAAATAACTGTGCATAAGAGCCAGTGAATGTGTGAGTGGCTGTATGGATCATTGTGAACTTGTATCCAGGATTGTATAAGTGAGTAAATATGTTTTAGTATATGTTTGAATAAGTAAGGTGTGTTTAACTGTATAGTTAAGGAAATGGAGGTGTGATTGATTGTTTGCATGACTGTCTAGGTGTGTGTGTAACTTCATGGATGAGTGACAATCTGTGAGTCTGTGTTTACACTGAGTGTATCTAAGGTTATATTAGAGTCTGAAGAGGTTCATCGTATTATCACATGAATGATTTTATCAGTGATGTCATCAGTAATGTCATTTGAGATGTCATCAGTGATGTCATCAGTGATGTCATTTGAGATGTCATCAGTGATGTCATCAGTGATGTCATTTGAGATGTCATCAGTGATGTCACTGACCATGTCATGAATGATGTAATATGTGACATCATCAGCAGTGGATTGCGGGTGCGTGATATATAGTTAGTACAACTAACTATATATGGAATTTCAATGGTTTTGTGTGAGTAAAATAAGGTTTTTTAAATGCTAATCCCTAACTATATATGGTCTATAACCTATGGTTTTTTCAGTGAATTTTCAAGGTTTTGTAAATGCTAATTCCTAACTATATATGGTCTATAACCTATGGTTTTTTCAGTGAATTTCATTGGTTTTTTAATAGCTAATATCAAAACCTTTACAATGTATTATTCTTTAAATAGAAAAATATTTTTTACATTTTTTTTATACAATTTTTTTTTTATTATTTTTTTTGTTTCGCTCCCGGTACGCGAACCGGTTAGCTTCCCGTTAGCTCAATCCGGAGGCGCGACCCGGTCCGCGAACCGGTAAACGTTCCTTTTGCGCACCTCTCGCGTTAAAAAACAACATCGTGACGCGTCGCGTCAGCATGACGTTTCGCGTTCTCGCGTAATACGTCATATTACGTGCTACGTTCGCGTACCCGGAAGCGCAGCGGTACGCGAACCGGAAGCGATCCGCGGCGCGGCGCCGACCGCGTAAGGTAAACACAGCAGGTCATGTGACTCGGTAATAACACTTTTCATTGGTTCATTTCACTTTTGGTTTCCTAATGATGTAATACTAGGTCATGTGATCTAAAATGAACACTTTTCATTGGTTTAGAACTTTTGCTTTTCCCAAATGATGAAAACCCCTCCTTCTTTCCTCACTCTGACTTTCATCTTGGTGAGAGAAAGACCCTTTATTTAGAGTTTGACATGGCTTCATTAGTAGCTTCAGCTGGTGCTAACCCACCACCTCCACCAAATCCAAGAAAGAGAGGACCACCTGCAGAAGTAATTTTGCAAGAAGAGGAAGAACAGGAAGAGGAGGAAGAGGAGGAAGAGCCAAGGTTTTTGCCAGAGGAGCCCAGGAGGTACAATCGAAAGGAGAATTACATCTGGCAATTCTATAGAATTCCTGAGGGGCAAAAAAAAGTGAATGCACGCTACGTGTTTTGCCGTATATGCGGTGATAGATTGTCAAGGGGAACTGATAAAAAATACAGTTACGGCAATCACACTATGCATCGGCATATGAGTAGGTGGCACCCAAATAATTATAGTGCTGCCCAGCTACGTGACGAGCAACAAAATCCCCTCCCAATGGCAAGAAGATCGGTTGTTCCAGAGGTGTCGGGACCAGAGGCGAGGGAGATGATCGCAAACATCCAAATGTTGTTTGGGCACGTAAAGCAAGTGTGCGTGGAATGTGGCAATTTCATCTGCTACAGGGAAAGTAGCATCACTTTGATTTTACGAGCTATTCAAAATCATGTTAATGTTTGTCCGAGACGCCCCAAAAAATAAATTCTTTTTTTTTTGTTGCTCCTGTTGAGCCCTTTATAATGGATCGTTTTTGTTTCCCCCCCCCAAAAAAAACCCAAAAATTTTTAAAAACGTTCAGAAAATACAAAAAAAGTAAAAAAATGTTCAAAAAATACTCAAAAAAATATAAAACAACAAAAACATAAAAAAAAAAGTTCTTTTCAGAACTACCTCCCCATTATAAAAAAATTGGTAGAATATTTAGAACTCTGCCAACCTCTATTTCTCTTAGTTCGCTCCCCGGAGCGCTACCCGGTACGCGTACCGGAAGCTAACCAAAAAAAAAATTTTTTTAAAAAAGAACAGTAAGTATAAGGTAAGCAAACAGACAGTTATGTGAAAAGAAAGACAGCGTTAGGGAGTAAACAAGAGATACTGTTACCTACAATCCACTGCTGATGATGTCACATATTACATCATTCATGACATGGTCAGTAACATCAACAGCAGTGGATTGTAGGTAACAGTATCCTTAGTTTACTCCCTATAGCTGTCTTTCTTTTAACATAACTGTCTGTTTCCTTCCCTTATAGTTACTGTTCTTTTTTTTAAAAATTTTTTTTGATCAGTCATAAACAGTGACATTAATAGAAACAGAGAGAGTGAACAAGAGTGAAGAACTATGGTCCTCCTCAGCCACCCTCAGAAAACCAAGGGGGTCAAGATACATCTACCGTGCCCCCTTCTACCCATTCTGAACATTATTTGCCCTCCATCTTGTATCTTGATTCGACCGAAACACAAAATGGTGGACTCCCATAACGCTGCTGGTTTGCGAACCGGGCCACTTCCCGGGAAGCGGTCCAAAAAAAAAGGTGGGAAAGTAATTCACAGACACTAAGAGTAATAGAGATGGAGTGAGTGAACAAGACTGAGGAACTATGAGAACAGAGGGACTGAGAAAAAGAGTGGAAGGAGTTGAGTAAGTAGGTAATAGAGAAAGGAATGAGGAAAGTAGCAAAGGCAGGAAACTGAGGATTAAAGAAGTGAAGCAGTGGATCTAATAGTAGGTGAATGTGATAGAAATGTAACGAAAAGAGTACAACTATTTACCTTATAATTGCCGTTAAATTAATCACATTTTATTTTTATACTTTCAATCTGTGAAAGAGAGAACCAACATTTGAAAAATATTAAAACATGTATTTAAAAATTACAAAAGACAAGGGAAAATATTGAAGGACAAATAGTTTTTCAACAACTTTGACACTGACAGAAGCTTCTGCTTCTCCAGGTCCCCTACACAATCCTAAAGATATACATTTTAAACTAACAGTATCTTGATGCAGATGAAGTGAGGCCTATCTTAAAACATGGTGCATCTTTTGCATTGCTCTTGTTTCAGAAAAGTGTCGCTTCAGGATGCCAATAACATGTCTCCTATCCAGAGATTTGTTTGAGGTGAGGCCTACTCAGAGTTCAAGATGAGATTTACACTTGTTGAAGTGTACAGAGGAGATAATATCTGTGAAAGTCTACCAATGAAGTGAGTCATGTCCACTGCACTCTTCAACAAAGTAGAAACCTCCTATGTTTCCCTGGACAGACCTAAACTTGATCTGCACAATGTGATTCATAATGATAGGAAACACAGGTGATGTAATTGAAATATGTGCAATTTATTTTGCTCATTTCACAATCACATCACTTGTGTTTCCTTTGCTTAGGTATCTCATTGTGCAGATGTAGTCCAGCATATGAAAGAATACGTAGAAGTGCAGCACTGCATGCAATAAATTTAACACTTACAGAAAACTCACCTTCTCCATGCCTCCTACACAGTTCTACATATACATCATAAATGCAAACAGTACAGAATTAATTATACATGTTAAATGGTTTATTTTTGCTGTTCTCAGAATGTATCAAAATTCACTAAAAACAGTGACTTGAAGGTATTCATCATGTAACAGCGGGGAAAAAAAAACACAATCAAAATGATTGTGTTTAAAAAACCCATACAATATCAGAAATCAAAATTCAGAACTCCGTAAAGTTAACTTACTTTCCATGACGTCCAAGGATGTCCTATGAACAGCTTACACTCTTTTGTGCTGTTATTACTTTCAGCCCGCCACTTTCTGAAAGAAAACCTCCATCGTTTTTAAAAACACGTTACATGCAATAAATGACTTCTTGCTCTCTACCACTATTTTCCACAAGGCCAAATCTAGTCAGAGCTATTTATAACTCTTGGATTTCTTGTAAGCCAATCCCATCATTTGGCATTTCCGCAACTTTCACAATTAAAATGTTGAAGATCATTTTCACAATCCTGGAATAGTAATATCTTCTCCTTCTTGCTCAGTCATGTTCTACATTTCCTATGACACTGATACTGCTTAATATGAAGCAGACTTACACTACCTCTATGAGTACTACAATTATTTAATTCTCTACATCACTTTTAATCACAAAGCAATGTAAAACAGTAGACAGCATTGCAGACTTACATTCCCTCTACTCCATGTTTTGATTGGCTGCTTCAATTAGCTTATAAAAAGAAACAGTTTTTCTGAACTCATTCAAAGTGCACATATATCTCCATGATGTCCAGTCCTATGATTAGAAGTTATGTCTCTGAACTACACTTATCCTCAAGGCCAAATTGTGTAGGAGCCATTAGAACTTCTTGAAATTCCACAGAGCACATCCCGAGATTATTTCCCTAAAATTTTGGTTTTAAAAACACCAGGTAAGAGTTTTTAAGGTCATACGGCAATTTTTTTTTTGAAAACTAAAACAGAATCATTGCAGAATGACCAGCCATTTGTAGACTTTAAATAAGCTGTGTAATGTCCTGATGTTATTGAAGGGCCTTCATGATATATAATTGCTGTAGTTACAAAAGTCCTTCCTGATATTGACAACTGCGAAGCTACAAAAATTTTTATTAAAGTTGTCAATTTTGTTCCATCAGTCCTACATCGTTGGAACATTAAAATGACGTACTGGCCATATGTTCGTATAAATAATGTGGACATCATTTCAGATTTACATTGGCTACACTCCATGTTGTGATTAGCAGCTTTTACTAGCTTATTAAAGGAGACTGATTTACTGTCTGGCAAAGTTAAATATATAAATCTTTCTGAGTCTACACTAGTAGTACTTGATACCATACAGTTCTCGCAGTCATGCTGCCATTGATAAGAAAGCCCAAACAGCTGATCTACATCTACACCTTCAGCATGTAATACATCAAGCATATACATTAAAAACTCCTGACAATCTTGCTGAATATTTTGAGAGAATTGTGTTTGGCCTGAACATCTATCTAACAGATTTCGAATTTCAGACACACTTTCTATGTTTCTTCTATCAGTGGTACATTTCTCTAACACAGAATTTAACAAACTGCAAAATCTTTGATCAGAATTGACCACAATCTCTTCTTTTACATTTTTTAGAGAAAACAAAACATTAATTACTACATTAGCATAGCAGTTGACACCAGAACTGTTTTCAAACTGAAAACCAACAACATCTTCAACAGAATCCTCTTTGTTTCTGCTTGTAATTTTAGGTTCATTCACTTTTTGTCTTTTTGCTACAACCTCCCCAGTATTGTTCTCATTTCTTCGTTTCCGGCCTACCAGACGTTTCTCAAACAAAGGAAACTGAGGCAAATGTGGCGCATACTCTCTTCTTAACCTATTGTATTCCTTAACACAATCTAGATCTGCACAAATGTTTGTGACATCACACTCAATCAAGTACAATCCCGATAAAGTTCTAACTCGTGACAATGCCACATATGCCATACCCTCCTTGAACACAGAACTGCCAATATTCACCAATGCACTGTCTACACTTAAACCTTGCGATTTATGGATTGTCACCGCATATGCCAAGCAAACAGGGAACTGCTTACGGCGAACATATAAGTCTTTTACAAGCAAAAATCTAGCAGAACAACGAGCAATTAGCTGTACTTCCTCAATGCCATCAAATTTAATTTTTAAAAATTCAATTCCATCTCTATTTCTGTATTTCACAAAATCAACAACATTACCCATTGATCCATTTACCAGACCTCTTTCAACATGTAAATTCCTTCTTAAAATTATACGGCAGTTCAAGCACACATTCAGAGTATTTTCAAAACCTGCAGTTTTAGATATACTCTTCTCTAATGAATCCAATTTAGTTTTCAGATTCTCAGACAAAATAATTGTTGATCCCATATGCTCTACTCTATCAATAGCTTCCAGTTTCACAATCTCTTGCTTTTCTAAATGCAACATTTTGTTGTTAAATTTGGCACATTCTGCAAGAGTTGGCATCAAACATATTCCAGATTTCTTTTCAGTAATTTTCTGAAAAATATTCTCAGGCACAACATCTTGTTCTGGATATAAATTTGACAGTAATCGTGCATTTAAAACTTCTTTCCCATGCTCAGTCACTTTTCCAATTCTAACATCTTGTAGAATAGTCTTGTAAACTTCATCCTTCGCCTGACGCATATTTTCATGCAGTTCAGCATAATTGAAGTTTAACCATATATTGACGTTGCCAATGCTGCCTAGGCACTTCCTGGTATCTTCATGCGTGAGCATTTTGAACAAAGGTTGCCCTTTCACTGGTGTCAGCTGCAGAAGATCTCCGAAAACAATGATGTGTTTGCCACCAAATAACACATCATACTCTGTTTTGAGAACTTCTTGCATCCTCAAATGCACAAAGGCAAGCATGACATTGGAAACCATGCTTACTTCGTCAATGATAAGAAGTTTCATTTTCCTCAAGATTCTTGAAACTTCAAAACAAGCATCTCCAGATAGCTTGTGATATTCTAATTTGTTGTCATGCTCCACTGGCAGCATCAGTAAACGATGTAAAGTAATCCCTTTAATATTATGTGCTGCCAGTCCAGTTGGAGCAGTGACAACACAAGACAGCGATGACTCTGTCCTTTCCTGCAAATAGCATGAAATTGCTTTAATGAGGAAACTTTTTCCAGTTCCCGCTTCTCCACTCACGTACAGTCGGACAGGCTTCAACGACGTACATGAGCACTCTTTCTTATCATGACTTAATCCATGATCAATTTGCATGGTAACTTCGTCATATATTTTCCTCTGCTCAACGTTGAGTTGCCTTTCCAACTCTTCTAAGTTAACCGCATCCTCTTGAGCATGTGCCATGGCTCTTTCCACTTCATTCATAGCAGTGGCAGCTTCATTTTCAATAAGAGGTCCTCCTAGTGGATCCTGACTCAATGAAGCAGAACTCTGACTGTCCTGAGAACTGTCTCTGGCAATCTCGGCTGCAATCGTTGCTTCCTGCTCAATTTCCGCATTCAACATTTCTACATATTTGGGAAAAGCAGGACATTCTATGGTCTCCTTGGCGGCATTGAAAGAGTCTTCGTAACAGAGGAAATCTCCAAGCAGTTCCTCTTCTGCACGCCAAGGCTTGAAAAGTTGCAAAAGTGCTAAATAGAAAAACTCCTTTTTTTCAGGAGATTCGCCACTCAATTTTCGATGGTTTATCAAGTGGCATTTTCTTTGCTTGACCAGACATCCCTCACTTCCTATTACAGCATACACTCCTTTCTCAGTATCTTCTTTGATGTTCCTCTTGAATATGTAATTTTGCAGAACCTCATACAGACAAACATTCTCTAGGTGACTGCTTCGATTTGGATAATATGTATCTAACATGTTTGTCTTCAAAATGTCGGTACTGTTTGGCTCCTTTTCCGCCAAATACTCAATTTCCCGCACAGGTTTGAGAACTCGATTACGCGTTGCAGCAAGACCAAGACTCGCCCAAACGATACTCCTGGACTTGGCATAGAGACTTGCTGAAGACAACCGGTCAGAACATTCGTACGCTCCGATTTCTCGATGCGACAACATCTTCAGACTGAAACTGTACAACTTCTTGCTGAGGCTCTTTTCATGGGAAATGTCCTCCCACATATCCTTCAATTCTGTCTTCTCTTTTTTGGTGATGTAAGACGTCACATACCGAGCCACAGCCATACAGTTATCAGCCACAAACTGTATATCCATGTTAGCATTCCACATGGACAAAATCACCGGGTTGTAGTCATTGATGTACTTGGACTCTTCGTTCCTCTTCAAATTGTATGTGTTTTTAGGTGATTTCTTCATCACATTATGTCGCAGCGAAGACATCAAACTGTTTACTCTTCCTTTAGAAATCACCGGTCGTGGAAAGCCGAAACGACATTTGGTGTAGAACTTGTCTTTGTTTCGGAATTTACGACGGCAATACTTTCCACATCGATGGCTTTGGAAACGCAGAACTTTTTCTCTTAGGCTTTTCTTCTCCTTTGCGTTTGGAACAGCACACGTAGAATACTGTTGGATGAAACTCATCACTGAGTCTTCTGGATCCGTTCCAAATTTAGGTGCATCCTTGATCTACAGCAACATATGTATATGAGGAGCACCTCTTGCTTGGTACTCCTTTCTCCAGAAGAAATCCAACACCTCTCCAAGAGGTGGATTCTTCTTATTCATGATGAAAGACATCATAGCTTCAAATCTATGATTGAAGTACCTACATACATTGACTGGATCCAAAGAGCACAGTTCTCCGGGTGTCTTGAATTCGATGTTATCTACGTTAGCATTTGCCTCTCGTAGAAATTGAAGTAAGTCTTCCCAGCCATACTCGGCACAACTCAGAGTGAGGAACCATGTGGGAGTACCTAAGTTCCTCAGCATACATTTTAAATCACCATGACGACGGTACCAGTACTCATTAGTACCACGCTGACACGCCATGAGATTAATCAGGTGAGAATCCAAAATACTATCTTGGACATTCACTTTATCCATAAAATCACTTGCCGAGATGTTTTGCATGTGTATACCACTTTTCAAGATGTGGTTCACTGCATATGACAGTCCAGACAGATCGCTTTCAAACAGGAGATGAAACAAATAAGGAATGCATTGTCGAAACCTAGCATCTCCTGCATACAATCGCAAAGTCCGGTATTCAGAAGCAGGAATTTGATGAGGTCGCTCATCATATCTTCCTCCCTGACCTGTTGGAAAAAGCTGTGGGAAACACCGAGCTTCCAAACTTTCCTCCCAAACACTAATGGGACTCCCTTTGGCTTGTTTCATTTGAAACAACTCAATAGCATTCCCCACGACTTCCTTGGAATGCAAAGGATGAACACTATAATGTTCATATATTTCCTCACTAGTAGAGGGTTCTACTTTCTCAATTTGACCAGCACACAAATCGCTATCCTCTTCCTCACTTACTTCCTCTTCTGCAACATATACATTCTTATAGTATTTATTATTTTTTTTCAAATACAATGTTGCCTTTTTAACTTTCCTAACATCTACTAAATCTTGCCATATTTTCTTATTCTTTGTCGGAACCCCATTAACTAAGATAACCAGAGGTTCCTCTTCCACTTTTTCTACTCCAATTGTGTTAATGTTTTTCTTCAAATCTAGAGGCAAATAAACAACTCTTCCCTTTAATCCTCTCTGTAAATCTGATGGAGGCAATTTCCCTGTCTTTGGCTCCATTCTTACAATAGCCTGAAAGGGATGGATACTTTGAATCAAAATAGATTCATAAGTATTTAAGTCCTTCAATTCAGAAGGAATCTCAACCAATTCCAGATTATTATGAACTGCTCTAGCAGGCATCTGGTTTTGTTTTAATTTGTTACAACAATAAGTACACACACGTTGATCCAATCCCAAATCAATCTACCATCAAGTATGTTGCAAAATCCTTCCATTCACTATTATTTTCCCTTTCACTTTTTGCATATAAATCCACTAACTTAGTCTGATTCTTATAATAAGTGCGTCGACAACACACACAAGTGAAATTAGGCCTCTCACTTGATTTCACGTCAAACGTCGCAATTTCCCTCTGGAAATTATCTGTACTGGAAACATGTACACTATCTTCCACATGACCCTCTACTTCTTGCTCAATTTCAACATTCTCCTCTTTACTTCCAAAGTAACAAAACTCAATTTCTTCACATATATTCTTCACATCTATTTCAGAACCATGCAAAAGAGCAGCGCATAATTGTTTCAGCATAATTGCTGGACTCTTAGCATAATACAACATTCTAACTAATTTCCTCACTTTGTTATGATGCACTGCTAGCATCCTGAAATGATGAAAAACACTCTGGCATACTCTCCTGGAAAGACAAGCCAGTGAATGACCATGCAAACCTGTCACTTCTCTTACTCTGCAAGGATCTAATTCTTGCAACAACCTCATTTTCTGCTTCAAACTCTTTTTGTTAAATGACCGTACAAAATCACAAAGCAAATTGATGGAATCCTGTCGCACACTGCAAATACTACTACACTTCCAGGTGTACACAGGACCCTTAGCACGTCTTCCTAAAACCTCATTACCTAACAACTCTTCTGCCTCTGTTGTCACAAGTTTTTCTTTTTCAACTGGACAACCATCTTTCACTTCATAAGCACGACCACTGGTGTCAACTGCATGCACCAAATCATTATCCTGGAAATAACTCTCCTCATTAAAAAATGCCTCACAGCTTGAACTATGCATCCATTCTCCAGAAAAAACTTCACAAAAATTACTACGATTAACTATTCTCTTCCATCTACTATTTCTTTTGAAATCAAAAATTGCCTTGTTTAGCTTCCTAATTCTATTGATTATCAAAATAAATAACTTACGTTTAATTTCAAATGCCTGATCAATAACTTTCTCAACTTTTTTTTTTCTCTTATAAAAAACTAGTTTCTGTTGACCTTTCTTAATATTTTTTAACAAATTGCCAATTATCCTGTTGCGGAACATTCGTTTACGAATCTCCCTAAACTGTTGTTTCCTTCTACTATCATGCACAGATTTATCTCTTGCTCTAGCAGTAACATTTTTCATTGTCCTTTTCTTTCCATTTGATTTACTTCTCGTGTTATGGACTGAAACATTTTCTGTAGTAATATTTTTTTTATTACAAATATTTCTTATGAAATATTTAGAGCTCTTACCCGGTGCTTTCTTCGTGGCTTGAGAAATCTTTTTGTTAGAGGACTGCTGCGTTTTTTTTTTCTCCTGCTGTCTTTGACGTTTTGCAGCCTTTATCTGTCTTTGTATTGTAGGCATATTGAAATCTTGAAATGATCTGCAGTTGAATCTGAGGAAAAATATAATAAAAAATGTTAATAAACATTATTATCAAACAGTAAATCAGTAATAGTGATCAAAAACATAACACACTACTTGACATTTTAATTTGAAGATTTTTTAGTCATTGGCGATTCTTTACCATTCCTAATTTGCGATGAGCAAATTGCTAATTGCAAGTTACCCATTCATTTCCATGGCCTAGGAGGCTAATATGAATGAAGGTTTAATTTGCGATTAGCAATTTGCTCATCACAAAGTAGGAATTTTTCCAAGGGTGCAGGGGTGTCTCAAGAACACCTGCTGCACCCCTGAAAAACAAATTTGGGGGCATATGGCACACATACATGCCCTAAGAGCATGTGTTGGCGTCATATGGCACCTTTTGTTTTTTTGAAAAAAAGCTTTTTGAAAAGAATTCACAAATTACCACTAATTTACCACAATAGTTTCCAAATCCTTAATGTCATTTTTTACATAGTTTTTGTTTGATACATTGCATTTAAGTAGTCACAAAATTTACAAATGCTTCAGTGCAATCGCAAAATAAGGAATAGCAAATTTTGCTACTCCTTATTTTGCATCAAAGTTGTTTGATACATACCATTTGTCTAATTAACATTCGCAAAGGCCGAAATTCATAGAAGTTTGATCTTTGCAAATGCTAATTAGCTTGATACATATGGCCCCAAGTGAGGCCTGTCTTGCGACATGGTGCATCTTTTGCATCACTGCTGCTTGGGTTTTATGTGGTACGTTTTTTTTTTACACCATGACATATCTGCCTAAATGCATCAATTTTTAATGTTGTCACCTCATAGCAAATATTTTGCACCACCGCTGCATCATAAAAGTGACGCACAATGGCACAAAAAAGGCATACACCTATCATAAATCTATCCCTAGCATTTTAAATGATTAATCCAGGATGACAATAAAGTGTGTCCTATCCAGAGGTTTGTTTAAGGTGAGGCCTACTCAGGATTGCAGATTAAAATTACGCTTGATGAAGAATACAGAGGAGATAATACATATAAAGGACTACCAATGAAGTAAGTAATGTGCACTTTATTGCGCCAGTCATCATAAATGTATCCCTAAGCTTCTTATCTTGTTACAGATGAACCACCATATGTACCATCAAACTATTTTGCATTTCCTAAATAGCAAATTTTAAGGAATAAATAGCAATTCTTTACTATTCCTAATTTGCAATGAGCAAATTGCTAATTGCAAATTACCCATTCATTTCCATGGGCTAGGAGGCTCATAGGAATTAAGGTTGCAATTTGTGATTAGCAATTAGCTCATCACAAAATAGGATTTTTTTCAAGCGTGCAGGGGTATCTCAAGAACACCCTGCTGCACCCCTGAAAAAGAAATTTGGGAGCATATGGCACACCTACATGCCCTAATGGCATGTATGGGCGTCATATGGGACCTTTTTTTTTGTTGAAAAAAATGCTTTTTGAAAAGAATTCGCAAATTACCACAAACTAGAAGTTGGTGGTAGTTTTCAAATCCTTAATATCATTTTTTACATATTTTTTGATACATTGCATTTAAGGAATCGCAAATTTTGAATTATTGACATTTTAAGTCATTTCCACATGTGCAGTGTTTTCAAAATATAATTTGAAAATCGTTTTTGGGGAAAAGTAATGGTTTGCAAATTTATGACAAGGACATAATGGTGTATGCTTCTCTATAAGGCATTTCAGTGTCTCTAATGTCATTTTTCCCATATTACATTATAAGACCTTTCCCCATGAAGCACATTCCTTGTAAATATGCTCCCACCTGTGCATTGCAAATTTAGATTTTGACTGTTTCAGTCACATAGCCATGTTGAAAGTGACCCAAAAAAATTGCAAACGTTTTAAAATAACACATTCATGTGTCTTAAGGACATTTTAAGTCATTTCCCCATGGACAATGTTTTCTAAGTGGCACAAAAGAGGTATACACCTATCATAAATCTGTCCCTAGCATTTTAAATGATTAATACAGGATAACAATAAGATGTAGCCTATCCAGAGGTTTGTTTAAAGTGAGGCCTACTCAGGATTCCAGATTAAATTTACGCTTGATGAAGAATACAGAGGAGATAATATATGTAAAGCTCTACCAATGAAGTAAGTGATGTCTACTTCATTGCGCCAGTCACCATAAATGAATCCATAAGCTTCTTATCTTGTTAGAGATCAACCGCCATATGTATCATCAAACTATTTTGCATTTCCTAAATAGTGAATTTTAAGGAATAAATAGCAATTCTTTACCATTCCTAATTTGCAATGAGCAAATTGCTAATTGCTATTTTACCCATTCATTTCCATGGGCTAGGAGGCTCATATAAATGAAGGTGCAATTTGCGATTAACAATTTGCTCATCACAAATTAGGAATTTATTCCAAAGGTGCAGGGGTGTCTCAAGAACACCCTGCTGCAACCCTAAAAAAGAAATTTGGGGGCATATGGCGCACATAAATTTTAACAACATTCCTTTACCTCAACAACGATTTTCAAATCATAACTTCAAAACACTACACATGGGAAAATTACTTAAATTGTCCTTAAGACACATAAAAGCGTTTTTTGATTGGCTTTCCTGCATGGTAGGGTCACTTTTAACATGGCTATGTAACACAAACATTCAAAATCAAAATTTTCCATGCACAGGTGGGAGCATATTTACTAGCAATTTGCGCCACAGAGAAAGGTCTTACATTAAAATGGGAAAAATAACATCAGGGACAGTCAATTGCCTTATAAAGAACCATACACCATTATGTCCTTGTCATGAATTTAAAAACAATTCCTTTTTCCCAAAAACGATTTTCAAATCATAATTTCAAAACACTGCACATGAGAAAATAACTTAAAATGTCATTGAAACACATGAAAGCGTTTTTTGATTGGCTTTCCTGCATGGTTGGGTCACTTTTAACATGGCTATGTAACACAAACATTCAAAATCAAAATTTTCCATGCACATGTGAGAGCATATTTACAAGCAATTTGCGCCACAGAGAAAGGTCTTACACTAAAATGAGAAAAATAACATAAGGGACAGTCAATTGCCTTATAAAGAACCATACACCATTATGTCCTTGTCATGATTTTATAAACAATTCCTTTTCCCCAAAAACGATTTTCAAATCATAATTTCTAAACACTGCACATGGGAAAACGACTTAAAATGTCATTAAAACACATGAAAGCGTTTTTTGATTGTCTTCCCAGCATGGTTGGGTCACTTTTAACATGGCTATTTAACACAAACATTCAAAATCTAAATTTTCCATGCACATGTGAGAGCATATTTACAAGCAATTTGCGCCACAGAGAAAGGTCTTACACTAAAATGAGAAAAATAACATCAGGGACAGTCAATTGCCTTATAAAGAACCATACACCATTATGTCCTTGTCATGAATTTAAAAACAATTCCTTTTCCACAAAAACGATTTTCAAATCATAATTTCTAAACACTGCACATGGGAAAATGACTTAAAATGTCATTAAAACACATGAAATCATTTTTTGATTGGCTTTCCAGCATGGTTGGGTCACTTTTAACATGGCTATGTAACACAAACATTCAAAATCAAAATTTTCCATGCACATGTGAGAGCATATTTACAAGCAATTTGCGCCACATAAATCATAATTTTCTCCTTAAAGCACACTATTCTCTATCTAAAGTAAAGAAATAATTTCTCACCTTAGCAAATACTTTGAGTTAGAAAACAGTCTAAGAAACACACCAATTTGTCTTCAGCAGAGCAAAAGGTATGCACTCCAGAGTCTGCAGCTATCAAAAGCACAGAAATGCTGTAATTCTTCACACATATTTCTCATGTCACCCAATCAAAACTCTTCCCTCACTTTTTTTCAAATGAAAACCCTTCCCCCTCTGCCCTTTCTGCCTATTTTCCATAGCAACCACCTCTTGGAGAAACTCTGGTGTTTGCAAGTTCACACAACAATGTTGCAATTGAACTCTGAACTCTCAGTGCACCTGCATATCCAGTGCTTTCTTTCATTTAATGATTTTTTATTGACCACTCAAAATACATCTTTCAAACAACACATCTGTACACCCTAACTTTCTGTTTTCATCAATCAAAATCCACCAATCACTGTTACTGCTTCATGAACACAGAAAATCCACAGTTTTTTTTTCATTTTACACTCTCATTTTTTCAACTGCCATTTCATTGCCACACTTCATCTGACTGCAGGAGAACCTTCTCTCACCATGTTTTCTGTCTGGATTGTTGGTCATAGTTATATTCACTGGGCTCAAAGGTACGTTGAAAGCAGGAATTTACCTAACCTCAATTTACAAGATGTGGAAATTAAGTGGTTTGGCCACAGAGGATTAAAATGTCACCAATTGATACCATTGGTGAAAACCTTTATGCATTTGCCAAAACCTGACCTGTTAATTGTGCACTGTGGAGGTAATGACTTGGGCACTTTGACTGGTGTAGGTCTGGAAATGCTTTTAAAGGACACCTTTGAGCAATTAATGGCACTTTTTCCTCAGACTGCCTTAGTATATTCAAATATATGCCAAAGACAGAAATGGAGGTGGTCAAACCAATTTTGTCCACAAATTGAGAAGTCGAGGAAGCATGTAAACAAATCTGTTTCAGCTTACATGAGAGACCATGGAATGGGCTCCCTGTACAACAATAACTTGCGATACTACATGCAAGATATCTACAGAGGAGATGGAGTTCACTTCTCAGATGAGGGCAACAGAATTTTCACTCTGAATTTAAGAATGTGCATTGGTACCTACTTATAAGTACCTAAATGTACCATAAATCCAACTGCTCTTCTCAGAGCTACCCTACATCTAATCACTCACAATTATTATTTTACTCTAACATTTTTCACTAATTTTCAACAAAGTACACTCCCTGGGGCGCTACCCGGTACGCGTACCGGGAGCTAACCTCGCGAAATTTTTTAAAAAAATGTTTTTTTTTCGCACATATAAACCTCCTCAGCCACCCTCAGAAAACCTAGGGGGTCAAGATAACTCTACCGTGCCCCCTTCTACCCATTCCGAACATTAATTGCCCTCCATCTTGTATCTTAATTCGACCGAAACACAAAATGGTGGACTCCCGGAACGCTTAAGGTCCGCGAACCGAGGCGCTCAACGGTTCGCGTACCTGGTCACCCCCTGGGAAGATAAAGGAAAAAAAAAATATTAAAAAAATCCAACAATTAATTAACATACAGCATTTGAAAAGACTATCATTCATTTTTCATTGTAGTACGCTCCCCAGAACGCTTTCCGGTTCGCGTACCGGGCGCTAACCACGAAAAAAAAACAAAAAAAATTTTTTTTTATTTTTTGCCCCGCGGGGCCCCTTTAAAACCTCCACATTAAACCTAGGGGGTCAGGGAGGATCTACTATGCCCCCTTATGGTCATTTCTCCCTTTGTTTTGGCCTCCTCTTGTCTCTCGATCCTACCGAGAGACAAGATGGCGGCCGCTCCGGACTGTTTAGAATGTTGACAGACACCGGAGAGCCAATCAGCTTCGCTACGCGAAGTTCCGATACGCGTAAGGTACGCGAACCGGGGCGCTGCCTGGTCCGCGCTTACAGATATATATCTTTTTTTGAACGTTAATTTCTCAAAATCCACTGGAGCACATATATTGAGACCTACAAAAGGCACATCGGGCTACCAGTCCCTACAATTTTGCCAAGTTTCGTGCAAATCCATTCAGCCATTCGGGCTAAAAGTGAGGCTAACCGCCCTATGGAAAACTCAATGTTAAAAACACGTTTTGGGACCCCCCTTTTTTCTCGGCCCCCCCCTTGACAAACCCCCCCCAAATTTTCAGGGGCTCCTCAGAAACAAAATGTTCCATTTTCCAGAAATTTTCAGCCAATTCCGTCCACAAACGCCAAAGTTATTAGACATAGAATTTTCAAAAATCCCATAGAGAAAAAATCCTAACTATATATACCTACTGGCGACCGCCAGTAGGTAATATATATATATATAGATATATATATATATATATATATATCTATATATATATATATTACCTACTGGCGGTCGCCAGTAGGTATATATAGTTAGGATTTTATCTCTATGGGATTTTTGAAAATTCTATGTCTAATAACTTTGGCGTTTGTGGACGGAATTGGCTGAAATTTTCAGGAAAATGGCACATTTTGTTTCTGAGCAGCCCCTGGAAATTTGGGGGGGGGTTCGTCAAGGGGGGGCCGAGAAAAAAGGGGGGTCCCAAAACGTGTTTTTAACATTGAGTTTTCCATAGGGCGGTTGGCCTCACTTTTAGCCCGAACGGCTGAATGGATTTGCACGAAACTTGGCAAAATTGTAGGGACTGGTAGCCCGATGTGCCTTTTGTAGGTCTCAATATATGTGCTTTAGTGGATTTTGAGAAATTAACGTTAAAAAAAAGATATATATCTGTAACAGCGGACCGGGTAGCGCTCCGGTTCGCGGACTTTTCGCGCAACGGAGCTTTGTGAAGCGAAGCTGATTGGTTCTCCGGCGTCTGTAAACATTCCAAACAGTCCGTAGCGGCCGCCATCTTGTCTCTCGGTAGGATCGAGAGACAAGAGGAGGCCAAAGCGAAGGGGCAAATGACCATAAGGGGGCATAGTAGATCCTCGCTGACCCCCTAGGTTTGATGCGGAGGTTTTAAAAGGGCCCCGCGGGGCAAAAAAAAATAATAATAATAATAATCGAACGGCTGAATGGATTTGCACGAAACTTGGTAAAATATTAGGGACTGGTAGCCCGATGTGCCTTTGCTAGGTCTCAATATATGTGCTCCAGTGGATTTTGAGAAATTAACGTTCAAAAAAAGATATATATCTGTAACAGCGCTCCGCTTCGCGTAACAGAGGTTTGCGAAGCTGATTGGTCATTCTGTCACTGGGCTATAGTTGGGCTACATCTGCCTGATATTTGGGCTACATTTGTTTTTTTTGTCTCTGGCGGCCATCTTTGGGCTACATTGGGCTACATTGGGCTTCAGTGGGCTTCATTGGGCTACATTGGGCTACATTTGGGCTCCAACATATATATAGGCCAATGTAGCCCAATATATATTTTTCAAAGTTAATTTTCGTAAAAACCACTGGAGCATATATCTTGAGACATAGCAAAGGCACATCGGGCTACCAGTCCCTACAATTTTGCCAAGTTTCGTGGAAATCCATTCAGCCGTTCGAGCTAAAAGTGAGTCCAACCGCCCTATGGAAATGAAGGAAATGAATGGGTAATTTGTAATTAGCAAATAGCTCATCGCAAACTAGGAATGGTAAAGAATTGCTATTTATTCCTTAAAGTTCGCTATTTAGGAAATGCAAAAAACTTTGATGATACATATGGCGGTTCATCTCTAACAAGATAAGAAGCATAGGGATAGATTTATGATGACTGGCGCATCACCAGGGATGTGTTAGTCATTCTGTGCCGCTGTTCCGTCACCTATGGTGTGCTGCATTTACAATGCGGCGCATCATGGGGCAAAAACAGCACAGATGCGTGATGTATCTGTGCCGTAAAGGTGGCGCATTGCTGGAGTTGTATCGCAAGTGTGATGAAGCTCCAGCAAGGGTCGGGGGTGCCCCTGTCGCAGGGTTTCTGTTCTCACACAGAACTGTGGACAGAGGATTGGAACCTCGGCGAATTAGGGTGCCCCAAAACTCACCTTAGTAATCAAAAACCCCTTAGCAAGCTAGGTACAGTGTCACATTGGATATAACAAACTCTCAATGTTTAGACAATCCAGAATATGAACTTATAGTACCTCAGGATACGTGGAACTCATGAACAGTCGGTCGTTATATATTTCTTAGAAACCAGAACATGGAGTTAAGAAGAACACATGTGTATTTGAAATGTTTATTTACTAATGCCGTCTTCTCAGGCGTAGTATCTTAGATAATACAAGTACACATATTATCAGTAGCAAAATTACCAGCATAGTTACTAGTACATAAAAAGCGAATGGTGACAGTATGTTAACATGCTGTAAATGAATAAGAGTTAGCAACACTTATAAGCAGCCACGGGCCGTGGAGGGAGTTACGGTGGGGCAGGGAGGCGGGGAAGGGGAGGGGCAGGGTGGAGAGGGCTCCACCCTGCCCCTCCCCCTCCCCGCCTCCCTGCCCCACCGTAACTCCCTCCACGGCCCGCGGCTGCTTATATCTCACCCTCCCTAATACACATATTATATTATTTGCTAAGAAGGTCTGTTTGTGTTGGTTTAGGGCGTGCCCATACTTTAGTGTCTTAGATTTGAAGGAATCACATCAGCATACACCAGCTCTCTCTTCATGTGAACCGCATCAACTGTTGTGTATGTGTGTTCGGCAAAGCAATATAAAACCCGCCTCATGCCCAGAATTGGCAGAAGCTGCACTTATGTTATGAGTATGAAGTCGTGGAGATCAGACCTCATAACAATTCTGTATCGTGTTGTTCTTGAAACTTCAGCACTCGCTGTACAGATATAGTTTAACAAGCAAAGCAGATAGTAGAGCAATAACATATTATTCTCATGTAAACCACGATGAACTACTAGGTTGAAAGCTAAAGCAACAACTAAGTGTCGTGTGCAGAAGTTGCAAAAAAGGAAAAATGGCGTTTAAACCGGTAATGAGCCCATGCTAACTTAACACGGTGTAAAGATATCCAGGACCTAGATGACACCTCCCCATGATCCGGAAACGAACTGAATAAGATAATAGAAGTGCCATCTCATGAGAGCAGATTGCAACTTTATATGTGGACGGTCCGCAAGGTAAAACATTAAAAACTAGGAAAATTTAATGCTAAAGAAAAATAAAACAGCCAAGTACTTTATCGAGTCTTAAGCCAATAGGCAAGCTAAATAATAAAAACTTGACAAATAAGTCAATGAATTGTCAATGAAATGCTAGTACTCAGCATATCAAACATGAAAAAGGTCTATGACATAACTGTGTATGCAAAATAAGCTGCAACAGCCTCCAATAGGAAGTCACCGTCTTCATCCGAAAAGAGTTCAGCCATCCAATTTAAAAGCGGAAAAGAACATACGTGCTCTCCCAGCACCGGATCCTCTATCACCATCAGAGGACAGCTCGGTGGGTTTTCAAGAAAGCTCTGTTCCAAGAAAGACTGTGTTGCCGCCAGTAAATTCCAGGGACCAATTAGTCCATGCATCAATGCCACAGCCATAATCCTTTCGCCAGGACAAACCAACTCGTGAGTAATGATAGGAGTCATCAGTTGATTAAAGTCGACGTCAGGAGAAACCGGTCCGCAGAGACACAAATCAATGGCCCAATCGAAATCACAGGTCAGGCAGTGAAATACAGGCTGGACACAGGTGAAGTAGGAGAATCGAAAAGATAATCCATATGCCGTGCTTAATATCGCCAACGGCATTGTGCCATAATATTCTAGCATGCGATTGCGGAACAGTGTCAGCAGCTGCAGGGCGGGAGCTTGCACAGGAGGGACATCCATATTTAAAAATGTAAAAAAGCACAAGAGCGTCCGCTGGTAATGCAAGTAAAAATGGGAATCCACGAAGCCCAATGGAAAAAATAGAATGAAAGAAAGCAGGGATGACTCCAAAGATTTTCTCAAATGAAGTCACGAGACCACTGGTAACAACTTTAAAAAAGTGTGCCAGGGCCTTTGTGGAGGACGCGTTAAAGATAGTCTGAACCATCTTGCTGAAATGGAAAGGCGAATCAGTATTGAAAAGGGTCTGCACCTCTGTACGGGTGTTCGCTATGTGAAGCACGAAAGTTTCACGGGCCGAACTCAAGGCCACCTCTCTCTGAGACAAAAGAGCTCTTATTCTTGCCATGCCGTTGAAATCTGCTCCCAAGGTTGGTATTTGTGGCCAGATTGAAAACTCCCTATGTTCATGTGTGGGAGGAAATAGAACATTTCTGCAGCAAATAACCCGTTCACTTACTGTTACGATAAAAGGAATACTTTTAATTAACCCAGAACAATCTTCATTATTGAGCATCAAATAACTACCATTTTCCAACAACTTGAACGTGGGGATGATAGCAGGAACTGGCGTGCCTTGCAACACGCAAGCCATATTTGGTCGGTGTTTGTTGCATGAACCGTGTAACTGTATGTGCCTACACATTAGTGAATGATCTGGCGTCTCAGTGCATTCCTCTCCATTCAGATAAACTTCTTGATCATCTTTGAAACATCTGTATGTGTATGGAAGTGACCAGACCTCATGAAGAAAAGCACTACCTAAAGGTTCATAACGACCTATTGGTATATATTTCATACAATTTGAAAACGTATATAAAGCAAAAGGCAGCGTTATTAAACCGTGGATAAGGCACGTTGCCAAAAAACCCGCAATCCTCTGCTGATGATGTCACTGAGCATGTCATGAATGATGTAATATGTGACATCATCAGCAGTGGATTACGGGTAATAGAGTCTCTAGTTTACTCCCCTATAGCTGTCTTTCTTTTAACATAAGTGTCTGTTTCCTTCCCTTATACTTACTGTTCTTTTTTTTAAAAAAAATTTTGGGTTCACTTCCGGTTCGCGTACCGGCGAGCGAACTGGGAAGCGAACTACGAGAAATAGAGGTTGGCACAGTTCCAAATATTGTACCAATTTTTTAATAACGGGGAGGTAGTTCTGAAAAGAACTTTTTTTTTATTGTTTTTGTTGTTTTATATTTTTTTTATTATTTTTCTGAACATTTTTTTACTTTTTTTGAATTTTTCTGAACAGTTTTATAATTTTTGGGTTTTTCTTGGAGGGGGCAATGAAAACGATTCATTGTAAAGGGCTCAACAGGAGCAACAAAAAAAAAAAAGAATTTATTGTTTGGGGCGTTTCGGACAAACATGAGCATGATTGTCAATAGCTCTGTTGATCAGAGTGATGCTTCTTTCTCCGTAGCAAATGAATCCACTGCAATGTACGCAGACTTGTTTTACTTCACGAAATCTCGTTTGTATATTTGGCACCATCTCCCTGCCCTCTGGTCCCGTTACTTCCGGTACAACAGATCTTCTGGCCATAATAGGGAGATTATCTAGGTCGTTACGAAACTGTGCAGCACTGTAGTTGTTAGGATGCCACCTAGTCATATGGCGATGCATTGTGTAGTTTCCGAAACTGTATTTTTTGTCGGTCCCTCTGGACAGTCTATCTTGACATATAAGGCAAGTTACGTATCTTGCATTTACTTTTTTCTGACCTTTGGGAATTTTAAAAAATTGCCAAATGAAGTTTTCTTTCCGGTGAGACGTCCTGGGCTCCGCAGGCAAAAAGTGCCTCTCTTCGTGCTCGTCGTCCTGTTCCTCTTCTTCCTCTTCTTGCTGAATTATAACTTGAGCAGGTGGTCCACTCTTCCTTGGATGTGGTGGAGGTGGTGGGGAAGCACCAGCTGAAGCTACTAAAGAAGCCATTGCTCACTGGTAACAAAGGGTCTTTCTCTCACAATGATGAAAGTCAGAGTGAGGAAAAGGAGGGATTTTCATAATTTGGGAAAAACAATAGTTCTCAACCAATGAAAAGTGTTCATTTTAGATTATATGACCTAGTCTTACATCATTAGGAAACCAAAAGTGAAATGAACCAATGAAAAGTGTTATTACCAAGTCACATGACCTGCTGTGTTTACGTTAAGCGCTTTGCAGGGCCTCCCGGTTTGCTTCCAGAAACCTGTGCTTTGCGACTCAGTAAGCGTACCAGTTCGCTAACGTAGCACGTCATATGACGTATCACGCGACAACGCGAAACGTCATGCGGACGGGAGGCGTCACGATGTTGTTTTCTAACGCGGCAGTTGCGGTAAAGAAACGTTTACCGGCTCGCGGTCTATTTCGCGGCATCAAGGTCAGCTAACGGGAAGCTTCCCGATTCGCGAAGCGGGAACGAAGAAAAAAAAATATTTTAAAAAAAAATTATTAATAAACATATAAAATATATTTTTGGATTTAAAGAAGAATACATTTTACAGCTACAGATATTAGCTGTTAAAAAACCAATGAAATTCACTGAAAAAAACCATAGGTTATAGACCATATATAGTTAGGAATTAGCATTTACAAAACCTTGAAAATTCACTGAAAAAACCATAGGTTATAGACCATATATAGTTAGGAATTAGCATTTAGAAAACCTTATTTTACTCACACAAAACCATTGAAATTCCATATATAGTTAGTTGCACTAACTATATATCGCGCACCCGCAATCCACTGCTGATGATGTCACATATTACATCATTCATGACATGGTCAGTGACATCACTGATGACATCTCAAATGACATCACTGATGACATCACTGATGACATCTCAAATGACATCACTGATGACATCATGACACACCAATACCAGTTACTACATACGCACTCACTGATTCCTACGTCTACACACACATTCACTCATTCACCCATACAATCACTCATACATACAGTCACTCATTATTACAACACTATCATATGCACTCATACACCTATGCAGACAGTCACACACTGCCACTCATCCATGGAGTTACTCACACACCAAGTCAGTCCTGTAAAGAATCAATCACACTTCCATTTCTTCATCTATACAGTTAAACACAGAACACCATACTTCAGTGACATCACTGATGACATCACTAATGACATCTGAAATGACATCACTGATGACATCTCAAATGACATCACTGATGACATCATGACACACCAATACCAGTTACTACATACGCACTCACTGATTCGTACGTCTACACACACATTCACTCATTCACCCATACAATTACTCATACATACAGTCAGTTATTATTAGAACACTATCATATGCACTCATACACCTAGTCAGTCCTGTGAAGAATCAATCACACTTCGATTTCCTCATCTATAGTTAAACACAGAACACCATACTTTTCACACATATACTAACACATACTTACTCTCTTATACAATCACTGATACAAGTACACATTGATATGCACAGCGTCACACACCTCCCAGCCAGCCACACACACACTCAGTCTTCCATCCATCCAGTCATTCTTCAATATGTAAAACGTATTTAAACTTTACAAAAACACACAGACACTAGATGATGTCATCAGTGATGTCACTGACCATGTCATGAATGATGTAATATGTGACATCATCAGCAGTGGATTGCGGGTGCGCGATATATAGTTAGTGCAACTAACTATATATGGAATTTCAATGGTTTTGTGTGAGTAAAATAAGGTTTTCTAAATGCTAATTCCTAACTATATATGGTCTATAACCTATGTTTTTTTCAGTGAATATATATATATATATATATATATATATATATATATATATATATATATTCACTGAAAAAACCATAGGTTTCAGGCCTTATATAGTTAGGAATTAGCATTTAAAAAAACCTTTGAAATTCACTGAAAAAACCATAGGTTTCAGGAGTTATATAGTTAGGAATTAGCTTTTACAAAACCTTTGAAATTCACTCAAAAAACTATAAGTTTTAGTGGTTTTATAGTTAGCTGGACATTTTACTCATACAAAACCATTGAAATTGCTCCTATATAGTTAGTTGTACTAAGTATATATCGCGCACCCGCAATCCACTGCTGATGATGTCACATATTAGATCATTCATGACATGGTCAGTGACATCACTGATGACATCTCAAATGACATCACTGATGACATCACTGGTGACATCATCAAGTGAATGTGGTTTGCTTCGTTATTTAAATATGCATTATATATATAGCAATTGCATTGAAGAATGAGTGGATATATATAAATAAATATTTGGATGGAGGATTTAGTAGCAGTGTAATTGACTCTTTACTTGACCAATTTATAATGTCTCACTAAATATAGTGGATAGTGACTAAACTGTGTGAATATCTGTATCACTTTGTCAGTTGTTGTGTAAATTGATTCTACAGTTGGTTACTAGCTATGTGAAAGTCTATATTAGTTATTGATTAGTTAACTGAGTATTTGTATGGGAGTGTGAAAGTGTGTGTGGTTCAGTGGAGGGTGTGTGACTGTCCAAAGATGTGTGAATAGTTTATTCAGTAGATATATGAAGTTAAAACTACATGTTCTAATAGTTTGGGTGAGGGAATCTCTTTATGGGTGTGGTGATGAGCAAATATATTTCTCAAAGGTACAGGTCCAACAAACTAGAAAAATAAAAGGCAGTGTATGTGTCAGTTGTTGTATATAAATAAGTATACATAAGACACAATGATTGTGTGAGTGACTGTATGGATAACTGTATTCTTGTAATAATGATTTTATAATTCACTAAGTATGACTTACTATCTAAATGAATAGAAGAAGTGGTGTTTGTATAAGTGTTTTGCTAAGTAAATATGTAAGTATGATCCATTGTTTGCATAAGTGAGTAGGATGACTTCATATGTGAATAGGATGCGTGCTGTTGTTTAATGTCGATATAGATGTATAAGTATTTTTGATAGTGTTCTATTGTTCATTGACAGCATGTATGAGTGAATCCATAGGTAAGGGATTAGATGTGTGTATACATGTATGAATCACTGAGTGGATTTTTAGATACGTGTATTGCTGTGACAATGGATTTAAATATGATACTCTGTATTTTAAAAAGAGTGATGAAAAAGTGTAATAGTGTATGAAAAGGTGTATGTGATTGTCACGTGGATGATGTCATCAGTGATGTCATCAGTTATGTCATTTGAGATGTCATCAGTGATGTCACTGACCATGTCATGAATGATCTAATATGTGACATCATCAGCAGTGGATTGCGGGTACGCGATATATACTTAGTACAACTAACTATATAGGAGCAATTTCAATGGTTTTGTATGAGTAAAATGTCCAGCTAACTATAACACCACTAAAACTTATAGTTTTTTGAGTGAATTTCAAAGGTTTTGTAAAAGCTAATTCCTAACTATATAACTCCTGAAACCTATGGTTTTTTCAGTGAATTTCAAAGGTTTTTTTAATGCTAATTCCTAACTATATAAGGCCTGAAACCTATGGTTTTTTCAGTGAATTTCAAAGGTTTTTTTAAATGCTAATTCCTAACTATATAAGGCCTGAAACCTATCGTTTTTTCAGTGAATTTCAAAGGTTTTTTAAATGCTAATTCCTAACTATATAAGGCCTGAAACCTATGGTTTTTTCTGTGAATTTCAAAGGTTTTTTAAATGCTAATTCTATTAGCGGATAACGTTTAAATATATTAATATCCTAGTGGGACCACCTGAACCGCCCTAGGGGGTCAGGGTGTTTCTACCCTGCCCCCTTTTTGTGTTCTACACGTTTGTTTTTCTGCTTTCTTGTTCCTAATTCCTAACTATAGAAGGCCTGAAACCTATGTTTTTTTCAGTGAATTTGCAAGGTTTTTTAAATGCTAATTCCTAACTATATAAGGCCTGAAACCTATGGTTTTTTCATTGAATTTGCGAGGTTTTTTAAATGCTAATTCCCAACTATATAAGACCTGAAACCTATGGTTTTTTCAGTGAATTTGCAAGGTTTTTTTAAATGCTAATTCCTAACTATATAAGGCCTGAAACCTATGGTTTTTTCAGTGAATTTCAAACGTTTTTTAAATGCTAATTCCTAACTATATAAGGCCTGAAACCTATGTTTTTTTCAGTGAATTTCAAAGTTTTTTTTTATGCTAATTCCTAACTATATAAGACCTGAAAGCCCACCAGTAATCTCCAGTATGCACCAGGGGGATGCATTGCAGAGAGGTGTAATTAAGCCACGGCCCTTTTTACACCTCTCTGCAACGCAGCCCCCGTGCATGTTTGAAGAGGGGGAACTCATTCCCCCTGCATACTTGGGGCCAACTAGCCCACCTGGAACCTCCAGTATGCGCCAGGGGGCTGCATTGCAGAGGTGTAATGAGGCTATGCCCCTTGTTACACCTCTCTGCAACGCAGCCGCCTGGCACGTTTGCAGAGGGGGAACTAATTCCCCTTGCATAATGGGGGTCCCTGGGGGCCAACTAACCCACCAGGAGCCTCCAGTATGCGCCAGATGGCTGCATTGCATAGAGGTGTAATGAGGCCACACCCTTTTTTACACCTCTCTGCAACGCAGCCCCGTGCATGTTTGAAGAGGGGGAACTAATTCCCCTTGCATACTGGGTGTCCCTGGCAGCCATCTTGTGCCTTGTTAGAACCAAGGCACAAGAAAGCTGTGAAAAAAAGGTTTGAAACTCGCAAAGGGGCCAGAGTAGAAACACCCTGACCCCCTAGGCCTGCTCAGGGGGTCCCACAAGGACCCCCAAGGCAAAAAAAATAATATATATATTTTTTTTAAAGTCGCGGGGTACAAAAAAACAATAAAAAAAATATAAAATAACAATAAGAATAAAAAAAACAGTTATTTTCAGAACTACCTCCAAATTATATAAAAATGCTACATTTTTTAAAAACTAGGGGGCAGATTTATGATGACTGGCGCATCCCTGGGGATGCGCCAGTCATCATGCGCCGCTGCTCCGCCACCCATGGTGCGCCGCATTTATAATGCGGCGCACCATGGGGCAAAAATGGCACAGATGCATGACGCATCTGTGCCGTAAAGGTGGCGCATTGCTGGAGCTGCGTCGCAAGCGCGATGCAGCTCCAGCAAGGCTCGGGGGTGCCCCATCTCCACAATGCTGTGTCAAGACCTACGCCTGCTTCAAGGGTTTTGACGCAGCATTGTCCTGAAAGTGACTAAGTGAAATCTCATAGATTTCACTCAGCCACTTTTAGGAGGCGTTCCTGCGCAGGAACGCCCCCCCCTGTGCCGGAACGCCTCCTTAAGGCACAGGGCTTAACAACGTGACGCATCTCCTAGATGCGTCACGTTGTAAATAGGGCGCATTGTTTGCGCCGCCCTTTCGTCAAATAAAGTGACGCACCGGTGTGGGGTGTGTGTGTGGGGGGGTATGTGTGTGGGGCACCCCCTCAAAAAAAGAAAAAAAAGAATGAGTGTGTGTGTGTGTGTGGTGTGTGTGTGGGGGGGTGGGGGGGTGTGTGTGTGGTGGGGGTATGTGTGTGGGGTGTGTGTGTGTAGGATCTGTGGGTGTGTGTGTGGGGTGTGTGTGTGGGTGTGTGTGTGGGGGTGTGTGTGTGCGTGTGTATGTGAGAGGAGTATGTGTGTGAGAGGAGTGTGTGTGTGTGTGTGTGTGTGAGGTGTGTGTGGTGTGTGTGTGTGTGTGTGTGTGTGAGGTGTGTGTCAGAGGTGTGTGTGTGGGGGGAAGGGGTGAGGTGTGTGTGGGGTGTGTCTGTGAGGTGTGTGTGTGTGTGGGGGGGAGTGAGGTGTGTGTGGGGGGGGGGGTGTGGGTGTAGGTGGGGGGTGGGTGTGTAAGGTGTGTGTGTGTGGGTGTGTGGGGTGTTTGGGTGTGGGTGGAGGTGTGGGTGTATGAGGTATGTGTGGAGGGTGTATGTGGGGGGAGGGTGGGGTGTGTGTGTGTGTGGGGGGGTATGTGTGTGGGGCACCCCCTCAAAAAAAGAAAAAAAGAATAAGTGTGTGTGTGTGTGTGTGGTGTGTGTGTGGGGGGGTATGTGTGTGGGGTGTGTGTGTGTAGGATGTGTGGGTGTGTGTGTGGGGTATGTGTGTGGGTGTGTGTGTGTGTGAGGAGTGTGTGTGTGGGTGTGTGTGTGTGTGAGGAGTGTGTGTGTGGGTGTGTGTGTGTGTGTGAGAGGTGTGTGTGTGGTGTGTGTGTGTGTGTGTGGGGTGTGTGTCAGAGGTGTGTGTGTGGGCGGGAGGGGGAGGTGTGTGTGGGGGATGTGTGGGGTGTGTCTGTGAGGTGTGTGTGTGTGGGGGGGAGTGAGGTGTGTGTGGGTAGGAGTGTGTGGGGTGTGTGGGTGTAGGTGGGGGTGTGGGTGTGTAAGGTGTGTGTGTGGGTGTGGGTGTGTGGGGTGTTTGGGTGTTGGTGGAGGTGTGGGTGTGTGAGGTATGTGTGGGGTGTGTGTGTGGGAGGGGTGGGTGTGGGGTGTGTGTATGTTTCGGTATGTGTGTGGGGTGTGTGTGTGTATGAGTAAAATGTTCAGCTAACTATAACTGGTGTCAAACCTATGGTTTTCTCAGTGAATTTAATAGGTTTTTTAAATGCTAATTCCTAACTATAACTGGTGTGATACCTATGGTTTTTTGAGAGAATTTCATAGGTTTTTTAAATGCTAATTCCTAACTATAACTGGTGTGAAACCTATGGTTTTTTCAGTGAATTTCAAAGGTTTTTTAAATTCTAATTCCTAACTATATAAGGCCTGAAACCTTTGTTTTTTCAGTGAACTCGCAAGGTTTTTTAAATGCTAATTCTATTAGCGGATAACATTTAAATATGTTAATATCCGTATGGGACCACTTGAAGAGCCCTAGGGGGGTCAGAGTGTTTCTACAAGGCCCCCAAATTTTTTTTTCTTGTAAAAAAAATGAGGTACGCGCACCGTGCGCGTACCGGTACGCGTACCGTAAGCGTACCCCGCGATTTTCCGAGATTTGTGGGTTTTTTTGGGGCCTTGGGGGTCCTTGTGGGACCCCCTGAGCAGGCCTAGGGGGTCAGGATGCTTCTACCCTGCCCCCTTTCTGAGTTCTACACGTTTGTTTTTCTGCTTTCCTGTGCCTCAGTCTACCGAGGCACAAGATGGCTGCCAACAGTTTCTGTTTTGGAGTGTTGACAGACATTGGCAGCCAATCAGAATGCAGCTTGCGCACTAGAGGTACGCGTACCGTACGCGTACGTGCGCGTACCGTAAGCGTACGGGTAAGCTCACGGGTAAGCTGCCATAGATATTTACATTTTCTTTAACCTAAATTACTCAAAATCCTCTGGAGCACATATCTTGAGACATAGCAAAGGCACATCGGGCTACCAGTCCCTACAATTTTGCCAAGTTTGGTGAAAATCCATTCAGCCGTTCGAGCTAAAAGTGCGACCGACCGCCCTATGGAAATTAACATGGGGAAAACACGTTTAGGGACCCCCTTTTATCTCGGCCCCCGCTTGACGAATCCCCCCCAAACTTTCAGGGAAGGACCGGAGCGTCGCGAGGCAAAGTTGCTGAAAAATTCAGGCAGATTCCTCAACCGGCGCCAAAGTTATTCCCAATAGAATGTTGCGATTTCCCTATGGAAATCAATCCTAACTATATATACCTACTGGCGACCGCCAGTAGGTAATATATATATATTCACTGAAAAAACCATAGGTTTCACACCAGTTATAGTTAGGTGGAAATTTTAATCGCATAAAACCATTGAAATTCCCACGTTATAGTTAGTTGGACTCACTATAACTTGCGCGTGCAATGCACTGCTGATGACGTCACATATTACATCACTCATGACATGGTCAGTGACATCACTCATGACATCACTGATGACATCTCAAATGACATCACTGATGACAACATCCTTGTGACAAAGTGGAAGACCTCCTATCAGCATAAAATAACCTTTGACACACATATTCAAAAATAGAAACTAACATTTTCTTAAAAAAGGAGAAACCAATACCAATTACAACAACTTATTAGGTAATTCCAACATCTACATACACATCCACTCATTCACCAACAGTTCTATATAGTCACTCATGCATGTACTTACTCATCATATGTACTCATACACCTATACATCCTGTTACACACTAATACTCATACATATAGTTACTCACACACAAATTCACACATGCAAATAAACTATCAAAAAAACATTTACTTGATTATACTGCTTCAAATATATATATATATATATATATATATATATATTCACTGAAAAAACCATAGGTTATAGACCATATATAGTTAGGAATTAGCATTTAAAAAACCTTATTTTACTCACACAAAACCATTGAAATTCCATATATAGTTAGTTGCACTAACTATATATCGCGCACCTGCAATCCACTGCTGATCATGTCACATATTACATCATTCATGACATGGTCAGTGACATCACTGATGACATCACTGATGACATCTCAAATGACATCACTGATGACATCACTGATGACAACATCCAGTGACTGTATGTTTCTGTAAAGTTAAAATATGTCTTACATATTGAAGAATGAGTGGATGTATAAGTGTCTGGATGAAGGATTTAGTAGGTGCGTGACTGACTGTATGAGTGAGTGATTAAATGTGTCTCACTGAATGCATGGGTTAGTGACTAAACTGTCTTAATTTGTGCATCATTATGTCTGTTGTTCTGTAAACTGCTGCATGTGTTGATCATTAGCTATACGAGAGGCTATATGTGTTATTAATTGGTTGCCCAAGTATTTCTATGGGAGATTGAGTTTGTGTGGGGGTGGCTGGAAGGTGTGTGACTCTATGCATAGATGTGTGAACAGTTTATTCACTAGGTGTATGAGTTCAAGAGTGCATGTGGAAACAGCTACATGGGCAGTTGACTGTGTGCATGAGTGCATTGATGAGTGAATGGATATCTCAATGCTACATGTCATAGTAAGTACATATGTAAAACACAGTACATGTGAGAGTTGGCATATATAAATAACTGTGCATGAGAGCCACCGAATGAGTGAGTGGTTGTATCGATCATTGTGAACTTGTATCAGGGATTGTATAAGAGAGTAAATATGTGTTAGTATATGTTTCAATAAGTAAGGTGTGTTTAACTGTATAGTTGAAGAAATGGAGATGAGATTGTTTCTTTGCATGACTGACTGGGTGTGTGAGTAACTCCATGGATGAGTGGAAGTGTGTGAGTGTCTGTATACACTGAGTGTATCTAAGGTTATATTAGAGTCTGAAGAGGTTTATCGTATTAGCACAAGAATGATGTCAAATGAGATGTCATCAGTGATGTCATCAGTGATGTCATTTGAGATGTCATCAGTGATGTCATCAGTGATGTCACTGACCATGTCATGAATGATGTAATATGTGACATGATCAGCAGTGGATTGCAGGTGCGCGATATATAGTTAGTGCAACTAATTATATATGGAATTTCAATGGTTTTGTGTGAGTAAAATAAGGTTTTTTAAATGCTAATTCCTAACTATATATGGTCTATAACCTATGGTTTTTTCAGTGAATTTCAATGGTTTTTTAATAGCAAATATCATAAGCTGTCGAATGTCAAGTACGTGGTAAGTGAAAACATTTTCGTGTTTATGCACACTGATCTGCTTTGAATGGTGCCCCCCCCCCTCATTTCTATTAGGAGTACTCTCTCTTTGCAGATAGTGAAAGGTAGTTAACGCAGGTCTTTGCCCCCATTGTAATCCGTCGTGCCTGCTTCTCTCTCCATTTGATTGATTGTTATCCAAGTATTTACTGTTTTAGAATTAGTTCTCTTTGGTTCATTCTCTATTTACAAACAAACACAGAGTCGCAATACTCTGTTTAGTCTTTGCAGATAACGAAAAATCGTGTAAAAAAAAAAGAAAAGGAATCGAGCAAAATCAGTAGGCCACTAATGGGATCTCTTTTTGACCTCGCTAAAATAGAAACATTAGGAACAACCCCTCATGACAAATACAAAACTAGTGAGATGAACTGAACTCCACACAATGATGGCTGCAAAACAGCTCGGCTCCGCCACCCACCCCGCCCAAAATAACGATAAAGAACGGCTGCCATGATTGGTTGCGGAATGACCACGACGGAGCTACGAAATGGTGCTGCTCTCATGCTAACCCCAGCTTCAGTCTGAAACATCCAGAAACACTGTAGACTACCAATTCGATCAGTTCCGGTAGCGCCCCAATGTAACCCGGTAGAGAAGAACTAGCTCTCCCCTCTTTGACTGATGGTTCTTGTTGCCTGTCCCTTCTGTTGTCATTTAACAGAACTATTTAGCCTGCTGAAAGGGGTTGTGTTCCGACGCTGGTTGGTGGAGACATTTTGACTATATTCTGTACCTGCGTTGTCGCGTAATGCGTCATATGACGCGCCGCGTTAGCGCATCCGGAAGTCATCCGGGGCGCGCAGCGCGTAACGTAAGCATAACAAGTCATGTGACTTGTTAATAAAACTTTTCATTGGTTCATTTTACTTTTCTTATTGTAATGATGAAAGGCTTGGTCATATGACCTAAAAATTACGCTTTTCATTACTTCCGAACATTATTTTTTCTTAAATATATGTTATAATGTTCCAGGCTAATGTACTTTCCCGGAAATTTTACAACTGTCCTGCAAGTAAAATATATTCTTTTTTCGAGAAAAAGAGCGTTTCTTCGTCCCATGACGGAGCCGTTGAGCAAAAGAGGGTCGACCTGCTGTCTTAGTCGCCGATACGCCTGAATATGAGATTCTTATCGATCACTTTATGTTGCAGGAATAGAAAACACAACAGCCCTTGACCATTTATCTTTACTGCGTTCCTTCGTATTATACCTTTTACCCTTCATGTAATTGGTCTGCTTTATTTCACTTGCCTTTTAATGATTCTAAAACAGTCACTATTATTAAAAACTTTACCAATGTATATACTACTACCATGTTTTCTTTTAAAAACCTTTATTGTGAAAATTTCATTATACAAATACGAGCCTATAACCACGTGGGCCTGCCACAGAGCAAACTGTAATCGTATATGATGAATAGACATTTACACTGTAGAGGAACGTAACGGGCGGGCCATTAGGTTGCAAGAACTAAGGTGTCTAACAGTTACGGAATCGGTGGACGTACATTTTATAATTAAAATACGACAGGGCCAGTTACAATAAAATTATCTAGATATACATTTGCGGGCAAGTACCATGGGTGACGTTAATTCGAACTTTCAACAGTACAGTAATCAATAACACATCAGAACTTAATATCAATAGGGATGTCGAAATATTCAATCAATTCTCGTCCCCGCCCGCCATGTGCTTCAAAACTGCATACGTATCTCGTGATTTCAAGGTTCTGCAACCAGTACACAACAAGGAGTTACGAGTCCCATTTATTCCGGCGCCATTTTGGGCGAGGACGGGCAGGTCCAGGATATAGTCAAAATGTCTCTACCAACCATCGACTATGATGATGTTCATATGCTGTATTTATTAGAGTAACACTCATCTGTCCACATGAAATTAATTTGCCACAATCTAAACATGTCATTTTAATCTTTCCAAAGTTCTTCTAAATATTTGGGACCGTTTCCCTTGCCTCTGAAGCTCTCAGTGCCACTTCTTTGATGAATGTACTAGCAGGTCAGGGGTTCTCCTCCAAATCTCTCTTTTATGCAGCACTATAATTAATTGGTGCCACCTCTCCATATGACGATGCATGGTATAGTTACCACAACTATATTTTTTTTCGGTTCCTCTGGAGAGTTCATCGTGGCAGATGAAGCGTGTAACGTACCGGGCATTTACCTTTTTTTGCATGTACAGGAAAGGAAAAAAAAATCGAGCGTCCGAGTTCTAAGGTGTCCCAGGGCCATTTTGGTGGACCAGGCCCAAATCCAAAGAACAGCCATCTCACAGGCTAATGGGGCGACCCACGCCGAGTTTCAGCATTGTAGGATGACCACACAAGTACAGCAACTTGCTAGACATCACCTCGGTGCCATCCGGATCTCGGCGCCCCACTGCAGATGAAGTGCCTCTCAACTATGAAACCACCACGGTGACATCCGGATCTTGGCGCGTTGTGCTGCCTTCGGCCTATTCGCACATCGGTCCGCTACTGACGCCATCTCACAGGCTAATGGGGCGACCCACGCCGAGTTTCAGCATTGTAGGATGACCACACCAGTACAGCAACTTGCTAGACATCACCTCGGTGCCATCCGGATCTCGGCGCCCCACTGCAGATGAAGTGCCTCTCAACTATGAAACCACCACGGTGACATCCGGATCTTGGCACGTTGTGCTGCCTTCGGCCTATTCGCACATCGGTCCGCTACTGACGCCATCTCACAGGCTAATGGGGCGACCCACGCCGAGTTTCAGCATTGTAGGATGACCACACCAGTACAGCAACTTGCTAGACATCACCTCGGTGCCATCCGGATCTCGGCGCCCCACTGCAGATGAAGTGCCTCTCAACTATGAAACCACCACGGTGACATCCGGATCTTGGCGCGTTGTGCTGCCTTCGGCCTATTCGCACATCGGTCCGCTACTGACGCCATCTCACAGGCTAATGGGGCGACCCACGCCGAGTTTCAGCATTGTAGGATGACCACACCAACTTGCTAGACATCACCTCAGTGCCATCCGAATCTTGGCATCTCAACGCCTAGTGGTATCTTCCATACAAAAAATATTGTTACGCTGCCTTTGGCCCCATTCGCACATCAGTCCGCAACTTAGACATCACCTCGGTGCCATCCGGATCTTGGCATCTCAGCGCCTTGTGGTGTCAGTCAGAAAATATTGTTGTGCTGCCTTCGACCTATTCGCACATCGGTCCGCTACTGACGCCATCTCACAGGCCAACGGGGCGCCCCACGCCGACTTTCAACATTGTAGGATGGCCACAGAAGTGCGACAACTTACTAGACACCACCTCGGTGCCATCCGGATCTTGGCGCGTTGTGCTGCCTTCGGCCTATTCGCACATCGGTCCGCTACTGACGCAAACTCACAGGCCAACGGGGCGCCCCACGCCGACTTTCAGCATTGTAGGATGGCCACACCAGTGCGGCAACTTGCTACACACCACCTCGGTGCCATCCGGATCTTGGCGCGTAGTGAAGCTGCAGCAGCTGCAAATAAGCTTCAGACAGTGTTACAACCGCTGCTCAGAACTCTCAACTATGACACCACCTCGGTGCCATCCGGATCTTGGCGCGTTGTATTGTCTTCGGCCTATTCGCACATCGGTCCGCTACTGACGCCGCCTCACGTGCCAACGTATTTTCTCCGCATTTTATACCCTATGCCGCATAACAGGTCATGTGACTTGTTTATAAAACTTTTCATTGGTTCATTTTACTTTTGGTTTCCGAATGATGGAAGGCTTGATCATATGACCTAAAAACAACACTTTTCATTGGATGAAAACTTTTTTTTCCCCCAAACGATGAAAGCCCCACCTTGTTTCTGGATGTTTCAGACTAAACTGGCGTCAGCATGAGAGCACCACCATCTCGTAGCTCCGTCGTGGTCATTCCGCGAGCAATCATGGCAGCCGCTCCCCACCAGAAGCCTGCAGGAGTCGGGGCCCCCAAAACTTTTGATGAATTCTCAAGGCGGAGGGGACGCTTTCGAGAATGGGGTCCAAGACCTAGCAGACAAGCGTCCGATTTCCAAGGTGTCCCAGGGCCATTTCAGTGGACCACGCCCAAAAAGGAAAGAGCCTGCCGCCATTTTGAGAGTCCTGTGGCAGCCGCCTATCGCTGCACCGCAAGAGTGGGCGCAACTCAGCTGAATGGCGGATTTTGACACAGTGGACCAAAAGCGGACGGAATGGCAACTGAAACGGTAAAGGGGCGCCCCACTAAAACAGATGAGACTCCACCTGGAGAGGCCCGTTCACGCCGCCTCCCCCGGGGCGCCCCACGCCGTTATTCGGAGCAGCATTGTAGGATACCAAAACCAGTGCGGCAACTTACTGGACATCACCTTGGTGCCATCGTTCTGCTGCCTTGGAACTATTCGCACAACAGTTTGCTACTGATGACCCACCCCCCGCGACGCCCCACGCCGTTATTTGCTGGGTGGCAACTTACTAGACATCACTTTCGTGTCATCTAGATTTCGGCGCGTTCTGCTGCCTTGGAACTATTCGCACAACAGTTTGCTACTGATGACCCACCCCCCGCCGGAAATCTGGACGTTGTGCTGCGTTGGGACTATTCGCACAGCCGACCGCTACTTCGTTGTTTTTCCCTAAAAATGTTTATATGTTATTACTATTTTTGTTTTCTTGTATATATTTATAAATTATTAAAGTTTTATAATCTTACTACTTTGTCGGAGTGCTATATATTTTTAATGTGACACATAATTGTAAAAACTTTGATGTACAAAGAGTCATCCCTGGAATCTTCCGCTTCACGCTCGGTCCCCTCCCCAATCACAATACAGGATGGTTTTCAGATAATAGCAACGCTTCTGCTGTGACGGATCTCATCGAGTGTGGGCCTTGATCTACTATAACTCCTTTGAAGAGGGGTGATTCTTTACAGCTGTGGCCATAAACTACATCTGCAGGGCTAGCTGATAGCCTAGGACCGGCCTGGACAATCGGACACAGAGGAAAAGGAGTGTCAGAGGGTGCGGTAGTGAATAGGGCGAAAGGGAGGTGTCGGGCGGGCACAGGGTGTGATTCTCAGGGAAGAGCAGCGCAGATGGGTGGAGGTTTATTACCCATGCATAAGACAGAGAGCGGGGGTGACCACTGCCTGGGTGAGATGCTTGCGAGGGTGGGGAGCCATGCTAAGGATCGACAGCGTGCACAGAGTGGGTCTGGTCAAGGCATCTAAAATGGCTGCCGTGCACGACAAAAGTGTGGCATTTGAAAAAAGACAAGATGGCGCAGACAATGTTTTTCAACACTTCCTGATTTCCTTCGAATCGAACGTTAACAGACGTTGGGGCATATTACCAAAGTTAAGCGATATTTATCCCTAACGATGCATTGCAAAGATTTTTTTACCGTCAGAAATTATCGCAGATAAACCTTGCTATTATCAAGGTTTATCGCAAATACGATAAAAAACGACCGCAATGCATTAATATCGCTGAAAACTCAGCGATATTCATGCATTACCGAGCTAATGCTCTTAGCCATGTTATCCACCTCCCATTGGATAACATGGCTAAGAACTGCTCAGGGCAGCTGTTACTTTTTGGAGATATTCGCGCTTATCTCGAATATTTCCAAAAGTTGATAATAGGAGATAGCGATGTTAGCGACTGTTTCCAGTCGCTAACATCTTGGCATGCCCACTTTGCATGTCATTAGTGATAAATATCACTCACATGCAAAGTGGGACCCAAGATGGTCGCTATCTCCTACTAGCCGTCGCTAACTGGTGTTAGCAACAGCTAGGTAATACAGATATAATTTTATCTCCGCGAAGCGGAGCGCTGTTACAGATATATATCTTGTTTTTGAACGTTAATTTCTCAAAATGCACTGAAGCACATATATTGAGACATAGCAAAGGCACATCGGGCTACCAGTCCCTAATATTTTACCAAGTTTCGTGCAAATCCATTCAGCCGTTCGATTATTATTATTATTATTTTTTTTTGCCCCGCGGGGCCCTTTTAAAACCTCCACATCAAACCTAGGGGGTCAGCGAGGATCTACTATGCCCCCTTATGGTCATTTGCCCCTTCGCTTTGGCCTCCTCTTGTCTCTCGATCCTACCGAGAGACAAGATGGCAGCCGCTACGTACTGTTTGGAATGTTTACAGACACCGGAGAGCCAATCAGCTTCGCTTCGCAAAGCTCCGTAACGCGAAAAGTACGCGAAGCGGTGCGCTGTTACAGATATATATCTTTTTTTTAACGTTAATTTCTCAAAATCCACTGGAGCACATATATTGAGACCTAGCAAAGGCACATCGGGCTACCAGTCCCTAATATTTTGCCAAGTTTCGTGCAAATCCATTCAGCCGTTCGATTATTATTATTTTGTTTTTTTTTTGCCCCGCGGGGCCCTTTTAAAACCTCCACATCAAACCTAGGGGGTCAGCGAGGATCTACTATGCCCCCTTATGGTCATTTGCCCCTTTGTTTTGACCTCCTCTTGTCTCTCGATCCTACCGAGAGACAAGATGGCGGCCGCTACGGACTGTTTGGAATGTTGACAGACGCCGGAGAACCAATCAGCTTCGCTTCACAAAGCTCCGTTGCGCGAAAAGTCCGCGAACCAGTGCGCTGCCCGGTCCGCTGTTACAGATATATATCTTTTTTTAAACGTTAATTTCTCAAAATCCACTGGAGCACATATATTGAGACCTACAAAAGGCACATCGGGCTACCAGTCCCTAAAATTTTGCCAAGTTTCGTGCAAATCCATTCAGCCGTTCGGGCTAAAAGTGAGGCCAACCGCCCTATGGAAAACTCAATGTTAAAAACACGTTTTGGGACCCCCCTTTTTTCTCGGCCCCCCCTTGACGAACCCCCCCCAAATTTTCAAGGGCTGCTCAGAAACAAAATGTGCCATTTTCCTGAAAATTTCAGCCAATTCCGTCCACAAACGCCAAAGTTATTAGACATAGAATTTTCAAAAAACCCATAGAGAAAAAATCCTAACTATATATACCTACTGGCGACCGCCAGTAGGTAATATATATATATATATATATATATATATATATAAAATTTCTGTGGCAAAATGAAACCCCTCATTTTGTTCCTTTTCAAATTAAATGTATTAAGTGTTACCACTTTATTCCAATCAAGATGACTTCAGGTGTGCCATACTTTTGTCATAAGTAAGACTGTTAGCGTTCTAGTTGTTCTTTAGAACACTCTGGGACATTCTGTCATTGGGCTATAGTTGGGCTACATCTGGCTGATATTTGGGCTACATTTGTTTTTTTTTGTCTCTGGTGGCCATCTTTGGGCTACATTGGGCTACATTGGGCTATATTGGGCTACATTGGGCTACATTTGGGCTCTAACATATATATAGCCCAATGTAGCCCAATATATATTTTTTCAAAGTTAATTTTCGTAAAAACCACTGGAGCATATATCTTGAGACATAGCAAAGGCACATCGGGGTACCAGTCCCTACAATTTTGCCAAGTTTGGTGGAAATCCATTCAGCCGTTCGGGCTAAAAGTGAGTCCAACCGCCCTATGGAAATAAACATGGGGAAAACACGTTTTGGGACCCCCCTTTTATCTCGGCCCCCGCTTGATGGATCCCCCCCGAAACTTTCAGGGAAGGAGCGGAGCGCAGAGAGGCAAAGTTAAGGAAAATTACAGGCAGATCCCTCATTCGGCGCCAAAGTTATTCCCAATAGAATTTGGCGGATTTCCTATGGAAAAGGATCTTAACTATAACTACCTACTGGCGACCGCCAGTAAGTAATATATATACATATATATACATATAAATTTTCCACCCGGCGCTGAAGAGGCAGACATCGCCGAAATGCATCCGCCATTACGGGTGTCAGAATTTTCTCTGTGTGGGCAGTACATTAAAGTGCTTCCGTCAACCTCCTCAAGGGTGGCCTTTCCTCTTTCAATGAAGGAGCTTGTTTGTGATATATATATATATATATATATGTATATATATGTATGTATATATATATATATATATATATATATATCCAACAAGCGCAGAATCCAATTCGGAAAGAGCCACACGGAGACTAAGTGAAGCTCTATGTGTTTATTAGCAGCATGCCAGCAAAGGTCCTTCAAGAAGTAAATAACACCAATTCTGCCAGACGCGTTTCAGGATATAAGTTCCTTTCATCAGTGGCTTTTGTAGATGTGAGGGCAGGCGTTTTCGGTGCATACTATTCTTGATACTGAGGTTATGACTGACGCTTACTACAACTACCAGAATGCCGTGAGGCCACGCCCCTTGGCGGTAGTAGGTTATCAAGAATAGTATGCGCCGAAAACGCCTTCCCTCACATCTACAAAAGCCACTGATGAAAGGAACTTATATCCTGAAACGCGTCTGGCAGAATTGGTGTTATTTACTTCTTGAAGGACCTTTGCTGGCATGCTGCTAATAAACACATAGAGCTTCACTTAATCTCCGTGTGGCTCTTTCCGAATTGGGTTCTGCGCTTGTTGGATTTGTAACGGCCTAGCCTAGGTCGTGGAAGAAGCCCTCTGCTTTACACAGCGGATCCCCGGCGGCGTCATTTGGTGCCGTTTTTCAGCGGGACGGATGCCAAGCAGGCCCCTTGTGCAGAAAGGAGTCTGCTTCATAGCTCTTTATGGCTGGAACAAAGCGGGGCAAAGAAGAGCAAGAAAGTGTGCCTTAATTTTAATGACATTGAGACTTGGGGGAAAGGCACCCACTGAAGTTATGACTGACGCTTACTACAACTACCAGAATGCCGTGAGGCCACGCCCCATGGCGGTAGTAGGTTATCAAGAATAGTATGCGCCGAAAACGCCTTCCCTCACATCTACAAAAGCCACTGATGAAAGGAACTTATATCCTGAAACGCGTCTGGCAGAATTGGTGTTATTTACTTCTTGAAGGACCTTTGCTGGCATGCTGCTAATAAACACATAGAGCTTCACTTAGTCTCCGTGTGGCTCTTTCCGAATTGGGTTCTGCGCTTGTTGGATATATATATATATATATATATGAAGTTGTTGATTAATGTGAGATGATTTACCTGTCTTAATAAAGTGGCCTTTTCTGCTATAATGATAAGTCAGTGGTTTGTTGTTATTGCGCGATGGGGTCCCAGGGGAAACATGGCGCGAGCCAGTGTCCACCTGGGGGTTTTCAAGCGGTGGAACAAGCCACGCAGCACTTCAGGTGAAGTTGATTGGGAGGAGGCGGGTGTCGGGGAAGCTATAAATAAGGGTGGGTTACAGCGGGAAGTATCTGGTGTAGGGCGTTTTTATTGGAGTTTGCCAAGTTTTTGATCCACCCACCCACCCTAGTTTGAGTGGAGTAGGGGAAAGTGTAATAAAAAAAAATAAGTAACAATAAGACAGGTATTAGATCACTAGGTTTTTTCATCAAGCAGGCGTCTTTTGGGGGTTTGGATGGTCTGGAGGAGGCGTATCCATCCCTCGAGGGGCTGGGGGCGGGAAAGGACAGAACACAAAAGAGGGGAAGGGGAAAGGATGGGGTTCACAATTTCATGGCATTTTGAGTTTTTGCAAGATGGCGATTGAAATGTTTGAGATATTTTCTCTGATGTAAAAAGTTGGGGGATTTTTTGGGGAAGGATTATTCCAAAAGGTTTTACGATGCCAATGTGTTATATATATATATATATATATATATATATATATATATATATATATATATATATATATATATATATATATATATATATATATATATATATATATATATATATATATATATATATATATATATATATATATGTATGTATATATATATATGTATATTACCTACTGGCGGTCGCCAGTAGGTATATATAGTTAGGATTTTTTCCCTATGGGTTTTTTGAAAATTCTATGTCTAATAACTTTGGCGTTTGTGGACGGAATTGGCTGAAATTTTCAGGAAAATGGCACATTTTGTTTCTGAGCAGCCCCTGAAAATTTGGGGGGGTTTCGTCAAGGGGGGGCCGAGAAAAAAGGGGGGTCCCAAAACGTGTTTTTAACATTGATTTTTCCATAGGGCGGTTAGCCTCACTTTTAGCCCGAACGGCTGAATAGATTTGCACGAAACTTGGCAAAATTGTAGGGACTGGTAGCCCGATGTGCCTTTTGTAGGTCTCAATATATGTGCTCCAGTGGATTTTGAGAAATTAACGTTTAAAAAAAGATATATATCTGTAGCAGCGGACTGGGCAGCGCTCCAGGACGCGTACTTTTCGCGCAACGGAGCTTTGTGAAGCGAAGCTGATTGGTTCTCTGGCGTCTGTCAACATTCCAAAAAGTCCGTAGCTGCCGCCATCTTGTCTCTCGGTAGGATCGAGAGACAAGAGGAGGCCAAAACAAAGGGGCAAATAACCATAAGGGGGCATAGTAGATCCTCCCTGACCCCCTAGGTTTAATGTGGAGGCTTTAAAACGGCCCCGCGGGGCAAAAAAAAATAATTTTTTTTTTGTTTTTTTGCGTGGGTAGCGCCCGGTCCGGGAACCGGGAAGCTTTCTGGGCAGCGTACTGCAATGAAAAATGAATGATAGACTTTTCAAATACTGTTGTTAATTGATTGTTGGTTTTGTTGATTATTTTTTATTTTTTTTTATTTTTTAAGGATTGTTTATTGTGTTTAATAATTTATTAAACTTTCTAACGCGGCGCGTCATATGACGCATTACGCGACAACGCAGGTCCAGAATATAGTGAAAATTTCTCCACCAACCAGCGGACGGCACACAACCCCTTTCAGCAGGCTAAATAGTTCTGTTAAATGACAACAGAAGGGACAGGCAACAAGAACCATCAGTCAAAGAGGGGAGGGCAAGTTCTTCTCTACCGGGTCACGTTGGAGCGCTACCGGAACTGATCGAATTGGTAGTCTACAGTGTTTCTGGATGTTTCAGACTGAAGCTGGCGTTAGCATGAGAGCACCACCATTTCGTAGCTCCGTCGTGGCCATTCCACGAGCAATCATGCTAGGCGCTCCCCACCAGAAGCCTGCGGGAGTCGGGGGCCCCCAAGACTTTTGTAGAATCTTCAAGGATGAGGGGACGCTTTCGAGAATGGAGCCCAAGCTCTAGCAGACAAGCGTCCGAGTTCCAAGGTGTCGCAGGCCCATTTTAGTGGACCACGCCCAAATCTGAAGAGATGGCCGCCATTTTGAGAGTCCTGTGGCAGCCGCCTATCGCTGCACCGCAAGAGCGGGAGCAACTCAAGTACATGGTGAGCGAGACGCTGTAGTCGAAAGAGCGGGCGGTAAACAGCTGAATAGCGGAAGAGGCACAGTGTAGCAAAAGCGGGCTGAATGGCAAATGAAATGGAAAAGGGGTGCCCCACTACAGCGTGTCTTTAGGTGAAACGGATTGTGGGACAAGGTGAAGAATGGAAGAGTCACCAAAAGGAAAAAAGTTCCGCTTGACCCCGGGAGCCGGCCACCTATGTCGGGGGCGATCTCAGGCCACACCAGGGCAACACGACTTGGGGAGGGGGCCGGAGCCAAGCGCCCCCTCCGAGTCCGCGACATGACACCGTCCCTCGGGGGCCTCCGTCAAGCGGTTCAGGGTGGCACCGCATCACAACAGCCCCCACTTACTTTAAGAATAGTGAAGATGAAGCAATTGCAAATAGGCTTCAGACAATGTTACAAGCACTCCTCAAAACTTTGAACTTTCAGAGTGCATGAGTTGGGACAGCGAGGGGTGATTTGGTTTCTCGGACTGTTTTTCTGGTCTCTCACCACTGGCATACTTTAACGTTTTCTTGTTTCTAGGACATTAATAGGTTTTATCATTACGTTATGTTATCGTTTCTTTGTTTGTTGTTTAATAAAAGTTCATGTTCATGTTCATCAGTGGCCTACTGATTTTCGTTTTCCTATTTTTTTCTTTCCAGGTTGTTTCATGGTAAAGTTTCTGTTAACAGGATACAGTGATCACTTCGTTATTATTGCATATGTCCTTTTCACTAGGGGTGCTCTCTGGTCGGGCCAGATGACGTATCTCTAGTAAATGGTCCGGGTGAAAAAGGTGCATCAATCAGTGGGGAGTAGATAGGCATGACAGATTACAACGGGGGAGAAAGGTCCGCATTACGTACCCTTTCACTACTTGCAAAGATTTTCCTACGTTTATATGCAAACAGGGAATACCTCCAAAAAGAACTAATTCCCAAACAGTCAATGTTCGGACAATCAATCAATCAATGAGGAATGAAATAGGTACGACGTGTTAAAGGCTTGCGTTACCTACCCTTCACTATCTGCAAAGGGAGAGAGAATATTCCTATTCTTCCTCGTTTGCAGGTAGAGAAGATCCTTAAGAGAATTAACTTCGAACAATTCAATGCTCGATTGAAACAATCAACAAGGGGTACTGTGAACACAAATGAACGCCGCTTATGTACATACGCATTGCTATTTTCAACAGGTTGTTCCTAATGTTTCTATTTTAGCGAGGTCAAAAAGAGATCCCATTAGTGGCCTACTGATTTTGCTCGATTCCTTTTGTTTTTTTACACGATTTTTCGCTATCTGCAAAGACTAAACAGAGTATTGCGACTCTGTGCTTGTTTGTAAATAGAGAATGAACCAAAGAGAACAATCAATCAAATGGAGAGAGAAGCAGGCACGACGTATTACAAAGGGGGCAAAGGGCTGCGTTAACTACCCTTCACTATCTGCAAAGAGAGAGTACTCCTAATAGAAATGAGGGGTGGGGGGCAGTATTCAAAGCAGATCAGTGTGCATAAACACGAAAATGTTTTTACTTACCACGTACTTGACATTCGACAGCTTATGATATTTGCTATTAAAAAACCATTGAAATTCACAGAAAAAACCATAGGTTATAGACCATATATAGTTAGGAATTAGCATTTACAAAACCTTGAAAATTCACTGAAAAAACCATAGGTTATAGACCATATATAGTTAGGAATTAGCATTTAAAAAACCTTATTTTACTCACACAAAACCATTGAAATTCCATATATAGTTAGTTGCACTAACTATATATCGAGCACCCGCAATCCACTGCTGATGATGTCACATATTACATCATTCATGACATGGTCAGTGACATCACTGATTACATCACTGATGACATCTCAAATGACATCACTGATGACATCACTGATGACAACATCCAGTGACTATGTTTCTGTAAAGTTAAAATATGTCTTACATATTGAAGAATGAGTGGATGTATAAGTGTCTGAATGAAGGTTTTAGTAGGTGCGTGATTGACTGTATGAGTGAGTGATTAAATGCGTCTTACTGAATGCACGGGTTAGTGACTAAACTGTCTGAAAGTGTGCATCAGTATGTCTGTTGTTGTGCAAGCTGCTGCATGTGTTGATCAGTAGCTATATAAGTAGCTATATGGGTTATTGATTGGTTGCACAAGTATTTGTATGGGAGACTGAGTGTGTGTATGGCTGGCTGGGAGGTGTGTGACTCTGTGCAGATCAATGTGTACTTGTATCAGTGATTCTATAAGAGAGTAACTATGTGTTAGTATATGTTTCAAAAATGTAAGGTGTTCTGTGTTTAACTGTATAGATGAGAAAATGGAAGTGTGATTGATTCTTTTCAGGACTGACTAGGTGTGTGAGTAACTCCATGGATGAGTGGCAGAGTGTCAGTGTCTGTATAGGTGTATGAGTGCATATGATAGTGTTGTAAAGATGAGTGATTGTATGTATGAATGATTGTATGAGTGAATGTGTGTGTAGACATAGGAATCAGTGAGTGCGTATGTAGTAACTAGTATTGGTGTGTCAATGGTTTCAAAAATGATACTCTCTATTTAACACTGGGTGTAACGGAGGTTATATTACAGTGTGAGGAGATGCATTGTATTATGACATGAATGATATCATCAGTGATGTGATCATTGATGTCAAGTGAGATGTCATCAGTGATGTCATTTGAGATGTCATCAGTGATGTCATCAGTGATGTCATTTGAGATGTCATCAGTGATGTAATCAGTGATGTCACTGACCATGTCATGAATGATGTAATATGTGACATCATCAGCAGTGGATTGCGGGTGCGCGATATATAGTTAGTGCAACTAACTATATATGGAATTTCAATGGTTTTGTGTGAGTAAAATAAGGTTTTTTAAATGCTAATTCCTAACTATATATGGTCTATAACCTATGGTTTTTTCAGTGAATATATATATATATAAAGGTGTTGCTTAATGTTATATGATTTACCTGTCTAAATAAAGTGGCCTTTTCTGCTATAACGATAAGTCAGTGGTTTGTTGTTATTGCGCGGACAGGCACGTCGAGATCCAAACAACAGCGCCAGCTGCTGCTCCAAAGCAGCATGTGGGGAATAAGCCGCTAATTAGAGCAGAGACACATAAATCAGGCGGTGTAAGAGATACATAACAAAGCCTCATTATGCTTGTGGGGGTGGTACTACTCAGCACGGTTCTGTCGCTGATAAGCCCACTGCGTGCACAGCCAGCACATGGTGGTGTGAGAAAACAAGTGTTCCACATGGCTGGATAATGAGGCTGCGCGTGACGGCTCTCGCGCAAGAAATCATTGTCCACATCTCTCTTTTAGGAGCAAAAAAGGCCACTTTATTTTAGGACAGGTGCATCATAATTTTCACGAAACACATTTCATTATTTATTTATTTACAAAAACCAACTCTACAATGATCTTAGAAAACCTGAATCCCAAAACCCAGAACGAAACTCCTATCTACTACCCCTAACCTACCCACGCTACCCTTCAGGATGGCCAACCCGCTCCAGGCTGCCCACCCCCACTACCAAAAACCCGCCTATAAGTAGAACAAAGGCACCCATCCTAACCGTGGCAGGCCAAGAAAGGAGCAGCACCTAGGGTACCACAGAAGAAAAAACACACCCCCCACCCAAATGGAAAAGAAAAAGAGGGAGGGTGGGTGGGGCAAAACAAACCTCCCTACTAGCCTCCCGCTACGCAGTTACGCCACTGCCAGCCTAACCCCCTTATATCACTTCCCTAATCAGCCCACACCTGCTTTCCTGCTTCTCGCGCGAACCTACCCAGGGAGAGACCGGCTCGCGCCTGGCTCTCCCTGGGTCCCCCCTCGCGCAAGAAATCATTGTCCACATCTCTCTTTTAGGAGCAAAAAAGGCCACTTTATTTTAGGACAGGTGCATCATAATTTTCACGAAACACATTTCATTATTTATTTATTTACAAAAACCAACTCTACAATGATCTTAGAAAACCTGAATCCCAAAACCCAGAACGAAACTCCTATCTACTACCCCTAACCTACCCACGCTACCCTTCAGGATGGCCAACCCGCTCCAGGCTGCCCACCCCCACTACCAAAAACCCGCCACCCAGGAAAACCTTTAGTGTTTTCCTGCCCCACCAAAAGGACAGGAAGGAGCACACCATAACTGTACCTGAAGAACCTTACTAATCAAATCCCTGAGTTCTAAAAGGTAAAAAGAAATACCCAAAGCCGAGAGATGCACACCGTCCTCACAAAATAAATGATGTTCCGAGACCTGTAAATGATAATGATTCAAACAGTAGATACCCAAATTATGACAAAAAGGTCGCATTGTCCTGTTCACTTTTCTCCTGGCCTTTTCAAGGGCGGAATGGTTCCTTGCTCCACGCCACTGCAGACGAGGCACAAACTCAGTCCATATCAGCATGGTGCTCACCCATGTGGTTTTGATAATTTCCAGATCTTGCTTCATGAGTTTCAACAAAGTTAACCCAGAGAGAGAAACCAAGTCATTCTCGCCAAGATGGAGCACCAAGAGATCCGGAGGGCCCCCCAAACACTGGGAAACCAAGGCAGCTAAGGCGGGAAAAAGCCCACCCCACCGCATGCCCCCTGTTCCATGCCAGGAGACTTCATGTTCCGCGCTGTTGAGACCCAGCGATCTCCCACAGAGCTGAGTGGCAGCGGCGCAAGCTGCACGTTTAATAAAAGAGTGCCCTAGTATCAAACCCTCCGTTTGCCTCCGGGGGCCGACGGCCAAGGACCTAGGAGAGAAAGAAATGTTAGACAATCCAAACAATTCACTATTTCCTCACATATTTCTCACAGCACTTGGAACGCCAACGACCAATGCGTCTGATCTGGGACCAGTCCCACCCCAAACGAGCGGCCTCCGTCGCCGCACCAATTCTGAAGGAATGGGTACCAAACTGAACCGGATCCTTCCCCAAGCGCAACAAAACTTTGCGCAAGACAGCCAGCAATTGGGAAGCCACAATGGGACTACCATCCACATGACAAAATATAGACCCCTGGAGAAAATGTGGAGATGATACAAACACTTCCCATTCCCCAACCGGACAACAAGCAGAAACACCACTCCTGCCAAGGAACACCCACTTACCCCTCCCCAACTGGTCGGTTTTGGATGCCCGCAGCCACATCCGCACCCTGTCACTCTCCAACACTACCTCATTGCTAGTCATGCCTACCCTACCCCGTAACCCCAACAATTCCGAAGCCCGAAATGCCCCAAAGAACAACCAAATGAAACACAAACGAAACTTGGCACACTCAAAAGCATCATGACAACACAACTCCAACTCTGGTAACAACAACTGAAGCAACTCAAAAGTCACTGGCTGCCGTAGCTGCGGACCACCAGCCCGAAGCCTAGCCAAACCTTTCAACATTTTACGAACCAACACCCCCCCAACCGGATCCCTCCCCCACCAAAGTAGCCCATAAAAAGAAATCCCAGCCAACTTGCCCGAAATGGTAGTGGGCGATAGACCTTTGTCTGCCAAATGCAACACAAACTGTAAGATAACACGTTCATCAGACCAACCAGCCCCAGCCGGGCCCACCAACTCCTTACCAAACTGCAGAAACTCGCTCCAAGCCTTCACATACCCCCGCCTCGTTGAGGCGGCCACCGAATGTTCGACTAATTGGTGAACCCTCAATCCCCCATGGCCCATACGTACTGTGGGATCGCTGTTGGTTCCAGGTCCGCCCCAGGAGCTAACTTGCGGAACTCGGCCCACTGAAATCGAGACAAAGAGTCAGCGATGCAGTTAGAAGTGCCAGGAACATGCCGTGCTTTAAAGACAATATTTAATTGCAGACACCGCAGCATGAATGCGCGCAGGAGTCGCAACACCCGCAAATCACGAGCCTTCTGGTGATTGACAAGATGTACAACTGCCAAATTGTCCACATGAAACAAAATTGATCGATTCCGAAACTCATCCCCCCACAGATACAAAGCAACCAGCAGTGGGAAGAGCTCCAGAAATGCTATGCTACGACCTTGGTCCCGCCAGAGCGCCGGCCAGCCGGCCGCGCACCACCGACCGTCCCAAAAGATTCCGAAGCCATGAGCCCCAGAAGCATCAGTGAACAACTGTACTTGCCACACCATGTCCTCATCCGCAAAAAACAAGGACACGCCATTGAACTCCTGCAGAAAACTAAGCCAGACTGTCAGATCAGCACGGACAGCGGTGGTAATGCGTACCCGATGATGGGGAAGGCTCGCACCGGACATGGACAGACCCAGACGTCTACAGAACGTCCTGCCCGCCCGAACAACCCGACAAGCAAAATTGAGGTACCCCAACAGCTTCTGGACAGTTCTCAAAACTACTTTCCGCTCCCTCAAAACCAGTTGGATGAAGTCAGACATTTCCGTCACTTTAGCTGCAGGCAATCGCGCCACCATAGACAGCGTGTCAATTTCAATCCCCAAGAAAGTCAGGGACGTACATGGGCCCTCAGTCTTGTCCGGCGCTAAAGGAACACCCAATTCCTCCGCCAGGGCCTGAAAGCTGTTCAAAGCCGACTGACACTGCCCGGAGCGACCTTCCCCAATGAAAAGAAAATCATCAAGGTAATGACATACCAGGACGTGGCCAGTAACAAAAGTGAATCTCCACTGCAGGAAGGTACTGAAAGTTTCAAACAGGGAGCAGGACACTGAACAGCCCATAGGCAACACACGATCCACATAGAAACAACCATCAAACTGCATTCCTAACAGACTGAAATCCCAAGGATGGATGGGCAAAAGCCGGAAAGCCGACTGAATATCGCTCTTCGCCAGCAATGCCCCAACACCTGCCAGGCGCACGAGCCGTAAGGCATCGTCCACCGAGGCATAAGCAACACTCGAGTCGGCCGGATCGATGAAGTCATTAATGGAGGTACCCTCGGGCCAGGACAGGTGATGGATAAGACGAAACTCTCCTGCCGCCTTCTTGGGCACCACGCCCAGGGGTGAAACAATCAAGTCAGGCAGAGGACAAGATACAAAAGGACCAGCAATCCTACCAGCCGCCAGCTCGGCATCCAGTTTTTTCCGCACCACATGGGGACTCTCCTTCGCCGACTTCAAATTGTCCGACCACCTGCCCACCCTGGGTCCCTGATATCCAATCCGAAAACCAATTTTGAAACCCCAAGACAAAATCTTAGCGGCATCAAAATCTGGATAATCCACCAGCCAGAGATCGAGAACCGTCTGCCTAATAGGAGTAGGAGCCCTTGTAAACAGGCTGTTGGTGCTGTCCCCTACCCCCGGAACCTCGTCCCTGATCGCCCAAACGTTGTCCAGGAAAACAGTGGGTGAGGGAGTGCTTTCCCCCACACTGGGAACACTCATGCTTGTACCTACAAGCTGGCCTGTTACAGGAACCCCGGTTAAAGTGCCAGCAAGTGCCAGCGGCGGCTGCTTGACCTCTGCCCCAAACCCCCGCCCCAGACTGAGCGGGGCGAGCTGAAAAGGGCCGATAATGCACCGGCTGACCACTAGCCGTGTGGGTCGTAGCAGGCGGATTTGCCGATGCCATCCACTGTAACCATAATTCGGAGTCAACCTCACCCCACGAACGCTCGGGGAAAGCGCTCATGCGGGCCCGAAATTCGTCATCATAGGACAACCATGCAAAGCCACCAAAATAACTGTGAGCCTTGCGGACGATATCTGCATATTTAAACATAGCAATTGCCTTCTCAGGATGACGTTGACAATAAACACTGGCATAAATCAGAAAGGCCGAAGTCCAATTCTCTATAGACTTCGGAACACGGGGCCGCCGCGCCAGTTCTAGTTCCTCCTCCTTCGACCCCTCCTTTGCCTGAATATCTCTATGAAGAAGTCGAAAAACATCCACAAATGCCCCAGACCATATCAGATTCTTCGTTTTCTCGGACAAATGAGACCCCAAAGGCATTCCCACCCCAGAATAAGGCAACTTTTTCGGCAGGATACTATCCTCCGCCACCTGTGGGGCAACCATTCCACCATTCCCAGCAGTAGAAACCTCTTTGGCAACTTGCCCCGTAGAAACATTCGAACATACCGGCCGCTCAAGCCTCGGTCCCAGAGCGACTCGCTCAACCACAACCCCATCCCTCGTAGAAACATGCGAAAGTACAGGCCGCTCAAGCCTCGGTGCCAGAGCGACTCGCTCAACCACAACCCCATCCCCCGTAGAAACATTCGAAAGTACAGGCCGCTCAAGCCTTGGTGCCAGAGCGACTCGCTCAACCACAACCCCATCACCCGTACCAATAGACCTTGTACTCTTCACAGGGAGACTCTCCCTAGGTTGCCACACAGACCACCACCCATCCTTACCTCTGGGCAACTGCTCCGACTGCAGTGTGACAGCCCCACGCTCCTTCTGCGAAGGTCCAGAACTCACTGCCCCTCGTACACCGGCATGGTCCGCTCGAGACTCCTGCGAAACACGAGAGACAGGGGGTTGCCCCAACCCACCCCCCTGGGCCCGTGCTGCCAAAAGCCCAACATTGGTGTCTCTCAATTCCCCTTCCTCCAAATCCTCCTCACGAAAATTACCACAGAAAGCTTCATCAGAAAATAAAACTTGGTCACTGCCACTGGGCATAGCCCCATCACCAATACCCCCATCATAAAACTGCCAATCAATAGGCTGAAAACTGTGTACATTGAAAGCTGTAGACGAGCTATCCGCTCCAGATAGCCCCCCGTGAAGCCCACCACTGGAAACAGCCGTGTGGACAGTTCCCGGGCCCGTAGAAACAGCCGTCAGCCGCCCAGCCGAAGGCGCCGGACGAAAACTGCGGCCGCTCGAGCCAGAAAAGGAAGAGGACCCCAGAACAGGCTCCCTGGAAACGGAAACGCCATCACCCCCCAAGGAACTGGACGCCGACGCCAAACCATGGCCACCCACCGCCCCAGGCTCAGGACACCCAAAACGGCCACCCGGCCGACCCCTGGTGACCGGGAACAGGGAAGGACCAGGGCCCGCGTGTGTCCCCCCGTGGAGCAAACCCCTCCCACCCGTAGCCAAATGAGGGGGGGTGGCAGTTCCCAGGCCAGGCACACCAGCGTCCGTAGACTGTGCAGGCGGGGGTGGCAGCCCACTGGGTGCAGCACCCGCAGAGGGAAAAACAGCAGCAGGTGGCGGGGCTTCAGGGGGGGGGGAGACAGGTAACGCGTCCGGCAAGGGCCGTACATCAGCCCCACCTTGGGGTGGGGAACCAAAAGAGAGGTGAGGGGCCGTACCAGGCCCCGGCACAGCGGGGGAGAGCAGGAAACAGTGCCCGTTCAGCCACAGGTAAGGCGAGGCCCCGGCCGGCATTAGAGGAACCGCAGGGGGGGGGCAGGGGGCACCGCTGCAAGGGGGGGGGGTTGCACATGCCCAGGCACATCCAGGCTCCTCCCACGCTTGGGCTTTGGGCCCGCCGGAGGCTTCCCCGACTTCCCCCGCACCAGCCCGCTGGGGCTCGGTGCCTGCCGGCCCACCGAGCGACCCCTCCTCCCCCCGGGCGCCCCGCGCGTGTCAGCAAGAATAAATGGCAGAGCACATACCTGCTGAGGGGCACCCGGGGCATCCAGTGGGGGCTCCACATCGACGGCGGGCGACACCGGCCCAGGCCCGTCTTCCGGCATAGCCGCGTCTCCGTCTTGCTCCTCCTCCAGGCCCTGCGAGAGGCAGGCCTCAACCGCCCTGGAGACGCCCTCAGACGCCCTGCGAGGGGGGCGGGACAACCCGACCCACGCCTCCGCCGGAACACCCGGCCGTAGCAGGTCTTCGCGCCCCGCCTCACAAAGGATCCTCACAGCCCTCCGGACCTCCGCCGCTTCCTCCATGCCCCAGGACACAATGTAAAACACGAGCGCCGCAAAACAAACCTCCCTACTAGCCTCCCGCTACGCAGTTACGCCACTGCCAGCCTAACCCCCTTATATCACTTCCCTAATCAGCCCACACCTGCTTTCCTGCTTCTCGCGCGAACCTACCCAGGGAGAGACCGGCTCGCGCCTGGCTCTCCCTGGGTCCCCCCAAGTCCCCCCACCGCTTTCCTTGCAACCATCATCCCAAATTGCATTGCGATGCCTGCATTTCACTCAGAGTCAGAAGTAAAGGAGGGATCTCTCCCTGTTCCGTTTCCCCGTAGGCACACATTCTAAAGAGATATATTTATTCGGCAAACCGCAAAGCATAAATAACATTACTGAAAAAATACTGATCTTTTAGTTCGATTTCAGCTTGTACTAGATGTGAGCAACCAACAGACTAATAAGGAGAGCCAGCCAGAGCCGAGACAAGATTTCCGCTCGGTCCTAACAGCATGAGCAGAGTCATCAAATTATTTGGTTTGTAAAAAAGTGCAACAAACGTCATGTAAACATATGATAATGCATCGTCAAAACTCTAAAACGTTGTAATGCGAGAGTCTTTCACGTTAGTGCATTGGCTTATATAACTGCATTGAGTACTGTTTTTTAAAAGTGATAACTTCTAAACTTGAGTTTAGAAGTATTCCTGAACCTACAAATATGTTGTAAATTACACGCTGAATTGGGCTGTGGTACTTGAATCCTTTATTTGCAGACAGAAATCCTGCGACTTTTAGAGTCAAGCACCAAGCGTTTCTCCCTGGTTCCTAGATCAACACGCTCTGAACCCCATGCAGTCACAGAGCATTACATATGTGACATTCGATGCAGTGCTTAATTTGCAAAATAATAAGTGCCAGGGCCCTGACCAGGAGACCACTGTAGCTTCCACCACCCATTGCTCCCGTCATCGCTGTCAATGACGGTACCAAAACAAGTAGTAACCATTTTCCTTGCCTGCAAGTGCAGCAGTTTAGATTATTCCAGGTCCCAAAAGCTAAAGGAATGACTGGGGAGGCAGGAATTAGTTATTTTTAATTTATATTGAGTTCATTCACAACCGTTGTTCTGCTCATCTCTGAATAAGATGAGCAGCACCACCATGTGGCAGACTGTCATAAGTGCAGTGTTGATATTTAAGTGCGGTGCTGAGCACCGCAAACCAATTAAGTGCCAGTGCAGCACCGGAAACCACCGGGAAAAATTAAGTACTGAATCTATGGAAACATCACAGGGCTGGGCACAGGAAAGCAACTAAGTTAATATTACAATGTAAGTCCACATTATAACCCCCCCCCCCCTCAAGAGACGGTGCAATTAGTGAGCCAAGCAGCAAGTCAGTTGCCTGTGCCCACGTAGGTGGGATAGGGTGTTATTTCACATAACGCCCTATGCCACGTACAAGAGAGGATTTTGCACAGCGCACTGCTTGAACAGCTGTTTTTCAAACTGCTCTCAGGGTGACGACGATTGTAGAGGAGGGACAGGGAAATATAGTAATTGTATAAAATCACACAATGTCAAGTGAGGAAGTCGGAATGGATAACAGATTTCCTTGTTTCACATTGTACAATTCAACCACTAATCAGTGATCTCTTTACGCCTTACTTCAAAGATTAATCCTTTGTGTTTAATTATTTGAGGAGCTAAATCAGTTTAATCCTAAATGAATATATGTATTGTATCAACAGAAGTGAAGTGCAGAGCTCAGCACAGGCAGACTTTCATCGCAGAGCTCCAATCATGCAGCTCAAAGGGAGTCATAAAAAATTATAAGCTTTTTGCATTTTGTTATTTCCCTGTGGGAAAGGCGGCTTCCTTCAGATGGGCTGTACGGCTACTCACTATCTCCCGATCTGCAAACAGACCATGAACACGCATTGACAATGCCAATAGGTCTTGCATTTGCAGGAGTTAGAGCTGTTGGCGTGGTGAACGATAATGTCTTTTATCCATGTGTTCTGGTTTGGAGTGGAGTGGATGTATGTTGTGTGGAGTGGATTGGAATTATGTAGGTTGGATTGGAATTGTTAGTTGTGGAATTGTGTGGGGTGGAACTGTGTGGTGTGAAGTGGATTTATGTAGTGGATTTATGTATAGTATATAGGGTGAGAGCTGCACAGAATAGATAGACAGGAAGACAGAGATGGATAGGTAGTTTGTTCACAAAGTGCTGAATGAACTCCGGACAGAGGAGCAGAAAGAGTGTATATGAAAGAGAGACGAACCAACGCACCACCTTCCCTACAACACTTTTGTTGATTGCGTTACGTATCCTAAGGTACATTTAACACAAAGTGTTGCATTTTAACATCTAAAGAGAATTAAGCTAATTCTACAATATTAAGTACAGTATTGTGGATTTTTGTCATTTGTGGTCTTTGGTTAAATCTATATAAAGAATACTTGTTTTTATTATACAACTGGTGTGGTGTCCATCTGTAGTGTTGTCACTGGGTTACTGTATGTGTTCACAAATGCTTTACACACTGCTTCTGAGATAAGCCTGTCTGCTCGTGCCCAGTGGCGTCACTAGGGTTGGTGTCACCCGGTGCGGGTAACTCATGGTGTCACCCCCTCTCAATTTACCGGTTGGATCAACTCACTCTCTGCCTGCACCAAGTCCCCTCTGCCTGCCCCATCTCTCCCTCTATCCGCACCATCTCCCCTCCGCCTGCATCCTTTCACCCTCTGCCTGCACCATCTCCCCTCCGCCTGCACCATCTCCCCCTCTGCCTGCACCATCTCCCCTCCGCCTGCACCATCTCCCCTCTGCCTGCACCATCTCTCCCTCTGCCTGCACCACCTCTCCCTCTGCCTGCACCATCTCCCCTCCGCCTGCACCATCTCTCCCTCTGCCTGCACCATCTCCCCTCCGCCTGCATCCTTTCACCCTCTGCCTGTACCATCTCCCCTCCGCTTGCACCATCTCTCTCTCTGCCTGCACCATCTCCCCTCCGCCTGCACCATCTCCCCTCTGCCTGCACCATCTCTCCTCTGCCTGCACCATCTCTCCCGCTGCCTGCACCATCTCCCCTCCGCCTGCACCATCTCACCCTCAGCCTGAACCATCTCCCCTTCAGCCTGCACCATCCCTCCCCCTCCGCCTGCACCCCCTCCTCCGCCTGCACCTCTTTTAACCCTTTCCTCGTCGCCTTCTCCACCCCCCCATGGTTTCTCCCTCACAGTTTGTGGCTTTTCTCAAAGTGGTTGAAATAAACACATGAAATACGCTTTGAATTTGTGCGCGCGCCGCTGAGGATAAGTTTAAATAGACACATAGCAGAGGCGAGCAGTGGCGGCTGGTGACGTTTGAAATTGGTGGGCCGGTAAGTTATCGTGGTACCGCACTAAGGCGAGTGAGCGTAGCGAGCAAGCCTGAACAACCTATAGGGTGTTCGGGGGGATCTCCCCCAAGAATTTTTTGAAAAAGAGTGGATAAATGGAGCATTTTCAAGCAAATTTGAGGAAGCAGGAAGGTTGATAAAGCAAATGCGAAAGTTTTATGACATCAATAGTAGAGATTTCATATGATAATGACGTTGGTAGCCGCTTGTTCAGTATAATCAGAGAACTTAACTTTACAACCCCCAAAAACACAACACACTGACTCACCGGTAAGCACTATATTTTCGTTTACAATTGCCTTCTCAATATTTTGGCAACTGTGTACCTCTGTCACAGACAGTTGCACAGAATCACAATTGCAACTTAAATAAGTGACCTTTGCTTTGATTGTTCAGCAGAGAGGCCAGGGGTTGGATGGCCAAGTTTTCTGAACACCTTATAGACCCACTGACAGGCACTGTGAGAAACTGACACAGCCTTCAGCCTTTGCTCTAAAGTTCTCAATGGTGGCCCGTTAAATATGACTGAACGAGGCTTAGTTCAAAGTATGCACTGTACAAGAAATATGCTACACAACAAAACACAGCATCCTGGAAATAGTGGGCACTCTTAAGGAATGCAAGATTAATTAAAACATGTGAAACATAAACAAATACCATATCACTGACATGGAATACCTTAATGTTTTATACATTCATTGTTCAGAAATCAGTACTTTCCCAGTTGTGGATGGGTGGATGCATGCATGCATGCAGGTATGTATGTATGGTTAATTGGTGATGTGGAAGGATGGGTGTGGAAGTGAATAAATATGTTTGAAAAGGATGGATGGTTGATTGGGCAAATGTGCTCATGGGTGAATGAATGGATGTGTGGGCCATGGGTCTATGGATGAGATTCTTGGGCGAATAGTGGGATGCAGTAAGTAAGGAAGGGGTGTGACAGTCAGAGAGAGGCTGAATACGCCTGGTCCAGTGCTCATTGTGAAATCATTCATTCAGTGTGGATTGGGCCCGATTGACCCCCGGACACTACCGCTGCGCCGCGCTTCATCGCAGCAGTGGCACAGTGCACAATGAGATATGAAAGCGGACAGGTTGGGAGGTCATTAATGTGATCGTATAGGAAAGATATGGGTGCAAAAATGGAAAGTAGGCACGCAGTCAGTGGGGAAAAAGTGAGCAGGCGAATGAATCTAAATATGGCCTTCGATGGTGTGCATGTTAAGTGAAAGATCAAATTGTCAAGCACTGGTCTCTTTCGAGGACAAAATCTCTCTACTTGCTTTTGCTTTTCTGAATATGATGGGTCTGGAATAGAGAGGAAATGAACCCGGTATAGTTAGAACGTGCATAGTATTCACCAGTGCAACCACAGCCAATGCGGATACAATTTTAATGCCTGCTGTGTAGAAAACAAATGTTCTGAAAATATCTAATGGATTTAGAGTGGCATCATTATCTGCGGCCATCGGGAAGTCTAGAATAAATGTTATCGTACAGAAGCACCATGGAGTCAGAGATGGAAAACAGACATTGTGGCTGTTGTGATTGTGAAATCTGTTTGGTAACACGTAATTAAATGCGCACATGTGGGCACCAGCACACTCAGTGTAAGTGCAAGGAGTTGCCGCCGGTACAATTGTGCCACAGCAGCATCCTGTGACTTACTGCAAAATATCGATCAAGCTTATTTGGAAAGGAAGCTCACTTACTAGAAAGGCTCATCGGTGCTGCAGAAGTCGCTCTGCATTCAGAGAGATCGTTCTGATAACAAGCAATGAATGCACACGCATCTGTTGAAAATAAACAGCGCCAGGGTCCCGATTCCTGGGTTGAGTTTGCCGCCTCCATCCTCTAACCCCACCCTCTCTCACAACTCGTCACAAGGTGGGGTCAGTGATGGTTGCTCCCACCCAGTCCTGCCAAGTATCACGCATCGGGTGTGACTCTAACGCATTTCAGTGCGGTGATCCGCATCACCGCACTGAAATGCATTGTCACGCATAATGGTCATAGCTGCTAAGGTTTCAGATTGCTATGTGTGACATTTTCATTTTTTCAGTGTAAATATGAGTGACATTTCACTGACTGAGTAACAATTCCTTGGGCGCAAAATCAAGCAATGAAAATGAGGGAAACATATAAATATGAGAAAGTACACCTATTTGAGCAATGGGATGATGGTCTTTAGGATCATGTGTTCAGCCACACGTAGTTAAGCTTAAAGGGTGTGGACCAGACCGGTGACCAAAAACTCAAAAAAATTATAAACAGGCAATTGACTTTCTCCATCTATGCATGAATGATCTGGAAAAACATTCCTGTAACCATCAGGACTACCTCAACACTGCTCAAACTGAGGAAAGAGTTGTAGAAGAGCATGACAGCACAATGTAGTAATATTACATGTCTCCTCAGTCCTCACAGAACCCAGGTACCTCTCCCATCACTCGCTGACTGTACTTGTGCCTTTGACCCTGTGCATCACTCCACTTGTCTTGGTTTGTGCTATTAAAATAGCATATACTTAGAATAATCTCCCTTCACTGACATGGAACTTCTGAGTACACTGCATGCACAGGTACAAGAATGCAAACGTGTTGCTAAGTCATTTATGGTGACTACTAACTAGAATGTAAGAAGAGAAGCGATGTTAAATACAATAATCAAATAAAACAACCTTTTTATTTAAAAAGTAGCACTACAGATCTGGAATAACAATGTTGGAGTTATTTTAAAATAGTAATGTATTGCCAATGAACGCTTAAACAAATGAAAAATGTTTATTTGCTATCATTCTTGCACCCGAACACGGTCCCAACAGTGCACCTGCCTGGAAGCCCTCGCTGCCTGTGTACTTACTTAGCTCCAGCAGTTCCTAGAGGCCCTGGCTGCCTGTGCCGTGGCTCGGGTGTAAATGTCCAAAAATCCCCCTCTGCTCTGCAGACAGAACACGACTGATAGGCTTTAGAGCAGCCCTGCCTGCAATTGTGTCTGAAATTAAAGGAACAGATCTTGCAGTGCGTGCGCTCGGCTCAGCGCTGTGTGTGTGACAAGTTACAACAGACACACACACTACAAGTCTGAGTGGCAGCAGGCTGCCTTGCCAATAAGTACTTAAAATACTAATAAACTTTAAGTGCTGCGTTCAGAGGTGGAGGTCGGAGCCGAGCCCAGTGAAAAACCTAAGGTCCGTGTCACGAGACAGAGAGCAGCCCTCCACTGCGGCCTGCAGATTATTGTCTCATTAAAAAGCATTCTCAGATCATTCCTATCTTGCAGATAAGCCGGGCAGAAGGATGAGAGCAGCCCTGCCTGCAACTGTGTCTGACAAAAAGACCACAACTTCACACATACAATGTACGTCAGTGGCAGTATTGCACATGCACAGGCAGCTGCCTGGCCATTACTTACTTCTATCTCTCTATCGCTCGTCTCGGAATCACGTCACTGAGCTGCAGGGGGTCTCCAGACTCTCCCACTGCTGCAATATGGATGTTTACACTGCCTGATGCGCGGGCGGCCCATGCTGAGAGTCAGTCATGGACAGGTGTGGGGCGCCGCAGTAATATTTACATTTTTAAACGCACCCTAGGCCCCGAGGCAGCAGAAGCTTGACTCTCTGCCTCTCTCCAGTTCCCCGCCACTTCTAATGACTTCCTTCCTGTGTTCTGGAGGCAGCCGGAATTGAGGTTCCAACATCCGATAATCCCCCCCTCGCCTCTGTTCTGTTGAGCTAAGGGCAGGAAGTCTTCAGTGATTGACAACCGCGCCGAGGGCCCGGGGTGCGCCGGGTCCGTCGCAGCGGCAGATTGCAACATTGTAGCATCGCATAGAGTCTCATAGGAGAGACACATTTAACTGTGTCTATCTGACGGAGCCAGCTGCTGTAGTAAGTCTGCAGCGCCGGGGAGCAGCATGGTGTCACCCCATGTGAGGGTGTCACCCGGTGTGGTCCGCACCCCCCGCAATCCCCTAGTGACGCCACTGCTCATGCCAAGCTACCATGGGGGTGAGCATGGGTTATTTTAGGAGTGTACCTCCATACCTTGACTAGACGCAAGGGTCCATATTTGTCAAAGGTACCGACCTCTGCCAACTAGAGACTCCCAATTCTAACAATACTGTTAATACTTTTCAATTCAATCGCTATTTAACATTGCATACCCCTGCTATTCCCTGTAAAAGAGGACAGGCTAAGGGTGGGCTGTCAGTTTTGGTCTCACTCCTGTTGCCAAGGAAAGTCTTAAGGTTTTGACTTGATTCACCACATTATCAAATGTTGTTTTTTAGAATTTCCAAGATCCCTGCTTTGCTGAGGTAGTTACAGCAGGCCAAGCAGGGACCTGTGAGTACCAACGTTAGGTAAAATACAGGTGGCCTCCAGAGATAGCCCCGCTCCACCCCCTTGGTAGCTTGGCACGAGCAGCCAGACTTATCTTCAAGGCTTAATGTGTAAAGTATTTGCAATTACGCTCACAGCAATCCAATGATGACACCACAAATAGACTCCACACGAGTTTCATAGAAAACAAGCATATGTTAATAAAACAATATATGATGCGACCACACCATACTAAACTAACATATGCGTCGGGGTAATGTTCCCCCTGGCCTATTATTATTGAACTAAACTAAACAATCCTACGTAATCCCAATGTTGTAATATGCAGTTCAATATGCAACAGTCAAGTACTTCACAACATAAGAATAATGCAAATCGTAATACGGTTATCTGGAGATTTGTACTGTCACTGTAATGCAATGCGTAAAGCAACAACGTGGTAAACTGTTATGCCCCCTTAATGCAATGCGTACGTCCCCCTTCAGGTATATTGGTGGGAAAAAGCAATGCAACGTGTAATACAGATATCAGGCAATTTGTTATGCGAAACTAATGCAAGATGGAACACATATATCCGGGAGTTCAGCATGCAACACTAATGCAATGTGTAATACGACAATCCGGCAGATAGTGGTTCAGGATTCAGACAAGGCGTAACACATCTAACTGGCAGTTTGCTATGCAAACCTAGTGCAATGCGTAACACACCTGTCAGACAGTTCATTAGGCAAACTAATACAATGGGCAATGCGACAAAACAAGCAGTCTGTGGTGCTGAAATAAAGCAATGTGTTATACAATCATCAGATAGGAAAAAAATGTGGGATCACACTGCTTCACTTCCCAGCACTTGCCAAGTTTCTTGAGCGTTTCACGTGGTAGGTGTAGATTAGTGCTGGCCATCTCTATACACGTGTTTCTGGGTTGTTATCCGTCATCAGTAGAGATTAGGCTTTTCGAATGTATGGGGTTGCTGAGTAGGCTGCCAAAGTATTCTCTGGTCACAGTACCTCTCCAGGTGCGCAGGTGCCTCTCCAGGACCTCGTCAGCTCAAATGGCTTGAGGGAGACTTTTAAACAGGAAACAAATGTTGGATCACACTGCTTCACCTCCCAGCAGGTTCACCCCTAGGCATCATGGTAAATGCAGTTTGTCAAGTGTGTGCACTTGCCAAGTTTCTTGAGTGTTTCACCATGTAGGTGCAGATTAGTGCTGGACAGCTCTAGACACGTGTTTCTGGATTGTTATCCGTCATCAGGAGAGATTAGGCTATTCGAATGTATGGGGTTGCTGAGCAGGCTGCCAAAGTATTCTCGGGTCACAGTACCTCCCCGGGCGCGCAGGTGCCTCTCCACGACCTCATCAGCTCAAATGGCTCGAGGGAGACTTTTAAACAGGAAAGAAATGTGGGATCACACTACTTCACCTCCCAGCAGGTTCACCCCTAGGCATAATGATAAAATGCAGTTCGTCAAGTGTGTGCACTTGCCAAGATTCTTGAGTGTTTCACCAGCTAATTTTGAAGTAAGTTTGAAATGTGTAGTGCATTTACCAGTTTGCAAAGTGGCGAACTGTGCTGGGACTGTGAGGCAGTGTGCTCCCAACCCCCATTCTATTTAAAAGGCTCCCTTGAGCCAGCAAGCTGACGAGCTTTGGAGATGCACCAGTGTGCCTGTGAGTGGTACTGTGACCTGAGAGAAACTTGGCAGCATGGCAGCATGGCAGCATTTCCAGCAACCCCAGATGATTGTTCTTTGCTCTCTAATACTGCTGCTCTCTACTGAAGACGGGCTCAACCCAGAAACACGTGTCTAGAGATATACAGCAATGTCTGCACCAACTTTGGTGAAAAACTGCAGCTAATTTTGAAGTAAGTTTGAAATGTGTACTGCATTTACCAGGATGCAAAGTGGCGAACTGTGCTGGGACTGTGAGGCAGTGTGCTCCCAACCCCCATTCTATTTAAAAGGCTCCCTTGAGCCAGCAAGCTGACGAGCTTTGGAGATGCACCTGTGTGCCTGTGAGTGGTACTGTGACCTGAGAGAAACTTGGCAGCATTTCCAGCAACCCCAGATGATTTTTCTTTGCTCTCTAATACTGCTGCTCTCTACTGAAGACGGGCTCAACCCAGAAACACATGTCTAGAGATATACAGCAATGTCTGCCCCAACTTTGGTGAAAAACTCCAGCTAATTTTGAAGTAAGTTTGAAATGTGTACTGCATTTACCAGGATGCAAAGGGGCGAACTGTGCTGGGACTGGGAGGCATTGTGCTCCCAACCCCCATTCTATACAATCATCAGATACTCCGCTACACAGAAGTTATGTAATGCGTAAGTTACTCCAACACCTTTCACGGTGCTTCCGGCGATCTCTCCGCCACTCGTGCTGGCTTGTGGTTAGTCTCCGGCCACAGTTTCCCCCCACCCGGTTAAGATATAACACAGTAACTGCAGCTTTGCATTCAGGTCCGGTGCTGCTACTCCCTTGGCACACAGGCCTCAATCTGAGCCGAAGCAGAGGCTCGCACTGTGGAACAGAGAGAGAGGCCAAGAGTGTCTGCCTTGGAGCTCATTCCCTTCCCCAGGAGTCGGCACACGATACCGGGGGGGGGGGGCACGAACCTACTCTCCTCTCCTCGTTCAGCGACTTGGCCCTCCCATGCAATCCCTGACTTTCCGGGCAATGGGAAGATCCTAAGTTACACCCTACACACGCACTCAGAGTCACCAAGACTCACGGGAACTCCGGGTGCACGTTAACAAGACAATACCTCATGAGGGTCTCAGGCTTCTCACGACACACGCACACAGCGTCGCTGAGACACACTTGATCTTCTTGTGCCCATGATCACAATGCACAACTAGCGCAGGTCTCAGGTAGTAGAAAACGCATGCACTCTGCGTCGCTGAGACACACTTCATCCTCCAGTGTCCCCAATCACAAGGCACCTCTTGCACAGGTCTCACGCAGTAGAAGGTACACGCACACAGTGTTACCCCGATCTCAGGGCACCTCCAGCGAGGGTCTCAGGCTCCGAACAGCACACGCACACAGCATCTCTGAGGCACACTCGCTCTTCTGGTGTGCACGACCACGGGCCAATCCACACAAAAGTCTCAGGCTTCCACTAAGCACACGCACACAGCATCGCCGAGACTTACTTGGCTCCTCAATACACACGTTCACAAGACGATCCTCTCAAAGGACTCAGGCTAGAAAGAGCACACGCACACCACATCTCTGAGTCTTGTTTGAAGCTCCCGGTGCCCAAGATCACAGGGCACAACTTGCGAAAGTCTCAGGCTAGACAGAGCACACACACCCACGGAGTATCTGAGAGTCCTCTCAGGAAACGTTTGTGTTCCTGTGTTTCCAAACAGGGAGCCAGCTCACCTCAGGCTCTTGGGGATAGTTACTTCAGGACACATCAAACAGCAAAGTCCTTCAAGCAGGGGGACACAGCACACAGAAATGTCCCTACAGCCTTTTCTTGGTTAAAACAGCAAAGTGCAGGCCAGCCCCAGATCACACAGCAAGAGCAGTCCTATCGAGCAGTCTATTCAGTTTTTTCTTCCCCAGATCCTATCTCTTTCAAAGCCAGCCAGTCAATCCATATCCAGGCAGAGACACACAGAAATGTTTAAAGCACAAAAATCAAGCCACTTTTAAAAGAGTGGCTCACAAACATACAATGCAAAAACCATCTTCATAAAAAGATGTGTTATTGCAGGGTGAGTTCAGGCATACTAAACTTCAGCTTTCCATCTTAAGCCCTTAGGGAGATAGGCTGGAAAACATATTACACAGCCTCCCCATTCTATTCTAATGGGCAAGATGGCCTTTCAGCAGTGAAAACGAAATGGAGATTATTTCACTGCCAGGACATGGCACACACGTTGGTACATGTCCCACCTTTCACATGCACTGCACCCTGTCCAGGGGGTACCCTAGACCTACCATAGGGGTGCCTGATGTGTATGGAAAGGGAAGGGCAGGGTCTGGTAAGTGCGTGCACTTACCAGAACAACATGGCAGTTTAGGAAACTGCGCGCAGGCCCTGCAATGGTAAGCCTGAGTTCCCTTTCCAAGGCTACTTGAGTGGGTGGCACAATAAGTGCTGCAGACCCACCAGTAGCATTTGCATTACTAGCCCTGGCACACATAGTGCACTTCACTAGGGACTTTACTAGTAAAGCAATCATACCAATAATGGACAACCAGTCACCATTACACTTTACGCAGGGAACACTTGCACTTTGACACTGTTTAGCAGTGGCAAGGTGTTCAGAGTATCTAAGTTGGCAACACTTGTCAGAAAAAAGGTCTAGGGGAAAAGCAAAAGTTTAGTGAACTTTGGCCAAATGGGTAAAGTCCCACATGGGTTTATTGATGGCTGGGGAATTTAACATTTTGGGGATCACCTTTCATAGCAATTTGTTTGAAAATCATACTGTTGACACTATGAATGCTTTGGACAAGTATTTAGGAGATTATATTCAGACTACAGGTAAGGACTTGCGTAGTACTTTGGTTGAGAGCGTTAATGCTAATTTTTTGGCTCATGGTTAATGCAGTCAGTGGGATGGTTAATACATTTGGGCGGATCGTTCTTATTTTTCATATGAATAATTTGAAATACAAACTCATATTTTGTTCTATGGTTTGTTTTTCCTCCTCCTCAATTGTATCCACCTTTATTGGTAGAGGTGTAATTAGTACAGCTGACATTATATCATTCACCGGCAATTTCCTGACTTTTGGCTTTTTCTATAATACCAAACTGTGCGAGTGATTATAACTCCCTCTCGGTAGGGATATGCTTGAGACAGGGGGCAAAAAAGTAATTGAGATAATAGCTGACTTCGAAGTGGTTTGGAATAATGGAGAGATGATTAAAAGGAATAAAGTGAACCCCGAGCAGTTGACATCGATTTTATTATTCCAGAACAGAAAAGATTTTATGATAGTTTAGGTGATGGAACAGAGGCTAGTGCAATGAAGTGTTCTTTGGCCATGGTTTATAGAGCAACAAAGTCGCTTTTAACAAGTCGTTTGCGCCACGAAGCTTAAGCAGCATGGCTGGTTTGATCAGGCCGGTTTTCTTGAACATAGAAACCTTCGGGTCGTTAAAGGTAAAACACCAAAAATGTTGCAGTAGTTATTAGGGAGGAGGCATGAGCATCCTTATTGGCAGCTAAAGGCAACAAAGATAGCATCCCTTTCGGGAAAGTTATGAATTTCCCGTAGTTTAGGGACTCCTCAGCCCTATCCATGGAGGCATCAAAATGGGTGGACTACTTTAGTAACTTTTCTGCACCAACACAATCTGAGAGTTCCACCACGACTAATAAGGTTTTCATTTTTCGAGTGGCAGAGATGCTCTATATCCTTCAAATTTTCTGAGGTACTATTAGCATACAGTAGCCAATCAGGGAAAGTCCCAGGCCCAATGGTATCTCGTTGGACAATTATAAGAATACTGAATTCTGGGCCCCTCTGCTCACTTAACTTCTGAGGGCTACTGCAAGGAGTGATTTGCTCTGTGCCTGGTCCAAGTCTATTTTTTTGTCCTGGGAAGAGCAGATCCCAAATGTTATCGTTCCACCTCACTTTTACATTCTGTAATGAAGATAGCTGGGAGGAAATTATGGTCAAGACTGCAAAGCTGGGCAGAGGTAACTCCATCACATCGGATGTGTGGTTCGGCCACAGTAGCATGTTGAATTTCGTTATTCACTCAAATCTATGGTCATTATGACATTACTGCTGGTGGAGGATAGTTTTTGAGACAGTTACGCACTGATGTTTCAGCAAAGGTCTGTTTTAATTAGAATGACAAAAGTTCAGGGGGCATATTATCAAGCAGGGCGTTAAAATTATCGCTGTTTTAGCGGCAGACAACTGCCGCTAAAGTGGCGGTAATGGGCTTGATAATATGCTGTGGATAATTCCAATAGAAGCCCATGTTAACACCAGAACATGGGTTTCTATTGAAATTCACAAGGCCACATTATCAAGCCCATTATCTTTTCTGCCGCTAAAACGGCGATCACTTTTAACGACCTGCTTGATATTATGCCCCGAGATTCGTTTGCTTATGGAAGCCGAGGTAGGTGCAAGGATCGCACTCTTCTTGTCTCATTGGATGCACCTTTGGCAATAACGACACATACCCACATAGTATTATTGGTTGTCGATGAGAGAACCACAAGCATTGAGTCCCCTTTTATTTTGTATAGGTGCAAATCTGCACAATAGAAGCCAGGTGGCCCGCTACATCCTTCCCAACTTTTGCTAACATGAAACAATCACATGTCAGCCGTTAGTATTGTACATCACACATGTGGTATTCGAGTGTCTGGCTTGATGCTGGATTGGGCAGGAGTCCATACCTTTGGCTGTGACCGCTCTCTCCCTTGCTCCTGGTGGGCCTACCTTCCAGGTCTGCCTGGCTGGCTAGTGGGTGCCTGCCTGGGCTTGATGTGGGCACCACTGTTGGTTCAGGACTGAGCGGCGATGTGTCCATTAGGGGCCTAGACACATCTGTTTCTGATGTATAGGTTTCTTCAGTTGTGCTGTAGTTGTCTCCTTGCCCATTTGTCTGATGCTTGTTTTGCTTGAACCATGACACGTTTCGCGGCACCGTGGTTTGACCACGCTAAGCAGTTACCATTGTCCCTTTGCTGTTGGTTATTTTCCACACTTCTTTCTCGAATGGGGTAAACAATTTCCATCAGGGATGACAGTCTTTCAGTGATACCAAGTCGCCAAAAGCAAGGTTTGGGCCCCTGCTCTTTGGTCCTTGTTGGCCCTGTCGTTAGAGGGTTGTCGTTTCTCTTGGGTGGCTTCAATGTCTATTTCTGCTGGGCTACAGTATGAATTCTCACTAGCAGATCACTTGGGGTGCACCCTGTGGTGCCATGAGGTGCCTCTTCAGGGATCGCAATAAGCACTCTGCCTCTGTAGGGTTTTCTTCCTTTGCCGTATGTGCAGACTTTTGGAGGTATGCTAGGAACTCCTGTCCCTGAAATGAGGGTGAACGGTCTGTTCTTTGGAGAGTCCCAGTTGCAAAAATACTTTCTCAAGCACTAGCTTGATGCTCACAAATACAATGAACCTGATGAGCTATACCACTGGGAAATGGGTGTGGCTGACTGATCACGGTGGTGAGCTGCCATCCGGGAAACTGCCAAAGTCCATGCTAACACATGACCATGGTGCAGTGCAGGCACCCTCTGTTATTAATGGTGCATTCGGTCGTTCCCCACTTGTGATGGTGCATGAGTTGCATTTACGGACCTGTTCGTTAACCCACTTGTTTGTCCCTGAGAACCACACTTTGCCTCTGAGGCGTGCCTTTGCTTTTCCAATCCCCTGGCATCCCTAGTACGCTAGTTCGACTACTCTGTTCTATAAGCTTTGAGGCATAACTATTTGGCATCCTCGTAGCAGGATTCCAGTGCTGCTTGTGCTGAGTTCCTTGCACACTCTCCATAATTGGTTTCTTGCTGCGTGTTTGTCAGCTGTGAGTGCTCTTGTGCCATCTAAGAAATTCTTACACTGCTGTCTGTGCAATGCTTCATTGGCTTTGGCAATGCTGATGTCTCTTTCGGTGGCTTTACGGATTTCATCCAGTGATGGGGCTTTTGGGCATGACTTGTGCATTATCATCTGTATGAACTCTTCGGGCCTTTCATCCATCGCTGGGGGGTTGGTTTTGACGGGTGCTGCTGTTGGGAGTCAGGAAAGATAGTCCGCTAAGTTGTTTATGCCTGGCCGGTATGTGATCTCAAAAGAGTAAGGTTGGAGCTCCACATCCCATTGTTCGATATGAGGTGGCCCATACCGGGCAGTACCGTGAAGAGAGGGCCTAGAGGCTTGTGGTCAGTCATGGCGTGAAACATCTGCCCACAGAGATGTAGGTGGAAGTGCCGACATGTCCATCGGATCATCAGTGCTTCTCTCTCAACTTGGGCATAGCGCATCTCAGTGTCGGTGAGTGCACTGCTAACGCATGCGATGGGGAGCCAGGATCCTTCTTCCTCTTCTTGCAGCAGGACTGTGTTCAGGCCTACCAGGCTGGCATCCACAACTAGTTCTGTCATGTGATGGGGGTCAAAATAGGCCAGTGTTGCGTCTGCTAGGAGCGTTTCTTTTACCTTCTTGAAGACCTGTTCCGCTAGCTGCCCCAGTCCCAGAGGCGATTGTGTTTGGTCAGGGCATGGAGCAGTTCTGATAGGGTGGCAAGATTGGGGATGACCGCCCACAACAGTTTGCCATGCCTAGGAAGCTTCTGACTTCAGACACATTCAATGGAAGTTCAATGTTCTGACAAGCAGAGCATAATATCGATAATGTCCCAACGGATAATTTTTGCAACACAGTGAATTGTGTATATGTAGATATATCCAACAGTCATGATTCCAATTTAAATTCTTGATTGTATGTTAAAGGTGCATACTTCATCCAATAGTAAATAAAAAAACGAAATCGCAGGAATCCCACAGTTGACGCACATGTAATGTGAGGACGATTTATATAGTTCCTGTTGCGAAATCTTCATAGTACGAGTAGGAAGAGTAATGGCATAATAACCGGCATACATGCGATTACTGTGTTGCAAAAATGATCCATTAGGACATTATCGATAATAGGCTCCGCTTGCCAGAATATTGAACCTCTATTGCTATTTTCAAGCCCTGACAAAGTTCCCTTGGCATCAGGGAATGAAACGCGTTGGCTGTGTGCCAGTTTTAAATGACAACATGAATAAAAGAAGAATTTTGGATTATATCTGTCTTGTGTGATTGACTCCATTCTGAGTGCACCTCCCTTGCCCATTAACTCACTTCAAACATTGGCACCCATCAAAGGCAGATGCTGGGAGCCACTGTACCGACCGAATATTTGAGAAATAAGTGGAATTGAAGTGCTCAAACCTGGTCGGCCGTTGCTTGCTTTCTTTGTTCTTTCTAAAACATTGTGTGGGAAGACTGCCGTCCTGATGGTATCCACCTTCTTTGGGTTGACTTGTAGTCCTTCTCTGGAGAAGCGATAGCCTAAGAACCCAACTGAGTTAGTATAAAAGGAACAATTTTTCCTGTGAAGGGTGGGTCCACTATCTGCTAGTCTCTCTTAGTCTTGTGTAGTGGTCTTCCAATGTGTCAGAGTAGATTAGATTATCATCGCTCCTATTGATTGCGCCCTTTAGTACTGATTGTGTTTCACTGATGACGTTTTGAAAGACTTAGGGTGCAGACAATATCCCAAGGTTGAGGCATTGGTACCTGTGGAGTCCAATGTAAGTTGAGAAGGTGTGATGTGCTGGCTCACTTCATCAAGCTCCAGCTGGTGGTAGCCGGCATTCAGGTCTATTTTGGAGAACCAGCGATCTCAGTTGAGATCTGAAGTATCTCATCAATGGTGAGGGTGATGTGTTGCTTACAGTGAATTGCTTTGTTTGGTAGCCTCATGTCCATGCACAACTGGATGGCACATGGTTGTTTGGGCTTGTGGGCAATGACCTGTGGTGACACCCAAGCTGTGGGTCCAGTCACTCTCTTGATGACCCTTGGATGTTGGAGATTCTACTCGCTCTACAATTTTGCTAACAGCAGGCGTAGATGAAAGGGCACGCTTCTGTACCTGAGGCCCGTGGGTCAGAGAGTTTCATCAATGTGCAGCTTGACTTTCAGGCCTTGAGGCACCCCAGTCTTTGAAACAATTGAGGGAGCTCCTTGAGGATGCTGGCTGCATGATAGTCATGTACTTGGCAGGTGAAGAACACTAGGCCGAGGACCTCCGCTATGTGACATCTGAGGAAGGTGCCGGTTCTACCTTTGGTCACGTGGAATTTGGCTTGCATGGTCTGACCCTGACTAACTACTGTGACGCTGATCACTCATCTCAGGGGTAGGGTTTTGGTCCATCCTTACATATAGATTCTGGCCTTGGTAGGTTTGATTTGTGAGCGCTGTGAAAGCTTGCTGAGTTGGGTATTGTACATCTCATTCACAGGTGCTATGGGGGTGGAGATTTCTGCATTTTCCGATGAGTATCTTGCACATTGGAGGTGAACTTTTCCAGTGATTATCCCTGCCTGTGAAGGAATCTGTAAACATTTTGTCATGGTCATCGTCTTTGGGTTGACCAACGGACCATAAGTACTGCAAGAGATGCTCATTTTCATCCTCGTGCAGGGAGAGGTGTTGAAGAGTGGGACATCCTCTCCCTCATCGTTCAGAGCTGTTGGTCAGAGTGCCATTGTGATATACTTTGGCGAAGTGGTTCATGCTGCTGCATTTTGAGCAGGATTGTCCTGTGGCTGGTCATGGTATTGGTGTCTATAGTGTCATGCCACAGTTCTCGCACCCTCTTTTGCGCTGCCTCACCGGGGCAGAAGTGCACTGATGGGTGGGGCAGCGCTGAATTCGTCTGCTTGCTCTTCTTTGATTGCTTGCGTGGTTGCAGACAGGGTCGCACTTCGTGTCAGCGCACCCTCCATGTCTTCAGCCCTGGCAACAGCCAGTTTGTGTGACTTGGTGAGCATTAGGATTTCATTGAGGGTGATGCCTAGCTGGCGAATGGTCAACTTCTGCAAGTTGGATGAGCGACAGCCTTGGATTATCTGTGCTCTGATTTCATTGGGTTAATTTATGCCAGTGAAGGTGCTTGGAAGATTGTACAGGCGCTCGTAGAAAATATCTACGGACTCTCTTTCTGTCTGGCGAGCTTGCCGTAGCTTGAACATCTCATAATCTGGGTTAAGGCGGGAGTCGAAATGCCTATTTAGGATTGAAACTGCTGAGTTGAAATTGCCATCCTCCCCAGTGTTGCGAAGGTGGTCAAATAGTTTGCACAGTTCTGTACTACCCACACAGAGTGTCATGGACTTTTTCACTGCGCCATCAGATTCGTGGGTGGTGCAAAAATTGTGTTGGTGGCTTCCGATCCACTGGCGCCATCTCGGTGTGGCAGCGGCTGGGTTGACCAACTGGCTGAATGGTGGCAGTGGAGCTAGAGATGCTTGGGCAGGGGCCCAAGCTGAGTATGCACACTTGGATAAGGCAGGCCAGGACTTCATCTGTGGTGCAGGCCGGTGCGGGAGCCCACGTGCTGCCCGAAGGCTGCGGTCCTGTAGGTGACTGCTACATGGCGCTGCAACCTCGTGGCAGTGTGTGGCATGGAGAGAGAGATATTGTGTGCTGTGCTTGCCGCAGAGGGGCCTTGTAGCGGGAGATGTCAGGCCTAGGAGTGGAGGTGAGGGGCAGGCCACCAACCTTGCAGGAGCGGGCAGGGCTTTTGGAAGCACTGTCGTGCACTCCACTCCCAACGTGGAGCGCTGCACTGGACTGCGGTGCGTCAGCATTCCAGCAGGTGCTGCGGAGCAGGGCAAAACGCCATGGGGTGAGAGTGTGCCGCACACGTGGAGTACAGACCAGTCTCGTTGCCAGTGTAAGGCCCACTCTCTCCTTGTCTCATAGGCTGCACCTTTTGCAATAATGACACGTACGCACACAGTATGACTGGATGTCGTCAAGTTAAGGACGAGTATTCACTAAACTTTAACTATACCCTCTGGCCGCATTGGCGTACTGGTCATGTAGGTGCAACACTGTACCATAAAGGCCGGGTGGCACTCTACAGTTGCCATGTATGTGTGCTTGCATTATTCGTTTTTGCTTTTTATATAAACTGTTTACAGAGGCTTTAGGTCAGTGGTTCCCAAACTTTTTTGACCCGTGGCTCCCTTGACCTAATTGGCAGTTGGCCGTGGCTCCCCACAATTTTTTTACCCGCACACCGGGGTGCCGCAGCGCACCCTTTGGGAACCACTGGTCTACATGAAGAATCAAGCCTAGACGTGATGAAGGATTCAGAGAGTAGCCATCACTGTCATAAAACTTTATTTGCAATCACAAAGATCTTATAAAGTACATCTCAATGCATACATAGAGTAGTATAAAGCACTCGCACTAAAAGTAACCAGGCTAGAGAAAGGCTCAAGGAGCTCTGTGGCGTTACGAAAAGTTTACGTGAGGTGGGCTCTGATCATGGGTATCCGCAGAAATGTTTTTTTGGGGGGGGGCAAATTTTTACCTTCATCACCATCCCCCTTGCACCCTTCTCCCCTCTAAAGTTTAGGTGGTCAACAGTCAGGATATCCTACTGATGGGTGCCCACCCAATCCCAGGTTTGCTGTACAGTGATGATGCTGTTCTGTTGACGAGAACTGCCAATGGGCTTCAGATCTGCTTACCTCCTTTACTATTTTTATGAACTAATTGGACCTTAAAACGAATCTAATTAAATCATTTACTATGATTTATGGGCCTAAGTCTGTGAGAACACAGCCCCATACCGTCTATTGTGCACAGATTAGTGGGGATGTAAATAGATCCTGCTCTTAATTGGATGCGCTTGTCTTCGTTAGGTAGCTCTCTCTCTCTCTCTCTCTCTCTCTCTCAAACGGAACAAGCACAGGGGGAAAGGACAGAAATGTGCCGCATTTGAAGAAATGCGGTACATTCCTTCCCTTTCCCTTAAATGTAGGGCAGTGCAGCAAGAGGACTTAATGCACTTTCCTACGCCAAAACCCCACAAATCAGGCCATGTAGCAGAATCAAGGAGAAGCTATATTTTGGTTTTTACCTTGAGTTTCAGTTGCTTCTGTCCAAGATTCAGTGATTTTATTCTGCATAATTCTACTTTAATAATGAATTGATTTTTATACTGTGTTGTATGTGATTTACTGTTACCATATATTTAGTGTTTCTTTGTTTGCCGAATAAAGATTTTAATGATCTATTGTGTTGAAGATGAAGGAATATTCATATTAACAATTATTTCAAATTATACTTTGCGGGTCACTTGTTAATCAGAAAAACCTCAAAAAGCCCTAAACAACAAAACAATACAGAGTCCAGACCTCGACCCATTTCTATGACACATATCACCCTTCACAGACCAAACACGCAGTGCAAGGAATATTTGAAGCTCAAAGGAAAACAAGCTTATGGTTACCAATGCCAGTCACCTGCTGCCACCTAGTGGTCTTCATGGCAGCTCATGGCAAAACAACAGATTTTAAAATGTTCATAGTAAGGTTTGAAGGGAAGTAGCTGCTCTGTGCTAAAATTGGGCTCTGGTGTTTTTGATAGTACTTTAACCATGTTTAAGTTGTGAAACTGAATATACAATAGGTCACATTAAAGTTTCAACCATTATTTTTATTCTAGACCACATTTTCTTAGAACGTGGCTACAGGTCCGACATTGTTCAGTAAATTAAACATAAAAAACCCACACCTCACGGGGGTGAACATAGACGAAGCTTTCCCACTGATCTAACATGTTAGCTTTTTCTCACCATCTTATGAGGACAGGGAAAGTACTTTTTAAAAAGGAATAATCTGACATGGTGCAATAAATGAAGAACAAATCAAAAGTAAGACTGGCGTGTAAAAAGCAGGTGCAGGAGTAAGAGGATGTTTTTTTCATTAAGGGAAATAAACAATTTGACACTGAAACGGTGTCTTTTGTATTATTCAGAACGTGTACAAATGAGTAAGTGCCTCATTTATGAAAAGTGACGCATCGCTGGACAAACAGCGAGCGTCACTTTTCATTGCGCCATCCTTACGACACCATGGATGCACCGTATTTACAATACAGTGCTCCATGGCACAAGGATTTACAGATGTGTCAGGAATTCTGATGTATCTGGTGATGCAAAAATGAAGCATTGCTGGAGTATGGTGGAAAATTAGCTCAACTCCAGCAATGTGTCATAACCCAGGGGCGAGTCCCATGTGAAAAGACCTGCGTCAATCCTTATGCCTGCTTGAAGTAGGCTTTAGGATATTGACGAGGTCAGGACGTAGAAGTGGCACAGTGAAATCTCATAAATGTAACTGCCCCACTTCTACAAGGCTTTCTTACTGGGGAACGCCCACCCAGCATACATTATACCAGACGCAGGTATAATTTAGCACAGGCCTTTATAAAGTGATGCATCTGCCTACATGAGTCACTTTGCAAATAGGGCGCAATGTGGCGCATTGATTACGCCACCGCAGAGTCACAAAAAAGTGATGCAATGGCGGCTGAACCCCTTCATAAATAAGGGCCTAGATTTCTAAGTAGGAAAAGCAACAGGCTAAGGACAGACCGCGGGAAAAGTCAGCGGGTTAACAGTTGGTTAGCCTTACATTGTGATGCACATGAAAATATATACGATCCTTCCGGTGTATTGAGGAAATAAACTGTGGCTTGATACTGAAACTTGTGGCTAATCCTATTGAGGCACACGACTGAGTTCCCTACAGTTCAAATCTCAATGAGGAGAGACCCTTCTGCTAGTTTTATGTCAACTCTACTGACAACTGTGTCATTTCTCCACGTACAAATTGTGGATCATGCAAGGGCATCAACCTCCAAGGCCCTGACAAGATTCTGATTGTTGTGTTTAAACAGAACCCAAAAGTATGGACAAAAATCCTGAAACAATTGTTTGTCTACAGCTACTCCTCTGATCAGATATCAAACTCATTGAAAGGAACTATAATTGTACCAGTTCATAAAAAGTGCAGTAGTTCTATCCCTGGAAACTACAGGCAAAGTGCCCTATCAAACGCAGTGGAGAAGATCTTCGCTCAACACAGAGGGCCCTATTACACATAGTGTGCACGTTCTATTGTAATAGCTGAAATGAGAAATATTACCACAAACACTACTCTCTGTCAGCACAAAAGACAGCAACGTTTATTGGGGACCAACAATATATTAACGTTCGGCACAGAGACATCAGCAAAGTCACTGAATGTCCAAAGATGTGATATTTCTGACAGTCTTTATAGGCCCAAACTGCAGAGGATGCAGCATCATAACATACGTAGCATAAATTAAGCATAGTTCATTTGACTAATTAGCAAAGGCCTAAGCAGTGCTATACCATTTAAGGTCTAAAACATACTGTTGCTGACCACGTGCCCCAAGTAGGTAGTTTCTGGGGCTTTCCACTTTAATGTAAGATATCGGTCTTCTACAATTCTAATTATTAATTGCAACATTATAGTAATGACCAGAAATATTGCGAAATGGGATACGCAGAAACGTTTGTATCTAAGCGAGGATCTTCCTTTGTCACGTAACTTGTCTTTAGCAAGCCTTGCGTTACTAAAGCCGTTTCTCTGAACCCAAGGAAAAGTGCGAGCATCTTGTGCAGTGATTTTCACGTCAACTTAACAGGGGCGTAGAAGCTTACTACATTTGGTATCATAAATAAAGATGGCTTCTACACCGTGTTTACGCCATGGAAATGCGCACCCTTTGAATACGCTCTCTCCATGGCAACTGCGAACTTGCGCTGCCCCCAGGGCAGCATATTCAAGTGAATTACCGAACAGCTTTGAAGCAGCCGCTTTGTATTTCACTGTGCAGACCGCAACCCGACTTCACTTTTAAGAGAGGAGTGAGATCCACTTGCAGATGGGTGCATTGTGTGACTGCACCCACCTGCAAAGGGTATGTCTCATTGCCCATAGGACCCCCTTGACCCCCCCCAGATAGCTGTCACCAGGGGGCGCAGAGACAGTGCATCATCTTTTAGGTGGCACACTTCTAATGCACCTTCTGACAGCTTCTTTGCTTCTGTGCCCGTGTCTATCATACAGCGCTGGGCAGAGGCAAAGGGATACCCTCATTTACATGGGGCCATGCCCCCATGCAAATTAAGTAACATCCTCTGGTTCGATCGTTGTCGCTTTATGTACGCCAGTGCTGTCTGTGTCGCAGAAAGGGTCACCAAACCATTGCGCCCCGGGGCATTCTCAATAATACGGCCCCTGGAATCCTGGGCAGAGAAGACAAGCATAATCCCACTGGTACAGTCTGGTTTTAGAGCCAAATAGTTTTGGATAATACAGCAGTACTACAGTCTGTCTGTACTAAGTATTTATGTGAGTGAGAAGGAAACAGCAACCAGTATAAACTGCTTTTGTCTACTTTTTGACGGCATTTGACCTTGTGGACAGATCAACTTTATGGCACAAATTGTTGTCTTTGGGGTTTGCCCTCTAGCCTTCTCATGTTAACTATCACCCTTAATTCTTTAACATAGTATAAGGCAGAGGTACCAAAGTTTTTTTTTTTTTTTTTAACTTTATTTTTCAAGTTTTGAAATACAACAAGAGCCAAAGGGTGATACAGTTACAGAGAAAGATGCATTCAGTGTTCAAAAAAGGAGACAGCAGATTCAATCACTTGGTACAGGCCACCATAATATCAAATCAGGCTAGTAGAACAAGTAACAGGATCATTTGTATAAAGGATAGAATCACGAGGCACAGGTCATGTTAGGCAATACATAAACAGTACAGTGAACATTGGATATGAAATAGATATGCAGCAGTCATCCAGAAGAACTTGCGGCTAGGTACACAATATGCAGTAGTGCATTACACGTGGCGGGGGGGGGGGGCAGCGCAGCGTTCCCCAACATCATCTTGGACATCAGTCAACTACCAGTTTACAATTCATCCTTTCTGTGATAGGGGTTCCTCTTCTTCACTGCTAGAGGCAGATTGGGACAGTAAATAACAGTGCAACGGGGCCCATATATCAGTAGGCCGAGAGGTCAAGGGCATCAGTTCAGCATATGATGTAAACTGTTCTTGGCAATATACAAGATCAGTCAGCCAGTTCTTAAATTTGGGCGCTCTTCCTCTGCCCCATTTGCAAGCCACTCGCCGTTTGGCCAAAAGCAGTGCCAGTGCCACAAATTTACGATGTGAGACAGTGATCAGTTCCACAGAACCCAGCAATGCCAGAGTGGGAGATGGCACTAGCACAACATTAATCATTATAGAAAGGGCACTAAACACCTGTTGCCAATAGGCTTGTACAGCCGCACAGTTCCAAGCTAAATGTAGGAAGTCAGCGTCAGGGGCATGACATCTCTCACACTCATCCGACTCACGCAGTTTATACCTATACAGTAGCGCTGGTGTGTAATACAGCCTGTTGATAAATTTATAATGCAGGATCCTGAGCTTGCTGCTAGAAGAGATACGCTCAATTTGTTGCATGCAGAAAGACCACTGCGCATCAGTGAACACTATGCCTAATTCTTGTTCCCAACGCGCCCTGGCATCTGGGGGGTCCACATCTCGAAGGGAGCGGACTGATTTGTATGTGGTGGATACTAAGCGCCTCGGTGTAGCAGTAAGAAGTGGTCCGTGTAGGGGTGCGAACACTTGGGGTTCCCTCGGGAAATCAGGTGTAATCGCCCGAAGGCCTTGACGAAGTCGAATATATAAAAACGTATCAAGGGGCGTTCGTTGAGTACCGCTAGTCAGGTCGTCTAATGAGCGGAACATACCATTTTTATATAGATCCCCCCATTTCGCAACCTTCATGCGTATCATGAGCCTGTGAAAAAGAGTTTCTTGTAATAGGGGCATATGCGGGTGGTAAGCCAGAGTGAGGAGTGGCGAGTATAGCAGGGAAGCATCAAGAAGCTTTCCAAGATGATTCCATGCATTGACTGTGCTCAGGACCGTTGTCTGAGTCCTATCTCTGCCAGGGTTGCGCAAATAGAGTGCGCCTTCCAGTGGCACAGGCTGAGCCAACCAGTGTTCTGCCGCAACTTGTGGCATATATCGAGGCTGGAGGACCCAAAAAAAAGCAAAATGGGCCTGAGCACTGTAGTAGTATAGTTCAAAGTCAGGTATGTCGAATCCACCCTGCGCATATGGCCTCGCCATAACCTTCCATCTCAAACACGGATGTCTGCCCCCCCACACCAAGCGAGTGAGCTCAGATTGTAATTGGTGGAAGAAATAACGACCCAGAAAAAAGGGGATATTCAAAAATAAATACAGTAGCTGTGGCAGTACCACCATTTTGATCAGGGAGACCCTGCCTGCCATAGATAGAGGGAGCGCAATCCACCTAGTGATTTTGTCAGTGAGGCGGGACATAACAGTGCCATAGTTGAGCCTCATAAGCTCGTCCTTGTCTTTGGAGATGCGAATTCCCAGATATTTAAGTTCATCATTGCACCAGGTTATAGGATAATCCATGGGAAATCTAGCAGTCGCGGGGGTCAGAGGGAAGAGGTACCAAAGTTTTGTCTTTGCTGATCCCCATTCAAAATAGGCTAAAACAGGGATGCTTATTAGCCCTGCTGTTGTTTTCCATTTATATGTCTGATTAACCCCAAAAATTCTTCTGTATTAATAACTTTCCCTCTAAGATTAGGGCATTTTCCGCTACAAACTCCTATGTATGCAGACAACATTATTTTGTTTGATCTAACCCCATTAGGGTTGAAAAGAAATCTGAGAATCACTTTTTGAAAAGAAATGTAGGCGGAACATAGGTGGTACAATTTCAGAGTAGTAAAAAAGCGATCATGTGGTTGGTGCATCGGAAAGGAAAAAATAGAGGTTGTAGATAGACATGTCTATCTGTGTAGAACATTCTCGTCCAACCTCTCTCATAGGCTGCAAAACACTAGACTAGGAAAAAATCCTCTAGCCCTTTGTCAGCCCTTGTAAAATGTTTATACATCTATGGGGAAAATACATTTCAATCATTTGTTAACTATCTATAGATCAAAGATCTCTGTAACTCTTTCATATGCACTAAAATATAATCCAACATCTTGCTGGTCGTTTTTAGATCTATATAAGGGTAACATTTTACAAACCTTTCTTAGTCTAAGTGCCGCAGTCCTTGTTCAGGTTCTTAAGCTAGAGTTGTGTCTTTCTAGTGCCTTTGTGAGAGCCCTTGCAAATGTCATCAGATGGGGTTACAAACTACCACAGGTACCGGATGACTCATTGATGGCTTTATTAAGCTCTTATTAAGATACAGCTTCGTATAGGCCAGGGTAAGGTCTTTTAAAAGGAATCTCGAAATTGCTTTATACATTTTTATTGTAGTAAGACCTGTTAAAAATCTGGACCCAGATTTACTAACATTATGCGTCATGGTTGCACCACTTTTGCGGCACATCCATGATACAAAATGCTAGTAGATGTTTATAAAGCCACACAAAGGGCAATGTGTGCTACCTTGCGTGTCTGTGTTAAAAAAATGTAACACAGTGCTGCAGCTTAGTGAGTTACAGTTAATTCTGGGAGACGTTGCATGGGTGGAACATGGTCGTTCCCATTCATCCACCCGTGGATTTTATCAGATCCCAGATTTACAAAGATTTGTTCACCTGGGTTTCAGTGAAATCGCTATGCCTCCCAGAGGATGGCTCAAGGAGAAGGAGAAAAATATTTTTTTTCTCCTCGTTACTTCCTCTTTCTATGTGTTACTGCAATCTGCAGCACACGTAGGAAGAGGAAAATGCCTCAAGAGAGGGTTTTGGTGCAGGAAGAGATTCCTTCCCGCAAAAAAATTATTCTCCTTGGCACACAGGCAACTTTGCACTTTGGTGCAATGGTGCCTGCTTTGGCTCTGGGCTGCCTCAAGTGCACCAGTAGGGCCGGACTGGCCGTAGCGAGTACCGGGCAATACCCCGGTGAGCCGCACAGGTGGGGGGCGGTTTTGGTTCCCTGTGGGCCGTTTTTGTTACAGGGCCGTTTTTGCAGCATAGCTGCACAATCGGCCCTGTAAAAAAATCGGCTAAAAACGGCCATGGCATAGAGCTCGGCGGCACCCCCAACCCTCCTGGAGGGGGTGGATGGTGGGGCCGGCCGAGCACTTTGCCAGGGCTGGTTGTGGTTCCCAGTCCGACCCTGTGCACCAGCACAAGGAGAGGGTACACATTCTCCATATTTTTATTATTATGGAGCAATTCTGCCCTATTCCTTTCACACAATGCAGCGCAGCAACTTAGCTTGCTGCCCTGCGTTGTGCGAAGGTTGTTGCGTGGTTGCGTGTGTGTCCCTTCGTCTCTAGGTCAGTCGCGCCATTTTTGAAGTTACAAACTGCCAGACTAAGCCTTAACCATGATATTCTGTACTGTTCCAAATTTTGATTGTTTTTAAAATATGTTATTGGTAATAGCTTTAGGTCTTTACAACCGTATATGCTATATCAAATGGCTCATAACGTGAAGCGAGTAAGTGTCCTTTTACGAAGTAGTACTCTTCCTCTTAATACCTTGAAAGCTAAGTGGAAAGGCGTTGCTCTGCCATCTGCTATATGTAATTCATGTAATCAGGGCTCCCAAGTTCAATTGACATACTGCATCTCCAATTTTCAGTGAACTTCAGAAACGTTTTATATTTCCTTTCACAGTGAAGTTTAATATTACGACACATGAAGATCTGTTGCTCTCTATTTCTCACCCTTCTTTTCCACAGCTGTGATAAATTATATTTACGTTTTTAAGGGTTTTTTATGAATATGTTTTAAAATTTGTGTGTGGCTCTTTTAAATATTCAATCAAAGATGAAATGTGTCGATGTATCTTGATCTCAGTATTTCGTATTCTGTTATCGACCTCTGTAGAGGTCGTGATCAACAGCAATATATTTGATTTTTATTGAATTTTTTTATTTGATTTGAAAAGGAAGAGTTTTCAGGAAGTAGTGTGTTATCATGAAATGCCCTCGGACCAAGCTCTACCAAAGCTCAAGGTCAAAACTCAGACTGAAGAAAGACCTAGGAGGGCTCAACCTAACTAACTGCAAGGCATTCCAAATGGCATGTCTGGCGAAACAGGGCATACACTGGATCTCCCCCACACCGGACTATACGCCAGTGTGGTTGGATGTGGAAAGGAACATCCTAGGGGGGGCAGACCCACTAATGGCATTAACGGCAAGCAGACAGCCAGAAGCGAAAAATGCAATCATCAGGAACACTAAGACAGCCATGCTCAGGGTCGACAAAGAACTGGAGGTCAGCATCAAAAACTCCAAATGGGAATCCTTGTGGCACAACCCCAGAATAACATACAAAGGAGAAACGCTAGTGAATTTGGGGTGGTGTAGCATAGGCATCACGGTACCGGCCCAACTGGAGCTAAACAACAACCTACTCACATTCGAGGCCCTATAGAGGGCACACAAGCTACATAACAGAGACTTTTACACCTTCCTCAGCATCAAAGCAGCAATCACTAGAGCCAACTTATCAAAACAGAGGCCCTCAATAATACAATACACACAGAACCTAAACAAAGTGGGACACCAAACAGCGAATATTTATAAACTTATCACCCCCCGCACCACAACACTCAACAACAAGACACTAGCATTCTGGGAGGGGGAATACCAGAAACCACGGAACGAGCCAGCAAAAGCCAAACTATGGAATTCGGCGTCAAAAAACAAAGTTACACCCCAGCTAGCCAAAAGAAAATACTGGCTACTGCATAGACTACACTGGACACCAGCCAAACTAGAGACAGTGGGAGCCAGAGACAGTGAGACCTGCTGGAACTGCCAAAAAGCTAGGGGGGATCTAGCACACGTTACATACGAATGCCCCAAGGTTAAGGTCTTTTGGCGCAGGGTACACTAATTCATAGACACACTCACAGGCTGCCAACCCACACGCGGCCTACCAGGCATCACCATGGCCTTCATGGACACATCGCTTGACTCGAAAGGAAACAGTGACCTCGTGGATGTCCTGCTCACAGCTGCCGCAAAACTATCTTGGGTAACTGGAAGGACACAGGGAAAGCCACTTTCAAACGTTGGTTTAACTGGGCGACCTTCCTGCGGGGGGCAGACAACATCACCGCAAACCACCAACCGGCCAACCATACAGCAAGAAAGGGGATGTGTGCAGCCCTAGACGCTCATCTGGAACAATAACCCCCCCCCCCTCTTTCCTCTTTCTCTTTCTTCTCCACCTAAAACCAAACAGCCAAGTAAATGTTTCAAACTGTATTGTATTGTATATGCAAAATTTTATTTTCAATAAAATACTTTGAAGCAAAAAAAAGCTCAAGGTCATTTGAGGAACTCGAGGAAATTGTCAGGTATACAAACTAGCAATTAAAAAATGCACACACGCAGGGCTAAGGCGTCTACTACTTTAAAAGGAGCACCTTTTAGTTCCTTCAAAGTAGATTTTTTTAATGCTACTCCGATTTAGCAGTGCCACAAAAACAAACAAAATTGGATGCAAAGATGTTTCAGTCTGTGGCAAAATGGCAGCCTTCTTCACGATCCTCCATAAGGTCACACATTGTGACAGCACCTGCCAATAAGTAGAGAGGAAATTAACCCCTACTATGCAACTGCCCTGTGATTGAACTAGACAAAGTAGTCACGTTTATCTTTACTCTTTGGAACCCCTCTGAGGCGGAAAGCCGGAGGTTTTGTTAACTAATCTGTTTTTACTATTGTCACTCTCTGCTGTATTTTAAAAAACAAAACGCTCTTGCTCACTTGTCTGAAAGCGCTGCTGCTACGCGCTAAGTCAGACCCCCCACATTCAGGGAAACGCCATCACCGCCAGTGCGCCAAAGGCGTAGCCACGCCCACTGCGAGGCCACGCCCACCGACCCTCTACTTAAACGCTTGAAAGCGCAACGATCTTCACTCTTTGGAACCCCTCTGAGGCGGAAAGCCAGAGGTTTTGTTAACTAATCTGTTTTTACTATTGTCACTCTCTGCTGTATTTTAAAAAACAAAACGCTCTTGCTCACCTGTCTGAAAGCGCTGCTGCTACGCGCTAAGTCAGACCCCCCACATTCAGGGAAACGCCATCACCGCCAGTGCGCCAAAGGCGTAGCCACGCCCACTGCGAGGCCACGCCCACCGACCCTCTACTTAAACGCTTGAAAGCGCAACGATCTTCACTCTTTGGAACCCCTCTGAGGCGGAAAGCCGGAGGTTTTGTTAACTAATCTGTTTTTACTATTGTCACTCTCTGCTGTATTTTAAAAAACAAAACGCTCTTGCTCACCTGTCTGAAAGCGCTGCTGCTACGCGCTAAGTCAGACCCCCCACATTCAGTGAAACGCCATCACCGCCAGTGCGCCAAAGGCGTAGCCACGCCCACTGCGAGGCCACGCCCATAACATCTACTACAAATGTGTCGACCTCCCCAGCGCAGCGGACGAGCGCAGCGGGAGCGCCGTTTGCGCGCCGAAGGCGCGCCTAAGGCAAGCCCGTCTGCGCCCGTCCGCGGCAGACCGGGGCCTGGGGCCACGACCCCTGGTCATTTTCACACATATTCCACTTCCTCACTGTTGTCACTTAGGCTCACTGACAGCGCCGGACCCGCCCCACCCGCTGTTGCTCTTAAGCGTGCCGCTACTTATGGCATCTTGAAACCCGAATTCTCTCTAGGCAAGACAACTAAGCCTAGGTCCTATGCACCTCATTTCACTCCCGAAGACTCTGAGGTCATTTTCAAATGCCTATATCTTAACACTAGATCCATGGTGAAACACCATTTGGATATTTTTCTCTTGCTCCAGGCCGAACAACCAGATTTTTTGTTTCTTTCTGAGACTTGGCTTACTGAGGACTCCCTACCCGATATTCTAGCGGCAGTGCCCTCTAACTACTACATTCTACATGTCGACAGACCTGCCGGTAAAAGAGGTGGGGGGGTTGCTGCGATCATTCGCAGCACCCATAAAGTCTCCTCTTTACCATCCCTCGACTTATCAGGAACAGACAACCTGATTTTTAAAAAGGACACTAATACTGGATCATTACTTCTTATCCTTATATATCGCCCCCCTCAAAAAATGCCCTCTTTTTCGGCTTCCCTAGCAGAACAAATTGCTCCTCTGATAATTGCTTATAACAAAATTGTGTTGCTAGGAGATTTTAATCTGTGGCTGGACTCTGCCGACTCTGACTCTCAGGCTGCTACGTTGAAAGAAACCCTCCTCGATATGAATCTTTCCCAACATATTCACCTTCCCACTCATGAAAAAGGGCATAGCCTAGACCAAATCTGGTCTCAAAACATTCCTTTGGCTATTAAGTCCATCATGCCCTGTGTTTGGTCGGATCATTATCTGATCAACTTTACTATGACCATCGTGAGAAATAAAAATCCCCTGCCCATGCCAGGAGGAAAAACCAGAAGGTGGAAGAACGTTGATGTCCCCGCTCTTATTGGCTCACTTACTTCCTCCCTTCCTCCGTTTGATCAGGACATTGAAAAGATGGAAGAGGCTTTTTCAGGGTGGCTTCTCCAGGCCGCGGACGCTCACGCCCCCTGTACCTGCTTTCCTCGCTCCCGCCCCAATGACGCCCATAGGTGGTTTACACCCCTTCTGAAAACTCACAAACTTGAAGTCCGTCAATTGGAGCGAAAATGGCGCATAGCCTATTCAGAACAGGACAGGGCTAATTACTGCAAGGCTCGCAAAAACTATCAAAAGCTGATTTTAAAACACAAAACTGACTATTTCTCGGAAAAAATTCTTAAAGCTCAGAACCAATCTAAAGAACTGTTCAACATTGTGGAAGATCTTAGCACCAGTGACAGAACCTCCCTCCCGACAGTACCCACTCAGGAACTTTGCAATTCTTTAAACTCTTTTTTCTTTGACAAAATCTGTGCCATTAAACAAAACATTCCCACTACTCAGCCTCCCTTTTTATTTTCAGACATCTTTTATAACCCTGTCACCCTGGACTCCTACCCCCCCATCGAAAACACCAACTTATCTAAACTTCTCTCTAAGATCAAATCCGGCTCCCCTGATGACATCTGCCCCCCTTACATCCTGAAAGAAGTAGGTACCAGCATCCCTGGGGGTCTACTTCCCATGCTGAATGGTTCACTTGCTCAGGGTAAAGTTCCAAACAACTTTAAAAAAGCCCTCCTTATTCCACTCATAAAAAAGGCAGGAGCCAATCCACTAGACCCACTCAATTACAGGCCCATATCTCTGCTGCCATACTGCGCCAAACTTCTGGAGTCTCATGTATGCGACAGCATCTCCACATTCCTTGAAAAATCGGAATATCTTGCACCTAATCAGGCCGGTTTCCGTCCTTGCCATTCTACGGAGGCGGTCATCCTCTCGGTGCAGAACACCCTGAGGCGGAATGCGGATGAAGGGATCCATCAGGCTCTGGTGCTTTTAGACCTCTCTGCTGCCTTCGACACGGTCGACTATACCATCTTGGTCGACCGTGTCGAACAGGCAGGTCTCAGGGGCCCTGCACTGAGCTGGATCCGTTCATTTATCACTGACCGAACTCAATCGGTCAGACTAGGCCCCTTCACGGCCCCTACCATATCTACCATCTGTGGAGTACCCCAAGGCTCTTCGCTGTCTCCCCTGCTTTTTAATCTGTATCTGCGCCCACTTCTGTACTCCCTCAGGCACGCTAAGGTCACCATTTTCAATTACGCCGATGATTTGCAGCTCATCTTTCCTTTAAACACCAAGGACTCTGTGGTAGAACTCCAAAACACCATGTCCCACATTCTGAGTTGGATGAGCTGCAATCATCTGAAACTTAACCCAGGCAAGACCGAACTGGTCTTGCCAGGACAGAGCACCCTCAGCTGGAACCCCAGTTTCTGGCCTTCATGCATGGGCACCCCCCCATCCAAATCATCCTCGGTCAAGAGCCTCGGCATTTTCATTAGTGAGGACCTCTCTCTGAAAAAACAAGTTGGAGCTGTTGTTTCCTCCAGTTTTTTTCAGTTAAAGAAAATAAAAAAAATTGCCCGCTTCTTCTCCCAAACTGCCCTCACTCAGATTGTCATTTCCCTGGTTTTGTCCAGATTGGACTTTTCCAACAGTCTATACCTTGGGCTCCAAACTGGAGAGCTTAAACGCCTCCAGCTGGTTCAAAACCAGGCAGCCAGACTCCTCTTGAACATTCCTAGAAGTCAATCAGTCAGACCTGGCTTGAAACAGCTGCATTGGCTCCCGGTCGAGCAACGCGTGGCCTTCAAAGCTGGGTGTATCCTTTTTAAATCTTTACACGACATTGGTCCCATTTTCATTAGAGACCTATTTAAAAAATACAGCCCCCCTCGTAACCTCCGGTCTGCTCACAAAGCCCTTCTGACTATCCCTCTGTACAAGAAAAAGCGTCTCGGAGGCAGCTGCTTCGACCACCTTGCCGCTGTCCTCTGGAACTCTTTTCCTCTTCACCTGAAACTTAGTGATAACATCCTCAGCTTCAGACATTCTCTGAAGACCTGGCTCTTCTGTCAGGCGCATCACTAAGCTGCCTTATCTCCACCCTCCGATGGCTACGCCTGTTCCTTACTATAGCGCCATGAAGCCTCCGGGCGTACGAGCGCTCAACAAATACCAAATAACATTAACATTAACATTAACATCTACAGGCTGAAGGTCACATAGAAGATGATGTTGTATTAAATATTTTGATCGGGAATTCTTTTATCATATATTATTTTCTCTGGATCTCCTGTGATAGGAGAGAGGAGAATTTGCTGTTTGTATCAATAGCACTTGACATTAGATAACGTTATTTGTTTTAATCTTGCCTTTGTTGATGTAGGTGTGGCAAGTCAATGCCTAAATGCGCAGGCTTGATTTACATAATATATGCATCGACTGCAGCAGCAGAAAGCATCAACATTGTTTGAGTCCTGAGTGATGGAACTAGATGGCAAGAAGTCCTGAAGATCGGTCTGTGTTCGTGTTGTCTATTATACTGCTTTTTAGTGGCTATATTGTTGGCACTGGCACGGATGGCTTGTTACACTGAATCAGGCACTCTGCTCAAGCAGTGGTTAACAAAGTATTTGTCTCACACCCGTTTCACTTTCTCTATCCCCACCTAATGCTATCTTCTATGGCTGTCCCTTACTTTCTATCCACTAGTACTTAATTTCTTTCAGTAGTCACATGTCCATTTCTTTTTGTTACTTATTTTCTTCCATCATTCGCCTTCACTGTTCCTCTATTTGCCGTTATCTGTTGCTCCTCATTCTTCGTTTTTGATGTTTTATTTCTAGGTCTCTTATTTAAATGTATACACCAATTTTCTTCCTTCCTCTATATTCCCGTACCAGAATCTATTCTTCCCATACTTTCTGTTTTAACGATTATTTGGTTCTTCTATTTATCCTTTACTTTTTTAATTGGTTCTATTTTTTTTCCTCTCATAAAGTTTTGTTTAGTATCTTTCTCTCTGACTATAGGAGCTTATTTACAAGAAAGCACTGCAGCACGCCACTGCAAATTCTTTGGCTGAGCCATGCTGCAGCACTTTCAAAACACAGGAATACATCATATTTACAACAATATGATGCATCCCTGTGCGTTCCACCGCACTGGTGCACAATTAGCTGCCATGCGCGACGTACGCACCCTTGCTCCATGGTGTAAGGGTGCCTGTGTTGCAGGGAGATTGTTTCTGTGCAGGAAAGTGTACCTTCCTCCACAAAAACAATAACAAATAAAATGAAATGCAGAATGCAGCACCCCTAGAAAAAGGAAAAAGACAGGAGAAATGTAATGTAAACATTTCTCCTTGTTGTGCCTCGCTATGCCACCCCTGGAGTATCATTCTGACGCATTTCCAGGTTTACAAATTCTTGTAAATCTGGAAATGCAGCAGAATACATGGGTGTTGCGTGGGAACACCCGCATCAACACCCATGTAACGCCCCTTTCAAGCAAAGTGCTGTGTGAGAAGGGGCCATATTAACAAGGACAGGAAAACCCACACAGACAGGAGGTTGCGCCAGTGGTGCATCACAAAAAGTGACACACCGGTGGCGCAAGGGGCTTGTAAATGAGCCCCATAGTTTTTTCATTTCGGTTTTCATTTGTTCATTTTTCCAAATATTATTTGTTACGGTCTTTCCTTTACATCGTCTCAATTTTATTTTCCCTGCCCTTTTCCCTAATGTCTATCTCTTCCATATATTCCCTCTCTTTCTTCCTTTCCTTCTTGCAGTTACATTTCTCTACCTTTAGTTAATTTCTAGACTCTCTTTTCTCCTTACTCGATAGTTTATAATCTCTAGTCTAATCTTTCTTCCTTTTTTCTTTTTCTTCTTACACTGCATTCTTTTTCTCTAGTCCTACATTTTCTCTTTTCTTGCTTCCAGTTTCCCATCTTCTGTTCCTTTGCTATCTCCCTCTCTGCCTTTCTTACTTCCTCACTCTTTATCCCCTTTTCTTCCTTTTTTTAATTTTGTTCCTTTTTCATCCTGTATATTTTTTGAGGAGCATTCATAAGGCTCAATGTCCACCATACCAGTGCAGTTCCATCTAATACACAATGTAGGTAGGGAAGCCATTACTCCAGGGGCCTTCAATGGTGTAAAGGGAACATAGGGATGATGTGATTTCCACTGAAGCTATTTCATTATTCTCACATGGCGCCTTGTCGCGCGCGCACAGAAAGTAGCAAGATTAGACCCTCCATGGCTGTGGAAATCAGATCTTGCAATATGAAGATATGGCTCTCTGTTCAGGGAATGGGAATTGCACTTGGTTAATGTAAACATGCTGTCACACACGAGGAAGCAGCAATCATTTAATGCAGGAGCTAAATAATGAATTTCGTCTTACAAAATTGAATTACAAACCCCTCCGGTATCACAACAAATGGCTATATCTGGCCTTTGAAACCCTCTTGGATGCTGTTAATGCTGAGATTCCAGGATCAGCTGCTTTTCTTAAGGGAACAGCTTCCACGCCAGCCATCTGCAAGATAAAATACACCCGCCATTCATTATAAGGATATTTCAAGTCACAGAGGAGTTTTATCACTGCATAGTATAATGATCTGAAAACCTAGAACCTTTACATGATCTCAGAACTCCACAGTTACTTAAAATCTATTATTACTGCACAGTAGACAGTATTGTTTTCTATATTTTACATAATCAGATCATCACCGCTCTTCCCGAGCCCCCTTATGACTTAGTTTTTCTTGCTCCCTCATAACTGTAGTATATGCCCAGTGAAAATTATGAGCCTTCTCTTTCATTGTGATATGTGGCACAAATACTCTTCCAGCACCAATTGTAATTATGGCTTTTGCGATAAATAGCAGCAGGTTAGACCTAACACATGCAGAGCTTGCAGCAGTAAGCCCCACATTTTGCTTGTAATTCCCTCAAAACATGTAACTGGATGGTATTTATCACACCTGATAAATTTCGAATAAGTGGAATTGGATTTTATCAGGTACAATTAATATCACACCAGTTATCGGGCAACTTGTAATGAGGGTCATTGATACTCTGTTATCAATGTTTTAAACTGCACACATATTCCTTAAACAACCTTGTTGGCATTTTCGGTAATATAAATACCGTCAGGGCAAAAAATAAATAAAAATACACTGACTAGTCACAATCCCTCACCCAAACAGGAAGTGTAGACCAAATTTAGGAAGCCATTACAATCTAAAGCAGTGGTTACCAAACGTTATCGACCAACGGCTCCCTTGACCTATTGGCAGCAGCCTCCCACTATGTTACAGTTTTTTTGGAGTGAGGGGGCACTTCTATTTTCCTACTTGAACATAATTGAGATGTAGCTGATAAAGGTGTTATAATCATATAGGATGATTCATATTACTAAAGCGGTGGCTCTCATAAAATATTACTAGTTACACTTATTTGCCCATTACTTTTTTAGAGAACCCTCTGAAATGTTTTTATCCTACTTACAGTACTAGATAGCACCCCTATGCATGTAGGCCACATTGCCAAAGTGTTTCTGCACTTGAAGACAATTTGCATGCGCTTTAATTTCTACTCATGTCATACGTGTCAATATACCTGTCTCAGCAGGGTGACTCATGATTTTTAAATGAAATATAACTTTATTTGAGCTGTCTCCTCCCTAACAGTGCCTCCGGTTTAATGCAAGCCAAATACATTCCTCAGATTTCTTTTTTTTAAAGTCCCTCTTTCTTGCTTCCAAATGTTCATATTGTGCTGTATATGGTGTTTTACATCCCTGGGCTCATGGAGGGAGCAAGCATGTCTGGAAATGTGTGTGTACTAGAAGAAATGTGTACTTTAAGTACCTATGGTTCAAGTACACATGTTAATACTGAATAACACTTAGGGCCCAATTACGATGCGGGCTGGAACGGCTCTGACTGAGGTCGGAGCCCTCCAGCCCGCATCGTAATCGGCTGGTCAGATTCCTTTCCGAGTGCCCCATTTCGATGCGTTTGGTTGAAAGGGAATCTGAATCGGTTACCTGAATGACCTCCGACGGGCTTGGAGAGCCCATCCGCCATTTGGAAACCCTGCAGTAATCCCTCGGCCAGCTCTTTCCAGCCGAGTGATTACTATGGCAGATTCCCACTGCCTTACGGTGACGGCCTTTCTGATATAGAAAGGCATTGGGGATCTGTCTTTGGGGGGTCCCAGCAGGGCCCCCATGGGTGCAAGGCTGCCAAATGGCAGCCTAGGGAGAACATATGGTGCCCCCCGGTTGAACTGAGGTGCCTGCCACGGGGTTCAGGGATGAACTGCACCTCTGCTCTTTGCAATGAGCGCATGCATTCTATTCGGAATGTATGCTCCCATTGTAAAGTATAGGATTGCGACCAAACAGGGTTCAATCACATCTTACTTCCTGGGCTGGAACCGTTGACAGTAGGTCGTTCTTTTCCAGTTCCATACCGATGTCGGATGGACTCCGGTCCATCCAATATTGGAATCGGCCCCTTAGTGTGTTTGAGAGACAGGACAACTTGGCTTTCCTGATAACTTGCATTGGTGTAAAATGCATTTGGAAAAAAATAAGTTATCAACGACACTAACAAATTAACTGAGGTGTCTTCAGCTTACTTTGGAAGTGTTGAACTATGGGGATCCAGTGAAATATGAAGTTCATCTCCCTCGGCATATCATTAACTAATCACTACGTTTCAAGCTCTAGGCATGTCACTTGCAAATCATCACCAGCATGTGTTTAAGTCTAAGTACTTTGACAGAAGCCAACAAACCTTTCAACATTAAATGCATTAAAGTGCTTTGTGCACGGCTCCCCTGGCTAGTTTTGAAGGCACACTAGGGAGCAACGGCTCACAGATTGGAAACCACTTATCTAAAGGCTTGACTCAGTGAACCACAGGACCTGGGTTTCATTTAGTACAGTCAGCAAAATAGTCCTGTCAGTAATGGAGTACATTTGGAAATATCAGCATTTCCTAAAGGTAAATCAGAAGCATTACTTAACATAGGAAGAAAAACTGAAAAAAGAAAACACAACCAGGGAAGAGATTGACCGCAAACAGCATGTATTATGGCAAAAGTACATGAAGCCGTCTATGTACGTTTTATTGAAAGTTGCTGCAAATGTGCAACATGAGATGAAAGTGTTCATGCAGTGTGATTTGAAAAATAAGGTGACTAAAAACATAAAACAAAATAAAAAGTCTAAAATTGCAGTGCTAATGAAGCCTGCAAGCTGTAGCAGGATACACTGTACGGCACAGGGTGCCCTCTTGTTGACCATTGTCCCACCCTAAACCACCCCGTCAAGAGTCTTAAGTGATTTGTGGTGGAGATAATTACCACCGATCCAAGGGGTGTAGACATCTCCAACATCTTAAACATGAGAGAATGCAAATAGATTTAGCTACTAGACATGGTGGCCAATGGTCTGAATAAATCCAAGGAAATCGCCAAACAGCAGCCACACGGACTAACGGTTGAACTCATCCCCTGTGGTGTTGGTTCTTGTGTCAATATAAGCAGGAATGGTACGCTATTTATTCTGAAGGGTAATTTACGGACCCTTTCAAATTCTCTGTCTCCAACATTCCATGAGCGTCCGTACATCCCACCTGAGGAATCTTTCTATCAAATGTGCAGGGCATTTTTAAGCATTCTGCGGGGACTCATCGGACCACTTCAGTAATTTAAATGTAACATTGTGCATAGGAGCAAATGCGTCATGCATCGGACAAAATAGGGTCTTGCCTACATGCATAGGCCGCACTGAGCACTCTGCCATCTTGAAGTAAGAGATTTTTGCCCTGCTGCACTGGTGTGCACACTTACGCAGTAGGGGGGAATCCGTTTATCTTCTGCTAGGAGAACGAGCTCTGCTTAGCCTTTCGTCCGCAGCATCAGCAGGGAGGATGGTGGTAAGCCTTTCTTCCTTTTCCCCCCTCCATTTTGGGGCTTTAAACTCTTCTTTTGGATAAATGATCCTTTTTGGTCATTTTGCTCGTGTTTATTTAATTATTTTGTTGCCCATTCCAGCCAATGTACTTGGAACGGTGTACCACATCCTTTAATTTTAGGGGCAGTTTTACAAGCCCCTTGCACCACTGATGCGTCACTTTTTGTGATGCAACGGCGGCGCGTTGTAGTGCCCCATATTTATAATGTAAGGAAAAGCCACCCTGAGTGACTTTTCTTGTTCTTGTAAATATGCCCCCTTTGTGCGCAGAACTTTGCGTGAAAGGGGCGTTCCATGGGTGGTGCTGTGGGTATTCCCACGCAAAACCCATTGAACCAATGACATTTCCAGATTTGCGAGAAATCGTAAATCCGGAAATGCATCTGAATGCTACACCTCTGCAGAGGAGGCTTGGGGAAGCTCAACGAAAAGAAATGTTTTCATTTCACCTCGTTTTGTTCCTTTTTTCTATGCGTGCTGCATTCTGCAGCACACATAGAAAGAGGATATCACCTTTGGTGATTGTTTATGTACAGGAAGGTGTCCCTTCCTGCATGTAAACAATCAGTAAAACAATGACGTTTTGCAAGTTTTACGTGTGCTAATGCAGCTCACATAGAAGTTGAAAAACACCATTTCTGATTGCTTATGTGCTTGAAGGGAACCCTTCTGCACATGAACAATCTCCCCACGACGCAGGCACATGGCAGCAGTTTGTGCGCCAGCGCTGGGGGAAGAACAGAGATGCAACATATTGTTGTAAATATGTCGCCTCCCTGTGTTTTGAAAGTAACTCAGTGCGGCACAGCCAAATGGCTTGGGGCATGCACTTTAAACTGCCTTTAAATTACTTTTGGGTCAAATGATTTAATTTTCCTTTTCTCTTGAATAGATATTATAATTTTTTTTCACATTTCCAGCGCCCTCCTGTAATATTGCATGGAAAGGCCCCCCACATCGTTTTTAGCAAGTGGAGCTGTGTGTTTCTAGGTGAGTGTGAAATGGTATCCACTACTTCATACATTTTATGTATGGTTAGCTTGATACTGATTTAATTATGTTTACACATAGAACTTTGTTGCTACGAGCAGGCTTGCCGTCCAAATAATTCTATATAAATTCTTCCATGGAAAGTTTTTCATGCAACTCAAGTTGAGTATTTGCATGAACTAGGCACCATATTTTATAAATCACACCAGGTTTGGGTCCTTTTTGACCATCCCCTGCTATTGTTACACAGGTTGCCCCTCCCCCACATCCTGATGAAGGCCCTTTCCGATGGTTCTAAAAAAAACACGCTTATTTAGGTTGAAACATTAACACGCTATAATTATCTGTACTTATTCCTAATACCCTAATTGGACCTCTAAGATATTCATCTAGTTGCCCTTCTGGATGAGGCTTGTGGATTCAGTCATACCTGACAGACAGCTTGCAGGCTCCCTTAAAACTGTGATTTTCAACATTTCTGATTGCGTTTTATTTATCTAGTCACCTTACTTTTCACATGTCACTCTGCACAAGCACTTTTCTCACATCTTGCACATTTGGAGCGACCTTCAGTAAAATGTAGAGACAGCTTCATGCACTTTTGCCATAATACATGCTGTTTGCGGTAATCACTTCCATGGTTGCATTTTCTTCTTTTCTGTGTTTTCTTTTTATGCTTGCTAATGCTTCTGATTTGCCTTTAAGAAATACAGGTATTTCCAAATTTACTCTGTCACCGACAGGACAAATGTAGGAAACGTCATGAAAACAGCAGAACAATGTAGTTAGTGTCACTCCGACGAAATGAGAAGACAATCAAAGAACCATAACTTGACATATATTTGTAGATTACAGATTTCCACTTTTCGACATCTTGGCACCGAATTACAGATGTTTATTGTTGCCATACTCAATGGCGCTCTGTTCATCGACCTCGGAGCGATGAAAGTCTGAATGGACACAGCGCATTTTGAAATGAGATTACTGTTGCAGATTCATTAGTCCACTGAGTCACCAGACACACTAATCAGGTTAAGTCTGGCTTGTATATGTAGAAGTGGAATATCTGCAAGGGCCAGTGGGGCATATTACCAACAACTATCGATATTTATCCTTAAATGGGCTTAGCGAGTTTGTTTATCACCAAGCATCGCCGGATATTATCACAGAAATAACGTGCTATTAGCAACGTTTATCTCTAAAGCGATAAAATATCCGGCGATAGCGGCAAAATGTGTGAATATCACTGAGAATACAGCGATATTCGTGCATTAACGCCAATAGGGTCTTAGCCATTATATCCACCTCCCACTGGATATAATGACTAAGAACTGGTCTGAGCAAGCGTTAGCGCGAATATTTCCATCGCTACGCCTGCATTGATAATAGGCGATAGCGATGTTAGCGACTGCTTTCAGTCGCTAACAGGTTGGGTACACCCACTTTGCATGTCATTAGCGATAAATATCGATGACATGCAAAGCGGGCCCCAAACCGCTCGCCATCGCCTACAAGCTGTTGCTAACTACTGCTAGCGACAGCTTGCTAATAGGGAGATAGAATTATCGCCGCTTAGCGGCCGAAAACGGCCACTAAAGCGGCGATATTCTCTTATCGCCCTCCTTGATAATATGCCCCACTATTTCTTATGTTTTTTTGAGCAAGTGCGTACTTTGTAAATTAAGGCTTCCATGACTACGCATTTATCCAAAGCCACAGAGTCTGCTAAATATCGTGTCATCGTGTCCTATATTTTGTCTTCAAAAATATCACCACTTTAAATTTAAAGATGGAAAATCTAAGCCCAATGGAACATTCTTTTTGTAAAAATGTTTTAAGAAAAAACCTGGTCTGGAGCAGCACATCACAAAAGGACTTGGAAAACCTGGCGGCTATGTGGCTGCAGTGCAGTCGTAGAGGTTAAAATGAGCTTCGAGCCTAAAACACTGGGTCATATTACACTACTGTTCTGTAAGTAAAAAGAGCCCCCTTTAACTAAATCATGACTAGCGAGCGGTCGAAATGTCAATCTTCATGCACCAAGGACTCTACCTCGGGCCGAATTACACAAAGTGGCCCAGGGGGCACAATGGGCGTTTGCACCCGCTTTGCATCGCCCCTGGGCACTTTGGTATTATAGAAGATGCTTGCGCGTCTCCTTCCGTAATACTGAAAGCGCTGGCGCACATACAGCACCAGTGCTTTTTCAAGAGGGTATTCCCTCTTTTTCATGGGGGCGTGCTCCATGCAAATGAGGGAATCCCTTTGCTTTTACGCCTGCGCCATATAACAGACAGAGGCGCAGAGGCAAAGAAGCTGTCAGTGTGCCCCCTGAGAGCAGCCATCTGGAGCGGGACAGGGGGGTCACGTGGACCCCCCAGACATCCCCTTGTAGGTGGGTGCAATCCGTGACTGCACCTGCCTGCAAGGAGAGCGCTAATCCCCTTTAAAAGTGCAGACAGGTTCCGCCTGCACAGAGAAACACAGAGTGGCTGCTTTAAAGCCACTCTGCATTTTACTTGGATGCGCTGCCCCCAGGTCAGCACGAGTTTGCGGCAGATCATTTTATGTAATTGGGCCCACTTTCCCTGATTGCACCTACTGCACCTCTTTTAAGGTGCGCCAGGGGGCAGACATGGAGAGTGCGCCCTATACATATTAGGGCTCCTGGTAGAGTATACTTTGAGTAAGCATTTAAACTGATGTATATATTATATATTTTTGTTTAACAAAGCTAGCACTGTGCTTCAGAATTAAGTGGAAATATGCAGATAGTTTAATGCTTTTTTCTGCTATGTTCAAGAAGGGACCTAGGGGCAGATTTACAAGCCCCTTGTGCCACGTTTACACTGCTGTTGCGTCACGGAAGGTGGCGTAAACGTGGCGCATCCCTACGAGGCATTTACAACGTGACGCATCTATGGAGATGCGTCACGGTGTAAGGCCCTGCGCCACATGAAACCTGCGTCAGGTTTCATGTAGGCGTTCCGGTGCAGGGGGGGGGGGCGTTCCGTCGCAGGAACGCCCCTGAAAAGTGACTCAGTGAAATCTACAAGATTTCACTGAGTCACTTTCCCAACGCTGATGCGTCAAAACCCTGCGCCTGCTTGAAGCAGGCGTAAGGCTTGACGCACCACGTTAAAGATAGGGCAAGTCGGAAAAGTGCTGGAGTTGCGTGCCGCACACAACACAACTTCAGCACTGCCCCAACTTTACGCCCAAGATGCGACACGCATCTGTTCATTCCTGCGCCATGGTGCGCCGCATTGTAAATGCGGCGCATCATGGGTGGCGCAAGGATCAACTTGCGTGCAGTATCTTTCCTGGCGCATCTCTGCCGATTTGCAGAGATGTGTCAGGCAACGTAAATCTGCCCCCTTATTTACAGAGCTCTCACAATTCCAAGATCCATGCTTGAATACATCTTCCAGTTCAGGGCTTGGCACTGGCGTAATGAACCTTGAGGGGGGCCCCCAGCAGGGTAAGTGAAGGGGCCCCCTCCGGACTTAATCTAGAGCTCCCCAGCAGAAGTGCGGTGCTGACGGGGCCCCCTGGAGGGTGAGGGCCCCCCGCACCGCGGGGGCTGCAGGGGCATGTATTACGCCCCTGGGGCTGGGTGTCCTGATTTTAGAATAAGACAAGCAGAGCTACACGCCCCGGAATGGTAAGCAAACATTAGGTCTGGATCAGCTACTCAAGCATAGACCTGAGAAGCTTGAAAACTCTAAAGCACTCCTGCAAAAGAATCCTTTCCATATAATGATTGAAAATGTTAGGTAAAAGAACGCTGAGACAAACAGAGCTGAAATCCATTCTTAAGTCGTCTAAATGGCAGCTCACGTCTTGCTCATGGAGTTGCTGTAAAAAGTGCCTGTGTACTCTTATGTTACTTGTTCACAGTGTAGTAGTGGTGCCATTTTATTCTTACAGGTGACTAGTGATGACAAGTTAGACTCTATTAGACAAAGTAAGAGTAGGTTTTTACACAGTGGTTGAAGATTTTCATTCATAATAGCCCCATATTTTCCAAACCCTATCAATAGGCCCAGTGCTTTGTGCACTGAGGAGTTTATTAAATCTTTATTTGTAGAGGACTGCAATTTGACCCTTTTGCACCACTGGTATGATATTCAGGACCCTTACGCGTCAATCTGGTAGTGTACTTTGCAAAGTATTATGATGCCATTATCAATACAGGCACACCAAATGCAGAATGCTGGCGATTGGTGGCAAGTTTTGGGTCAATCAATCAATCAATCAATCAATCAATCAAATAATTTGTAGAGCGCACTACATACCCGCAAGGGTTCCAAGGCGCTGAGGGAGGGGAGAGGGGGGGCGTGTTGTTGCTACTGGCCGAACAGCCAGGTCTTGAGTTGTTTCCTGAAGGTTAGAAGGTCTTCAGTTTGTTGTAGGATAAGGGGGAGGGTGTTCCAGGTCTTGGCAGCGCAGTGGGAGAAGGATCTGCCTCCGGCTGTGGTTCTATGGATGCGTGGGACGGTAGCCAGGGAGAGGTCTGTGGAGTGGAGTTTCCTGTTGGGTACGTAGAAGGAGAGTCGACTGTTAAGGTAGGCTGGTCTGGTCTTGCAGAGTGCCTTGTGTGCATGAATCAGGAGCTTGAAGGAGATTCTTTTGTCGACAGGGAGCCAGTGCAGGTTCCTCAGGTGGGGGGTCATGTGGTCGCAGCGCGGGACATCAAGGATCAGGCGTGCAGAGGCATTCTGGATACTTGGCAGTCTGTTGATGAGCTTGGTTGGGGTGCCGGCATAAAGGGCGTTTCCATAGTCGAGTCTGCTGCTGACTAGGGCCTGGGTAACTGTTTTCCTTGTGTCTGTCGGGATCCATCTGTAGATCTTGCGGAGCATACGGAGGGTGTTGAAGCAGGTGGAGGAGACAGCGCTGACTTGTTTGGTCATGGTGAGTTTCGAGTCGAGGATGACTCCAGGGTTGCGTGCGTGGTTGGTGGGTGCGGGGGGTGTCCTTAGTGATGCGGGCCACCAGGAGTCATCCCATGCTGAGGGGTTGGGCCCGAGGATGAGGATCTCCGTCTTGTCTGTGTTCAGCTTAAGGCGGCTATCCTCCATCCGTTCGGCGACGGCCTTCATTCCCTGGTGGAGGTTGGATTTGGAGGTGAGGGGGTCCTTGGTGAGGGAGAGGATCAGTTGCATGTGGTTGGCGTAGGAGATTATGTTGAGGTCGTGATGTTGGGCGATGTGTGCGAGGGGTGCCATGTAGACGTTGAACAGTGTCGGGCTGAGGGAGGATCCCTGCGGGATGCCGTAGATGATCTCGGAGGCTTCGTATCAGAACAGGAGAAGGGCGGACTCTCTGGATTCTGCCAGAGAGGAAGGAGGAGGTCCAGTCGAGGGCCTTGTCTTGGATCCTTGCGTCGTGGAGACGTGTGCGTAGGGTGCAGTGGTAGACGGTGTCGAAGGCAGCGGAGACGTCCAGTAGGATGAGGGCCGACGTCTCGCTGTTGTCCAGTTGGATCCTGATGTCGTCTGTGGCGGCAATGAGGGCGATCTCGGTGCTGTGGTTGCTGCAGAATCCTGAATGGGAGGGGTCCAGGATGCTGTTGTCTTCGAGGTAGCGGGTGAGCTGGATGTTGACTATCTTCTCGATGACCATAGCTGGGAACGGAAGCAGGGAGATGGGCTGGAAGCTTTTGAGTTCACTCGGGTTGCCTTGGGTTTCTTCAGTAGGGCGTTGATCTTGGCGTGCTTCCAGCTCTCAGGGAAGGTCGCGGTCTCAAAGGAGAGGTTGATGATGTTGCGCAGGTGGAGTGCGATGAAGCTGCCGGCTTTGTTGAAGATGTGGTGTGGAAAAGGGTCAGACGGCGAGCCGGAGTGGATTGTGCCCCTGGTCTTGATTGTGTCCTTGATGTTCACGTTGGCCCGGGTTGTCAGGGGGTCGTGGTCGGTGAGGTGTGGTGGGTCCGGCATTTTGGGACCTGTTAGGGTCACCCGGGGGTTGAAGCTGTGGTGGATGTCGGCGATCTTGCTGTGGAACAAGGTGGCGAGGGAGTCGCACCGGGCTTGCGATGGCGGGATGTCGTTGGTGTTGGAGCTGGGGTAGGAGTTCCTTCTCGACATTGAAGAGCTCATTGCTGTCGTGTGCATTGTTGTCAAGGCGGTCTTTGAAGGAGGTTCTCTTGGTGGTCCTGATGAGGTGGTGGTGGTTGCAAATGGCATTTTTTTGGGCTGCGCGACTGCTCGGCAACTTCTCGCTGTGCCATCTGTTCTCCAACTTCCGGCAGGTGCGCTTTGACGCTAGGAGTTCCGGGGTGAACCAGTTGGCTCTCCTGCTGGTGTCTTTGAGTGTTTGTTTTTTCAGCGGGGCTAAGGTGTTGGCGCAGTCATCCATTCATCTTGTGCGCGCACCATCGTCGGGGTTGGAGGGATTGGTCGGTGGGTTGAGTGCGAGGTTTGTCTGTAGATGTACTTCGGTGATTTTGCCCCAGCAGCGAAGGGGGATCTGTAAGGTGCGGTGATGTGCAAGAGGTTCTGAAAGGTGGGTCACAATAGAATGTAGTATGTGCCCACCAATGCCGCTTTAGCAACCACTGTTCCTCTGGGACTCACTGCTTTTTGGATGACGCACCTTATTACCTCCTCGTCCATCTTTCCAGCAGCAATCTTACCTACTAGATACCATCCCAGTCCTGCAGAGCCTATTCCCTAGCTGACGTGAAAATCCTCCTAATGTGGCTGCCACTAGCAGTCAGGTAGTAGAAACGGGAGGGTCTACCACATCACATCCTCCTCTTTTGTTTCTGCATACTGGAAGACCCTTTCTGACTCAGGTAAGCATGCTGTAAGGAAAGTTACAGCGCCTGAGCTGAGCTCTGCATTGCAGTCACTGTCTGCAGTCGGCACAAAGTTGAGTTCTGCATCAGTGAGGTTGGTTCAGGTTCCACACTCAGGCCTCTCTCACAACCTAGTACCCTTCCATTTCTGGTGCTTTGCAGCAGTTTTAAGATCTCCTTGGAGTTTCACATTGCTCAAATGGGTGTAATTTCTGATATTTATTTGTTTTCCTGGACTTCCATAGCTTGATTTTGCTTGCAAGAAAGTGTCACTTATAGTCGTTGAACGTCACTCATAATTACACTGAAATGTTTAAAATATCACACATAAGCAACCTGAAGCCTTGTCAGGTATGTAAAGGCCACCCTTGCCTGGCAGAGTACCATGGAGGAGGAAGTGGAGCGAGCACCGGGCCCCAACCTGACTCAACATCCCTGTAAATGATTAAGCAAGCAGTGAAGTCTTCTTTCAGGGCTTGAGAAGGCCTTCCATCAGCCAAAGTCCCTCCCGTACCTGATGTGGTTGATCTGGATCTGCATGATCAAAAAAGGGGCAGATTGATTCAGAGTACAGAGCTCTCTGAGTTAATATAGCATTTAAGAGAAAATATTAGTCTACCCTCCTCAGAGCCTGCAATGGAAGAAGAGGATTTTGTTTACCAAAATGTGCGTTCTGAGCCAGAATTCCTTCCAATAAATGCAGCTATGAAGCAGGTATGTACTGAATCATGAATAGAGAGATGTGGAGAAATCATCTTTCCCTCACTTTCTGGCCAGGCACTAACCTGCTTTCAATGTTTCCATTGAGTTTCCTGAAGTATTCAAAGCTGACAACCTCATGGCAGGGCTTTCCTCACAGGGCAAGATTGTGGCTGAGGGTGCCTCTCCTGAGGTATAAGTCAAGAAAAAATTGGAAGCTTAAGTGAGAATGGCCTATGCAGCCTCTAATTTTGCACTGAGAGTTCATACTTATACTACATATACTATTTAGTCCCTACAAAAAGGCTTTCATTAATTGGCAACTCGTATTGGTGAGGAATCTGACTGTTCTTCAATTTTGAGCATTATGGAACAACAGGTAAATATTTCTCTGATTTTTCATTTGATAATCTCTTTTCATCGACTGCGGCATCTGTTGCAGCAGTGTCAGCATATATCACCTATGGATGCAGACCTGGAAATATGACTCTTCTCAGAAAGCAGTTCTCATGAGACTACCCATTGATGGCTGTTCTCTTTTTGGGCAACATGATTAAGAAGACTGCGGAAAATAAAAACATGGTAACTCCAGTGAAATCTTACCCCCAAAGTCAGGGTTTTGGCTACAAAAGTGCTTTCCCTCCAGTGGTGGGGGAAGGACTTTCACAGTCCTTTGAGGTAGGGGTCATGGCTGGAGGACCACAAACCTCAATAAATCCCAGCCTCAAGTTGCTGGTGCTTCTTCCAATCTAAATCTCTGCAAATCATTACAACCAACAGCAGTGGTCAGTAGGTGGTCATCTGTCCTTTTTCAAGGATGTCTAGGGTCGGACAGCGTCAGATCTGTGGGCAGTCACTTTGGTGTCTGGCGGGTATTACCTGAAATTTACAGACCTGCCTTTAGACCGTTTTCAGCCAACTCCTCTTCATCAAGACTTGAGAAAACGTGATGCTCCGTTGGAAGGGGTACAAGCCCTGTTAGTAATAAGTGCCATTTATGTGGTCTCACCCCAGGAACAGGGCATGGGTTATACTCCATACATTTTCTTTTGTACAGAAGCCTTCTGAAGACTTTAATCCCATCTTAAATCTGAAGGGACTCAACATGTTCTTGTGTATTTTGCTCAACATGTTCCTCCATCGTTGCTCTTTCAAAATGACAATGTTACAGAGTATTTTTTTTTCACTACTGGGACTGGGGATTTACTTGGTGTCTCTGAATATGAGAGATGCTCACTTCCATCTTCACATCTTTTCAGCTCACCAGAGGTTGGTTCAGTTCACAGTTTTAGAACAATCAACAAGACCCTGTCCAGGGGCGTCAACAGAAGTCAGTAGGGAGGAAGAACAGTCATTTCGTACTGATAACTACTCCAGAACCACACAAAAATTGTGGGGGTACTTTCACTGCTCTGCGCCCAGATTCCTAAAAACCAAATTTCCTTGGCAGAAACATCAATTTGAGAATCATGCCATCTATCCCAACAGCAATCCCTTCCAGAGCAATCTCCGGCTCTGGAAGAGATATATAGATGACGTGTTGTGCATCTGGGCGGGTACGGAGGAGAAACTCCTCGCCTTTTTGGAATGGCTCAACAAACAAGATGCCAACCTCAAATTCACATGGACCTTCGACAGACATAAGGCGGTGTATTTAGATCTGGACATCGAGTACAGTGAGAATATGATTAACACCAGGGTACATCAGAAGCCCACGGATAGGAACTCTTTATTGTCCTATAATTCCTTTCATCCTAGGGCCTTAAGAGATAACTTGCCGGTGGGCCAGTTTCTGAGATACAGACGCAACTGCTCCTCCACGAACACCTTTTTGGAGCAGTCAGAGGATCTGGCTTCTAAACTTGCGAAAAGGAATTACCCCAACAAGGTGGTCAGACAAGCAAAGAAGAGAGCTGTTAATACACCCAGAAGCGCCCTCTTGGAAAAAGTTGTCAAATAGAGGGAGGAATGTGTACCGGTGGTGATGACGTATGACCCGTTGGCGACTAAAATCAGACAATCTATCAGAAAGCACTGGTCATTGTTATCGAACAATGATTTCCAGGTGCTGCCCCCCAGATTCACTTTTAAAAGAGCTGGCAATTTAAAAGACAAGTTTGTACACTCTCGAGTTCCTACTGAATTAAACAGTGTTACATCTACTGTCCCTAAAGGCCACTATCCCTGCGGATCGTGTTCCGTGTGCCCGCTCACCAAGAAAAGCACGAGTGTGACCCTCAATTCAGGAAAGGAATGGTTCCTCAATCAGTTCAGCAACTGTAATTCCACTCAGGTGGTGTATAGACTGACGTGCCAATGCGGTTTACAATACATAGGTCTTACATCGTGTAAAATCAAAGTGAGAGTGCAAGAACATCAAAGCACTATAAGGGCGGGCAAACTAACGACCAAGTTAGTACAACACTGTTTTACAGAGAAACATACATTCACTTGGACAGTGTTAGAGAAGGTGAAGGGTACCCCCCCCAGAATGCAGAAAGAATTTTGCTCGCAAAGGAGGCACGCTGGATTTATAGTGAACAAACTGATCAATGGGGGCTTAATGAAATTATTGAATGGAACAAGATTAGGTTATGAGTCACCTGGTCCTAGAGCTGTCCTATGAAATGTGGCGCGTCACAGGTGTGTTGCCATCATGAATACACTTGTTTCCCTCAAGCACTTGTAAATGCAAAGTCTATGCTTATAGATTGGTGTGGAGTGACACAGTTTTGCCAGCCCTTTTATAAGTTGGCAGAATGAGAATCGAGATCTGTTAGGCATCCTCTACCACCTTTGGAGCCTATTGCCACAGCACTGACTAAGAGTTACTGTGTGACTAGCTTAATATGGCCGCCGCCGGCGTTTTAGATTGTATGGGTCTGTTTAGTTTACTTACTGTATGGCGAATGCCCGTGTTTACCAAGTGTAGGTTTTTAACTCACTTATGGGTCTACACATTGAGACTGGCATTGTTTTAAACTTGGGGTTAAATACATGCAGCTTCATTTTCTGCCACTCCAAGATGGCTGCTCGTTTTGCCGTGTTTGTCATGTGACTACCGGCATTGGGCGTAGTCCACCGCCGGTGGTTATCAGTCGACCGGGGGCACGGGCACTGAATGGATGAGCCAATGCGCTCCGATTGAGCGATTACGGTGAGAAGTATCAGTGCGTTTGTGGATTGAGTGCGAGTTGAATTAGTGGCTATACCGTGCCTGGTTGCCCACACAGAACGAACGGATAGCCTGGCTGACAATGTAGCTTGGTGTGTGTCTGGTTCCGTTTTATGAGCTGCTACACCCGAACCATGTGTTTCAGGGGCTGGTGTATTTGCACTGCTGAGTGCCGTTTGACGCACATCTTATCTGTTCACGTCTATCTTAGCGGCTTGAAGACACTAATTACAAGTTACCAGTGCACTTACAATTGGGATGCACATTCCAATGTGACTCTGCATATTGGAACCGAGTAAAGAGCATTTCACTGCAGCTATGGGTGTCTGCTCTAAGTGGTTGCTTGAAATGTTGGTTTTCAGTACTTAGCATTACAGGACACGTTTTTACCAACTATTCCAAGCGTTGCATGGTGGTGTAACAGTCTGTAGGTTGTGAACCCGGTACAAGTGGGCCCTGATGCTTGACCCCGGGCTTACGATCTGTGTCCTTGTTTTCCCAGTAGAAAGCTATTGGCTAAAGGGAAGGTAGGATCTCACGTCTGGAGTTCAACTCATCTCGTCCATCCCTTAGGCGACCGGTATGATCAACCAGTTGGTCTTTGGGTAAATATGTAAGTAAGTAAGTAAGTAAGTAAGTAAGTTTATTTTGTTGATTAATTAAAACCATTACAAACAGCAAAGAGCAAATTCAGTTTACAGCCTGATTAAAAAAACAATATAAACACAGACCCAGATTATCCAGCACTCATATACATACTTAATTCAGCTGTAGTAGGATAATCAATAAACAGTTTAGCAGCAAAAGTGACATAAAGTGCAACGAGTTGTTAATGAACGAATTAGCAGCAAGATTTAAAATAAAGTGCAATGTGTGCTCTAGATCCACAACAAATACTTTAGATACTAATCAAAGAATTCTGATAAGACCATATTATTGTTATAATAATAATTAATATACTATCTCCCCAACTGATTGATATACTTTAAGACAACAAATTAGAAAATCATATACTTACAACAAATATTATCTATAAAATGAGATAATACTTTTATAACAATTAAATTTTAAAATTTCTATAAAATTTCATCATGATCCCTAAAAACATTTACTATTATAGAGTCATTGACATTTTAAATAGCATTCCTTACATGGATTTCATCTATTGCAGAGTCTTCCTTACATAATTTTTATTCCACTATGAGGATATATTTAACAAACTGATGAACTAATCTTGGTGTAATACCTCTTAGACATACAATGATTGCAGTTCTGCACGTTCTTACTCCCATTTCCTTAAAAAGTGGTTTTAAAAACCTCTTACGTTCAAAAAGCAATCTTGGGCACAAAGTTACAATATGCTGTAGAGTTTCTTCATTTTTACCACATAATCTACAGATATTAGAGGGCCAATTTTTTTCCCATTTTGGGATTCCATCTTTGGTTGGGTATCTCCCAAACCGTAGCAGCATAAATTTATTTTTAATGTAAGGTTTTAAATAAAATTTCAAATAGGGCTGGGGATACAAATTGTTAAAAGAGTTTGCTATTGTCCAAAGATGTTTTTTCCCCTTAAATCGTCTTTATCCATTATACAAGACAAAAGTGCTGCTGATTGATTGATTGTTTTTTTAAAGACCATTTTACACCTTATTTCGTCCTCTAGGTTTGGCCAATCAAAAGCAAGCAAACACTCGTTTAAATAAGATCGCCAGCTTCCCGAATAGGCCCCTCTTTGAATCTCTAGCCAACAAAGGTTGGCCAGCGAGCCTTCCTCTGCTCTGGATAATAACAGTAAAGATTTTAAAAATGTAGATTGCCTAACGAGACACTGTTTCTTCAGACCAAATTCCAGTCTAACATTCGCTCGACTAATGTTTTTTGGGATTCTAAATACCGATTTATATGATCTTATTTCAATATCATCTAAAGGTTTCGCATCTTTGCCCTGAAAAATAACAGAACCATAGTCCAATGAAGGAATTAACTTCACTTTCATGGCCTTCATCAAATGGTCATGATTTGGGCATAATAACTTATCCCTCAATTGTCTAAAGGCAAATGTAAGAGATGAGCCTTTAGCTTCTAGGTTGTTAAAATGTTTCCTGAACGATAAATTGTGATCAAATGTTATACCCAAATATTTATAGGTTTTTACACAGTCAACAACCATACCCTTGATATTCCATTCTTTAACACCTAGTTTACCTTTTCCCATGATCATTATTTTTGTTTTTTTAATATTTATTTTTAGACCATTCCTTGCAACATAGATGTTAAAAGAGTCTATTAATCTTTTAAGGCCAATAACTGTCTGACTTAATAAAATAGTATCGTCAGCGTATTGTAAATATTTAATCTCTTGGCCCATCACAAAAGGAGAATGAGCGTTAATATCCTTAAAATGGGCAGGGTGATCAGACATAAAAAGATTAAAAAGGCAAGGGGCCAAAACGCAACCTTGTTTCAAGCCAATGTTTGTTTCCAGGCGTCGGGTTATATGGCTACCGTCGCCTACTTTAATCTGGACCCAAGTATCCGAATATAGCAATTTAATCATTTTTAAAAGTGCGTCGGATATTCCCCAATTATCTAATTTCGACCATAATATGTCGCGGGGCACAGAGTCGAAGGCTGCTTTTAAATCAATAAAACATATATACAGATTTTGTTTCCTAATTTTGGCTCTTTCGCCTAATAGCGTTAATAATACTAAATTTGAGTAAGTTGATTCTCCCTTTCTGAAGCCGGTTTGTAAATTTGGTATCAGTTTTTCTTTTGATGCCCATAATTCCAATTCCTCTAACAAGCAGGTTGCAAATATTTTAGCATCAACGTCAGTTAGAGCTATTAATCTGTAATTTGCTGGATTATCTTGAGGGCCGCTTTTATAGATTGGTTGGACGATACTACCCTGCCAAGAGTCTGGAATTTTACTGGTTCTAAGCACATCATTAAACAGCAGGGTAAGAACCTCTGGCCAATCCTTCAAGGCAGCTTTGAATATGGCATTTGGCATGCCGTTAGGACCAGGCGCACCATTTGATCTAATCTTATGTACCACTTTTTTTACTTTATCAACTGTCCAAGGCTCAATAACCGAGATATTTATCGGGGGTTGCCCAGATATTACGGTTATCTCTGGACATTTATTATGCATAAGAATAGATTTGTCTTCAACAAACTGAGGGCCTAATTGAGCCGTTTTAGAGTTATTTAGAAAAGATACCCAAGTTGATTCATCAATATTTGCACTATTGCATCTATTGTTTCCATTTTCTAAATTATTAATTAAACTCCAAAAGAGCCTAGGGTAAATATGTTTACACACTGAACACGGTCATTATATTCATTGATCAAGGGGTTTACATGTTTTTAATTGTATTGTTGACCTGTTTTTCCTTGGCAGTAAACAAAGAACAAGTGTCCAAAGTGGAGTGGCAGCATATAGTGCAGCCCTAATGAAACTGTTCCAGCGCTTCAACAGAAATTCTTTATAAATGACATCACTATCTACTACCACACTTACTAATCAAAACCAGGCCCATATGAAACAATAGAGCAGCTGAAACATGAGGCAATTGGATCTAATATGTTGTTTTTAAACTCTTTTCAATAAACAAGACCAGCTTGTCATTTTAAAGGTTTATTTTAAAATTCTCAAAATTGCATAAATTCAATTAGCTTTTTATTAATATCAGCATTTATTTTTAATAAGTAAGCTTTATTGCATTAATCATTGGCTCAAAAACTGACAGTTTAACTTAGCATAAAATAATGAATTAAAGAAAACATAGCCCTAGACCCTAAGTTAGCTTTCTGACCTGAAAGGGAAAATAAATGAATAAACAGTTGAATGCTTACAAGTCCATGGGAAATCGAACAGCACTTCGCCCTCAGGAATCAGTCAGCCCCGATCCCTTCAAGAGGCCAATTTTTATACCCTATTTGCTCGCTAATCTAACTAAAATGTAATTCTTTCTAAAAGTTCAGCACTCTGATTGGTTGATGTCTGTCAATCCACCAAAATCACTACGTCCAGGGTGTGAGCGTCACCATGCCATTGTCCATTGACATAGAGTGACATCAGCTTCCGAGTGTCTTTGCAACAAATTAAAAAGTTGCTTCTCTTACTTCCACCAGAGCTCGGCAAAATCATCCCTGCCATTTCCTCGGCCTTGAGAAAAGAACATCCTGAGCAGTCCGTGAACAAGTTCCATTGTCAGAGGAACCACAGTTTTTTTTTCAAATGTCAGAGCCACAGTCTTTTCAACGAAATAAGCAAAATAAAACTCTCCATGGAAAGTTTCCAAGATGACTGCACTTGGCTCCAACTCTGCTCACGTACAGGCCGACCAACTTCTCTTTAGAATCAGAACCAAAACTAGGCCTCAAATCACTTTTAGGCCTATTATTTAAACAAACACAAAAAGAGTGATTAATTCAGGTAAAACAAACCCTTCTGTTACCCACCCTACCCTGCTAGTAATTAACCCATTATTAAATGACAACTAGCAGAAGCAAACAAATAAAGCAGAACATAAAATATCTACCATTCTTCATACAGTCCAGCTTTATGGATCTGAAAGAATTAAAAGATGATTAAATAATACACAGACAGACAGTCACAACATAAGACAAACATGTAAGTACATATAATAAAGCACATGCTTTGAATGATCAGCCGCATTTTAATAGTGACAAAGACAATAGGACAGACATAACAAACAAAACAATATTAATCATGTGTTACAAAACAGACTTGCAAATGCAACAAGAGCACATGTTATTAGTTCCCGCGTGTTCATGTGTGGTGCAAACTTAATCTAGGTTGAATTAATCAAACAAATCATGCAACAATTCATTAATTGATTATTTCAAGTTATAGGGAATTGAATCCACAAGTCAGAATAAAATATTTTCTGAAGCTCGCTCCATCAACTCCCTCATCTGGTGATTTAAAAATCACCAAACAACACCCAAAAATTTTAGCAAAAATTTTATCTAAGATGAACATGATTCAATTTCACCTGTGTTAGTATTTTTAAAGATTTTACTCATCAGTTTGCCTAAAACTCTCATATTCAGTTTTACAAAATCCCTCCAGATCTATTTCTTTCTCTTGTGTAATATGCAACTGATCTTCAACAAAAGTGTTGCAAAAACTACAACTAATAAAATGTCAGTATCTTGCTTGTCATATTAACCTTAAACTTCTCCTTGTTAATTTCTAAAAGAAAAATAACAACCTAAATCAACCAAAGCAGAATTACTAGGAGCATATATATCAGAGACATCTTACCACATTTATTTAAAATTAAGCATCTTAAATTGCTTTTACAAAAACAAGAAAGTAATCTCAATAAGCTTGCAAGGAAAAATAAAACAAAAATTTAAAAAATTTGTCTAAATTTTCTAAAAATTTCTAACACCCCCCTTTTTAAATTTTTTTTTTTTATATACTTAAACCTTCTAACAGTTTTTCTTCGACCTAATGTCACAAATTAATTTTTCAGCTAATAGAATTTCTTCAACCTTGTGTCATCTAACACATTTTCTTCAGCCTTATGCCAAAAACAGAAACCTAATTTTTTTTTTTTAACAGGTATGTACCTCAATTATTGTCACTTTTGTTTTCAATCTCTTTCTGACTGTGACTATTTACCTCCATTACACGTATCACTTCTATTTTCTTTCCTGCCTCACTTTTCTTTTCAGAATCTTTTTGACTTGATATCTCATCAATCTGTTTCATTGATCTGTATCTCAATTTGAATTTTAGGCCTTCATTTTCTCCTTGCCAGTTATCACTTTATCTTAGTAAATTTCTTCTTCGACTTGATCACATTATTATCTGTTCTCCAAGCTCTTTTTCTCAATTTTCTTACTTGAGAATCTTCATCAATTTCATCAGTTTCAGTGTCAGAAATTTCAACTTCAGACTCAGGTACTTCTTTACTTGGCAGCTTCACTCCGTTAGGAACGTCATCTTTGTAACTGGTACTTGGCAATTCATTTTCTTCTTTTTCTTCAATTACCTTCAACTTCCCAGTTTCAGAATTCTTGTTCCTGCATTCAGAGCTACTTTTCTGCTTTTCAATACTCTCCTGGTCTTCAATCACAATCCGATCACTTTCTTCTTCTGCTTCTTTTTCTAGCAGATCTTCATCATTTTCTGAATCTTCAGTCACAACTTTCAAGTCTTCTTCATTCAAGGCTTGTTTTTCAATCAAACTCTCCAGATGTCGATCAACTTGTCGATCTTCAAGATCTGGATTCTTTTCAGGCTCTTCTTCAGAATCTGAATCAGCAATGATGACTTTATCCTCATTTGGATTTTCAGGTGTAGATACACGAAAAGTATGGCCAATGTCAATACACCTCTTCAGTCTTTTGCACTTCACTGCATTTGTTGTGACAAGACTGACTGGCCTCCCTTTCTGCCACCTTGGCACTAGACAATTTCTTTTTAGATGAACCTTTTTCCTAACCTTTTCACCTGGTAACAGATCATGTGCTTGCTCTTTTTCTCTTGTTTGCACTTCAGTTTCATCTTCATCAGAAACAGAAATCATTTCATCTGATAAATTCCTGCAGTACTCCAAATTGATGCTATCATTGATAGTCATCATTCTTTTCTCTGGTATGAATGCCTGTCTCATGACCTTGTCCATCACAATATTATGTGAACCTAAATCTGTCTTTTTATCAGTAGTACTTCTCAGAAAAATCAAAACAAGTGGAAGAACATCTGTCCACTTTATACCTGTAGCTAGGCACATTTTTGTATCTCTGTTCTTTATAGTACCATTCTCATGCTCCTCAACATCTGAATTTTCTAGTCTGTCTGTACAGTAGAGCAGTCTGTTTTCAATATGTTTTCTGCCATCTGATAACTTTGCAACAGTAATTGCTTCATTATGTAGTGTAAGAAATGCTTCAACCCATCTTGAAAACAAACAGACAATCATAAAAACATAGCACAGTTTGTTATGCAGTGCCATCTCAATGAAATCCATTTGTAATCTGGTCAATGAACCACTCTCCTGTAATTCTGTTCCCATTCCCACAACTGTTTTCTTAACTGTGTTCACTTGCTGACAACACAGCTTGACCATTAAATCTTTTCCGATATGTTCCAAACTATGGTACATTTTAGCCATGTCATCAATCATGCTGTTTGGTAAAACTATTCTGTCATCTCTGTGTGTCCAAATCTCATCCTCATCTCCCTGTCTACATTCTGCTCTCAACCATGTGTTTTTCTCCTCATGAGTTACTTCATCTTGTAAATCTTTGACTCCCTGCCATATTTCAACTACAGAAGTTAGTATCAGTGAACTCAAAACATGTTCATCATTCTTTTTGTATGCTGCACATTTCACGTCAGCAATCCTTTCTGCCAATTGAATGCCATCAATCAATCCTTTAGTTAATTTTGCATTTCTGATAGGTGAACCTGTAGGAGTAAATGTTTTAATCTGTTGATCAATGTTATCTGTTACTTGGATGTCTTCACTCAAAAGACCTTCAATTTCATCCCAAAATTCTGGAAGTGCATCTATTCTTTTTGGACTGTTTTCTTGTTCTTTATTTAATCCTGTATCTGTTTTGTCTGTCTGCTCATTAACATAATTTTGCATTGACAATGAAGCCATCCCAATCTGCTGAATCATCACCTGTCGCTGTATTTGTAGCTGTTCATTCAGCTCATTTATTTCAAACTCCTTTTCCTTTGACCATAATGTTGACTCATCAGGCTGTGTCAATTCAATCAGATCAATATCAGAATTCTCGCTAGTTGAAACTGGAGTCATCACTCTTTCTTGCTGAGCTGTAATCATTATTAATTCAATTTTAAGTACAATAGAATAACGTTTTTCAGAAAAATTTTGAATTTCAGAATTTTATGGGACTTTAAAAACTGCAGAATTAATTTCATCTTTTTCAAGCACAGGGACTGTCATTGTTTCCATATTATTCATGGATTCCTTTAAATCATTTGTCGAATTCACATGATCAAGAATATTAATTCCAGATGTACCAAGCATCTCATCATGTTTTTCTGTTGCATCATTTTTAGAAGAAGTCTGATCTGGCACTCTATCAATCTGATCTGGAACTTTTGACGTTACATTAACCTGCTCTGAGGGTCTTCTTGAATTTCTGTTCTGATCCATATTTACAACATCATTTTTACACTGATCAATATTTTCTATTCTGACACTTTTATTATTTACATTCACTAATTTTGGAATCATTAATTTACTCTCACATTTAGCAACAACCTTTTTCATTTTCTTATACAAAGAAGTCATTTTCTGTTTCTATTAGATAATTTTGTAAATACACTTTCAAAATTTGCCTTGTAGCGTTAAAAAAAAACTTTATAACTTATTCAATTTAATATATCTCCTAATTTACCTGTATTACTAATTTTAATAAACCTGGAAAGAAAAACATGAATTTGCAAAAACAATAGCAATTCAAAATTTTTATTTACAACAATAAATATCAACATATAATCACATGTGTTTTAAATGTACTTATTTTTACTTATACACTTTCTGCAACATATACCTGTGAAAAGTAAGCCTAAATGTGCTTACCTTAATTTTAAATAAAATGTCTGCTTGCAAATAACCTTTGACCCCTTAAACATTAATTAGATATCATTATCACAATTTCGTTTTGTGACACAATACCACGATACTGTTGATGTTATCCTTCTTTAGTGGCTTTTCTAGTATACAATGCTGTGCTATCAAAGACCTTGATGACTTTTCTAACGTACAGTGCTGTTAATGCTATAATTTTATTTGCAATCCTAATGATAATTGTTTTACCTAATTTTGTAATATTTAATATTACCAATGTCTTTTGCTCAAGTTACCTTTGCTGCTATTTTTGTTCAAATCAGGGTACCTGCTATATTAATCATTAATTTATAGCAAAATCTGATTTCTTAATATTGTAATAAATATTTGCAATAATTAGAAATTGAAAACGAAGCTTTGGGTACTAATAGCGTGGAAAATTAAATACTCGGCAAAAGTAAACAATGTGCATCAGCACAACGAGTGTCTAAGCCAATCAGCGTGTGGCTGCACAGCGCTCAGCCAACCACAGTGCCTGCCAAAGCCTTAACCAATCCGGTCGCGGCCTTCTTATGACGCTGCGGCATCCTCAGCCAACCAGGACACAGCTCTTCTCTGCAATAACAAACAAATCAACCTCAACCAAGGCCCCTAATTAGAAATAGAATTCAGCAAGTATAGCGCGATTCCACTATCGCTCCAAACCCTTCGCTCAGCACTCCTTTAAAGAAAAGAAGAAGTCCAACAACACGAAGCTCTGACCAATCAGGTCGCAGCTTGTGATAGTACACGTCACAGCCAGCTCCTTGTCAACACTCGGGAGAGCCTCGCCCAATCCCAGCGCGGCTCACGAGCCTCACCCAATGACTCACGAAGCCTCAACCAATAAGGTCGCGGCCCTTGTGTGACGCTGCGCGTCAATAGCCAATGGGTGCGCAGCCCTGCTATGACGCGCCCAAACAAGGGGGGGGGTCCCTCTATGAAGTGCACTCTTTACGGCCGCAGTCAGTTTCCCTCCACACGCGCTCCACTCAGTATATGTAACACCCGAGGCCAGTACACATCTCAAGACCACCCACCAGAAACAACAACAATCATTTAATACGGGGACATCTACCCACGAAGCCTTGCCCAATCAAAACACAACTCCTCTGACTAAGACACGGAGCGAAACCTCGCCCAATTAGAGCGCGGCTCTATTTAAGACGCGACGGCGTTTTAACCAATGGGAGCGCGGCGGCTGACGTAAACAGCCGCTGTAGCTGACAGCTCTCCCACTCGCTCCTTAACAGCCCCCCTCCTTCTCAAAACGCAAGGAACAAAGTGATCTGTCGGCTAATGCAGAAACAGGTTTAAATGAAAACTAAGCGCGCATTGACAGGCGCGTTGTCAAGAAGATAATGAGCAAAATCTATAAGAATTACTTTTAAATAAACAATATTTCGAACATCGATCGCGCTTCAACCAATGAGAGCGCTGCTTTGCTCTGACACTCCAGGGCACATCCACCAATCAGAGCGCAAAGGACTCTGACGTATGCATCAGCTGCGGCTGCAGGCTCTCCCCGCACGCTCTCACTCCTAACAACAGCCCCTCCCTCACAATTTTCGATCGGGGCACTTTTCAATGGTTTAAAATATCACGAAATGCCTTTTAAAGATTTAAATAGCGCAAAACACCCTTAAATGCTTTAAACAGTACAGACTTCTCCCAAAAATTTCAGAGCGCTCTACAATATTTTAAAACAGCACATTCTTTATCATGAAGGCTCAAAAACACTTTCCTATTACTTTTTTGAACGCAATTAATACCTACATAAAGAAAAACCATTTATCTGCTTCTCTAACAAAGAGATAGTTTTATACATACATTCAAAGATATGTGGAATAGACGACGCTATTCTCACAGAATAATTTCATTTGTTAATAGAGTAATTCTTACCCTACCCTTCTAACAGATCTCAATCATTCACGCACTTCCAGACAGAAAACCCTGATCATACACACACGAATTCTTGGCAGGACTTGAACCAACCACAGAAAACGTCAGGCGTTGATAAGAATAGACGACGCTATCTCACCCTTCTCTCAAACTTGAATAAATCCTACTACTCTTTTCACAGAAGTTTTAAAACGGGCAACAAGTCCCTATACTTAATGCTACAATTTCATAGGAAATCCTCAGTATACATTCAACCAATCAGTCTAAGGTCCCTAAACTTGTGTTGTACGTCCACAACACGTGATATTTTCTATACCACAATTTTGAAACAGACAAATGCACAGTGTAACTCTTCTAGTCACACTACCTTTGCCGGCAAACCAGGAGTTTTTCACAGCTGGAAAAACCCTTAAAGATTACATACTACACATAACAATCTGACAAAATCAAAAACCCAACATTTGTTAAACATCAATCCTATGTCTATACCTACATATATGTAACATGCATGTCAAAAGCAACATACAACCATCCTCTGCTACCATAAATTGTTCCAGCGCTTCAACAGAAATTCTTTATAAATGACATCACTATCTACTACCACACTTACTAATCAAAACCAGGCCCATATGAAACAACAGAGCAGCTGAAACATGAGGCAATTGGATCTAATATGTTGTTTTTAAACTCTTTTCAATAAACAAGACCAGCTTGTCATTTTAAAGGTTTATTTTAAAATTCTCAAAATTGCATAAATTCAATTAGCTTTTTATTAATATCAGCATTTATTTTTAATGAGTAAGCTTTATTGCATTAATCATTGGCTCAAAAACTGAAAGTTTAACTCAGCATAAAATAATGAATTAAAGAAAACATAGCCCTAGACCCTAAGTTAGCTTTCTGACCTGAAAGGGAAAATAAATGAATAAACAGTTGAATGCTTACAAGTCCATGGGAAATCGAACAGCACTTCGCCCTCAGTAATCAGTCAGCCCCGATCCCTTCAAGAGGCCAATTTTTATACCCTATTAGCTCGCTAATCTAACTAAAATGTAATTCTTTCTAAAAGTTCAGCACTCTGATTGGTTGCTGTCTGTCAGTCCACCAAAATCACTACGTCCAGGGTGTGAGCGTCACCATGCCATTGTCCATTGACATAGAGTGACATCAGCTTCCGAGTGTCTTTGCAACAAATTAAAAAGTTGCTTCTCTTACTTCCACCAGAGCTCGGCAAAATCATCCCTGCCATTTCCTCGGCCTTGAGAAAAGAACATCCTGAGCAGTCAGTGAACAAGTTCCATTGTCAGAGGAACCACAGTTTTTTTTTTTTCAAATGTCAGAGCCACAGTCTTTTCAACGAAATAAGCAAAATAAAACTCTCCATGGAAAGTTTCCAAGATGACTGCACTTGGCTCCAACTCTGCTCACGTACAGGCCGACCAACTTCTCTTCAGAATCAGAACCAAAACTAGGCCTCAAATCACTTTTAGGCCTATTATTTAAACAAACACAAAAAGAGTGATTAATTCAGGTAAAACAAACGCTTCTGTTACCCACCCTACGCTGCTAGTAATTAACCCATTATTAAATGACAACTAGCAGAAGCAAACAAATAAAGCAGCACATAAAATATCTACCATTCTTCATATAGTCCAGCTTTATGAATCTGAAAGAATTAAAAGATGATTAAATAATACACAGACAGACAGTCACAACATAAGACAAACATGTAAGTACATATAATAAAGCACATGCTTTGAATGATCAGCCGCATTTTAATAGTGACACAGACAATAGGACAGACATAACAAACAAAACAATATTAATCATGTGTTACAAAACAGACTTGCAAATGCAACAAGAGCACATGTTATTAGTTCCCGCGTGTTCATGTGTGGTGCAAACTTAATCTAGGTTGAATTAATCAAACAAATCATGCAAAAATTCATTAATTGATTATTTCAAGTTATAGGGAATTGAATCCACAAGTCAGAATAAAATATTTTCTGAAGCTCGCTCCATCAAAACTGCCTTAAAGTACATGGCAGTGAAACATGTCGGCACTGGCACTAGGTAATGGTATGCATGACTAGCTACCAGCCTTTTTATTGATACAGCATCTAAACTTTTTCCCTATGAATAAAGTTGGATAAGGAAACTAGTTGCTGTGTGTTTTATGCACTTTTTTATGTTGTGTGTTTGTCACTAGCAGACTGTTTCTGCTTTCCACATTTTGTCACATATTTATATTTATGTTGTTTGTGTTTGGACACTTTCCCTTTTTTTTTTCTTTGATAATCAAGTGACTACCGATGATGAGACAGGGGCTTGTCTGGAAATTACATACCAGTTACCCCATTGGTGGAGTTTCCGTGAGGTGTCACTTGGTTTTCACACATTTTTCACAGGAGAATGTGATTCCACACCTTGAGGGTGGAGTTTGGTGATAGACCTAGTTGGGTCATACGATTGGGTGTTCTGTGTTTCTGCCAAGGAAATTTTGTTTTTAGGAATCTGGCGCAGAGCAGTGAAAGTACCCCCACAATTTTTGTGTGGTTCTGGAGTAGTTATCAGTACGAAATGACTGTTCTTCCTCCCTACTGACTTCTGTTGACGCCCCTGGACAGGGTCTTGTTGATTGTTCTATAACTTTTGAGTGGAGGGCGACTCTGTCTGTTTTTCCCTCTGGGCTCCAACTGTGGTTTTCAGTTCACAGTTTGCCTGCAACATTTTCTATTCCACTTATTTCCATCTGGATTGACACCGGCTTCAAGGGTTTATATGAAGCTCTTTGCTCCTCTGGTGGGTATTCTTCTTTCTTGAGAAATCCATGTATGTCCTTCTCTTGATGACTGGTTAATCAGTTCTCCTTCTTTATCTAAGGCGAAGATAAATGTACACTGAAGTGTGCAAACTTCTTCAGGATTATGGGTTTCTCCTCAATACCAAGAAGTCTCACCTCCAATTAGTTCAGCAACTGCATTTCATCGGGGTCCTTTCTGTATGGACTTCTGACATGAAATGAAATGAAATGAAATGAAGTGAAATGCTGCAGCAAACATACAATCTCTGGGTCATAAATGGGAGAGAGGAAAAAAACCAAAATGGGAGGAATACTAAATCATACATGCCGATACTGTGTACAGTCATAGTAGTCTAATGTTTCATCGCGTCTACTTGTAGGACCCAACATAAATATCAATTCGTAGAGACCCGTCAAAAAGAAAAAAAGGAGCACAAGACAGAGAGACACACTGTGCACCTAGAGAAACAGGCTAAGCCGTAGCAAGTGCTAAATGATCGACTAAAGCGCCCCACATCTCCATGCACAATCTCCATTTTTGCGGCCCTTTAAGAGCATATAGACCATAATCTAAGTTACACATGGCATATAACCTTCCATGCCATATTTCAAAGGACGGTGGCTCTTTCTGCCGCCACAGTGATGCTACACATAACCTAGCCATGGCAACGGCTATAAATATTACATCTCTTAGTTGACCATTGAGTTTTCCAGAACTCCCAGTAGCATAATGCCAGGTGTGATCGCGGACACATAAAAAACATATGAAGACTGTCGACCTGATCCATCCCTCACTGTGTGCATTTGTCATCATTAAGCACACCCCATCCTGCAATTTTAGCTGGAGTATAATATAAGTTTAACATGGTATTATAATGCTGTGTTTTAAGACTGGAGGATACGAGGAGCTTTTCAGCCAAAGCAATAGATTCTTGTAGAATGTCCCCTCCCTGAGCTCCCTGAGCTAGCCTGGCATTCCATTTTAGATTCTTTGCCTCCAAATCATCAGGTTGTGTATCAATGAGAATTTGATATAGTATACTAATCTTCCCCCGCCCCCTCACTGCCTCTAACTAGTTCTTTTTTTGTTCTAGACATTTTATATCTACCTTCTTTAATAAATAGTCCTAGATCTGACCATACTTGAAAAAATATCAGTTTTGGGTAGTTCAAATTTGGAAACCAGTGATGAATAAGACCGGAAACCACTATTATCCACTAGATAACCCAAGGTCAAAATACCCTTTTGTCTCCATCTAGTCATTGTTGTATCCAAAATAATTGATGGTAAAAATGCAGATGAAGAGGTAGGCGTATACAAATTGGTCTTGCCAATCTACAGGTATCTCCCAATCTGGAGCCATACCTTATGGACAGCACCAACAACCTTTAACCGTTTTTTCTTGTAAAAACTGGGCTCCAGATGGTAAAAGAAGCCCCTCTCCGCTTCAGAGCCCAGCAGCATTTGAAAAATATACAGGAACTCAGCTACCTTCATTTCTCCTTCCCCAACCAATAGAATTCCCATATGTTGGAGTAAGCATGCCCAATTATAAAACATAAAATTAGGTACCGCCCAGCCCACTCTTGATCGTGGTAGATTCATATATTTCATTGCTCGGTGATGTTTACCTTGAGCCCACATAAAACTGCTGCATATAGACTATAGGTTCTGGAGTTGCTTTCCCGTGAGCTCCAGGGGTACAGGCCTAAAGTAATACAGGACTTTACACAAAATATTCATCTGTAGAACATTACATCTTCCCACCACTGAGAGATGTAAAACTTCTATTCTGTCCAGTTCCCTCTTAATTTTTCACACCCTGGGATCCCAATTAGAAAGTACCATTTTATCCAAACATACATTAATACGGATCCCGAGGTATGTTGCCTTTTCAGTAACCTTTGGATCAGTGAAAAGAGCATGATTTGTGCATATTATTTGTATCTTGGCTATCTTTAATTTGTAGCCAGAGTTTTACCCAACTCGAATTGCTAGCTGTTCAATCTCTCTCAGGGCCCTGGCTGGGTGCTGCGACTACAGGAATGTCATCTGCGCATGCTAAAGTTTTAACCTGTTCTTGCCCAAACCTCACCGGTCGAATACTTAAACTATTCTCTAGTAAATTCAGGAATGGATTAATATAAAGGGCAAAAAGTAAAGGGAAGCACAGACAACCTTGTCTTGTGCCTCTTGATATCGGTCCTAGGTCGGATTCAAGCCCCAGCGCATATACTCGAGCCTCGGGAGATTTATACTTAGTTCTAATTGCCCTGATAAACCCAGGCCCAAAGCCTTATCAACGCATAGTTGCCCATAAAAATTCCCAAGAGACACAGTCAAATGCCTTTTCTGCCTCAAGTAGCACTACTCCACATAGGGCTTGATGAACATTAGCGAAATCCAGTAGGGCGACTACCCTACTAATATGGCTGACCGTGCCTCTTCCTGGAATAAAACCATGCTGGCGGGCAGAGACTAAGGAAGCAATTACTCGGGAGAGTCATGTATCTAAGATTTTCATGTATACTTTCCCATCACAATTTAAAAGTGAAATGGGTCTATGAGACCCAGGTAGTATGGGCCATTCATCTTTTTTTTAAAGATAATGATGTTGGCTACATCCCACGAGACCGGAGCTTTCTCCTTCTGCGCCTCCTTAAACATGCTCAGCATATCTGACTTTACCTCCGATAAAAAGGTTTTATAAAATTCCAATGGGAGTTTATCAGGCGCAGCAGCCCTAACTGCTGCTAAAGAGCCAACAGCCTCCACAAGTTCTTCTGATGTTATAGGCACTTCCAGATATCTCTGATCTTCTGGACTCAACATCCTTCTATATGGATCTTTATAAAAGGACTCAGTTCTCTCCTGACTATATTGATCCTCCCTATACAGATTCTTTTAGAAAGCCCTGAAGGTCTCCAGGACCGCCCGTGTTTCAACTACTTTACCAGCGGAATCTTCTATTAAGGTGATTGCGCATTTGGCCTCCTTGCATCAAATTTTTTTTGCCAGACATCTGCCAGTTGTCTCCCCATACTCATAGCATTCCCTTCTATATAAGTGATATTTATTAGCATTATCTTTAGACCACTGCACGTTAATCCTGGCCCTGCAGCGAGCTAACACAGTTTGCACCAGACGTATACCTGTATTCCCCTATAGTGATTGCATAAGAGTATACTCTGCATTCTGAAGGTCCTCATATAGACCCTGTAGAAGCTGCATCTGCTGTTTTTGAGCATATAGTCCAAAACTAAGAATTTCCCCCAGATTCCTGCTTAAGGATCATCTCAAACCATTCCATGAGTGGTAAAATTTCAATCAATGGACAAAAATTGACTTAGCCACTGTCGAATGTGACCAATAAACTGTTCATGAAGCAATAGCTTCCTGTCGAAGGAAAAGGTCCCCCGGGGTCGCACCAGACCATACATTACAAGTTTTAATAGCAGTGGGTTATGATCTGAGGAGATCCTCGGGAAGACCTGAATCTGTGCCTCAGCTAGATATGTTTTGGTTACAAAAACTTAATCTAGTCTTTTTGATGCAGGCAAGAATAGTGTGTATATCCTGGGTCAATTTGCTTTAAGCTGGGCCAAGCATCAGATAGCCCATGATCATCTAGAAGTTGCTGTAAGGCCTTATAAACCTTAAGTTTCCGACCATTATATTTTTCTCCACCAGCACATAGAGTACCTTTGTCCAGTTGAATATTAAAATCCCAGCACAGTATCACCGGGGATGCCCAAGAAGCCAGCTCTGTATTCGAATAATCTATTATCTGAGCTTCATCAACATTAGATCCATACACAGAGCATATTGTAAATTTACTATTACCCACAAAGCATTCAGCTAACGCCCAATGGCCACATTTGTCAGCAAGGGTCTTACCAAAGGATAGCATATTAGACTTGGTAAGAATAGCCACACCTCTTATCGTAGTCCCTTGCGATGTGCATACCATGAGCCTATACCCTAGTTCAGGTATAGCCTTATGTTTGCCCCAAGATATGTGTGTCTCTTGGAGGCATACCACATCAGGGCATAGCTTTCTGATTTTCTGTGCCACTCTTTGCCGCTTGGCCCTGTCATTAAGACAACATACGTTAAATGAGCAAATAGATAATCTATCCATCATTGATCCACCTTAGATTGCTCAGACAGTATATTCTCCACCACAACAGTGCATCCTTTATTTCTGTTTGCTCTACATGATTTATTGGCTTATTTTCAATTTTCACCCCCTTCGAATCCACAGCAGTCCCCCCTCCCAGAGACACCCCCCACACCCACCCAGATGCTTCCTCTGCTGGCGTAAGACCCCCTCACCACCTCATACATGGAGGCTGATAGACCCACAGGTCTTGTGTGATGGAGAGCCTCGCAGCAACCCCAATCGTCCCACCAACTCCCAGCTTCACCCGACCCAGTCCAATGAATGTAGCAATATAGAATTAACAGCCCAAACTTATATAGGTATAGCCAGCAACAAATTACACTAGCAATGTCCACCTAATCTTTTTAAAGACTGACCCCTCTCTTAGGAATTGAGGCCCTGGCAAAAATTATCTAGCCTTGAACTTGGAGGTCAAATTAGGTTTTGTCTTTATATATTACCTTGAGATTGGCAGGGTTCAAAAGAAACGATAGAGCACCATTGGCCTGAAATGTATTGATTAACTGTCAAAGTTGCCACCTTCTTTCTACAGTTACATGACAATAATCTGGCCGGACAAAGAACTCAAACCCTTTACTCTTTCTCTTCCTATCTGGCCTCGCCAGGTTGTACAAAGCCTGTCTAGACAAAAAATTAGACAAACAGATAAGTACTGCTCTGGGTCACGGGGGAGAATGGCTACACCCAGAATGAGTGTTCTGCCGGAAAGCCAACCGATAAGCCAGCTGGACCTCTATATTCCAAGCCCACTGTGTTAATTCAGGGAAAGCTTCTGTTAAAAGTTCCACAATGAACTTCGAAGGATACGAGCCTTCCACATGTTCCGACAGACCAAGGACTCTCAGATTATTGCGACGGAGGCGGTTTCCATATCCTCAAGCTTTCACAAAATGTCATTCTTCTGAGCTCCCAGGGCATCTGTGGCAGCTTTCTGGGTAGTCATTTCATCCACAAGTGTGGATATCCTGTTTTCGGCTTCAGAAATCCTCTCAGCAAATTCTGAGAAAGACTTAGCCACTCAGCGAAGTGAATTTTGGAGCTTGCAGCAAGCACCTTGCGTTTTCTGGCTCTCAGTGTGGGCTTAATCTCTATGTGTCATGATAGTCTCATAGATAACAGCCAGGGAGATATATTCTGGGTGCTCTGATGGATTGTGCAACCCTTGTCTCACTGCTTCTCCTTGATCTGTTCCCACGTTAGCAAGAGAATCACCCCAGGGGGATGCAGCAGACAGATCCCCTTGTTCTCCAAAGACCAATGTTGGTACCTTCTTTCATACCGTGCCCATGCCATTTCGAAGTCACAGTCCCGCCTATTCCTGATATGTGCTGCTAGTCTTGCTCCACTGACCATTAGGTGACTGCCCATCTGAAGGCATCTCCTACATCTGGAGTGACTCATCTCCTGATGTGTTTGAATGATCAGATAGGGAGAAGAAATGATCACCAGCATCTGCCTCAGGTTGATCTGTAGGGTTGATAACATTCCATTTCATTAATTGACGCTTGCCCCCATCTAGTTTGGTAACCTCCACCTCTGCACTAGTGGGTGCAAACTCCTGGGTGTTCTTCCCGGGTACTGCTTGTGCTAGCTAAACTTGCCCCCTCGACATGTCAGTATTCCCTGAGATATACACGGAGGAATGGTTCAGGATACTCCCCTGCCCCCCCCCGTTCATGGAAACATCCAAAACAGGTCCAGAATCCCCTATGTTGCCAGAGCTCACCTCGTCCGGTCAAGCAGTCAAAAAAATGTCCTCCATCAAGCGTCCCTCTTGTTTGGAACTCTTTCCTCTTCTAGACGGCAGAAAGATCGCAGAAGTAGTTTTCTTCCCCGTCCCAGCAGACCGGCTGCTCTCATGTCCCAGGCCGGTTTCACTATCTGTAGCCGCTCCATGACGTAGTTTCTCGTGGGTCATTTCCAGGGGCTTGGCTAAGCCGGAGAGATCACTGACTGCATGCGTCTTGGCCCCCTGGGCATTTTTCGGTGGCATAATTACATTGGCTGCTGCGACATGGCTCTCAGCAGGGACCTGATAGAAGCCACGAGGGAGGCACCAAAAAAAGCGGGCAAGTGGGACAGCGGACCAGCACACAGTAAGCAAGTCCAACAACATTCCTTACTCCATCGGCTGGGGGTCCATTCGTTTTTTTGCGTCGGGGTACTTTTTTCATCAAAAAGCACTTCGCCATGCTCAAGTGGGAGGGAGGGGGGATGATCGGTGATGAGCGCTCACTCGGCCGACAGAGCAGCCACCATCTTGCCTCCTCCAGCCAGCACTCCGACATTCTTATTCTCACAGAGTAAAAGTGAATAATCATGCTGTGAACATCACTACATATACTGTGCTGGATGATTTTTGTTTGGTAAAGGTTAATTTCCAAATTATAGGTCAGACAGAAATGATTCAGATTCCTTATGTTTCAAACGACATAATAATTTTTGGAAACATAAATGCTGTTAAACAATTACTGAATGATTTGAGTTCATTTGCATTCAGTGGACAGTCAGTCTCAATGCAGAAAATCATCAAGAGCTGCTTTGCTTCCATCATTATGAACACCACTAAATTCATCGATCCAATAACCCTGGAGAAATATATATTTACATACAATAGGGACATTGTCGGACCCGCCCATAAATAGTTCTAAACATTTACAAGGAAGATTTTCCCATTGTAATAGTGCAGGCAGTTTCTTTTCCCAACATCTAGGAAAGCTGAAAGAGATCCTGATCATGAATCACAGATTTGTTTATTCCAAACAGTTTATTGATTCATTTGAGGAACAAGGTTATGTATATTGAAAAGAAAATGGTAATGTGAAGCGTGAAAAGTATGTGGGTAACTAAATTTTGATAATTTAAGGGCACTGATACCCTGTTCAGGGTATGTGTGATTCGCCAAGTAGTAATATTTTTTAAATATGGCAGGTCAGCAAGCTACATACATGAACTTGGCATCCTTTAAAGATGTGAAGATTCCATTGATTGCAAAAATTTATTTTATACACTTTGCAGGTTTCAAATAGATAGAAAACATTACTAATAATGACTGAACTGAAAGGGTGCAGAATGGAGCATACCATTTCTGGTCCATTGGCAAGCAGACCAGACCCCAGATACAACACATATTCTCTCATGACTGTGACTACATTCAGTGTAGGGAAATTATACCAACGAAGGCTATCCCATTCTAGTTTGAGTGCTGATGCATGTTATAGCTTAATGAAGATGGATTTAAGTGTTTTTCATCTGGAGCCATATCCTTTTTTTTTTTCTTTTTTTTTTAAGATTTTTATTTGCATCTCATAGGACAAGTACATAATAATTTAATCAGAAAAAACATAATAAATTCACTTATTCCATCAAAGGAGAAAGCAAAGCAACCATAATCAATTTTTCCGCAAAGTAAAACGTATCTTCAAGAAGAGGGCATAACTATAACAACAGACATAAAGAGAGACAAAGAAAAAGGGAAATATCATGACATTATCAATGCCCAAATCCTTTCCACTTTCAGCTTAGCCTGAATACCCCATGTTGTAGCCAAAGCAGATTCCATATGATAAATTTCCTTAACTAGGCTCCACCATTCTATAACTGTCAGCGGGTTGTGTTGTATCCAAGCCCTTGTTATTATTAATCTCGCACATGCGAGTACGATATTAAGTAAGTCAGTGTTAGTTTTATCCCCCCCGGAAAAACCGACAAGCACGTCTACAGGTGTCAAATCAATAGAGCAAGTTAATTTCGTAGACATAACTTCAGTCACATCATTCCAATATTCACCTAATTGTGGGCAGAAGAAAAACATGTGAGTTATGTCCGCTGCGCTCATATTGCACTTTGGGCATTTGGTGCGCTCGTTAAAGTTATTATTGTTTGCCCATCTAAGAATCCTATCTGGTGTATAATATAGTTGACATATAGTTTTGAATAGTTGTAGTTTTAAATTGGAGGAGTGTATAGATCGGTGGAGGCTGTTTAGTGAAGAAGTAATTAGATTAGGAGCCACAACAATTCCCAATTTCCTAGTACATTTTTCTGCAAGTTTGACAGAGTCATCGTTTCTATGGCTGATAAAGATTTTATAGCCTAAACTAATCCATGCTTTATCATTTTCTTTATAAATACAGTCCCACAAATCTGAATCCTGAATTTTCAGGAGTCCTAGTTTCCGTACCAGATAGTCTCTTATTTGAAAGTATTTAAAGCGGGCTCCCTCCGATATGTTATAACCAGCTTTCAACTGTTCAAAAGAGCAAAATCCATTGTGATCAAACAGATCTCCCAAGCTTTTAATACCCACTTCTGACCACCTAAGGGCCCATAGATCATGGAATATTTCAGGTAAACCCAGGTTAAACCACAATGGGGTTTTATGATGAAAGTTAGAAGTCTTGCATTTGACCAAAATAGAACGCCAAATATTAACAAGATCGCGTATAGTCTTAAATTTAACGCGTTTAAAGTAGTTGGGGTCTTTTATTTTGTAGAGGAACATTTTAACAACCTTCCCCTAACACAAATTTGTGGGAATACATACTTTTATCTGGAATTATTAGGTTTTAGAAATGGGTCAGGAAAGCAGCTAGATAGTAAGCTTTTATATCCGGTAGGCCTAGTCCTCCTTGGATAAATGGAAGTTTAAGGAGTGAGACAGCGCGGCGGGCTTTCTTATACCCCCAGATGAAACTGCTAATAATTCCGTCCAATCTATTAAAATAAGAATTATTTATCCATAGAGGAATTGAGCGAAAGAGATATAGATACTTAGGTAATATTTTCATTTTTACTAAATTAATTTGGCCTATAATACTTAATGGTAGTTTATGCCATTTCTTGAATAATATACCTGTTTCCTTTAATAGAAGTTCGTAATTTAACGCCACCATTAAATTAACATCTGAAGAAATCTTTACCCCCAGGTATGTAGCCAGATTACATACCCCTTGTAGTGGATTTAATGGTCTGTAGTTCATAACAATTTGAGTCTTAGTACTATTTAATCTATACCCAGATGCTGAGCCGTAATCCCCAGCATCTATTAGAATACCCTTTAACGCTTCCTCAACATCATTGGAGTATATCGCTATATCATCCGCATATACAGTTATTTTGAGTGAGTCTGCTCCATTCACAAAAGGGGAGATCTGATCCCTACCTTGTAATGCGATCAAAAATGGTTCCATTATAAGGGCAAATAATAAAGGGGATAGAGGACACCCTTGTCTGGTCCCCCGCTCAATCGGAAAGGTAGAGGAGCATTTGCCCATATAACAAACTTTACCAGTGGGTTTATCATATAGTGCCTGAATCCAGTTCAAGAATTGACCCTTTATACCAAAAGCAAGTAATGTGGCCCATAGAAAGTCCCACCCCACTCGGTCAAATGCCTTTTCTGCATCTAATAATATCATACCGAGTGGGGTTGACTTAATCTGCGCCACATCAAAAGCCATAATAGCCATATTAATATGAGCCGTTGTGTCCCTTTTAGGGATGAAGCCGTGTTGTTGAGGTGATACCATTTGTGCCATTAATGGTGCCAGCCTGGTAGACAATATTTTGGCGAATATTTTAGCGTCGCTATATATGAGGGATATAGGTCTATAGGACCCTCTTTCAACAGCTGGTTTGCCTTTTTTTAGGAAAAAAATGATTTGTGTTAAGTTCCATGACCTGGGTGCTTGCTCCCCTTTCCCAATAGCCTGAATCACTATAAACAGGAGTGGTATTAATTCCTCCGCGCATGTTTTAAATAGCTCTATAGGAATCGAGTCTTCCCCTGTGGCTTTCCCTGATGCCAGAGAGTTGATGGCTATTCTAATTTCTGTCGGTGTAATGTCCCCGACTAATTGATCAGATTGCTCCGGGTCAATAGGCAAGACTTTATTTAAATTTAGGTAATTCTTAATCTTGTCATTATCTACCTCGTTCTCCGGGGTATATAGCTCCTGGTAATATTGTGCAAACTGATTTAAAATAGCCTTTGTGTCTTGAAAAATGTGATTATTAGCCCCCTTAATTTCTTTAACGGCCATCTGGAGCCATATCCTGTGAAAAAGAAATGATTTATATATACACTGCTATAAGCTGCTATTAAAGTAGCGTAGTCATATTCCGAAGAGAAGCTGAAGAAAGAATTAGAGAAAATGAGACAGAAATAATGCAAATCATGTTAAAAATGTAAAGACAATAGTGTTGTGTTCAAACACTCTCTATGTGCATATAGACAATCTCAACCATTTATTTTATACTATCAATCTTTTAAAATAAGATTTGTGACTTATGCCACAAGGGGAGGCCCAGATGTAGGCAGTAAACAACTGAATTGGGCACTGCAATCTCTAAAATGAATAAAGTGCCATGGCAGCTTATAAATCCACCAGCTGTGTTTTTTGCCTACAATTCATCCTCAAGATAAGGATCTCCAATGAGGGGGCATCATTTAATTATTTTATCAACAGAAGAGATAGTGCCCTGTTATCTGTAGCAGGAGATCAACAGCTTATTGTGCTCCTGCATGTAGTAATCTCCTTGCCAATCAATGTTTTTCATTTCTATGATTGACAAAAACACACATCTTTGAGTTGATATAAAAAAACAAATGCTTTTCTGCAACATATCTGGAAATCTGCTTTCATTGGCCAAAAGACAATTCTCTATTTATTAGCAGATCTGTATGCAAAATCCCACTGGGACACTCACTTGTTTATGATTCTATCACTGTGCAAAGTGTTTTTAGCCCTTTGAATCCCGGACTGGCTTGTAAACTCCTTGGAGCACTTGCCCCATTCATTCCTTCTTATCATACAGACTGGATAATATTTCCTATTTATTTAGAACAAAGATATCTTGTTGTGAATTGTCCCTGGAATTTGTCTCTGTGTTGACTGTTCATAAAACAGTGAAATACTGTGGTGTAACATCTTGTCTTTCCCCAAAAAAATTGAGAGTGCTCCCCAGTCAAACGTAGACATGATTCATTGGTGTGTTAAACTAAACAGGCTTGTTTCAATTCTGACAAATAAAAAAGTGTCTTTAACTTTGGTGGCAGACACATTTCCCTACAAACAGGCCCATCTACATCTGAAATTTAGCAGCTACTGCAGACTCAGTGTCCAACACAGTTTGCTGAAATACTGCGCACCATGTTTCATGCCTCCAACACAACAGTCATTGTCCATGGGGCATATTATCAACAAATAGCGATATTTATCGCTAAATATGCTTAACGAAAATTTCTTTGTCGCCAAGCATCGCCGGATTTTATCGCAGAGATAACGTGCTATTAGCAACGTTTATCTCCAAAGCGATAAAATATCCAGCAATAGTGGCGAAATGCGTGAATATGCGTGGAAATCCAGCGATATTCAGGCATTATCGCTAATAGGGTCTTAGCCTGAATATCCACCTTCTATTGGATATACAGGCTAAGAACTGGTCTGAGCAGGTGTTAGTTTTCAGCGATATTCACGCTTAGCACGAATTTTTTTATCGCTACGCCTGCCTTGCTAATAGGTGATAGCAATGTTAGTGACTTCTTTCAGTCGCTAACAGGTTGGGTACGCCCACTTTGCATGTCATTAGCGATAAATATCGCTGACATGCAAAGCGGGCCCCAAACTGCTCGCTATCACCTAAAAGCTGTCTCTAACTGATGTTAGCGACAGCTTGCTAATAGGGCGATGAAATTATCGCAAATGCAGTGATAATTCCATTTCGCCTGCCTTGATAATATGCCCCCATGTTTTTAAAACCATCAAATCTGGCCTATTGTCTGACTTCAAGACTACTTGAATATTAATTTCTTCATTTTTTAATTCTTTGTATTGAAATCTGTTTGGTGAAAACTCAACTTTACTTCTGATGGTTGTGCAATTCCCATTGTCTTTTTAGAGAAGACATAAAAGCACCTGAGCATGATTCACAACGTGGATGAAATTACGTCATCCCAACTGAATTCCAATGTTATGAAACTCTGCCATTCTACTTTGAAGGAGAACTGTTGATTAGGCTAAGTGAAACAGTTTACTTTGATATTCTATTAGAACAATCACAAATGATGTCTCTGGACATTCGGGAAATATTCTGACCAATAAGACTGCATTAAGCATACTGTACAACAATGAAGATAACCACTATCGCAGAAGCTATCTAACATAATTTTCCAATGCCATTGTCTGCATCACCACCTATGCCTAATTTACTAAGCACCAGACCACCAACAATTTCTGCATTTTTTTATTTAATTGGTGTTGCACAACAAAATGCATCAACTTTGTATTTGAAATACCATTGATGCCATTTATCCAATATTCATCTGCAATTTCAGCGTCTTCTTTTTTGAGAGACTTATGGCTTCCTCGCCATCATTTGACATTTTAAGATATTTCCTAAAATTTCATAAACGCCTAAAGCATTTTGTTTTTTTTCGATACAAGGGAAACATTTTTTTATGTCTGGATATTGTGTTTTTCTGACATTGCAGGATTGAAGACACCTATGAGTTTTCTAACAATAGTGGAGAAACGAGACCACAAGAAGCTTCTACTATTTTCTTTTATAATAAATGTTATTCATTTGTTTACTTTTTATACCCTTTTTTTCTGAATAAACCACCAATATAAAAAAAGGAATCTTTATCGTCTATCATAAACTACATACATATATATTCCTCAACCTAGGCTCCATTATCATCCCGGGATGTTATAATCTTCATGTATTTTCTCTATTTTTAAGTATCCCTCTTTGGATTATATATATTCATTTATTTAGAAGTATATTTTAAAAGCCAGTGCACAAATGCAAGTGTTGTTAATTCTCTGTTTCATTGCTACGTGTGAATTCAGCTTGCTTGAATGTATTCATGCTTCATTTTAGATTGTTCTTAAATTCTTCATTTCTAGTCATTGTTTTTAAACAAAGATTCATAGAATTTGATATCTTGGTCATTGTTTTTAAACAAATCGTTCACAGAATATAAGTAGGTGAAAGGTTAACAGGGCTTTAATAATTGTTATTCTGAAGATGTCCCCAACCAAAACCAAATACGCCTCTCACTCATGCAATGCTCAATGGGCTGAAAGGGCTTGCAGTTCATTGGGCTCTATGTCTCATTTTGCCATATTGGCTAAGGGCCTGATTTAGAGTTCAGCGAACACATTACTGCGTCGCAAAAGTCACGTACTCGCCTTTATACAAAAGTAATTGGATATGATGCACTTGTATTAAGGCTGATGGGATATCCATCATGTATGTTTCGAAATTAAACTGTCTGCCAAACTCTAAATCAGGCCCTATGTCCATAGAGCCAGAAGGTCTAGAGAACCATCTCTATGGCCATGTTCTGGAAGATCCAGAAAGCATGTCAGTTGAATGATGACGATAATCTGAACTGGAAATTTGATTAGGGTTCCTTAGAATGTTGTGAATTTGATATGAAACTGGTAATGAATAATTTAATGATCATTGATATGTTTTAATTTACATCAATAAATAAGGCAAGAGGGAGAAATAGTAAAATGTTAACAATTGCCTCATCATAACGGAAATTGCTGCTGCCATGATTTCTTGCTCATACTAATCGTGCATAAAGGAATGCCACGTTTACGACATTTAGAGCCCCTCTTTAACAGTCTGGTTATTGAGAAAAGAACTACAATTCAGTTATCTCAACTTAAACACTTTACCTGGTACTACCTTTGTTATACCAAGTCACAAGATCTGCATTGGCAGCCTATGTGTAGGATTATGTAAATGTGTGCCTTGCCTTCGCTCATCTTAGCAAACCCACTCCAATATGGTTTGCTTGGGGACCTCTGATGTACTGAATCTGTGTTTCATGGATATCTTTTTTTTCAACGCTTTGTGTGTTCATAGGTTTTCTTTAATATGCGTCACTCAGTGATTTAAAAATGTAAAAATTGATACTTGTATAGCGCACTACTCACCCGCAAGGGTCTCAAGGTGCTTGTACGAATACCGCTGTGGAACCCATCCTGGCTTTCCCTGTGAGGTGTCCACTCCTAGGCACCCCCAAGGTGGAGGCCAGGCATCCTTAGCGTTGTGGGGGCCGTTGTGGAGATTAGGCAAGCTATTGCCCAGAGTTGCAGAGTGGGACTCTATGATTGGAATAGTCACCGAGGCGAGAATTATCAGGTCCGTGGAATTTTTGAGCCCAAGACCCGCCGAGGCGGGGAATTGAACCCTGGTCCCGGGCTAGGCCTCTGCATCAGGGTCTGCCACTCTAACCATTGAGCCACACTTCTCTTACACTTGACATCTGGCTGGTGGTTTTCGCCTTCAGAACGATAAGGCCAGATAACATGGTAACCAAAATATTTGTGCCACAGTTATGAAGACAAAAAACAACTGATCCCAGGGACCCACACACATCATGTAATTTGCTAGCCAATCAGTTACTAAGATGCAGGATTTCGGTGTTAACTGTGCAGTAACACTACTGTCTTGTAACATCTATTCTATTTTAATGCACTTGTCAATTACAGCTAATGTGCCAAAATAACATTGGCTAGAGTACATGTCTATTAGTTATTTCACCACAAAGATGTATTTATTAAGCACTATGCAAAGGAATTCCCTGCCCATTCAATCAATCAATCAATCAATTATATATTTTGTAAAGCGCACAACTCACCCGTGAGTGTCTCAAGGCGCTGGGTGGAGAATGCTGCTACTGCTCAAAAAGCCAGGTCTTGAGGAGTTTTCTCAAGGTCAGCAGGTCTTAGGTCTGCCGTACATGGATGGGGAGGGTGTTCCAGTTCTTGGCGGCGAGGTGGGAGAACAACCTGCCGCCTGAGGTTGCTCTTCGGAAGCGGGGGACTGTATCGAGGGCAAGGTCGGCGGAGCGGAGCTGGCGGGTGGGGGTGTAGAAGCTGAGTCGTCTGTTGAGGTACATTAGTCCGGTGTTGTGGAGTTCCTTGTGTGCATGGGTGAGGAGCTTGAAGGTTATCCTCTTGTTGACCGGGAGCCAGTGCAGGTCTCTCAGGTGGGGTGTGATGTGGCTGCGGCGAGGAATGTCCAGGATCAGGCGTGCAGAGGCGTTCTGGATGCATTGGAGCCGTCTCAGGAGTTTGGCCGAGGCTCCTGCGTAGAGGGCGTTTCCATAGTAGGATGTAGTCCATGGAGGTGAGGGCGTGTGTGCTGACGAAGTCGGCGATGGAGTCGCTGAACTGTGGTCGGGGTCCGGGCGGTCTGTAGATGAGGGTTCCTCTGAGGGTGGTGTTGGGGTCGGTGTGGATCTGGAAGTGCAGGTGTTCGGCGGTGCTGAGGGTGTCGTCGGGGTTTTGGTCGAGACTCTGAGAGTGTTCCTGTGGACGATGGCGATTCCTCCTCCCGCTCTGTTGGTGCGGTCCTTGCGGGTGATCTTGTAGCCTTGGCTATGTCGGGTGCCGAGGCGGAGTTCAGCCAGGTCTCCGTCAGGAAAGCGACGTCTGGGGAGGTTGAGTCGAGTAGGTCCCAGAGTTCAATGGCATGTTTTCGGGCAGAGCGGGTGTTGAGAAGGATGCATCTGAGGTGGTTGGGTTATTTCCTGGTCGGCATCATGGTGGGGCAGATGCTTGTGAAGCTGCAGTTCCAGCAGGTGAAAGCTCCGTGGGTGCGCTTCAGGGCAGCTAGGAAGCAGGTGTGTGATCGTCCGGTGTTGAGTGCATGGAGGAATCTGGCATCATAGCGGTGTCGGGCATCATGGCGTTTGTGGTGTCCAGGGGTCCTGGCGCTGGGCACGGGCAGAGACGGGCTTGCCTTAGGTGCGCCAGCGGCACCCCAGCGGCGTGCCCACTGAGCGGCTTCCATATGAGGGGATGTGGGAGGGAGGAGCAGCTGGGAGCGGGGCTGTGAATGGGATTGCAGGTGGGCAGGCCCGCAGGGATGCAGCGGTGGGAAAAATGGGCAGGGCCGCGGGAGAACTGGGCAGAGGAAGGAAAAACAAGTTTAGGCAAGAAAACAAGTACAGGCACGGAGGAATAAAAACAAGTCTGGGCAAAAAAAGCAAGTTAGGCACAGGGGAGTAAAAACAAGTCTGGGCAAGAAAGCAAGTACAGGGGAATAAAAACAAGTCTGGGCAAGAAAGCAAGTACAGGCACAGGGGAATAAATACAAGTCTGAGCAAGAAAGCAAGTACAGGCACAGGGGAATAAAAACAAGTCTGGGCAAGAAAGCAAGTTAGGCACAGGGGAAAAATACAAGATTAGGCAAAAACAATGCCGGCAGAGCCGTGCAGCAGCGTGGGGATCGACCTGCCTGCGAGCTGGGTCATAGGCCACTGGTATGTTAGAGTACATCCCTATCAAGTACTGTGTCACAGAATGTCAGCCTAGGAGGTACTTTGCCCTGAAATACTTGACAATGAATCCTTGCCCTACATTTCCTGTGAACAGAAGCCTATCATTCAGATCCTGTGCCATGGCATGTTGCTGTTGTAGCTACCTCTGTGAAATCCACCATTCTTTCCATCCATCTTCCTTCCAGTCTCCTGCTCCCTCCTTTGTCTCTTTCTGTCTCCCTTCCATCTAATTCATCCCTTTCATCCTCCTACATCTCTATTATCTCGCCCTCCCACACTCATTCAGTTTCAGAATCTTTCAGATTCTACCTCACAGTTACTCATCGGTTTTAACCTCACTAACTCACACTCCTTGCCTTTCTAAATCGTGTCCATTTATTCAAGCTGTAACAGACACCTTAACTCCCTCTTACTGTTAATAACTCTGCCATTCTCTCTCTCTTTCTCATCCTCTCACTATTTCTCTGTTCTTTATCAGTTCCTCACTCTCTCTGACATACTCTCTATCTTATACAATTGCCGTCACATACATTCTCTCACGCCAGTGCTTACCTTCTCACACTCTCTAATCCACTCTTTATTGTTTGCTTACACATATTCACTGTGAAAGTGATGACAACCAAGCGTGTTAATGTGGCAGACAGGATAGAAACTGCAAAGTAGGCATGTTACAGAACCTTAGCTAACAATTGCATATCCACATCACTGCTTGCAGTACGAAAACATCTCAGCAGTGCTACTGGGGGAGAATGAAACAACAGGGTCCCTGTTGTTCAAAGCAGACACATGTAACACACAAAAGGTGATGGGCGGAATGCTTACAAATTGTCAAAACCTCTGGCCGTAGCTCTTGCTAGCATTCCAACTGATCGTTTTTCACCTACTCTGCCATTCTAGATTGAGGGCCACCCTATGCAAATTTGAAATGATCTTGCACCTCATGGGAATAGTCCATCTAGAGCTGTCAGATGAGGCCCCCGTCAGAAAGGAAGTGAGTAGTGTTTGAACAGACGTGCAAAGAATGAAGCCAAACATCTCTAACTGTATCAATTGCAGCAGTGTGTAGCCTTCAGTGTCTGAGGCAAATTCAGAAAGTTATTTGTGCATGAATGTTTAGCTCACATTTTCATATAACTCTTTACAGAAATTTGAAATGACTTCTGAAATTCACAAAATTCATTTTCACAGGTGTAATTCTATTTACATATACACATTCCAATGTGAGTAAAACTTCACATAAGGAGGGAGGAGCCAAGCGCCGGAACAAGATGGCCACGTGAGACCTCGACTACGTCACTCCCGTCCCCTGAGCCCAACCTCCTGTCAATTATCCTGCCCCTGAAGACCGACAACCGTGAGAGAAGAGAGAGCGGTGCCGCTGGTTGAAACCCCGGTTTCCCGACGTCGCAGGAGGCCGGAGCTACAGACCTCGCAGTATTGGGCCTGTCCACGGGAGTAAAGCCTGGGACTGGATTGATCTGGGAGCCGCCACACAGTGGAACGACCTCGGCGTCCCCAACTGGAAGTCGCCGGTTGGGCCGGAATCATCATCTGTCGCCGTATTTGGCCCCTGTGGCGGCACATACGCTGCATCCGGGGAGGGGAGAGGCGTCCCCCCGGCCCCTCCCCGGTGACCGCTCCCCTTCAGGCCGGGTTCGGAAACAGGCCTCAGTGACACCGCAACGTCCATGTTTGCCCCTTTGTAATAGCGGGGCTGGAGCTCAGCGCGTCAACATACGGAGTGGTGGTGAGTGCACCTCGTTCCCCCCTTCCCTAAATGCAGTGAGACACAGTGCGGCCGAGGTCGGGATCAGAGACCTCCTTTCCCACAACGGTACCAGCCATGTGGCAGCCATTCTACCTGACCAAACGTAGCGGCGAGCTGGAAACAGTGCCTTGGAGGGACCATGACCGGGGGACAGTGGCTCCAGACATAGGACAGAGGCTTAGCCCGTGCTATTCCTGCCAACAGGGACCTGTCCTGTGCGGGGTGTTTAAATCCTCTCTCCCATAGACATTCGTCTTAAATAAAAGCAACACTTGGTGAGCTGGTGTTGTAACAATGGCTGCTGAGATTCTAGGCTTTATTGTACAGCCCGGAGTGATCGGAGGCATCCCCATCCAAAGCAGTTACTGGCATTTGACTTGTCCCCCCTAGTGCTGTCGGACTAACCGCCCCTGCTGGACTGGCCCCCATGCGAACTGCCCCCCTTGTTCTCACGGGCATCTGACCACTGTGACAAGGTTCCTTAAGCAGGCGCCAGGGGTGTGCCTTGTGTCTCGACATACACATGGCGAACTAACCAGACGCAGATAAGAACCAACCCGGGATGACCAAGGGCATGAGGCAGGTCCAGACTAACAAATTGGATCGCAATACTCTGCCCAAAGGCTCACCAATGGATTCACGTCACAGCCCTACAGTGTGGGGGGATTCCAAGAGCCCCACTGTAGAATTGACCTTGCATGATGTTATGGCTGCCATAGACGGGGTCAGGTCATCTTTAGGGCACAAAATGGAGTCCCTGGAACATAAACTGGGCACGGTCCCCATAGAGGTGAATCTTATTCGAGCTGATCTGACCAAGATCAATGAAAAAGTCAAATGCTTATATATAAAGACGGCCAGTCTGACGGATGATGTGACACAGCTCCAGTAGGAAGTGCGTGACCAGAAATCTTTCTGTGAAATGGCCGAACGTAAGCTAGATGACTATGAAGGGAGATCAAGACGCAACAAATCCGCATCCTGGGAGTGCCCGAAAAATCAGAAGGACCAGCCCCTAATCTGTTTGTGGAGGAGCTTATCTTATCGCACCTTAAGCCAAAGGGACTGGGTAAATTCTTCACTATTGAACGTGCACACAGGGTCCCAGGTGGGTGACCACAGCCAGGGGCGCGACCGAGGCCGATGATTGCACTGGCCCTAAACTTTAGAGACAGAGACGCTATCCTGCAAGCTGCCCGAGAGGCGCCCCCCTTGCGCTATGAGAATGTCATCCTCTCTTTCTTTCCCGATTTCACGCAGTTGGTGCAGAAACAACGCAGGAACTTTCTCGCCATCAAGAAGAAACTTAGGAACAAAGGACTGAAGTATGCCATGATGTTCCTGGTACGACTGTGGGTGGAAGCTGAGGGCAGAGTGTGGTTCTTCGACAATCCTGAAGTAGCGTCTGACTAGTAAGAAAGTCGTGCTCCCAGCGGTTTTGGGACGCGTGACCGTGGCAGAGAACAGGCGGCACAGGAACAAGATTGAGATCCAGCGAATAAGTTTGCAATCTGTATGAACGTTGTCAGGTACAGGGGTGATGGGCCCCATGGTGGACATAAACTCTCACCATACTATTGCACTTCAGTAAGACATTTTAGGATCTTCAGGTGACAATTTGTTAGTGTGGAAATGGGTTTGGAGGTGGAGGGATGGAGTGCCACAGCATCGCCAGTGATAGAGCCAGGGCGCAGAGTAGAGAGGTCCAGGGCAGAATTTCTTAGCATGGAGGCAAGGCAGGAAAGCTGATTGTGTGGCTAGACAGACAGGAGTGGGCGTCGAGACTGGTGCCCGAGCTGGCGGCTAAAGATTCCAGTCCTATAACAGACCCGCAGGCCATAGCAGATACGTTTGCAGACAATTATCACACGGTATATAGTAAGACCGGTAGATTCTCTGAAGCCAAAAATAGTGAGAGGATTAGAGATACAGGACTTCCCACACTCTCAGACAACAACAGGAACTACCTGGAATCCCCGCTGACAGACGATGAGGTGGCACAGGCTATCAGAGGTGTGCATTCAGGGAAAGCTACAGGGCCCAATGGTTTCCCCATTGAGCTATATAAACTGAGGCCTAATAAACTTGCCCCCTACATCCGCTCTATGTTAACAGAGGGTAAAGAGAAGGGAATGCTCCCATATGACCAGCGAGTAGCTAACATAGTGGTCCTTGCAAAATTGCTAGCGACACGTTTGATTAAAGTCATTACCACCCTGGTCCACCCAGACCAATCGGGCTTCATGCCTCATCGCAATATGGCCCTTAACCTGCGTCGATTACATGGAGTACTGAGTAGAACTCCTACAATACTGTAGCCGGCAGCTCTAGTATCATTAGACGCCACCATGGCGTTTGACATGGTTGAGTGGCCCTATCTATTTGCGGTTCTAGGCAAATTAGGCTTCGATCCGGAGTTCACGGGCTGGATTCGCCTCCTGTACTCCAACCCGATGGCCCGGGTGGTGGTAAATAACAGTAAGTCCCCGGACTTCCAGCTGAGCAGGGGCACTCGACAGGGCTGCTCCCTGTCTCCGCTACTCTTTGCATTGGCATTAGAGCCACTGGCGGACTGGATCAGGCAGGACCGATCCATCCATGGAATGCGGTGGTCATTGCATTGGTAGGACAAGATTAACCCTGGGCGTAGCACGCGTAGTCGCGCTACGCGAAACTGCGCGAAGACGTTATCGCACTACGCGAGCTTCGCGAGCGTGCGTAGTAGCTTGCTGGTCCCGTTCGCGAGCCGTTTTTCTTGCTCGGGAGCGCGTTGTGCGTGTTCGGGGCGCTGTCTGCGCGTTCGGGGGATTGTAGTGTGCAACCTTACCCATGTGGTGGGCTATGGGCGCGGCCATCCTGTTTTTTCAATTGTCGTGTTCGTGCGGTGCACGTCTTATTCGGGAAGACAACTACTTGTTCACGCTGACAAAATGCGTGTTCGCGTGAAATTGCGCGCAAACTTACCCACGTGGTCGCGATGGGCGTGGCCATCTTATTTTTCACACTCTATGCTATGGTTCTGGGCCTAGTTTTCTATCCACCTTATATCTGTGCAATCTTTACCTATTTTCACAGTTTTTCTTACTTTTTTTACTTATCATCTATCTCTCTCTGTCCCTAAGTTTATATTTTGCATTTTATTTCTACTTTTTCACCTTTTTTTAAACTTTTCTACTTTATTATTTTACTCCTACTTCTTCCCCCATAACTTTTTTTCCTTTTGTTCTAACTTTTCTTTTCCACCTCCACCCCAGAACCATGGCAAAGGGGAGCAGCAGAACCGGCTCGAAGGGCAAGGCGCCTGCCCCCAAGAGCCGGCTGCCTTGCGGCAGAATGCGACCTTCAGGGGTGAAGGCCCGGAATCTTTTCGGGGAGGCGGAGGTGGCCGCCCTTGTTTTTTTTATCCAGCGCCACCTCCCCTTGACCTAGGCAGCAGGCGGCAGGCCAGGCTCTGGTTACCTCCCAGAGGAGCATCACCGCCGGTGGGCGAAGGTACGCCAGGCAGTCTTCCGCCGCACGGATATCTGGCACACCCACCAGCAGCTGGCCCACCGGTGGGCATACATTCTGGACAGGGAGCAGGACCTGTTGGACCTGCTAGGTGTCGAGGTCATGGGGCTTGGTGAGTAGCTAGTAATATTAATATATGTATATATAGTAGTATAAGTATTGTGTATAATTCTTGGAGGAATAAGTAACACGATTACTTGTGCGCTTAGTTACATTGCAGATCAATTCCGTCTCAAAATCTTCTGTTACCCTATGACACAGGTGCTGCTCACTCGCCACTTCTCTTACTGGTTTGTAACTGTGCGCTAGCTTGGGCTGGTGATTATTGATGTTAGAGTTTACTTTGGAGAACTGAAGTTAGTTAATGCTATTGCTAGAGTCTAGTCCTTACATTGTCCTTCAGTGAAATAGTGGTGGATGGATAGTATTAGTTCATATTTTCCTAACGGTCTGCATGACGCGGCGCCTCCTCTGTCACTGAATGCTTATTTAGTTCTTATTTATCCCACCCCTCCATAGAACCGGTTTGCAGTTTGTTTACTGAGTGGTAGGCTTAGCAGCAATAGCATTGTCACGTCAGTTAGTAGCGCTTCATATGACGCAAGCAACCAACAATTTTGTGTATGCACAAATTTATGCATGTGTCCTACTCCTCCATCTCATCTATGCATGTTTGCGGGCAAAAATAAAATGGAAATGTCGACTTACTGAACAATTGGCCCGGCTGGATTCTGGAATAGGTGGTGTAGGTCAGGAGGTACTGGCTTCGTTAGTATATTCTGCAATCAGAATGTTTATGGAATATTTGATTAGTGTTCTATAAGTAGACGGTCTGTGAATCGTGCAAGCCAGTAGTCATTTAGACTTTGAAGTAAATTGTATTGCAATTGTTGTTTCCTAAAATGTTTGAGAGGATTTTTGAATGATGTATTTGTTTCACAGCACTCAATGTTTCTCTTTCTTTATTATTTCTTACATGATCAGCACCACCCAGGGGCACGAAGACGGGGTCCGAGTCGGCGGCACAACCACCAGAGGAGCGCTCCTCTACCGAGGATCCTGCTGCTGGCCCCAGTAAGTCCTCCAGTGCTTATATTATTATGAATTATATTTCCCTAACTTTTTAACGCACCTTATTGTTACAAACCTATTAAGCCTCCTTCCTAATTAAATGTTAGCTAAACCTTCTTTGGTCTTCAATTTGTTTTCCAAATTTTGGGTATCTAATGCCATCCCTGACTAGTTTAAATTCCTCCAAACTGCCTCTGCCCGATGACTCTTTGTGCTACAACTATTAGACTGTCTATAGCTAAGCTTGCCCTGTTGGCCACTCTTTAGTTAAGGTATTCTTTGGAATAAAGCTGTGATAGAATAGCTGTAGCCACTGGGTCCACTCCTGTCTTTTGTGGTGTCATCTGTAATCTCTAGTCTTTGTCAATTCCCACCCCAAAAATGCGCAACCAGATGTTTGCCTACTAATTTTTGTTAGGTTATTATACTACTACTACTGTTGCAGTTATTCTCTGCACAGGCACATACAGAACTATGCACAAGAAAATACGATGTTGGTGATAGGATGTTTTTCTTGCTCGGGAGCGCGTTGTGCGTATTCGGGGCGCTGTCTGCGCGTTCGGGGGATTGTAGTGTGCAACCTTACCCATGTGGTGGGCTATGGGCGCGGCCATCCTGTTTTTTCAATTTTCCCGCCCGCTCGCGTCCCCTATTTCCTCTTCCGGGTCGCATATAACGTGTTCGTGCGGTGCACGTCTTATTCGGGAAGACAACTACTTGTTCACGCTGACAAAATGCGTGTTCGCGTGAAATTGCGCGCAAACTTACCCATGTGGTCGCGATGGGCGTGGCCATCTTATTTTTCACACTCTATGCTATGGTTCTGGGCCTAGTTTTCTATCCACCTTATATCTGTGCAATCTTTACCTATTTTCACAGTTTTTCTTACTTTTTTTACTTATCATCTATCTCTCTCTGTCCCTAAGTTTATATTTTGCATTTTATTTCTACTTTTTCACCTTTTTTTAAACTTTTCTACTTTTTTATTTTACTCCTACTTCTTCCCCCATAACTTTTTTTCCTTTTGTTCTAACTTTTCTTTTCCACCTCCACCCCAGAACCATGGCAAAGGGGAGCAGCAGAACCGGCTCGAAGGGCAAGGCGCCTGCCCCCAAGAGCCGGCTGCCTTGCGGCAGAATGCGACCTTCAGGGGTGAAGGCCCGGAATCTTTTCGGGGAGGTGGAGGTGGCCGCCCTTGTTTTTTTTATCCAGCGCCACCTCCCCTTGACCTAGGCAGCAGGCGGCAGGCCAGGCCCTGGTTACCTCCCAGAGGAGCATCACCTCTGGTGGGCGAAGGTACGCCAGGCAGTCTTCCGCCGCACGGATATCTGGCACACCCACCAGCAGCTGGCCCACCGGTGGGCATACATTCTTGACAGGGAGCAGGACCTGTTGGACCTGCTAGGTGTCGAGGTCGTGGGGCTTGGTGAGTAGCTAGTAATATTATTATATGTATATATAGTAGTATAAGTATTGTGTATAATTCTTGGAGGAATTAGTAACATGATTACTTGTGCGCTTAGTTACATTGCAGATCAATTCCGTCTCAAAATCTTCTGTTACCCTATGACACAGGTGCTGCTCACTCGCCCCTTCTCTTACTGGTTTGTAACTGTGCGCTAGCTTGGGCTGGTGACTATTGATGTTAGAGTTTACTTTGGAGAACTGAAGTTAGTTAATGCTATTGCTAGAGTCTAGTCCTTACATTGTCCTTTAGTGAAATAGTGGTGGATGGATAGTATTAGTTCATATTTTCCTAACGGTCTGCATGACGCGGCGCCTCCTCTGTCACTGAATGCTTATTTAGTTCTTATTTATCCCACCCCTCCATAGAACCGGTTTGCAGTTTGTTTACTGAGTGGTAGGCTTAGCAGCAATAGCATTGTCACGTCAGTTAGTAGCACTTCATATGACGCAAGCAACCAACAATTTTGTGTATGCACAAATTTATGCATGTGTCCTACTCCTCCATCTCATCTATGCATGTTTGCGGGCAAAAATAAAATGGAAATGTCGACTTACTGAACAATTGGCCCGGCTGGATTCTGGAATAGGTGGTGTAGGTCAGGAGGTACTGGCTTCGTTAGTATATTCTGCAATCAGAATGTTTATGGAATATTTGATTAGTGTTCTATAAGTAGACGGTCTGTGAATCGTGCAAGCCAGTAGTCATTTAGACTTTGAAGTAAATTTTATTGCAATTGTTGTTTCCTAAAATGTTTGAGAGGATTTTTGAATGATGTATTTGTTTCACAGCACTCAATGTTTCTCTTTCTTTATTATTTCTTACATGATCAGCACCACCCAGGGGCACGAAGACGGGGTCCGAGTCGGCGGCACAACCACCAGAGGAGCGCTCCTCTACCGAGGATCCTGCTGCTGGCCCCAGTAAGTCCTCCAGTGCTTATATTATTATGAATTATATTTCCCTAACTTTTTAACGCACCTTATTGTTTCAAACCTATTAAGCCTCCTTCCTAATTAAATGTTAGCTAAACCTTCTTTGGTCTTCAATTTGTTTTCCAAATTTTGGGTATCTAATGCCATCCCTGACTAGTTTAAATTCCTCCAAACTGCCTCTGCCCGATGACTCTTTGTGCTACAACTATTAGACTGTCTATAGCTAAGCTTGCCCTGTTGGCCACTCTTTAGTTAAGGTATTCTTTGGAATAAAGCTGTGATAGAATAGCTGTAGCCACTGGGTCCACTCCTGTCTTTTGTGGTGTCATCTGTAATCTCTAGTCTTTGTCAATTCCCACCCCAAAAATGCGCAACCAGATGTTTGCCTACTAATTTTTGTTAGGTTATTATACTACTACTACTGTTGCAGTTATTCTCTGCACAGGCACATACAGAACTATGCACAAGAAAATACGATGTTGGTGATAGGGAGGTTGGACCTTACTTACACCCTAGTCACACAACTCAGTCAGAAGAACCCACAATTCAACGACAGTCTACCTACCTAAGTGTCTCAGTCATAGTCATTTGTCCCACTCTGTCCCGACCCCCACAAGAAGATAGTTAGATATACCCAATGATTTTCACAACCCAGAACAGAAGAACACCCTTTCGCTCACTCACTCGTTTAAGTCCACAACACCCGAGACACTCAAAATATACCACAGAGTCTATGTGCAAGTTCAAAAACTTTATTTTTTTAACAACAAGCTTTGTATTGTTGTAACTTGTAAGTTGTTCCATGAAAAACATCCAGCTCCACCATGCACAATAAAGAAGATTAAATACTATACATTTTTGTACAACTAGTGCACGATAGAGAACTGTGGGAATTGTGGGAGACCCCTCACCGTTGAACGTATACTGGTTACACATGCATCTTTCGAAAGCTCTGCTAATCTCTGGTTCGTAGAAGGCAATCTTCTCATCTGCCTAGGAGAAAAATGTTGCACGTTAGACAGTGAATAACTATGCCAGTTTATAGCAGTCATGCCAAAAAAGTGTAACATTATGGATAAGCAAAAGGGATTAACAATACTGTAAGTAAGTAAGTCAACCTCTTTAGTTGTATGCAACACTCATGTGGCCTCAAATGTGTCTTTCTTACTGCAACAAGCTGCAAGGTAACAACATGGGCAAAACAGTAGACCCGGATCATTCTAAAATGGTTACATGGCTCAGGCTAACGTTCCAAAGACTAGAGTAGGAGTAGAGATTAGATGACCCTAGGGACCATCTAATAAAGTAAAACTAAACTCTGTCTAATGACTGCTGTACAGTAGTACGCAATTTGGACTAGTCACACTTACAATGCTTTATGTTGTACGTAACTGTATTTTCAATCTTCCTTCCTGGTGAAGTACAACTAGTAAAATAGGGGAAGTTGTGCAGGCATCTCAAAAGGTGTACTTGCTTTTATAGGTGCACTGTCACTACCAACGACCAGTGCCACTGCCGACGGGGCCAGCGGCGATACTAATGCCACCCAGGAGGGGACAGTGGCTGCGGCACCTGCAGTAGCAACAGTGGGGGAGGAAACTTCAGCGGTGGGCGGTGGTAAGTTATATTCATTACTTATTTGCATTACTAGGTGGAAGGGGAACATTTCCCTCACTGTGCTATGAGACTTATTAAGAAAGTATGAATTTGAAATTGTACTGGACAATATACAATGGTTGAAGAAGACACCCTTTGCAGCATTGCCAGCGTGAGTTGAGTAAACAAGGCCTCTTCTATCAGACTCCAGCTCAGCTGTGAAAGTTATGGAGAAGACTAAAAATCAGATCAGATGACCTTGAGGGATGTGTTGAACAAAAAGGGAAAGAAGTGAACTAGGGAGGAAGGAGGAAGGACGAAAGACCATAGAAGAATACTTTGGAAGGTTCATGCACGTGGCTGATATGAATCCGATGCATGGGTTGTTGAAGGATGGGTAGAACTGGAAGGTGAAAGAGAAGTTGCATGCCTGGTTGGGCAAAACAATATGGGTGCATGGATATAGTGGATAGCAAGAATCATGAGCGGAGTTTGCGACAATGAAACCCAAGGCAAGGAAGGAGTGGACGCATGGGTGGTTGTTGGTGAAAGTGAAACCAGCTAAGGCGATAATAAAGAATGATAGACATTTATTTTTATTGGTTGTTTTCCCCCTAAATGTATTGTATTCATCATAGGTGGAGACTGTCACTGGAAGCAGAGTCTTACTTTGAAAATATAAAAGGAGATACAAAAAAGACTGGTGTTCTTCTGTGTACTCAAGTCCACCCATAGTACTAGGGCCAGTATAATGCCAGAAAAAACTTCAACAAAAGTTACAGGCAGGGGAAGCAGGAGGATAGATTAGATAGATACTAAAAGTTGCCAACATTTGTATGTACTGCGCTTGGTAGTGCTACTATTCCACTATGTGTTGAATTAATTTGGAAGAGTTTCAGTTACAATTCTGTTCCTTTTTTTATAGATACTCATACTCCTTCCCACAAACCATCAAGGAAGGAGTTGGCAGCCAGGGCCCGGCAAAGGAAACTGCAGGCCATTGTTGAGGAGTACCGCCGGCTGGTGGCTGAGGCCGAGGAGGAGGAAGAGGCAGCAGCTGCTGCTTCTACCAATGCCCAAGGCCCCAGCCAGGCACCACCTGTAGGAGTACGGCGCCGTAGTCAGGCATCCGCTCACCGCCGGCATGTAAAAACATCTGCCGCCCCCCCACATGGATGCAAATGTAGGTGCTGTGCATTTCGGCAAAAGATTCTCCTCCGGGTGTCAAAGTTGGAGGATCAATTAGAGGAGCGTGTGAAGATATTGGTGGACAAACACCTTAAAGCCCGCCGAATGTGATGGACCCTGTTCATTTGCCCCTTTTTTAATACTTTTGTTGGTGGGTGGGAATTGGGTGTTGGGGTTAACTTATTTTTGTGGGACATTCTTTGGACTTGGACATTGGTTGGGTTAGGGTGGGGATAGGGGTGGGATAGGAGAGGACTAGGAGGATATTTTTTTATGTACATCAATAAATGTTATTTATTTTCAACGTACACATATGATGTTGTTTTGTGGTGGGGTTACTGTTGTACGTCGCAAGGTTTACTCTACATGCAGGGCAGCGGCTAGTGTTTGATTGAAATAATTATAAATTGACCACATGTAACAACATCATGCCAACAGATAGATGCAGTACCCCTCACTGAGTCATATTTGTCCTATTTGTACTACCAGTCTCTCCTCCATTATACCTCCTAGCAAACTTCTCTTCTTACCTGTGATTGATGATGATTAAGTTTGGCACTGCAAGCAAAGCCTAGTTGTCAGGGAAGAGGAGCTCGTCCTCAAACCCTGGTGGTTCTTCCGACAGAAGTAGGTCCTGTAACCCACTAATTATTTCTTCCGACTCGCTCTCCTCTTCCAGCTCTGATTCACGTACTTTGTAGTCTGGTGGTATCAAGTGCTGATTCATTTTTACCATGGTTAACCTCTCCACGCTTTTGGGCGAGAGACTGGTCATTTTCACAGTCACAATGGCAACAGCAGCACTGAAAACACGCTCAGAAGAGACACTTGCAACAGGGCAAGCTAGATACTTTATCGCCAGCCTGCTGAGCAGTGGCCATTGGCTTCTTGTCCTATACCAATACACCAATGGGCTTTGCTCATGAACACCTCTGTTGTGTCATCCAGATAGGCCTGGACCAACCGCTCAATGTTCATTGGTGCTCAGGTTTGCTCGTCCTCTTTTTGCTTTGCGACAGCAACGGACTTACCAATCCCTTTCTGTAGAAACCAAGCAGCTATTTTTTTGCTTGTGTCTGATGAATCAGATCCTGTTGGTGCGGTTGTTGTTATTGTTTGTGTTGGTGACTGCTGGGAAGCAAACACACTGCTCGCATGCTGTGAAGAAGAACTTGACTCTGTAGGATGCTCAGTAGTACTTGCACTGTCCTGGGCTGGCACTGGCAGGCCTCTAATTGAGAGCCGTTCGTTTTCTAAATCAGTGGCTTCCTCGGCTATTACAGTTTTGTACTTGGAAACATCCCCTTCTGAAAAAGGAATTACTGCATTACTGTTCACAAATAATTTGTACCGTGGATCCAAAATTGTGTCAGTAATGTAATGTTGATGCAACACAATCTTATTTTGAATCCTTGTATTCTGAGATAAGCGGCCGGCTAAGGACTTCGCCAAATTACATGCTTCAAGTTTTCCTTCAACACCTTCGTATGTTTCAGACACCTCCTTCAGCTCTTGCTCCAGCATGTACAACAATGGGATAGCTTGGCTCATAGTACAGTCCTCCCTGCTGACTGCACGTGTGAAGACCTCAAAAGGAAGTAGCATCTCTGTCAGGCATTTAATGAGGTCCCATTGCGACATCTCAACTGTCATGGCTTTAATAACACCAGTTGGATCCCCTGATCTTCTTGTCATGACATAAGCATTAAGTGGTATGTACTGCTCAAACAGCCGATCAAGCATGTAATAAGTAGAGTTCCAACGTGTTGGTACCTCCTGGATGAGTGCTTTCACTGGCATTCTATACTCACGTTGAATGACCCCTAGCTGCTTCCGGGCTTTAAAAGAATGATTGAAATGCGTGCAGATTCTTCTGCAAATGGTCAGTAAGCTGCTGACTTTGCTTTCACTTTTCAGAAAGTCTTGAACCACAATGTTAATGCAGTGTGCCAAACACGGGACCCTAAAATAGCCACCATCTTCCATGGCCTTAACTACATTACTGCCATTGTCCGTGGCAACAAAACCAATATTGAGGCCTCTTGGTCGCAGCCATTCAAAGACCTTGCTGTTGAACTCATCCAAAATGTTTGCAGCAGTATGCGATGTCTCCATAGCAAACATGGCTACAGTAGCATGTTTGCGAGTATCATTTAAAATCGCAGTAGTGTCAATGCCTGTAGATATCTTGTCTCTAACACTTGTAAAAGAGATCCAGTGTGCAGTGATGCACATGTAATCAGTGGCTTGGCTACTGGTCCACATGTCTGTTGTCAGGTGGATACTATGCACAGCACTCTGCTGCAAGGCTTTTCCAAGCAATTCCAGCACGTCGTGGTGTAGTGCTGGAACAGCAACTCTGGCAAAATAGTAGCGGCTGGGAACATTCCCTTTTGGGCAGAGGGTTGACACAAATTCCAGGAAACCCACCCCTTCAACAAAAGAAAAAGGGAGAAGGTCCAGAGCTAACATTTTAGCAAGCTTAGCATTGTACAAACGTGCTATTGGGTGGTTGCGCTCGTACTTTCCCTCCTGCCTAAACATGCTAACAATGGTACGCTGCTTGGTATTTCTTTCTGTTGTGCCCGATGCTGTCATTTGCGTCGCAGACTTTGCACCCGTACTCTTTGGTGTCTCCGGGTTACTCTTACTCTGGTGCCACAGAGATGTTGCTGATGCGGAGGATGTGAGATCTACCACTGCAGTGCTGGGGAGTCGGACAGGGGTACTTAGTGTACCACTACCAGATAGAATGTCTCCCTCTTCTTCCGGTTCGACCTGTGGACCTTCTACTGCTTCCCCACCAACATTAATGGTTCCTGCTTTTATGAGACGTAGGTGGTCCTCCCACGTGATTGCGTGGTGTTTTTTCATATGGGTCATTGGGCCTCCGGTACCATAGTTTGTACCAAGCTTACCACGACTAACAGAGGAATGACAAATGGAGCATATAGCAATGTTCTCCTCATTTGCGCTAACTGTAAAAAAGTCCCACACTGGGGAGCTTAACTTTTGTCTCCTGCTAGAGGTGCCACTTCCAATGCCGGATGAACTGGAGGTTGTTGTGTGGTGAATTTCGCCATGTGGCTGCGCAGTTGTACCACTACCTACTTCTGCTGAGGTGGAAATTGTGCTGGATGTAGGATGCTGCCGGCTGTGTGCAAATGTAAAAATGGAAGCTGGAGGTAGTTTTGGTGTGGCCTGTGTTGGTGGTATGCGTGCTACATCCCTAGTCGCAGCCATTCTTGATAGGGTTAAAATGTTGGTCTTCATGTCCTCAGGGCCATGAGTAATGCTTGTGATGACTGGGTCTGACTCATCATCACCATCATTATCCGGCTGCTCAACATCGCACTCCATAAGTGGTAGGCTTCCTGGAACCTTCCTTTTCCCTAGCCTGGTCTTCTTGGGATGTCTCTCCCTCTCATGCTGAGATTGTTGTGGCTCCCAATTGAGATCAAGATCATCAAAAGGGATGCTTGGCGAAGAACTCAATGGACTAACCCTCCTTTTCCTTGGTGGGGATTTGGAAAACAATAGATCTCCTGCATGAGGTGCTGCCTCGTCTTCTTGCTCAGCATCAGGCTCAATTTCCTGAACTGCCCCGACTTCGGGAGGAACAACAACTACTATTGCCAGTGGTGGTTCTTGAACAACAACTATTGCAGGCGGTGGTTGTGGTTGTTGTTTTCGTTGAACATCTAATATTGCGGGCGGTGGTTGTGGAACACCTACTATTGCAGGCGGTGGTTGTGGTTGTTCTTTTCGTTGAGCATCTACTATTGCGGGAGGTAGTTGTTGTTGAACAACTACTATTGCGGGTGGTGGCTCAGGTTGAACATCTACTATTGCGGGCGCTGGTTGTTGTTCACCACTTTTCTGCTGTGTTCCCTCTTGCGTGGAATGTGTACTACTTTGAGATAGCGATAAGTTCAGCTCAGGCTCAGTATCACTTCTTTCCACCATTAGGCTGGCTACCTCTTCCTCACTCATCTGCTTGGGCCTGGGTTGGTGGCTTGGGCCCACTGATGCGGAGGTGCTGGCCCCAGCTTGGACCCCGGTCACTGCTGCTGCAGGCGTACTGTTTTTTTTGCCCAAAAAAGATTTTCGGGTCAACACCAGACTTAAGTGTCACTTCCTTCTTCTGTTCTTCCTTCTTCTCAGCTACTTTCTTGGTCTTGGAGGACCTGGTACCTGCTTTCTTTGGGCCCATCTTCTTCAGATGTCAGCAGCAGCACTCAGTTGCACAAGTTGCTGAAAATGATATCTGGTCAGGTTAGTCACACCACACGTGACGTAGTACAGAAGGACGTCTGTCTGGCAGTAGAACAGGCGATGAATGATGACACCCCCTCTTCAGCACCTACAAGCAAAGAAGGCAGAAGTTAGTTAACAACATCAGTCGAACGTGGATTTTTTTTAGCTTTAATTTTAATTACTACTAGAAGTATTAGTACAACCAGTAGGAGTAAGAATAGCAAAGAACTAAAAAGCTAATGTAGTGGAAGTGGAACTTGTTTATCCTTAATTTGTGCATAATTTCGGATGGATGCAGCATCAGTGACCTGCAGCAGATAGCAATGGGGATGTGAACAGTATTAAGCCAACAGGAACAATGGCAAGACACAGGCCAATTTGTCAAAAAACAAAACAGCACACTACTACTACCACCCCAGCTCCACATGGGCACTCTCATCACAGGTACATGGGTAAAGGGCAAAGGCCAGAAAACAATAAAGTCAAGCAGGCCTATATCCCTCCCTATATGGCCAGAAAAAGGAGGATGCCTGCATCACAGCTTAATGCAAAAAAGAAAATCCCCATGGCTACAAGGTTTGAAAGTTACACAACAACACAAACAACAAAGGCATTTAGATTTTTTTTCACCCAAACAAATAACACCCCAAACACCACATTTGAAAATTCAATGCATTGCCACCCATGCCCTAAATGATGTTAAATTCAACAGACAAAATGGACAACGCTACATCAATCATCCTGCTGACTATCTCTGGGACTCTAGGCCTACTGGCAGAAAAAAATCACACAAGTTTGTAGGCCTGCGGCAAAAAAACTAAACCACGATGGAAGGTCACACAAAATGGCCGCCCCCACATGGCCTGGCCACCCACAAAAACATGAAAAGAAAGAGAAGACAGACAATACATTCCTATGGCAAAAGGACAATGTTTGGCTGCTTGACAAAATGGCCGCCAAGCCGCCCACATGGTCAGGTCCATGCTCCAAAAACTACAAGCAAATGACAACCTGAGGAGTTTCTTTTAGCAAAATGAACAGCATCTACATTTTCGGGAACGTTTTAGGCAACTCGAGAGATATAGCTTGCGAGAATGCAAATTCGGCGTGTTCGGCAGCGCGAACTGTACAAAACGTCATTATCGCGTGCCCGAGCACGCACATTGAGCACGCGAAGAAGACAATAACTGTACGGTCGCGTTGTAGCACTGTGCAAAGTTACCAAAACTACGCAAGCTGAATTCTAGGGTTACCTAGTGCGTATATTATTCAACACACACCCAAATCCTGCAATTCAACACCAAAAAAACATTTTGCTAATCAATCTAAAGCCATCCATGACCTATGCTGTAACACTTACAACTTAAACACCCAAAATCAGTTGAACAACTTTCATGCACCCACATGATGAGGACTCTAGTAGTACCCTTGGGCCTACTGGCAGAGTAGGCCACAAGCTTGGAGGCCTATGGCAAAAAAAAAACACAGTGGCTCCAAACCCAAAATGGCCGCCGCCACATGGCCAGGCCACCCACAAAAACATGAAAAGAAAGAGAAGACAGACAATACATTCCTATGGCAAAAGGACAATGGTTGGCTGCTTGACAAAATGACCGCCAAGCCGCCCATATGGTCAGGCCACCCTCAAATAATAACAAAGTACATAGAGGACAGAAACAGTAAGTGGTCCATGCTCCAAAAACTACAAGCAAATGACAACCTGAGGAGTTTCTTTTAGCAAAATGAACAGCATCTACATTTTCGGGAACGTTTTAGGCAACTCGAGAGATATAGCTCGCGAGAATGCAAATTCGGCGTGTTCGGCAGCGCGTACTGTACAAAACGTCGTTATCGCGTGCTCGAGCACGCACATTGAGCGCGTGAAGAAGACAAAAACTGTATGGTCGCGTTGTAGCACTGTGCAAAGTTACCAAAACTACGCGAGCTGAATTCTAGGGTTACCTAGTGCGCATATTATTCAACACACACCCAAAACCTGCAATTCAACACCAAAAAAACATTTTGCTAATCAATCCAAAGCCATCCATGACCTACGATGTAACACTTACAACTTAAACACCCGAAATCAGTTGAACAACTTTCATGCACCCACATGATGAGGACTCTAGTAGTACCCTTGGGCCTACTGGCAGAGTAGGCCACAAGCTTGGAGGCCTATGGCAAAAAAATCACAGTGGCTCCAAACACAAAATGGTCGCCCCCACATGGCCTTGCCACCCACAAAAACATCAAAAGAAAGAGAAGACAGACAATACATACCTATGGCAAAAGGACAATGGTTGACTGCTTGACAAAATGGCCACTAAGCCGCCCACATGGTCAGGCCACCCTCAAATAATAACAAAGTACATAGAGGACAGAAACAGTAAGTGGTCCATGCTCCAAAAACTACAAGCAAATGACAACCTGAGGAGTTTCTTTTAGCAAAATAAACAGCATCTACATTTTCGGGAACGTTTTAGGCAACTCGAGAGATATAGCTCGCGAGAATGCAGTAGTACCCTTGGGCCTACTGGCAGAGTAGGCCACAAGCTTGGAGGCCTATGGCAAAAAAACACAGTGGCTCCAAACACAAAATGGCCACCACCACCTGGCCAAGCCACCCACAGAAAGTAAATGAACTCAAGCATGCCTACACTAACTACATGAACTACTAGGGTTACCTAATTTTAGAAAAAAGTTAAATTCCACTACAACAGAGTATGCAATTAAATCCAATGCCACAGACACAACAGAAACATGGGTGGACCCTTGGGTACCTCTAGGCGTACTGGATGAAATTTCAAACACATACAACTTGGCCCCTCATGAAAGTACAGGCCTCCCTCAATAATAATTTTTAAGAAAGATTGAGAAGCACAGAAAACTGTAGTTAAAAAAACCCCAAACCAAACAAACATTTACAGTACACCAATTCTCAATTCTCAAACTTACTTGTAAAAGAAAAGTTCAAATCCAAAATTCCTCAATAAATCCAATTAAATGCTATGATGCAGCAGAGATACACAAAATGTGATCCTTCCAGCTCTAAATCCAAATGAAAGTGAACAACACCACATGGACAAAGCACTGGGAGGAGCCTGGTGGACAGGAACAGGAAGTTGGAGACTCAGGGGCACTTCCTTTCTCTTGAAAAAAAGAGTAGAAACAAAAAGAGGACTCCTAGCCCAAACAAATACAGCCAAATTACAATCTGAGGGGTTAAATGAACATTTTTGAGAAGATTTTAACATGCTCGGGAGATATTCTGTGCCAGATTGCAGTTTCCGCGTGTTCGGAAACGCGATCTTACCAACATGGCGCTGCAAGGAGGATCGCACGTCCCAATGACATGTTCGCGCGTCCGAATCACGTATTCGCGTTCTCAAAGTCGCATAGGATTGTGCGGCCGGATTCCAAACATTGTAGCGAACGCGACTGGGAGAGAAAAGTGAGAAAGGGAACGCAGAACCACGGTAAGTCATTACCGCGCACGCGAGAATGCTATTGAGCGCACGAGGAAGAAAAACTACTACGCTACGCTGTAGATTGCGAAGTAGTCGACAACTTCGCGCTCGCCACGAAGTGCGAAGTTGCCGAAAATTCGCAAACTTCGCGAACGGAGCGTAGTTCTCCGCCCAGGGTTAGACAAGATATCCCTGTGTGGGGATGACATTCTGCTTTATTTCACTAATCCAAGAGCATCATTGCATCATTGATCTGCCTTCTAGACGTGCTGGCAATCTTCGGAAGATACTCTGGATTTATGGTAAACTGGTCCAAATCAGTAGTTTACGTCCTTCAGGGTGGCCCGCCTGTCATTCTGCGAAATTGCCAGATCCAGATTGCATTAGAAGGTTTTCAATATCTTGGTATCTATGTGACACTGGATTCGAAACTCCGCTTTGCCCATAATTTGAACCCGCCCATGCAGAGATTTAAGAACGACGTCACACATTGGAGATCCCTTCTTTTTTCCATGCTAGGAAGGGTGGTTCTTTTTAAAATGATTGCTCTTCATCGGTTTTTGTATGCCCTCCAAAATACGATGGATCCGGTCCCAGCGACCTACTTCAAAGACATTGAGAGTCTCCAGAGTCAGCTTCTCTGGGATGGCAGGTCCTACATAGCATTCTCAAAGTTGACTCTTAACTGGTATGATGGAGGAATTAGTCTGCCAGACTTAAAGAAATACTACTGGGCATCCCAGCTTGCGGCTATCAAACCACGGGATCTATGGCCACCCGAATGATCCCGGATATGCCTTGGACAGGTGGCTAATCCCAGGGGTAGACTATACTAGAGCGTTGTATGCCAAACCCCATAGATTCCCGCTGACTGGACCGACAGCACACGCCGTCCAGATATGGCATGCAGTCAATAGACACCTGAAGTGGGAAAACAAACTCACACTCGCCCCACCACTGTGGAACTCTGAGAAACTGGGGAGCCTCTGGAAATCCAAGGGTTTTGATAAGTGGGACTTCATAGGGATCTTGCAAATCAAAGAAATATGGGGGGAGGGAACGGTTCATACATTTGAGTTGCTCGAAATGCAGTACAGCCTGACAGACCCTGAGTATTTCCGTTACCTCCAGGTTCGCCATGCGTTACTCACCCAGGTCCCTAGTGGCACGATACTCCCGAAAGCCTACCCGCTGGAGGATAGGGTGCTGGACGGGCATCTCCCGGAGAAGACAATTTCCCTCATATATAGGAAATTGATTTACAACATGGGAGATCCATTACTAACCCTTAAAAGAAAATGGAACTATGATGGCTTAGAACTTGATGATGAAGACTGGCAAGAGGCGATCTCTTCCCCACGAGTGGTTGCAATCCAGGCCAGGCTGAGATTAGTGCAGCTTAAAATATTACATAGGACCTATGTAACGGTCCGAATGGGTCAGACAGAAAGCGGAGAGTGCAGAAGGGGGTGTGTGGAACTGGGAACATTCATCCATATACTGTGGCACTGTCCACAGATACAATTATATTGGAGAGACATCCACTGCACACTGCGGGCAGTATTGGGGGTCAACAAAGAGCCAGAGGCTCGGAGATGCATATTAAATGTCTGGGAGCCCACGGATCTCAACACCACCACTATCTTTAGGGCAAGTTTAGCATATATGATAGCAAAACCAAACATCGCACCGCAGTGGGGCGCTTTTCAGCCACCTCAATTGAGGAGGTGGAAGGAGCATCTAGACTGGTGCATGTACAGAGAAAAGTCAGTGTTCATAGCTAGAGGATGCCCTGGGAAATGGAATAAGGTATGGGGAGCATGGAACCGTTACAGAGGTGATGTTTGTCTCCCACCTGGTTGGCAGATTGACATTAATACTCCTGGAACACCTTGAACTAATCAATATGATAACTGTAAATATCTTGTAATGTATGCAATGTCACTGAGAAATGATGAAGTCGCCTGCTTGTAATCAAATGATGTGCTTTGGTCGAACTGCTTAATAAAAAGAAATAGAAAAAACAAAAAACAAACTTCAAACAAGGTGGGCATGCCTGGCGGGACTGCCAAGGACGTTTGTGAATACCCACAGTATTACAGGTGTGTGGGCATTCACAAACATGTCCCTGAACTGTTCCCACCCTGGAAAGAGTTTGAGATTTACTCAAGTCAAGGGTAAAAGTAAAACATTTTTTGCAATTGCATTGGCACTTCCTCTTTCTAATCATATGTGTTTGCATGTTTGCACAAGAGTTTCAAAGATTTCCAGGATTATGCCCGAAACACTGTATGTGATTTAGATTTCAGGCAAAATGTAATCATGAGAAAGAATTCCCAAAAATCGCAATTCTGCTCGTCTTTTGTCTCAAAGTGAAGTTGCCTGTGGTAAATTAAGGCATTAAGAGATGTGCAGCCAGCAGTGGACGGAAAATTACTGTGAGGCAGGTGTTGTAGAGAGAAACCTGAGTGCTACAGAAAAGTATTTACAAGGTATGGTATTGCATTGTAGCATTATTATAGCCCTTTCTAACCGTTACAAGGCAGCAATGTGATTTCAGGTAGTTAAGTTAGAGGCACTTAGGGGCATATTAGCAAGAACCTTGTTAACATTATAACCGTTTTAGCAGCAGGAAACTGCCGCTAAAACGGCGATAATGGGCTTGTTAATATGCGTTATAGAATTCCAATAGAAGCCCAAGTTAGATGTCCTGCACATCTAACCTGTGCTTCTATTGGAATTCTATAACGCATATTAGTAAGCTCATTATCGCCATTTTAGCGGCAATTTCCTGCCACTAAAACTGCGATAATTTTAATGAGGTTCTTGCTAATATGCCCCTTAGTGTGTTTTACATAGCTGCTTGTAGTAGAGTAAGGGGCACTTTCTTTGAGGGACAGCATTTTAGGAATATTTAAAAATTAACACAGTGAATATTAAATGTGCAGAATGTTTTCTGAAACAAAAATGACAAATTTGGTTTTGCATATCGTATCTCAGTGAACAAGGCACAGGGTGCACTTCATTCAAAAGACATAATTCAAAGCCAGAAAATGTTCAATACACTCAGATCAACATCAGAAAACCTGAAAACCAAGTTCATAGAATTTGTCAAAGAAAATTATGACAAATCTGAACTTTGCAAGTACAAGGTAAATGTTTCACACATGTTAGCTCTATTGAAAAACTTGGTACATGCTGATTGGGAAGGTGATTGGGAGCTGCATATGAAGACTATGGAGTCACTGATTTTTATGTTTCAAGAATTCGTACATAAACTACCTGAGATATGGATCCTGACATTTGGAAAAAGTGAAGAAGCTAGAGGTGGACAAACCACAACTCTATAGAAAATTCATCCAAAGACATTTTATGGTTAAATCAGAGACTGAAGGTTCAATGCTGTGGCTCCAGATATGAAACTGGAACAGACAATCCAGAGATCACAGAAAAGATCCATGGGAATGAACAGACACGTAAAAGTGAACATGTCACTCAATAGCAGCTAGTTTACCATGATGTCCTTTCTATTTGCAATGTTTTCAGAGTCATCACAAATTCAAAATTAATGGACCCTCGTGAAACTGTTTCTCACCACAAACTTGTAGGAAAGAGAGAGGAACTTTGAAATAAACATGTTGACAGCCTTCTTCATTTAATGCAGCACCAAAGAAATCCCTTTGAAATAACTGAGCCTGTACGATTACACAACTTTGTGACCAAACAATATGTGGATAAAGATATAAAGTCACGTCTACTAGATGTCCTGGAACATGGATTGAAACTATACACACAAACTGAAGCAGGAGAAATTTGTATTGAAAAACAAGAATATATTTGACATAATCACTAAAGCTAAACCTCCGCACTTTAATTGCCATTGTTGGAGTTTCGTCTAACCAGGGACAACAAAACAGGTTACAAAAAAAAACCTTTTGCAAGCACATAGATAAATGGATGTAGCAAAAGAAAGGGGTACATTTATCAAGGACATTCTGTCACATAATCTTCTTCCAACAAACACATTATTTGATGTAAATGCTGCAGCCAAACCGGTAAAGCACAAACACATACAAGAGCTCGAAAAAAAAACTTTCACCTATAAAATTCCAATTCAAAAAGGTGTCCTCATTGAAAACTGCTGTTTTGTTTTGGTTTTTTTTATCCTCATTTGCCCTCTCACCGCCCAGCACTCAACAATACCACCCTTGGGCTGTTTAACCTCATATATTGACTCCGCTGTAGAGGGGGGCTTCTGCCACGCTACTTAGAATCTGCCCCTCTTCCAAGCAGTGCCCCTTGAGTTGGTTGGACAGAGGGACTTCCTCCAAGGCTTAGCCACCCTTTCCTCAAATCTTCACCAGGCCGGGAAGACTGCAGGCCAAACCGAGATGAGAGAAAGGCTTAATCATAGGACTTCTCTTTTTTTCCCCCTTAATTTACCACCTTCCCCTTCACCCAAAACATAACAAAAAGGGAGCCCAGAAACAATATCTTTTTTTACGCTGCTCCGAAATGTCTAATTTGGCAATAGCTCTCATAGATCTTATCCAGTCCAGATCTGTTGGGGGCACCGCAGACACCCATAGTTTGCAAATTTCTCTGCGAGCCAACAATACAGCATAAAACACCAGCTTCGCATTATCATCCGCGCCCTTACCTTGCAGATCCAGTTTCCCTGTCATGACAAGTTCAGGGCTTACCTTGATCTGGAGGCCAAGAGCTGTTGACAACCTCGTACTTACAGCCTCCCAGAATCCTTTTTACGCTGGACAATGCAGAAACATATGGATGTCATCCTCATTCGGACTCTTGCATTTAGGGCACACCACCATACCCCCAGGGTTGAATTTCGAGAGTCTTCTGGATGGCCAATATGCCCTGTGAATCGTAAACAGATGGTTCCTCCTTAAATTTGTGGGTTTAACTATTTTATATAGCATAGACATTGTTACTTGCCATTGGTCTTCTGTAGCGATCCCCGGCAAGCACTCACCCCACAAGGTTTCAGGCAGCCTGAATGGTCCATCCTCCATCTCCAATATTAGCAAATACCAAAGCGAAACTTCCTTTTTAAACTCCGTTTCTAACAGCTACTTCTCTTCGAGATCATTGTGGAGACCAATTAAACTTTCCTTTCCCGCTGCAAAACTCTGAATCTGCAGGTACTTAAACCTGGAAAAACTCGGTCCCCATTCCTGTAAGCAAACCCTCCATGCAATCAACTTGCCCTCCGGAAATAAATCTTTCCACCTCCGAGGCCCATCCACTTTCAATGCTTTTGCCAGGGCATCCTTAGACCAGAGAGGGGACCCCGGTGTGTCCCAGATCGGAGCCATAAAACTGTAATAGGGAATTTTTAATACCCTCCTAATTCTAAACCAGACCTCCGCTAGATTCCTCAAGACTCTTAGTCTGACCTTCTTGAAGTATTTTGGATCAGCGAATTTATACATGAAGCCGTACTCTTTAAAATTAGCCATTCCAAGCAGCGCATCCAGCAATTTCCCAATATCTGAACTCCCCGGAGTACCCAACAACATACGACATTTTTTTGCAAAAAAGCCCATGAATAAATCTGGAAGTCTGGAGCCGCTAACCCTCCCTTCAAAAGCTTCCTCCTAATCTTCTTCCAAGAAATACGGGAGCCTCTTGAAGCCCATATAAACGAGCCTGTCTCGCTCTGAAGTTTTGCAAACCAGTCCTTCTCAAATGATAACGGCAGTGAATCAAACAAAAAAGTAATTTTCGGCAGAATCATCATCTTCACTAGATTCACACACCCGAACAATGATAGCGGCAGGTGCGCCCAGCCTCGGAGAGCGGCAGTAATCTCCTTCTTCACTCTAAGAAAATTCACCTTCGTAAGCTCCTGTATATCGTGAGTTATCCTCACCCCTAGATATCTGAGTTCCGATATACAGGCTATACCCTCAGGATTTAGGTTCCAGGACATAACCTCCGTCTTGTCCTGGCTTATTAGATAGCCTGATACGGCCCCAAACTCCTTAGTTAATTCAACTATACACTCCATTGACTGATGTAGCTTGGGGCTTAAAATAATTATATCGTCAGCATATAACCCGATCTTCCTAGACCACCCCTCAAATTTGAACGGGGTGATCCTCTCTGCTGCTCTAATCATACATTCTAGGGGCTCAATGTAGAGATCGAATAAGAGAGGAGAGAGAGGGCACCATTGTCTAGTCCCTTTCATAATTAGCACGGGTTGGGTTAATATCCCATTAACCAGTACCCGAGACATGGGAGACTGATATAATGAAGCAAGGGAGGTGCTAAAGTTTGAGCCTAGTTTAAGATGTTTAATCAAGGCCTGTAGATACACCCAATTTACTCGATCAAATGCCTTGGCGGCAACCAGAGCGATGACTGCCAAGGGAAGATCATAAGCAGAAGCCACATCAATACTACCAATAAGGGAAAAAGTTAGTTCCTTCAGGTATCTGCCCTTAATAAACCCCTTTTGGTCTTTGTGGACTAGCTGGTGTATAACTTTACTCAACCTATCGGCCATAATCTTAGCAAACAACTTATAATCACAGTTCAATAGTGATATAGGCCTGTATGAGTCCATGTTCTTTGGCGACTTCCCAGGCTTAGCTATTAATATAATATTCTCCTCATTCCATGAGGGAGGCAAAGAAGCGTTACCCAAAAAAACTTCATTAAATAGCTGAGTTATAAAAGGCACTAAAATATCAATCAGTACCTTGTACATTTCAGCTGGAAGCCCATCGGGCCCTGGTGCTTTCCCCGCTTAATTTGTTTAATCACACCTTCCACTTCTGCCTGTGATATTTCCTGATTTAATATCTCCTGGAGGTCATCAGACAGTGGCTTCACCACCTCTAACCACCGCTCTAATGCTTGGGCTTCAGGTACACGCTCCTCCTTATATACATCCACAAAATACTTGTGGAAGGCTTCCACTATACCCTTACTATCCGTAACCATCTGACCTGACTCCACCTCCCTCACTTCGTTTATCAAATTTCGTGCACAATCCTTTCTCCCCTTCCAAGCTAGCAATTTACTACTCCCCTCCCCATACTCAAAATGTACAAGTTGACTAGCATCCCATTTCTCCTTAACCCTTTGACTTAGAACACCCACCAAATCTGCTTTTAGTTCAGCCAACTCGAACAGGGTATTTTCCTCAACCTCCGGGCCACCCGAGCTTACAATTACCGCCTCCTGCTTCCGAATTTTCTTCTCTAACTCAGCAACTCTGTTATAATAAGCCCTCCTCTTGTTCGCTCCCCTAGCACCCAGCCTGCCTCGCAAAAATGCTTTACATGTGTCCCAGACAATCTCAATTCTTGCTGACCCCAAATTTTTATCCAAAAAAACTTCAATCTCCTTATGCAAGCTACCTAAAGCTTCCTTATCATAGAGGACCGTACGATCCAGCCTCCAGGTTGATCCCGATAAACCGCTCTCAATTTGTAATGACAGAGTAATAGCTGAGTGATCTGAAAGATGTGCCCCTACATGAGCTACCTGGCCCACCCCATCAATCAAACTAGAATCAATCAAAAAGTAGTCTATCCACGATCTGTGACTATACTTCTTATTATAAAAGGTATAACCGGGTACCTGACCAGACCTCAATCTCCAAATATCGCACAGTCCTAACTGAAACATCATCACTTTCACTCTATTTGACATTTTAGTATTCACCAAAGCCCTGCTCTTTTCTGATCGATCTAACTTATGATCAAGCACTGTATTGAAATCCCCTGCCATAATTATTTTCCCAGAAAAACTTAAAACTTCCCTGGCCAGCTCATCTAAAGGCGCAACATCATCCTGATTCGGACCATAATAACCAATAATAGTGTACAACTGGCCTATTATCCTTAGATTCACCATCAACCACCTACCTCTAACATCCACAGCTTTACCCTCAACTGAGCAATTTACCCCTTGTCTAATTAAAACCGCCACTCCTTTTGTTACCGCCGATTGAGAAGTATAAAATGCATGAGCCAGCCAGCGCTGGTCGAATAAAGTTCTTTACTTTCAGACCCTGTCAGATGAGTCTCCTGCAAAATTATAATTTGAGCTGGTGAGTCTCTTAAATACTTCAAAATTAAATCCCTCCTTGGTCTTACACGTAGACCATTTACATTCCATGATAGGAATGTCAACTCCTTTAAACTACCCCCACTCATAGCAGAGCCAAAAGCCTACCTTACACAAACTAGCGGAAAGAAAGTTCCTGAGGACTTTTTCACATTTTCTCTCCTTACCCTTAATCTCCCCCCAACCCCCCCTACCCCCTTCCCTTCTCTACTCTCACCCCCCTCCCCTGGCCCTGAAAAAACCAGCCAAACTACCTATGGCCCTACCCCGCCTTTTTGGGTGCCTGCAACGGACGGTGGACGGTGTCTTTTAACTAAAAAAGAAAGAACTACAAAAGTGCTCCGGCACGGCTTACCTTCAGCCAATTTAAGCTGACATTTAATACATCTATTACAGCCTCTCCATCTGACACTGCTCCAAAAATCTGTCTACATCTTCCACAAACCGAAAAGAAAGCATCTTATTGTTTCACATAACTATTAAGAAGGCCGGGAATTTCAATTATACAGTTGCTCCCAAACTTCTTAAAGGCTCCATCCTCTTACCCAACTCCCACTGCCTATTGGCAGTTACGAAGACAGGTCTGACCTCACCTCCACTTTCACACCATCTACCATCATAGCCTTATTTTTGAGGGCAGCAGCCAAGATCTTCTCCTTCAAATTGTATGCAAAAAATGTATCAAAAGTTTTCTAGATTTTGAGCGATTGGGGTTCAACTTAAAGGGGTCACGGTGTATCCTCTGAATATCCATCAAGATCTGGTCCTCAGTCTTCTAACTGCAGCTCGGTTTTCAATAGCTCACAACAAATGTCATGATATCAGCTCCTTGCTTACCCTCCGGCAGCTTCAAGAGTTTCAGATTATTTCTCTGCTCCATATTCTCCAATCTCTACAGCCTTTCCTCATGCTCCCGTTCCTTAAACCTGATGGTCTCTAGCTCCTTGCTATTATCCAACACTTTCTCCCGAATATCCTTTACCTCTGCCTCCAAAGCTACCGTACGGGAGCTCAACTCATCAAATTTAGTCTCTAATAGACTGCACGTGGCTCTAATTCCTTCCTGATTTAAATTAGAGACTTCAAAGCCCTTGTGCATATCTATATTTAGCTTCTTTAAGAGAGCAATAACTGGAAGATCGGAATCCTCCTGCTCCGGAAGACCCTCCATCCCTTTCTCATTCAAACCACTTGCTGGGTTGGACTTATCCTCTTCCTCCCCTAGGGAAGCCCCTAGGGAAGCCTGGGCAAGTAGTGTACCCACAGTCCCACCAAGCCCTCCAGAAAGTGAGGTGGTTTCATCCAACGACGGGATAGTATGCTCTATGGTCCCCCTGTACAGCCTACCAGCTCCAATTGCGTTGGAGTAACTTGATCTTCTCCCTCCATATCCATCGCCGAGACCTGGTACCGGTTGGGACTCAGGTGTTTTGACCAGCTCACCAATCTACGGTCGACAGTTACCCACCGAGATACCTCGAGCTCCCGCCCCAAACAAGCCGCTATCTGAACTGTTTGATTCTGATTGGATGTCTCAACAGAGACTGTTGGAGCTATTTGCGCAACGGGTGATTCTCTCTTCAAAATCTGGGTTTTAGGAAGGGTTTTAAAAAATGAAGTGAGGGAGGAGGTAATATTCACCTTCCTCTCTAGTGTAGCCGCCTTCCCAGACTTGTTTAATCTACCACCCTGCTTAATATACTTTTTAACCGTACTTTTAGGCTTGACTCCTGTGCTGGCTTCAGACTTAATACTGGGTATACCTGCGTCCTTAAGTAATACCTTTTCTCCCCCCGCTCCCCTCCTAGCACTCCTCAAGGTGTATCTAGAGGCCTCTGAGTTGTTTTTATTTTTGCCAGTTTTACCAATGATCAAACCATCAACCCCTCCCTTCACTCCCTTACCTCCGCTGCTATCATCAAGATGAAAACTGCTGTTGTTGTGGTCACAATTGCAAATGGTCAAGATGTCATCCTTGCAAAACTATGGAGAGGTCATTCAGACTGTTCTATAGATATCAAAATCAGTGTGAACCTTGCAAGAACTACACATGGTCTTTGACAGTTATCTTAACTATCTGTCAAAAAATGTGAGAGAATCAGACAGATGTCTACAAGTGGATCAATTAACCTTGCCTGCATCAATAATTCGACACCTATTCCTGTGCAACTTGATAAATTCTGGTCATCAACATCGAACTGGGAGATGTGAACTCACCAAAGCATTGCTTATGCTCCAGTGATCACCAAATTTCCAATTAGTGCAAGTTGAATGATTGTTAATGAGAAGTTGGTGCCTGCAGAGATATATTCAAAAAGTACGGGCCATATTGTTTAAGAACAGCAAATCGGAGAAAGCTGACCATCGTGTTATGGCATATGTTGAGTGGGCTGTTCGAAATGGTTCCAATTGAGTCATTGCGCTGTCAAATGAAACAGATGTTATTATTGTTCTACTTAGATTTGTTGCAATGTCCATAAGTCAAGGATTGTCAGAGTTATGGCTACATTATGGAACAGGTGAGAAAAGACAGTTAATCCCACTTCATATTCTGTATAAGAAACTTAACCCAGAGATGCCCATTGTTACAGGTGATGATACAATGAGCAAATAAATTGGAACAAAGCATGGAGCTTTAATTGCTGAACTTGTGAAGTCTTCAAAAGGATTTGCTGGGACAGAAGAAGCGTAAACAATACCTTGTGCATGTGTGGAAAACAAGTTCTGACTGGCACACATTTGATGATATTCACTCAGTAGAGTGAGTTCCCAGAGATCAGTCCTACTAAGTGACCTACTAAGTGACCTTCCAGCTACACTTTAAAAGAGTGTTGATCTTGATCAAAAGACGTGTAAATGTTTTGGATCATGCATATGCAGAGAATCTGTGTGAATTTGACTGAGAAGATATTGGTATGGTGCTAAAACCTATGAAATGTCTAAATTCTCTAGCCACAGAACTTACACGTACGTGTATTTGCAAAACCTGTGCTACAAAACAATGTCCATGTTGATATGCTCTTCCCAAATGGTCAAAATTCTGCAAATGTACCACAAGCGATTCTCAAAACAAATAAATAAAGTGAGCTATGAAAATGTGTCTAAAACAGGAGTGATAAACAATATTATTTTTCATATTCATATCATAAACATTGTTTGGTGTATATCAAAAAGGATTAAAAACCATAATTGTTTGTTTTATCTCTCTATATGTCTCTTCTTCCTTCTCTTCTTCCGCTATTATAGCCGCCATTTTGGAAAATGGCAGAAGGGTTGCTCTGAGGAGTTATTTTCTGTCTCAGTTCATGGTTCCTGAAATAATACAACATCACTGCAACACATCAGCCACTTTTAAAAATGTCGTCCAGTAAAATTCAGCCCAAGTCAGCAATGTCTACCAAAGCTAAATTACTTCTCTAATGATACAAAAACACAAATCAAAAATTAAAATCTCTGGACAACAGTTGGTTTACGGCGATATACCACGGGGCTAGGATTACAATGGATGTTGCAAATTAAAAATCCCATATTTCAATGAGGGGAAATTTAAAAATATTTCATTATAATGCACTCACTACTTGCATTTTGTCCTCACTGAAGCCAAGGGAGAAATAAATCCATTGAGTTTAGAATATCCTGTATGATAGAGATGGAGATTACAGCAAAGGTAGACATAGGGTATAGAATATCATATATGATAGAAGGTGTTGTACTACAGCAGATAAAATGTATTATGTGGTTAGAATATTCTTCTTTATAGAGAAAGACCAAGAGAAAAAGATGGGCAATGTGTAGAATATTCTGTATGAGGGGAAAAGGCAGTGCCTAAAAACCAGACACATATGTTGTGTGTCTGTAACATCCCGATCTTGCATGGTAGACTGCCTGGCAGCAATATTCAGGGTGTAGAATATTCTATATGTTGGAGAGGCCCAGGTAGAGTTAGGCACATGGCCAGATTAGTTTACACAATAGTGATGAATGCCCGTGCAGAAGCACACTGCCCCACATAATTGAATTTGTGATCATGGCTAATTTAAATTCTGTGTGTCTGCTGAATACGTTGTAAGATCCCTAGGTGAAAGCTCAGCAAGTTGTATATTATATTGATATCACTACCGTCTCTTATGTCCTATAACTAGAGCAAAGTATGTGACAGCATAAGAAAACCAACACTAGGCCTGCGAATTTGTGTGTGTCTTCTTCATCTATGCTCTGTCCACTTCAAAGAGCAGGTTGCACTGAAAAAGAAAGCACATGTGGGTCTAGAAGGGCAATGTGACGGGCAGTGTAGAGTCACATAAAGCAATAGAAAGTAAATGTAAATAGTGTGCATTTGAATATATAAGTTATAAGAATATATGATCTGTTTTGTAAAGGTGTTATATTTTGCATATCTTTAATAACAGTTGCCTAATTGGCTGAATATGATGTTTTTAAGCAAAGTAGGGTAACTTTACAGCAGAGGTGAAGTGGCATATGCAGAAATGTATTTGATTTACCAATAAGCCTCTGTTTCTGAAAAGCAAGGTCGAATCTGGAAGACACCTGCTTCAACACCAGAAAGTCCAATTGGTCGCACACTACTTGTCCTATCAGCGTGTTGCCCCAAAGCATTGTGGTCCATGAAGTAAGCATCAGCGGGTGCGCCTCTGCCAGGGTCTGGAGCAAAAAATCACTGTCGTGTTGGCCATCCCTGGACACGTGTTTCGAGGTTGTTACCTCTCGTCAGCAGGGAATAGGCATATATGTAGGGGTGCTGCGTAGGCTGCCAAAAAATATCCTCAGGTCCGGTACCACTCGTGGCACGCAGGTGTGTAACCCGGGCTCGTCAGCCCCACCAGCTCAAGGGAGCTTGAATACAAAAGAAAGTCCAATTGGTTGCACACTGCTTGTCCTATCAGCGTGTTGCCCCAAAGCATTGTGGTCCATGAAGTAAGCATCAGCGGAAGCGCCTCTGCCAGGGTCTTGAGCAAAAAATCACTGTCGCGTTGGCCATCCCTGGACACGTGTTTCGAGGTTGTTACCTCTCGTCAGCAGGGATTAGGCATATATGTAGGGGTGCTGAGTAGGCTGCCAAAAAATATCCTCAGGTCCGGTACCACTCGTGGCACGCAGGTGCATAACCCGGGCTCGTCAGCCCCACCAGCTCAAGGGAACTTGAATACAAAAGAAAGGCCAATTGGTCGCACACTGCTTGTCCTATCAGCGTGTTGCCCCAAAGCATTGTGGTCCATGAAGTAAGCATCAGCGGGTGCGCCTCTGCCAGGGTCTTGAGCAAAAAATCACTGTCGCGTTGGCCCTCCCTGGACACGTGTTTCGAGGTTGTTACCTCTCGCCAGCAGGGAATAGGCATATATGTAGGGGTGCTGCGTAGGCTGCCAAAAAATATCCTCAGGTCCGGTACCACTCGTGGCACGCAGGTGCGTAACCCGGGCTCGTCAAGCCCACCAGCTCAAGGGAGCTTGAATACAAAAGAAAGTCCAATTGGTCGCACACTGCTTGTCCTATCAGCGTGTTGCCCCAAAGCATTGTGGTCCATGAAGTAAGCATCAGCGGGTGCGCCTCTGCCAGGGTCTTGAGCAAAAAATCACTGTCGCGTTGGCCATCCCTGGACACGTGTTTCGAGGTTGTTACCTCTCGTCAGCAGGGAATAGGCATATATGTAGGGGTGCTGCGTAGGCTGCCAAAAAATATCCTCAGGTCCGTTACCACTCGTGGCACGCAGGTGCGTAACCCGGGCTCGTCAGCCCCACCAGCTCAAGGGAGCTTGAATACAAAAGAAAGTCCAATTGGTCGCACACTGCTTGTCCTATCAGCGTGTTGCCCCAAAGCATTGTGGTCCATGAAGTGAGCATCAGCGGGTGCGCCTCTGCCAGGGTCTTGAGCAAAAAATCACTGTCGCGTTGGTCATCCCTGGACACGTGTTTCGAGGTTGTTACCTCTCGTCAGCAGGGAATAGGCATATATGTAGGGGTGCTGCGTAGGCTGCCAAAAAATATCCTCAGGTCCCGTACCACTCGTGGCACGCAGGTGCATAACCCGGGCTCGTCAGCCCAACCAGCTCAAGGGAGCTTGAATACAAAAGAAAGTCCAATTGGTCGCACACTGCTTGTCCTATCAGCGTGTTGCCCCAAAGCATTGTGGTCCATGAAGTAAGCATCAGCGGGTGCGCCTCTGCCAGGGTCTTGAGCAAGAAATCACTGTCGCGTTCGCCATCTCTGGACACGTGTTTCGAGGTTGTTACCTCTCATCAGCAGGGAATAGGCATATATGTAGGGGTGCTGCGTAGGCTGCCAAAAAATATCCTCAGGTCCGGTACCACTCGTGGCACGCTGGTGCGTAACCCGGGCTCTTCAGCCCCACCAGCTCAAGAGTGGTTGAATACAAAAGAAAGTCCAATTGGTTGCACACTGCTTGTCCTATCAGCGTGTTGCCCCAAAGCATTGTGGTCCATGAAGTAAGCATCAGCGGGTGCGCCTCTGCCAGGGTCTTGAGCAAAAAATCACTGTCGAGTTGGCCATCCCTGGACACGTGTTTCGAGGTTGTTACCTCTCGTCAGCAGGGAATAGGCATATTTGTAGGGGTGCTGCGTAGTCTGCCAAAAAATATCCTCGGGTCCGGTACCACTCGTGGCACGCAGGTGCGTAACACGGGCTCGTCAGCCCCACCAGCTCAAGGGAGCTTGAATACAAAAGAAAGTCCAATTGGTCGCACACTGCTTGTCCTATCAACATGTTACCCCAAAGCATTGTGGTCCATGAAGTAAGCATCAGCGGGTGCGCCTCTGCCAGGGTCTTGAGCAAAAAATCACTGTGGCGTTGGCCATCCCTGGACACGTGTTTCGAGGTTGTTACCTCTCGTCAGCAGGGAATAGGCATATATGTAGGGGTGCTGCGTAGGCTGCCAAAAAATATCCTCAGGTCCGGTACCACTCGTGGCACGCAGGTGCGTAACCTGGGCTCGTCAGCCCCACCAGCTCAAGGGAGCTTGAATACAAAAGAAAGTCCAATTGGTCGCACACTGCTTGTCCTATCAGCGTGTTGCCCCAAAGCATTGTGGTCCATGAAGTAAGCATCAGCGGGTGCGCCTCTGCCAGGGTCTTGAGCAAAAATCACTGTCGCGTTGGCCATCCCTGGACACGTGTTTCGAGGTTGTTACCTCTCGTCAGCAGGGAATAGGCATATATGTAGGGGTGCTGCATAGGCTGCCAAAAAATATCCTCAGGTCCGGTACCACTCGTGGCACGCAGGTGCGTAACCCGGGCTCGTCAGCCCCACCAGCTCATGGGAGCTTGAATACAAAAGAAAGTCCAATTGGTCGCACACTGCTTGTCCTATCAGCGTGTTGCCCCAAAGCATTGTGGTCCATGAAGTATGCATCAGCGGGTGCACCTCTGCCAGGGTCTTGAGCAAAAAATCACTGTCGCGTTGGCCATCCCTGGACACGTGTTTCGAGGTTGTTACCTCTCGTCAGCAGGGAATAGGCATATATGTAGGGGTGCTGCGTAGGCTGCCAAAAATATCCTCAGGTCCGGTACCACTCGTGGCACGCAGGTGCGTAACCCGGGCTCGTCAGCCCCACCAGCTCAAGGGAGCTTGAATACAAAAGAAAGTCCGGGGAGGAGCCAAGCTCGCGTCCGAGATGGCCGCGCTTTAGCTCGGCTCCGTCTACTTTCCTGTTTGAAACATAAATCCTGCTTTTATCCTGCCCCGGGAAGATACTTTCAGCTACGCTGTGGATCTGCGACGATTTATAGGCACTCACCGTCTGTTCCCGTTGTCTCTGGGTGCCGTGGTTCCGGAACTGTGCCTTCGCTCGCTTCGGGGCCTCCGGAGCGGACTGGCCTGAGTCTCCTTGGCGGCGCCGGGACGGGGCGCTACGCGGTGGCCGGCCCTTGATGGCGCAGTGGGCTCGACCGACGAGGCGGTTGTGCGGAGAGGCCGGTTGCGGCTTTCTGGCCTGATCAGGCGGCTCCACGGCCTGGGGTGGAGGCGCTGCCTTCTGTCGACGGGACTCACCGTAAATGTGGCTTGTTCCCCCCCTTTGTTCTCCGGTCCGGCCATTTTGAGTGCCTTCGCCCGGACTCGGAGAACGGGGCCGGTGGCATCGGGGGGACGGCGATCCTCCTTCTTCTGGTGGCCCCCCTTCCTGCTCTGGACGTGCCTCTGCTGGTGGTTGACTGAATTCCGTTTGCTTTGCTGCGGCCCGATCGGGGGTCGAGGATCGCTGCGACCCCGCCGGGCTTCCAAGATGGCGGCCGACACTATATATCTCAGCCGGGCCGTGATGGGCGGCGGTGGTCCACGATGTGGCACAGAAGCCGGATACTGTAAAGGTGTTCCTACACTTGCCGACATCCTCGCCGCCCTGCGCTCCTGGGATACTCCTGTGGCCGCACCCGCTGTTCGCATGGAGGAGGCTCGTTTCGCTGGGCCGTTTGAGCCCCCCTTGGCGTGTGCGGCTACATCGCTGCTAGCTGCGGCTGGAACTATCCTGGAAATTGTGGACCCGGAGACTGCCGTCTCTACGGATGTGCGGAGTTCCGCTGCCCTCCATCTTGATGTGTCCTCTCCTGTGCTGTGGGTCGGTGGGCCGGGTCCTGTCCGAGCCGGTCTTGGTGGTTCTTCCTGTTCTTCATCTCCTTGAATGGCCGAGCATAGCTCCGGTGCTGACTCCGCTGGGTCGGCTTCATTTAGATCCTCTTCGGAACTGTGCCTGCATTGTGTACAATGGTTTCTGAACGTTCCGGTTCATCCGAGTGATACACGAACCGTCTTCTGTGGATTGAAGTTTGACCTCCCTGTTCTCTGCCTCCTGTTCTTCGTGGTCTGGTTCTTCGTGAGGCGGACTGCCACAGATTTGGAAAAACAAGGACAGGGATGAGACGATTTTGCCTTTGTGGACTGATGTGTTGTAATGGCTGGATGATCGGCTGGTATGGTATGATCATGTTGGATTTTTGTCGTATTCCTGGACTGTATCCTTAAAATCTTTTTCTTCCCGTGGACATTGATGTTTCGGACGGGAGGGTGGGAGCCTATGATTCTGTTTTATGGCCCTCTCCCGTGTTCCTTTTCCCCTTGTTCCTTCTTTTCCCCCCCCTTTTTTGTCTTTATGTTTCTATCTTGCTTTAGCTCTTCTATATTTCAGGTTCTGATTAGGGCGACAGGCACGCTGCTGGGGGGTAGGCCATAGCCTTCTGCAGGGGTGCAGGGTGGGCTTGCGGGGTGGGGGGGGGGTCTGTTATTTCTTTGTGGGGTTTTTCTTTCCCCTCATTTTTCTTAACCTTTTGGTTCTATGGCTCTTGTGTGTCCTCTTTTTCGGGACGCGGTCTTAGCATGTGTCCCTCTGGGTGGCTTATTTTTGATACTCTAGTCGTTTGATCCTACTGTGACTTCGGCTCACTACGTAATTTTATTCCGGTTACTACTGGTGCTGTATACCGATCTGTGGTTCTTGGCCTCGTTTGCCATGGGGCGCGTGCTTGAGGTTGCGTTCTTTCTTTCACCTTTTGTCCCCTTTTTTTCCTCTCTCTTCTCCCTTCCTCCCCCCTCTCGTGGGGGTTTTTTTCCTTATTCCCTGGGTTGTGTGACGGAGGGCTTTATTTGATAAGCTTTTTCGACTTTGTTTGATATATGTTTTTCTTGTGGTGGGTGGGCGCTGAACGGCGGTCGTCACTGTTTTAATGGTGATACTCCTATTCTGATTTTATCGATATGTGTTTGATACTATTGAGTTATCCTGTATTTTCTGCTGCGGCTTGTTCGCGGCCCACCACGGCCCTCCGAGACTTCCTACCTGTTATTATCCTGTCATACCCGTTATTATATTAGAAAATCAACCTTCTCGTATCCTGCCCCTGTGGGTTGCTGTATGGCTTTAAGCCCTTATTTCCTGTATGTTTTGTTGTGATATTCTGTATGCGTTTCTGTATTGTTGACTATGTTCCTTATTTGTGGTGGCCGGCCCGCTGGGTTGTAGGTCCGTATTTGTGAGCATTTTCTGTACAATAAAGGTTTAAAAAAAAAAAAAAAAAAAAAGTCCAATTGGTCACACACGGCTTGTCCTATCAGTGTGTTGCCCCAAAGCAAGCATCAGCGGGTGCGCCTCTGCCAGGGTCTTGAGCAAAAAATCACTGTCACGTAGGCCATCCCTTGACACGTGTTTCGAGGTTGTTTCCTCTCGTCAGCAGGGAATAGGCATATATGTAGGGGTGCTGCGTAGGCTGGCAAAAAATATCCTCAGGTCCGATACCACTCGTGGCACGCAGGTGCGTAACCCGGGCTCGTCAGCCCCACCAGCTCAAGGGAGCTTGAATTCAAAAGAAAGTCCAATTGGTCGCACATTGCTTGTCCTATCAGCGTGTTGCCCCAAAGCATTGTGGTCCATGAAGTAAACATCAGCGGGTGCGCCTCTGCCAGGGTCTTGAGCAAAAAATCACTGTCGCGTTGGCCATCCCTGGACACGTGTTTCGAGGTTGTTACCTCTCGTCAGCAGGGAATAGGCATATATGTAGGTGTGCTGCGTAGGCTGCCAAAAAATATCCTCAGGTCCGGTACCACTCGTGGCACGCAGGTGCGTAACCCGGGCTCGTCAGCCCCACCAGCTCAAGGGAGCTTGAATACAAAAGAAAGTCCAATTGGTCGCACACTGCTTGTCCTATCAGCGTGTTGCCCCAAAGCATTGTGGTCCATGAAGGAAGCATCAGCGGGTGCGCCTCTGCCAGGGTCTTGAGCAAAAAATTACTGTCGCGTTGGCCATCCCTGGACACGTGTTTCGAGGTTGTTACCTCTCGTCAGCAGGGAATAGGCATATATGTAGGGGTGCTGCGTAGGCTGCCAAAAAATATCCTCAGGTCCGGTATCACTCGTGGCACGCAGGTGCGTAACCCGGGCTCGTCAGGCCCACCAGCTCAAGGGAGCTTGAATACAAAAGAAAGTCCAATTGGTCGCACACTGCTTGTCCTATCAGTGTGTTGCCCCAAAGCATTGAGGTCCATGAAGTAAGCATCAGCGGGTGCGCCTCTGCCAGAGTCTTGAGCAAAAAATCACTGTCGCGTTGGCCATCCCTGGACACGTCTTTCGAGGTTGTTACCTCTCGTCAGCAGGGAATAGGCATATATGTAGGGGTGCTGCGTAGGCTGCCAAAAAATATCCTCAGGTCCGGTACCACTCGTGGCACGCTGGTGCGTAACCCGGGCTCTTCAGCCCCACCAGCTCAAGAGAGGTTGAATACAAAAGAAAGTCCAATTGGTCTCCCACTGCTTGTCCTATCAGCGTGTTGCCCCAAAGCATTGTAGTCCATGAAGTAAGCATCAGCGGGTGCGCCTCTGCCAGGGTCTTGAGCAAAAAATCACTGTCGCGTTGGCCATCCCTGGACACGTGTTTCGAGGTTGTTACCTCTCGTCAGCAGGGAATAGGCATATATGTAGGGGTGCTGCATAGGCTGCCAAAAAATATCCTCAGGTCCCGTACCACTCGTGGCACGCAGGTACGTAACCCGGGCTCGTCAGCCCCACCAGCTCAAGGGAGCTTGAATACAAAAGAAAGTCCAATTGGTCGCACACTGCTTGTCCTATCAGCGTTTTGCCCCAAAGCATTGTGGTCCATGAAGTAAGCATCAGCGGGTGCGCCTCTGCCAGGGTCTTGAGCAAAAAATCACTGTCGCGTTGGCCATCCCTGGACACGTGTTTCGAGGTTGTTACCTCTCGTCAGCAGGGAATAGGCATATATGTAGGGGTGCTGCGTAGGCTGCCAAAAAATATCCTCAGGTCCGGAACCACTCGTGGCACGCAGGTGCGTAACCCGTTCTCGTCAGCCCCACCAGCTCAAGGGAGCTTGAATACAAAAGAAAGTCCAATTGGTCACACACTGCTTGTCCTATCAGCGTGTTGCCCCAAAGCATTGTGGTCCATGAAGTAAGCATCAGCGGGTGCGCCTCTGCCAGGGTCTTGAGCAAAAAATCACTGTCGCGTTGGCCATCCCTTGACACGTGTTTCAAGGTTGTTACCTCTCGTCAGGAGGGAATAGGCATATATGTAGGGGTGCTGCGTAGGCTACCAAAAAATATCCTCAGGTCCGGAACCACTCGTGGCACGCAGGTGCGTAACCCGGGCTCGTCAGCCCCACCAGCTCAAGGGAGCTTGAATACAAAAGAAAGTCCAATTGGTCGCACACTGCTTGTCCTATCAGCGTGTTGCCCCAAAGCATTGTGGTCCATGAAGTAAGCATCAGCGGGTGCGCCTCTGCCAGGGTCTTGAGCAAAAAATCACTGTCGCGTTGGCCATCCCTGGACACGTGTTTCGAGGTTGTTACCTCTCGTCAGCAGGGAATAGGCATATATGTAGGCGTGCTGCGTAGGCTGCCAAAAAATATCCTCAGGTCCGGTACCACTCGTGGCACGCAGGTGCGTAACCCGGGCTCGTCAGCCCCACCAGCTCAAGGGAGATTGAATACAAAAGAAAGTCCAATTGGTTGCACACTGCTTGTCCTATCAGCGTGTTGCCCCAGAGCATTGTGGTCCATGAAGTAAGCATCAGCGGGTGCGCCTCTGCAGGGTCTTGAGCAAAAAATCACTGTCGCGTTGGCCATCCCTGGACACGTGTTTCGAGGTTGTTACCTCTCGTCAGCAGGGAATAGGCATATATGTAGGGGTGCTGCGTAGGCTGCCAAAAAATATCCTCAGGTCCGGTACCACTCGTGGCACGCAGGTGCGTAACCCGGGCTTGTCAGCCCCACCAGCTCAAGGGAGCTTGAATACAAAAGAAAGTCCAATTGGTCGCACACTGTTTGTCCTATAAGTGTGTTGCCCCAAAGCACTGTGGTCCATGAACTAAGCATCAGCGGGTGCGCCTCTGCCAGGGTCTTGAGCAAAAAATCACTGTTGCGTTGGCCATCCCTGGACACGTGTTTCGAGGTTGTTACCTCTCGTCAGCAGGGAATAGGCATATATGTAGGGGTGCTGCGTAGGCTGCCAAAAAATATTCTCAGGTCCGGTACCACTCATGGCACTCAGGTGCGTAACCTGGGCTCGTCAGCCCCACCAGCTCAAGGGAGCTTGAATACAAAAGAAAGTCCAAATGGTCGCACACTGCTTGTCCTATCAGCGTGTTGCCCCAAAGCATTGTGGTCCATGAAGTAACCATCAGCGGGTGCGCCTCTGCCAGGGTCTTGAGCAAAAAATCACTGTCGCGTTGGCCATCCCTGGACACGTGTTTCGAGGTTGTTACCTCTCGTCAGCAGGGAATAGGCATATATGTAGGGGTGCTGCATAGGCTGCCAAAAAATATCCTCAGGTCCGATACCACTCGTGGCACGCAGATGCGTAACCCGGGCTCGTCAGCCCCACCAGCTCAAGGGAGCTTGAATACAAAAGAAAGTCCAATTGGTCGCACACTGCTTGTCCTATCAGCGTGTTGGCCCAAAGCATTGTGGTCCATGAAGTAAGCATCAGCGGGTGCACCTCTGCCAGGGTCTTGAGCAAAAAATCACTGTCACGTAGGCCATCCCTTGACACGTGTTTTGAGGTTGTTACCTCTCGTCAGCAGGGAAGAGGCATATATGTAGGGGTGCTGCGTAGGCTGGCAAAAAATATCCTCAGGTCCGGTACCACTCGTGGCACGCAGGTGCGTAACCCGGGCTCGTCAGCCCCACCAGCTCAAGGGAGCTTGAATTAAAAAGAAAGTCCAATTCGTCGCACATTGCTTGTCCTATCAGCGTGTTGCCCCAAAGCATTATGGTCCATGAAGTAAACATCAGCGGGTGCGCCTCTGCCAGGGTCTTGAGCAAAAAATCACTGTCGCGTTGGCCATCCCTGGACACGTGTTTCGAGGTTGTTACCTCTCGTCAGCAGGGAATAGGCATATATGTAGGCGTGCTGCGTAGGCTGCCAAAAAATATCCTCAGGTCCGGTACCACTCGTGGCACGCAGGTGCGTAACCCGGGCTCGTTAGCCCCACCAGCTCAAGGGAGCTTGAATACAAAAGAAAGTCCAATTGGTCGCACACTGCTTGTCCTATCAGCGTGTTGCCCCAAAGCACTGTGGTCCATGATGTAAGCATCAGCGGGTGCGCCTCTGCCAGGGTCTTGAGCAAAAAATCACTGTCGCGTTGACCATCCCTGGACACGTGTTTCGAGGTTGTTACCTCTCGTCAGCAGGGAATAGGCATATATGTAGGGGTGCTGCGTAGGCTGCCAAAAAATATCCTCAGGTCCGGTACCACTCGTGGCACGCAGGTGCGTAACCTGGGCTCGTCAGCCCCACCAGCTCCAGGGAGCTTGAATACAAAAGAAAGTCAAATTGGTCGCACACTGCTTGTCCTATCAACATGTTGCCCCAAAGCATTGTGGTTCATCAAGTAAGCATCAGCGGGTGCGCCTCTGCCAGGGTCTTGAGCAAAAAATCACTGTCGCATTGGCCATCCCTGGACACGTGTTTCGAGGTTGTTACCTCTCGTCAGCAGGGAATAGGCATATATGTAGGGGTGCTGCTTAGGCTGCCAAAAAATATCCTCAGGTCCGGTACCACTCGTGGCACGCAGGTGCGTAACCCGGGCTCGTCAGCCCCACCAGCTCAAGGGAGCTTGAATACAAAAGAAAGTCCAATTGGTCGCACACTGCTTGTCCTATCAGCGTGTTGCCCCAAAGCATTGTGGTCCATGAAGTAAGCATCAGCGGGTGCGCCTCTGCCAGGGTCTTGAGCAAAAAATCACTGTCGCGTTGGCCATCCCTGGACACGTGTTTCGAGGTTGTTACCTCTTGTCAGCAGGGAATAGGCATATATGTAGGGGTGCTGCGTAGGCTGCCAAAAAATATCCTCAGATCCGGTACCACTCGTGGCACGCAGGTGCGTAACCCGGGCTCGTCAGCCCCACCAGCTCAAGGGAGCTTGAATACAAAAGAAAGTCCAATTGGTCGCACACTGCTTGTCCTATCAGCGTGTTGCCCCAAAAAACTGTGGTCCAAGAAGTAAGCATCAGCGGGTGCGCATCTGCCAGGGTGTTGAGCAAAAAATCACTGTCACGTTGGCCATCCCTGGACACGTGTTTCGAGGTTGTTACCTCTCGTCAGCAGGGAATAGGCATATATGTAGGGGTGCTGCGTAGGCTGCCAAAAAATATCCTCAGGTCCGGTACCACTCGTGGCACGCAGGTGCGTAACCCGGGCTCGTCAGCCCCACCAGCTCAAGGGAGCTTGAATACAAAAGAAAGTCCAATTGGTCGCACACTGCTTGTCCTATCAGCGTGTTGCCCCAAAGCATTGTGGTCCATGAAGTAAGCATCAGCGGGTGCGCCTCTGCCAGGGTCTTGAGCAAAAAAATCACTGTCACGTTGGCCATCCCTGGACACGTGTTTCGAGGTTGTTACCTCTCGTCAGCAGGGAATAGGCATATATGTAGGGGTGCTGCGTAGGCTGCCAAAAAATATCCTCAGGTCCGGTACCACTCGTGGCACGCAGGTGCGTAACCTGGGCTCGTCAGCCCCACCAGCTCAAGGGAGCTTGAATACAAAAGAAAGTCCAATTGGTCGCACACTGCTTGTCCTATCAGCGTGTTGCCCCAAAGCATTGTGGTCCATGAAGTAAGCATCAGTGGGTGTGCCTCTGCCAGGGTCTTGAGCAAAAAATCACTGTCGCATTGGCCATCCCTGGACACGTGTTTCGAGGTGAAGTAGTGTGGCTCACTGGTTAGAGGCGGCAGACCCGAGAGCAGAGGACGGCCCGGGACCAGGGTTCGATTCCCGGCGCGGCAGGTTTCTAGACCAGGGTCAGCGGACTCGATAATTCTCTCGCCTCGGTGCCCACTCTGATCAGCGTTCACACTCGGCAACTCTGGGCATTAGCTTGCCTCATCTTCACTAACGGCCCCACCAGACCGCCGGGGATGCCTGGTCTCACCCTGGAGATACCCATTAAGGGACCATCTCTCAGGGAAGCCAGGAAGGGTTTCGCAGCGGTCGAAGCGCCTTGGGACCCTACGGGTAAGTAGTGCGCTATATAAATGCCTATACATTACATACATACTTTACATTACATTACATTACCTCTCGTCAGCAGGGAATAGGCATATATGTAGGGGTGCTGCATAGGCTGCCAAAAAATATCCTCAGGTCCGGTACCACTCGTGGCACGCAGGTGCGTAACCCGGGCTCGTCAGCCCCACCAGCTCAAGGGAGCTTGAATACAAAAGAAAGTCCAATTGGTCACACACTGCTTGTCCTATCAGCGTGTTGCCCCAAAGCATTGTGGTCCATGAAGTATGCATCAGCGGGTGCACCTCACTGTCGCGTTGGCCATCCCTGGACACGTGTTTCGAGGTTGTTACCTCTCGTCAGCAGGGAATAGGCATATATGTAGGGGTGCTGCGTAGGCTGCCAAAAAATATCCTCAGGTCCGGTACCACTCGTGGCACGCAGGTACGTAACCCGGGCTCGTCAGCCCCACCAGCTCAAGGGAGCTTGAATACAAAAGAAAGTCCAATTGGTCACACACTGCTTGTCCTATCAGTGTGTTGCCCCAAAGCAAGCATCAGCGGGTGCGCCTCTGCCAGGGTCTTGAGCAAAAAATCACTGTCACGTTGGCCATCCCTTGACACGTGTTTCGAGGTTGTTACCTCTCGTCAGCAGGGAATAGGCATATATGTAGGGGTGCTGCGTAGGCTGGCAAAAAATATCCTCAGGTCCGGTACCACTCGTGGCACGCAGGTGCGTAACCCGGGCTCGTCAGCCCCACCAGCTCAAGGGAGCTTGAATTCAAAAGAAAGTCCAATTGGTCGCACATTGCTTGTCCTATCAGCGTGTTGCCCCAAAGCATTGTGGTCCATGAAGTAAACATCAGCGGGTGCGCCTCTGCCAGGGTCTTGAGCAAAAAATCACTGTCTCGTTGGCCATCCCTGGACACGTGTTTCGAGGTTGTTACCTCTCGTCAGCAGGGAATAGGCATATATGTAGGTGTGCTGCGTAGGCTGCCAAAAAATATCCTCAGGTCCGGTACCACCCGTGGCACGCAGGTGCGTAACCCGGGCTCGTCAGCCCCACCAGCTCAAGGGAGCTTGAATACAAAAGAAAGTCCAATTGGTCGCACACTGCTTGTCCTATCAGCGTGTTGCCCCAAAGCATTGTGGTCCATGAAGTAAGCATCAGCGGGTGCGCCTCTGCCAGGGTCTTGAGCAAAAAATTACTGTCGCGTTGGCCATCCCTGGACACGTGTTTCGAGGTTGTTACCTCTCGTCAGCAGGGAATAGGCATATATGTAGGGGTGCTGCGTAGGCTGCCAAAAAATATCCTCAGGTCCGGTACCACTCGTGGCACGCAGGTGCGTAACCCGGGCTCGTCAGGCCCACCAGCTCAAGGGAGCTTGAATACAAAAGAAAGTCCAATTGGTCGCACACTGCTTGTCCTATCAGCGTGTTGCCCCAAAGCATTGTGGTCCATGAAGTAAGCATCAGCGGGTGCGCCTCTGCCAGGGTCTTGAGCAAAAAATCACTGTCGCGTTGGCCATCCCTGGACACGTGTTTCGAGGTTGTTACCTCTCGTCAGCAGGGAATAGGCATATATGTAGGGGTGCTGCGTAGGCTGCCAAAAAATATCCTCAGGGCCGTTACCACTCGTGGCACGCAGGTGCTTAACCCGGGCTCGTCAGCCCCACCAGCACAAGGGAGCTTGAATACAAAAGAAAGTCCAATTGGTCGCACACTGCTTGTCCTATCAGCGTGTTGCCCCAAAGCATTGTGGTCCAGGAAGTAAGCATCAGCGGGTGCGCCTCTGCCAGGGTCTTGAGCAAAAAATCACTGTCGCGTTCGCCATCTCTGGACACGTGTTTCGAGGTTGTTACCTCTCATCAGCAGGGAATAGGCATATATGTAGGGGTGCTGCGTAGGCTGCCAAAAAATATCCTCAGGTCCGGTACCACTCGTGGCACGCTGGTGCGTAACCCGGGCTCTTCAGCCCCACCAGCTCAAGAGAGGTTGAATACAAAAGAAAGTCCAGTTGGTCTCCCACTGCTTGTCCTATCAGCGTGTTGCCCCAAAGCATTGTAGTCCATGAAGTAAGCATCAGCGGGTGAGCCTCTGCCAGGGTCTTGAGCAAAAAATCACTGTCGCGTTGGCCATCCCTGGACACGTGTTTCGAGGTTGTTACCTCTCGTCAGCAGGGAATAGGCATATATGTAGGGGTGCTGCGTAGGCTGCCAAAAAATATCCTCAGGTCCCGTACCACTCGTGGCACGCAGGTGCGTAACCCGGGCTCGTCAGCCCCACCAGCTCAAGGGAGCTTGAATACAAAAGAAAGTCCAATTGGTCGCACACTGCTTGTCCTATCAGCGTTTTGCCCCACAGCATTGTGGTCCATGAAGTAAGCATCAGCGGGTGCGCCTCTGCCAGGGTCTTGAGCAAAAAATCACTGTCGCGTTGGCCATCCCTGGACACGTGTTTCGAGGTTGTTACCTCTCGTCAGCAGGGAATAGGCATATATGTAGGGGTGCTGCGTAGGCTGGCAAAAAATATCCTCAGGTCCGGAACCACTCGTGGCACGCAGGTGCGTAACCCGTTCTCGTCAGCCCCACCAGCTCAAGGGAGCTTGAATACAAAAGAAAGTCCAATTGGTCACACACTGCTTGTCCTATCAGCGTGTTGCCCCAAAGCATTGTGGTCCATGAAGTAAGCATCAGCGGGTGCGCCTCTGCCAGGGTCTTGAGCAAAAAATCACTGTCGCGTTGGCCATCCCTTGACACGTGTTTCGAGGTTGTTACCTCTCGTCAGCAGGGAATAGGCATATATGTAGGGGTGCTGCGTAGGCTGCCAAAAAATATCCTCAGGTCCGGTACCACTCGTGGCACGCAGGTGCGTAACCCGGGCTCGTCAGCCCCACCAGCTCAAGGGAGCTTGAATACAAAAGAAAGTCCAATTGGTCACACACTGCTTGTCCTATCAGCGTGTTGCCCCAAAGCATTGTGGCCCATGAAGTAAGCATCAGCGGGTGCGCCTCTGCCAGGGTCTTGAGCAAAAAATCACTGTCGCGTTGGCCATCCCTTGACACGTGTTTCAAGGTTGTTACCTCTTGTCAGGAGGGAATAGGCATATATGTAGGGGTGCTGCGTAGGCTACCAAAAAATATCCTCTGGTCCGGAACCACTCGTGGCACGCAGGTGCGTAACCCGGGCTCGTCAGCCCCACCAGCTCAAGGGAGCTTGAATACAAAAGAAAGTCCAATTGGTCGCACACTGCTTGTCCTATCAGCGTGTTGCCCCAAAGCATTGTGGTCCATGAAGTAAGCATCAGCGGGTGCGCCTCTGCCAGGGTCTTGAGCAAAAAATCACTGTCGCGTTGGCCATCCCTGGACACGTGTTTCGAGGTTGTTACCTCTCGTCAGCAGGGAATAGGCATATATGTAGGCGTGCTGCGTAGGCTGCCAAAAAATATCCTCAGATCCGGTACCACTCGTGGCACGCAGGTGCGTAACCCGGGCTCGTCAGCCCCACCAGCTCAAGGGAGATTGAATACAAAAGAAAGTCCAATTGGTCACACACTGCTTGTCCTATCAGCGTGTTGCCCCAAAGCATTGTGGTCCATGAAGTAAGCATCAGCGGGTGCGCCTCTGCCAGGGTCTTGAGCAAAAAATCACTGTCGCGTTGGCCATCCCTTGACACGTGTTTCGAGGTTGTTACCTCTCGTCAGCAGGGAATAGGCATATATGTAGGGGTGCTGCGTAGGCTGCCAAAAAATATCCTCAGGTCCGGTACCACTCGTGGCACGCAGGTGCGTAACCCGGGCTCGTCAGCCCCACCAGCTCAAGGGAGCTTGAATACAAAAGAAAGTCCAATTGGTCACACACTGCTTGTCCTATCAGCGTGTTGCCCCAAAGCATTGTGGCCCATGAAGTAAGCATCAGCGGGTGCGCCTCTGCCAGGGTCTTGAGCAAAAAATCACTGTCGCGTTGGCCATCCCTTGACACGTGTTTCAAGGTTGTTACCTCTTGTCAGGAGGGAATAGGCATATATGTAGGGGTGCTGCGTAGGCTACCAAAAAATATCCTCTGCTCCGGAACCACTCGTGGCACGCAGGTGCGTAACCCGGGCTCGTCAGCCCCACCAGCTCAAGGGAGCTTGAATACAAAAGAAAGTCCAATTGGTCGCACACTGCTTGTCCTATCAGCGTGTTGCCCCAAAGCATTGTGGTCCATGAAGTAAGCATCAGCGGGTGCGCCTCTGCCAGGGTCTTGAGCAAAAAATCACTGTCGCGTTGGCCATCCCTGGACACGTGTTTCGAGGTTGTTACCTCTCGTCAGCAGGGAATAGGCATATATGTAGGCGTGCTGCGTAGGCTGCCAAAAAATATCCTCAGGTCCGGTACCACTCGTGGCACGCAGGTGCGTAACCCGGGCTCGTCAGCCCCACCAGCTCAAGGGAGATTGAATACAAAAGAAAGTCCAATTGGTTGCACACTGCTTGTCCTATCAGCGTGTTGCCCCAAAGCATTGTGGTCCATGAAGTAAGCATCAGCGGGTGCGCCTCTGCCAGGGTCTTGAGCAAAAAATCACTGTCGCGTTGGCCATCCCTGGACACGTGTTTTGAGGTTGTTACCTCTCGTCAGCAGGGAATAGGCATATATGTAGGGGTGCTGCGTAGGCTGCCAAAAAATATCCTCAGGTCCGGTACCACTCGCGGCACGCAGGTGCGTAACCCAGGCTTGTCAGCCCCACCAGCTCAAGGGAGCTTGAATACAAAAGAAAGTCCAATTGGTCGCACACTGCTTGTCCTATAAGCGTGTTGCCCCAAAGCACTGTGGTCCATGAACTAAGCATCAGCGGGTGCGCCTCTGCCAGGGTCTTGAGCAAAAAATCACTGTTGCGTTGGCCATCCCTGGACACGTGTTTCGAGGTTGTTACCTCTCGTCAGCAGGGAATAGGCAAATATGTAGGGGTGCTGCGTAGGCTGCCAAAAAATATCCTCAGGTCCGTTACCACTCGTGGCACGCAGGTGCGTAACCTGGGCTCGTCAGCCCCACCAGCTCAAGGGAGCTTGAATACAAAAGAAAGTCCAATTGGTCGCACACTGCTTGTCCTATCAGCGTGTTGCCCCAAAGCATTGTGGTCCTCGAAGTAACCATCAGCGGGTGCGCCTCTGCCAGGGTCTTGAGCAAAAAATCACTGTCGCGTTGGCCAATCCTGGACACGTGTTTCGAGGTTGTTACCTCTCGTCAGCAGGGAATAGGCATATATGTAGGGGTGCTGCATAGGCTGCCAAAAAATATCCTCAGGTCTGGTACCACTCGTGGCACGCAGGTGCGTAACCCGGGCTCGTCAGCCCCACCAGCTCAAGGGAGCTTGAATACAAAAGAAAGTCCAATTGGTCGCACACTGCTTGTCCTATCAGCGTGTTGCCCCAAAGCATTGTGGTCCATGAAGTAAACATCAGCGGGTGCGCCTCTGCCAGGGTCTTGAGCAAAAAATCACTGTCGCGTTGGCCATCCCTGGACACGTGTTTCGAGGTTTTTACCTCTCGTCAGCAGGGAATAGGCATATATGTAGGGGTGCTGCGTAGGCTGCCAAAAAATATCCTCAGGTCCGGTACCACTCGTGGCACGCAGGTGCGTAACCCGGGCTCGTCAGACCCACCAGCTCAAGGGAGCTTGAATACAAAAGAAAGTCCAATTGGTCACACACTGCTTGTCCTATCAGTGTGTTGCCCCAAAGCAAGCATCAGCGGGTGCGCCTCTGCCAGGGTCTTGAGCAAAAAATCACTGTCACGTAGGCCATCCCTTGACACGTGTTTCGAGGTTGTTACCTCTCGTCAGCAGGGAATAGGCATATATGTAGGGGTGCTGCGTAGGCTGGCAAAAAATATCCTCAGGTCCGGTACCACTCGTGGCACGCAGGTGCGTAACCCGGGCTCGTCAGCCCCACCAGCTCAAGGGAGCTTGAATTAAAAAGAAAGTCCAATTGGTCGCACATTGCTTGTCCTATCAGTGTGTTGCCCCAAAGCATTGTGGTCCATGAAGTAAACATCAGCGGGTGCACCTCTGCCAGGGTCTTGAGCAAAAAATCACTGTCGCGTTGGCCATCCCTGGACACGTGTTTCGAGGTTGTTACCTCTCGTCAGCAGGGAATAGGCATATATGTAGGCGTGCTGCGTAGGCTGCCAAAAAATATCCTCAGGTCCGGTACCACTCGTGGCACGCAGGTGCGTAACCCGGGCTCGTTAGCCCCACCAGCTCAAGGGAGCTTGAATACAAAAGAAAGTCCAATTGGTCGCACACTGCTTGTCCTATCAGCGTGTTGCCCCAAAGCACTGTGGTCCATGATGTAAGCATCAGCGGGTGCGCCTCTGCCAGGGTCTTGAGCAAAAAATCACTGTCGCGTTGACCATCCCTGGACACGTGTTTCGAGGTTGTTACCTCTCGTCAGCAGGGAATAGGCATATATGTAGGGGTGCTGCGTAGGCTGCCAAAAAATATCCTCAGGTCCGGTACCACTCGTGGCACGCAGGTGCGTAACCTGGGCTCGTCAGCCCCACCAGCTCCAGGGAGCTTGAATACAAAAGAAAGTCAAATTGGTCGCACAATGCTTGTCCTATCAACATGTTGCCCCAAAGCATTGTGGTTCATCAAGTAAGCATCAGCGGGTGCGCCTCTGCCAGGGTCTTGAGCAAAAAATCACTGTCGCGTTGGCCATCCCTGGACACGTGTTTCGAGGTTGTTACCTCTCGTGAGCAGGGAATAGGCATATATGTAGGGGTGCTGCTTAGGCTGCCAAAAAATATCCTCAGGTCCGGTACCACTCGTGGCACGCAGGTGCGTAACCCGGGCTCGTCAGCCCCACCAGCTCAAGGGAGCTTGAATACAAAAGAAAGTCCAATTGGTCACACACTGCTTGTCCTATCAGCGTGTTGCCCCAAAGCATTGTGGTCCATGAAGTAAGCATCAGCGGGTGCGCCTCTGCCAGGGTCTTGAGCAAAAAATCACTGTTGCGTTGGCCATCCCTGGACACGTGTTTCGAGGTTGTTACCTCTTGTCAGCAGGGAATAGGCAAATATGTAGGGGTGCTGCGTAGGCTGCCAAAAAATATCCTCAGATCCGGTACCACTCGTGGCACGCAGGTGCGTAACCCTGGCTCGTCAGCCCCACCAGCTCAAGAGATCTTGAATACAAAAGAAAGTCCAATCGGTCGCACACTGCTTGTCCTATCAGCGTGTTGCCCCAAAAAACTGTGGTCCAAGAAGTAAGCATCAGCGGGTGCGCATCTGCCAGGGTGTTGAGCAAAAAATCACTGTCGCGTTGGCCATCCCTGGAAACGTGTTTCGAGGTTGTTACCTCTCGTCAGCAGGGAATAGGCATATATGTAGGGGTGCTGCGTAGGCTGCCAAAAAATATCCTCAGGTCCGGTACCACTCGTGGCACGCAGGTGCGTAACCCGGGCTCGTCAGCCCCACCAGCTCAAGGGAGCTTGAATACAAAAGAAAGTCCAATTGGTCGCACACTGCTTGTCCTATCAGCGTGTTGCCCCAAAGCATTGTGGTCCATCAAGTAAGCATCAGCGGGTGCGCCTCTGCCAGGGTCTTGAGCAAAAAAATCACTGTCACGTTGGCCATCCCTGGGCACGTGTTTCGAGGTTGTTACCTCTCGTCAGCAGGGAATAGGCATATATGTAGGGGTGCTGCGTAGGATGCCAAAAAATATCCTCAGGTCCGGTACCACTCGTGGCACGCAGGTGTGTAACCCGGGCTCGTCAGCCCCACCAGCTCAAGGGAGCTTGAATACAAAAGAAAGTCCAATTGGTCGCACACTGCTTGTCCTATCAGCGTGTTGCCCCAAAGCATTGTGGTCCATGAAGTAAGCATCAGCGGGTGCGCCTCTGCCAGGGTCTTGAGCAAAAACTCACTGTCGCGTTTGCCATCCCTGGACACGTGTTTCGAGGTTGTTACCTCTCGTCAGCAGGGAATAGGCATATATGTAGGGGTGCTGCGTAGGCTGCCAAAAAATATCCTCAGATCCGGTACCACTCGTGGCACGCAGGTGCGTAACCCTGGCTCGTCAGCCCCACCAGCTCAAGGGATCTTGAATACAAAAGAAAGTCCAATTGGTCGCACACTGCTTGTCCTATCAGCGTGTTGCCCCAAAAAACTGTGGTCCAAGAAGTAAGCATCAGCGGGTGCGCATCTGCCAGGGTGTTGAGCAAAAAATCACTGTCGCGTTGGCCATCCCTGGAAACGTGTTTCGAGGTTGTTACCTCTCGTCAGCAGGGAATAGGCATATATGTAGGGGTGCTGCGTAGGCTGCCAAAAAATATCCTCAGGTCCGGTACCACTCGTGGCACGCAGGTGCGTAACCCGGGCTCGTCAGCCCCACCAGCTCAAGGGAGCTTGAATACAAAAGAAAGTCCAATTGGTCGCACACTGCTTGTCCTATCAGCGTGTTGCCCCAAAGCATTGTGGTCCATCAAGTAAGCATCAGCGGGTGCGCCTCTGCCAGGGTCTTGAGCAAAAAAATCACTGTCACGTTGGCCATCCCTGGGCACGTGTTTCGAGGTTGTTACCTCTCGTCAGCAGGGAATAGGCATATATGTAGGGGTGCTGCGTAGGATGCCAAAAAATATCCTCAGGTCCGGTACCACTCGTGGCACGCAGGTGTGTAACCCGGGCTCGTCAGCCCCACCAGCTCAAGGGAGCTTGAATACAAAAGAAAGTCCAATTGGTCGCACACTGCTTGTCCTATCAGCGTGTTGCCCCAAAGCATTGTGGTCCATGAAGTAAGCATCAGCGGGTGCGCCTCTGCCAGGGTCTTGAGCAAAAACTCACTGTCGCGTTTGCCATCCCTGGACACGTGTTTCGAGGTTGTTACCTCTCGTCAGCAGGGAATAGGCATATATGTAGGGGTGCTGCGTAGGCTGCCAAAAAATATCCTCAGATCCGGTACCACTCGTGGCACGCAGGTGCGTAACCTGTGCTCGTCAGCCCCACCAGCTCAAGGGGGCTTGAATACAAAATAAAGTCCAATTGGTCGCACACTGCTTGTCCTATATGCGTGTTGCCCCAAAGTATTGTGGTCCATGAAGTAAGCATCAGCGGGTGCGCCTCTGCCAGGGTCTTGAGCAAAAAATCACTGTCGCGTTGGCCATCCCTGGACACGTGTTTCGAGGTTGTTACCTCTCGTCAGCAGGGAATAGGCATATATGTAGGGGTGCTGCGTAGGCTGCCAAAAAATATCCTCAGGTCCGGCACCACTCGTGGCACGCAGGTGCGTAAGCCGGGCTCCTCAGCCCCACCAGCTCAAGGGAGCTTGAATACAAAAGAAAGTCCAATTGGTCGCACACTGCTTGTCCTATCAGCGTGTTGCCCCAAAGCATTGTGGTCCATGAAGTAAGCATCAGTGGGTGCGCCTCTGCCAGGGTCTTGAGCAAAAAATCACTGTCGCGTTGGCCATCCCTGGACACGTGTTTCGAGGTTGTTACCTCTCGTCAGCAGGGAATAGGCATATATGTAGGGGTGCTGCGTAGGCTGCCAAAAAATATCCTCAGGTCCGGTACCACTCGTGGCAGGCAGGTGCGTAACCCGGGCTCGTCAGCCCCACCAGCTCAAGGGAGCTTGAATACAAAAGAAAGTCCAATTGGTCGCACACTGCAAGTCCTATCAGCGTGTTGCCCCAAAGCACTGTGGTCCATGAAGTAAGCATCAGCGGGTGCGCCTCTGCCAGGGTCTTGAGCAAAAAATCACTGTTGCGTTGGCCATCCCTGGACATGTGTTTCGAGGTTGTTACCTCTCGTCAGCAGGGAATAGGCATATATGTAGGGGTGCTGCGTAGGCTGCCAAAAAATATCCTCAGGTCCGGTACCACTCGTGGCACGCAGGTGCGTAACCCGGGCTCGTCAGCCCCACCAGCTCAAGGGAGCTTGAATACAAAAGAAAGTCCAATTGGTCGCACACTGCTTGTCTTATCAACATGTTGCCCCAAAGCATTGTGGTTCATCAAGTAAGCATCAGCGGGTGCGCCTCTGCCAGGGTCTTGAGCAAAAAATGACTGTCGTGTTGGCCATCCCTGGACACCTGTTTCGAGGTTGTTACCTCTCGTCAGCAGGGAATAGGCATATATGTAGGGGTGTTGCTTAGGCTGCCAAAAAATATCCTCAGGTCCGGTACCACTCGTGGCACGCAGGTGCGTAACCCGGGCTCGTCAGCCGCACCAGCTCAAGGGAGCTCGAATACAAAAGAAAGTCCAATTGGTCGCACACTGCTTGTCCTATCAGCGTGTTGCCCCAAAGCATTGTGGTCCATGATGTAAGCATCAGCGGGTGCGCCTCTGCCAGGGTCTTGAGCAAAAAATAACTGTTGCGTTGACCATCCCTGGACACGTGTTTCGAGGTTGTTACCTCTCGTCAGCAGGGAATAGGCATATATGTAGGGGTGCTGCGTAGGCTGCCAAAAAATATCCTCAGGTCCGGTACCACTCGTGGCACGCAGGTGCGTAACCTGGGCTCGTCAGCCCCACCAGCTCCAGGGAGCTTGAATACAAAAGAAAGTCCAATTGGTCGCACACTGCTTGTCCTATCAACATGTTGCCCCAAAGCATTGTGGTCCATGAAGTAAGTATCAGCGGGTGCGCCTCTGCCAGGGTCTTGAGCAAAAAATCACTGTCGCGTTGGCCATCCCTGGACACGTGTTTCGAGGTTGTTACCTACCTCTCGTCAGCAGGGAATAGGCATATATGTAGGCGTGCTGCGTAGGCTGCCAAAAAATATCCTCAGGTCCGGTACCACTCGTGGCACGCAGGTGCGTAACCCGGGCTCGTCAGCCCCACCAGCTCAAGGGAGCTTGAATACAAAAGAAAGTCCAATTGGTCGCACACTGCAAGTCCTATCAGCGTGTTGCCCCAAAGCACTGTGGTCCATGCAGTAAGCATCAGCGGGTGCGCCTCTGCCAGGGTCTTGAGCAAAAAATCACTGTCGCGTTGGCCATCCCTGGACATGTGTTTCGAGGTTGTTACCTCTCGTCAGCAGGGAATAGGCATATATGTAGGGGTGCTGCGTAGGCTGCCAAAAAATATCCTCAGGTCCGGTACCACTCGTGGCACGCAGGTGCGTAACCCGGGCTCGTCAGCCCCACCAGCTCAAGGGAGCTTGAATACAAAAGAAAGTCCAATTGGTCGCACACTGCTTGTCCTATCAGCGTGTTGCCCCAAAGCATTGTGGTCCATGAAGTAAGCATCAGCGGGTGCGCCTCTGCCAGGGTCTTGAGCAAAAAATCACTGTTGCGTGGCCATCCCTGGACACGTGTTTCGAGGTTGTTACAACTCGTCAGCAGGGAATAGGCATATATGTAGGGGTGCTGCGTAGGCTGCCAAAAAATATCCTCAGGTCCGGTACCACTCGTGGCACGCAGGTGCGTAACCCGGGCTCGTCAGCCCCACCAGCTCAAGGGAGCTTGAATACAAAAGAAAGTCCAATTGGTCGCACACTGCTTGTCCTATCAGCGTGTAGCCCCAAAGCACTGTGGTCCATGAAGTAAGCATCAGCGGGTGCGCCTCTGCCAGGGTCTTGAGCAAAAAATCACAGTCGCATTGGCCATCCCTGGGCACGTGTTTCGAGGTTGTTACCTCTCGTCAGCAGGTAATAGGCATATATGTAGGGGTGCTGCGTAGGCTGCCAAAAAATATCCTCAGGTCCGTTACCACTCGTGGCACGCAGGTGCGTAACCCGGGCTCGTCAGCCGCACCAGCTCAAGGGAGCTCGAATACAAAAGAAAGTCCAATTGGTCGCACACTGCTTGTCCTATCAGCGTGTTGCCCCAAAGCATTGTGGTCCATGATGTAAGCATCAGCGGGTGCGCCTCTGCCAAGGTCTTGAGCAAAAAATCACTGTTGCGTTGACCATCCCTGGACACGTGTTTCGAGGTTGTTACCTCTCGTCAGCAGGGAATAGGCATATATGTAGGGGTGCTGCGTAGGCTGCCAAAAAATATTCTCAGGTCCGGTACCACTCGTGGCACGCAGGTGCGTAACCTGGGCTTGTCAGCCCCACCAGCTCCAGGGAGCTTGAATACAAAAGAAAGTCCAATTGGTCGCACATTGCTTGTCCTATCAACCTGTTGCCCCAAAGCATTGTGGTTCATCAAGTAAGCATCAGCGGGTGCGCCTCTGCCAGGGTCTTGAGCAAAAAATCACTGTCGCGTTGGCCATCCCTGGACACGTGTTTCGAGGTTGTTACCTCTCGTCAGCAGGGAATAGGCATATATGTAGGGGTGCTGCGTAGGCTGCCAAAAAATATCCTTAGGTCCGGTACCACTCGTGGCACGCAGGTGCGTAACCCGGGCTCGTCAGCCGCACCAGCTCAAAGGAGCTCGAATACAAAAGAAAGTCCAATTGGTCGCACACTGCTTGTCCTATCAGCGTGTTGCCCCAAAGCATTGTGCTCCATGATGTAAGCATCAGCGGGTGCACCTCTGCCAGGGTCTTGAGCAAAAAATCACTGTCGCGTTGACCATCCCTGGACACGTGTTTCGAGGTTGTTACCTCTCGTCAGCAGGGAATAGGCATATATGTAGGGGTGCTGCGTAGGCTGCCAAAAAATATCCTCAGGTCCGGTACCACTCGTGGCACGCAGGTGCGTAACCCGGGCTCGTCAGCCCCACCAGCTCAAGGGAGCTTGAATACAAAAGAAAGTCCAATTGGTCGCACACTGCTTGTCCTATCAGCGTGTTGCCCCAAAGCATTGTGGTCCATGAAGTAAGCATCAGCGGGTGCGCCTCTGCCAGGGTCTTGAGCAAAAAATCACTGTCGCGTTGGCCATCCCTGGACACGTGTTTCAAGGTTGTTACCTCTCGTCAGCAGGGAATAGGCATATATGTAGGGGTGCTGCTTAGGCTGCCAAAAAATATCCTCAGGTCCGGTACCACTCGTGGCACGCAGGTGCGTAACCCGGGCTCGTCAGCCCGACCAGCTCAAGGGAGCTTGAATACGAAAGAAATTCCAATTGGTCGCACACTGCTTGTCCTATCAGCGTGTTGCCCCAAAGCATTGTGGTCCATGAAGTAAGCATCAGCGGGTGCGCCTCTGCCAGGGTCTTGAGCAAAAAATCACTGTCGCGTTGGCCATCCCTGGACACGTGTTTCGAGGTTGTTACCTCTTGTCAGCAGGGAATAGGCATATATGTAGGGGTGCTGCGTAGGCTGCCGAAAAATATCCTCAGATCCGGTACCACTCGTGGCACGCAGGTGCGTAACCCGGGCTCGTCAGCCCCACCAGCTCAAGGGAGCTTGAATACAAAAGAAAGTCCAATTGGTCGCACACTGCTTGTCCTATCAGCGTGTTGCCCCAAAAAACTGTGGTCCAAGAAGTAAGCATCAGCGGGTGCGCATCTGCCAGGGTGTTGAGCAAAAAATCACTGTCGCGTTGGCCATCCCTGGACACGTGTTTCGAGGTTGTTACCTCTCGTCAGCAGGGAATAGGCATATATGTAGGGGTGCTGCGTAGGCTGCCAAAAAATATCCTCAGGTCCGGTACCACTCGTGGCACCTAGGTGCGTAACCCGGGCTTGTCAGCCCCACCAGCTCAAGGGAGCTTGAATACAAAAGAAAGTCCAATTGGTCGCACACTGCTTGTCCTATCAGCGTGTTGCCCCAAAGCATTGTGGTCCATGAAGTAAGCATCAGCGGGTGCGCCTCTGCCAGGGTCTTGAGCAAAAAATCACTGTCACGTTGGCCATCCCTGGACACGTGTTTCGAGGTTGTTACCTCTCGTCAGCAGGGAATAGGCATATATGTAGGGGTGCTGCGTAGGATGCCAAAAAATATCCTCAGGTCCGGTACCACTCGTGGCACGCAGGTGTGTAACCCGGGTTCGTCAGCCCCACCAGCTCAAGGGAGCTTGAATACAAAAGAAAGTCCAATTGGTCGCACACTGCTTGTCCTATCAGCGTGTTGCCCCAAAGCATTGTGGTCCATGAAGTAAGCATCAGCGGGTGCGCCTCTGCCAGGGTCTTGAGCAAAAACTCACTGTCGCGTTTGCCATCCCTGGACACGTGTTTCGAGGTTGTTACCTCTCGTCAGCAGGAAATAGGCATATATGTAGGGATGCTGCGTAGGCTGCCAAAAAATATCCTCAGGTCCGGCGCCACTCGTGGCACGCAGGTGCGTAACCCGGGCTCGTCAGCCCCACCAGCTCAAGGGAGCTTGAATACAAAAGAAAGTCCAATTGGTCGCACACTGCTTGTCCTATCAGCGTGTTGCCCCAAAGCATTGTGGTCCATGAAGTAAGCATCAGCGGGTGCGCCTCTGCCAGTGTCTTGAGCAAAAAATCACGGTCGCGTTGGCCATCCCTGGACATGTGTTTCGAGGTTGTTACCTCTCGTCAGCAGGGAATAGGCATATATGTAGGGGTGCTGCGTAGGCTGCCAAAAAATATCCTCAGGTCCGGCACCACTCGTGGCACGCAGGTGCTAACCCGGGCTCGTCAGCCCCACCAGCTCAAGGGAGCTTGAATACAAAAGAAAGTCCAATTGATCGCACACTGCTTGTCCTATCAGTGTGTTGCCCCAAAGCATTGTGGTCCATGAAGTAAGCATCAGCGGGTGCGCCTCTGCCAGGGTCTTGAGCAAAAAATCACTGTTGCGTTGGCCATCCCTGGACACGTGTTTCGAGGTTGTTACCTCTCGTCAGCAGGGAATAGGCATATATGTGGGCGTGCTGCGTAGGCTGCCAAAAAATATCCTCAGGTCCGGTACCACTCGTGGCACGCAGGTGCGTAACCCGGGCTCGTCAGCCCCACCAGCTCAAGGGAGCTTGAATACAAAAGAAAGTCCAATTGGTTGCACACTGCTTGTCCTATCAGCGTGTTGCCCCAAAGCATTGTGGTCCATGAAGTAAGCATCAGCGGGTGCGCCTCTGCCAGGGTCTTGAGCAAAAAATCACTGTCGCGTTGGCCATCCCTGGACACGTGTTTCGAGGTTGTTACCTCTCGTCAGCAGGGAATAGGCATATATGTAGGGGTGCTGCGTAGGCTGCCAAAAAATATCCTCAGGTCCGGTACCACTCGTGGCAGGCAGGTGCGTAACCCGGGCTCGTCAGCCCCACCAGCTCAAGGGAGCTTGAATACAAAAGAAAGTCCAATTGGTCGCACACTGCTTGTCCTATCAGCGTGTTGCCCCAAAGCATTGTGGTCCATGAAGTAAGCATCAGCGGGTGCGCCTCTGCCAGGGTCTTGAGCAAAAAATCACTGTCGCGTTGGCCATCCCTGGACACGTGTTTCGAGGTTGTTACCTCTTGTCAGCATCTAATAGGCATATATGTAGGGGTGCTGCGTAGGCTGCCAAAAAATATCCTCAGATCCGGTACCACTCGTGGCACGCAGGTGCGTAACCCGGGCTCGTCAGCCCCACCAGCTCAAGGGAGCTTGAATACAAAAGAAAGTCCAATTGGTCGCACACTGCTTGTCCTATCAGCGTGTTGCCCCAAAGCATTGTGGTCCATGAAGTAAGCATCAGCGGGTGCGCCTCTGCCAGGGTCTTGAGCAAAAAATCACTGTCGCGTTGGCCATCCCTGGACACGTGTTTCGAGGTTGTTACCTCTCGTCAGCAGGGAATAGGCATATATGTAGGGGTGCTGCTTAGGCTGCCAAAAAATATCCTCAGGTCCGGTACCACTCGTGGCACGCAGGAGCGTAACCCGGGCTCGTCAGCCCCACCAGCTCAAGGGAGCTTGAATACAAAAGAAAGTCCAATTGGTCGCACACTGCTTGTCCTATCAGCGTGTTGCCCCAAAGCATTGTGGTCCATGAAGTAAGCATCAGCGGGTGCGCCTCTGCCAGGGTCTTGAGCAAAAAATCACTGTCGCGTTGGCCATCCCTGGACACGTGTTTCGAGGTTGTTACCTCTTGTCAGCAGGGAATAGGCATATATGTAGGGGTGCTGCGTAGGCTGCCAAAAAATATACTCAGATCCGGTACCACTCGTGGAAGGCAGGTGCGTAACCCGGGCTCGTCAGCCCCACCAGCTCAAGGGAGCTTGAATACAAAAGAAAGTCCAATTGGTCGCACACTGCTTGTCCTATCAGCGTGTTGCCCCAAAAAACTGTGGTCCAAGAAGTAAGCATCAGCGGGTGCGCATCTGCCAGGGTGTTGAGCAAAAAATCACTGTCGCGTTGGCCATCCCTGGACACGTGTTTCGAGGTTGTTACCTCTCGTCAGCAGGGAATAGGCATATATGTAGGGGTGCTGCGTAGGCTGCCAAAAAATATCCTCAGGTCCGGTACCACTCGTGGCACGCAGGTGCGTAACCCGGGCTCGTCAGCCCCACCAGCTCAAGGGAGCTTGAATACAAAAGAAAGTCCAATTGGTCGCACACTGCTTGTCCTATCAGCGTGTTGCCCCAAAGCATTGTGGTCCATGAAGTAAGCATCAGCGGGTGCGCCTCTGCCAGGGTCTTGAGCAAAAAATCACTGTCGCGTTGGCCATCCCTGGACACGTGTTTCGAGGTTGTTACCTCTCGTCAGCAGGGAATAGGCATATATGTAGGGGTGCTGCGTAGGATGCCAAAAAATATCCTCAGGTCCGGTACCACTCGTGGCACGCAGGTGTGTAACCCGGGCTCGTCAGCCCCACCAGCTCAAGGGAGCTTGAATACAAAAGAAAGTCCAATTGGTCGCACACTGCTTGTCCTATCAGCGTGTTGCCCCAAAGCATTGTGGTCCATGAAGTAAGCATCAGCGGGTGCGCCTCTGCCAGGGTCTTGAGCAAAAACTCACTGTCGCGTTTGCCATCCCTGGACACGTGTTTCGAGGTTGTTACCTCTCGTCAGCAGGAAATAGGCATATATGTAGGGGTGCTGCGTAGGCTGCCAAAAAATATCCTCAGGTCCGGCACCACTTGTGGCACGCAGGTGCGTAACCCGGGCTCGTCAGCCCCACCAACTCAAGGGAGCTTGAATACAAAAGAAAGTCCAATTGATCGCACACTGCTTGTCCTATCAGTGTGTTGCCCCAAAGCATTGTGGTCCATGAAGTAAGCATCAGCGGGTGCACCTCTGCCAGGGTCTTGAGCAAAAAATCACTGTCGCGTTGGCCATCCCTGGACACGTGTTTCGAGGTTGTTACCTCTCGTCAGCAGGGAATAGGCATATATGTAGGCGTGCTGCGTAGGCTGCCAAAAAATATCCTCAGGTCCGGTACCACTCGTGGCACGCAGGTGCGTAACCCGGGCTCGTCAGCCCCACCAGCTCAAGGGAGCTTGAATACAAAAGAAAGTCCAATTGGTTGCACACTGCTTGTCCTATCAGCGTGTTGCCCCAAAGCATTGTGGTCCATGAAGTAAGCATCAGCGGGTGCGCCTCTGCCAGGGTCTTGAGCAAAAAATCACTGTCGCGTTGGCCATCCCTGGACACGTGTTTCGAGGTTGTTACCTCTCGTCAGCAGGGAATAGGCATATATGTAGGGGTGCTGCGTAGGCTGCCAAAAAATATCCTCAAGTCCGGTACCACTCGTGGCACGCAGGTGCGTAACCCGGGCTCGTCAGCCCCACCAGCTCAAGGGAGCTTGAATACAAAAGAAAGTCCAATTGGTCGCACACTGCTTGTCTTATCAACATGTTGCCCCAAAGCATTGTGGTTCATCAAGTAAGCATCAGCGGGTGCGCCTCTGCCAGGGTCTTGAGCAAAAAATGACTGTCGTGTTGGCCATCCCTGGACACGTGTTTCGAGGTTGTTACCTCTCGTCAGCAGGAAATAGGCATATATGTTGGGGTGCTGCGTAGGCTGCCAAAAAATATCCTCAGGTCCGGCACCACTCGTGGCACGCAGGTGCGTAACCCGGGCTCGTCAGCCCCACCAGCTCAAGGGAGCTTGAATACAAAAGAAAGTCCAATTGGTCGCACACTGCTTGTCCGATCAGCGTGTTGCCCCAAAGCATTGTGGTCCATGAAGTAAGCATCAGCGGGTGCGCCTCTGCCAGTGTCTTGAGCAAAAAATCACGGTCGCGTTGGCCATCCCTGGACATGTGTTTCGAGGTTGTTACCTCTCGTCAGCAGGGAATAGGCATATATGTAGGGGTGCTGCGTAGGCTGCCAAAAAATATCCTCAGGTCCGGCACCACTCGTGGCACCCAGGTGCGTAACCCGGGCTCGTCAGCCCCACCAGCTCAAGGGAGCTTGAATACAAAAGAAAGTCCAATTGATCGCACACTGCTTGTCCTATCAGTGTGTTGCCCCAAAGCATTGTGGTCCATGAAGTAAGCATCAGCGGGTGCGCCTCTGCCAGGGTCTTGAGCAAAAAATCACTGTCGCGTTGGCCATCCCTGGACACGTGTTTCGAGGTTGTTACCTCTCGTCAGCAGGGAATAGGCATATATGTAGGCGTGCTGCGTAGGCTGCCAAAAAATATCCTCAGGTCCGGTACCACTCGTGGCACGCAGGTGCGTAACCCGGGCTCGTCAACCCCACCAGCTCAAGGGAGCTTGAATACAAAAGAAAGTCCAATTGGTTGCACACTGCTTGTCCTATCAGCGTGTTGCCCCAAAGCATTGTGGTCCATGAAGTAAGCATCAGCGGGTGCGCCTCTGCCAGGGTCTTGAGCAAAAAATCACTGTCGCGTTGGCCATCCCTGGACACGTGTTTCGAGGTTGTTACCTCTCGTCAGCAGGGAATAGGCATATATGTAGGGGTGCTGCGTAGGCTGCCAAAAAATATCCTCAGGTCCGGTACCACTCGTGGCAGGCAGGTGCGTAACCCGGACTCGTCAGCCCCACCAGCTCAAGGGAGCTTGAATACAAAAGAAAGTCCAATTGGTCGCACACTGCAAGTCCTATCAGCGTGTTGCCCCAAAGCACTGTGGTCCATGAAGTAAGCATCAGCGGGTGCGCCTCTGCCAGGGTCTTGAGCAAAAAATCACTGTCGCGTTGGCCATCCCTGGACATGTGTTTCGAGGTTGTTACCTCTCGTCAGCAGGGAATAGGCATATATGTAGGGATGCTGCGTAGGCTGCCAAAAAATATCCTCAAGTCCGGTACCACTCGTGGCACGCAGGTGCGTAACCCGGGCTCGTCAGCCCCACCAGCTCAAGGGAGCTTGAATACAAAAGAAATTCCAATTGGTCGCACACTGCTTGTCTTATCAACATGTTGCCCCAAAGCATTGTGGTTCATCAAGTAAGCATCAGCGGGTGCGCCTCTGCCAGGGTCTTGAGCAAAAAATGACTGTCGTGTTGGCCATCCCTGGACACGTGTTTCGAGGTTGTTACCTCTCGTCAGCAGGAAATAGGCATATATGTAGGGGTGCTGCGTAGGCTGCCAAAAAATATCCTCAGGTCCGGCACCACTCGTGGCACGCAGGTGCGTAACCCGGGCTCGTCAGCCCCACCAGCTCAAGGGAGCTTGAATACAAAAGAAAGTCCAATTGGTCGCACACTGCTTGTCCGATCAGCGTGTTGCCCCAAAGCATTGTGGTCCATGAAGTAAGCATCAGCGGGTGCGCCTCTGCCAGTGTCTTGAGCAAAAAATCACGGTCGCGTTGGCCATCCCTGGACATGTGTTTCGAGGTTGTTACCTCTCGTCAGCAGGGAATAGGCATATATGTAGGGGTGCTGCGTAGGCTGCCAAAAAATATCCTCAGGTCCGGCACCACTCGTGGCACGCAGGTGCGTAACCCGGGCTCGTCAGCCCCACCAGCTCAAGGGAGCTTCAATACAAAAGAAAGTCCAATTGATCGCACACTGCTTGTCCTATCAGTGTGTTGCCCCAAAGCATTGTGGTCCATGAAGTAAGCATCAGCGGGTGCGCCTCTGCCAGGGTCTTGAGCAAAAAATCACTGTCGCGTTGGCCATCCCTGGACACGTGTTTCGAGGTTGTTACCTCTCGTCAGCAGGGAATAGGCATATATGTAGGCGTGCTGCGTAGGCTGCCAAAAAATATCCTCAGGTCCGGTACCACTCGTGGCACGCAGGTGCGTAACCCGGGCTCGTCAACCCCACCAGCTCAAGGGAGCTTGAATACAAAAGAAAGTCCAATTGGTTGCACACTGCTTGTCCTATCAGCGTGTTGCCCCAAAGCATTGTGGTCCATGAAATAAGCATCAGCGGGTGCGCCTCTGCCAGGGTCTTGAGCAAAAAATCACTGTCGCGTTGGCCATCCCTGGACACGTGTTTCGAGGTTGTTACCTCTCGTCAGCAGGGAATAGGCATATATGTAGGGGTGCTGCGTAGGCTGCCAAAAAATATCCTCAGGTCCGGTACCACTCGTGGCAGGCAGGTGCGTAACCCGGACTCGTCAGCCCCACCAGCTCAAGGGAGCTTGAATACAAAAGAAAGTCCAATTGGTCGCACACTGCAAGTCCTATCAGCGTGTTGCCCCAAAGCACTGTGGTCCATGAAGTAAGCATCAGCGGGTGCGCCTCTGCCAGGGTCTTGAGCAAAAAATCACTGTCGCGTTGGTCATCCCTGGACATGTGTTTCGAGGTTGTTACCTCTCGTCAGCAGGGAATAGGCATATATGTAGGGATGCTGCGTAGGCTGCCAAAAAATATCCTCAAGTCCGGTACCACTCGTGGCACGCAGGTGCGTAACCCGGGCTCGTCAGCCCCACCAGCTCAAGGGAGCTTGAATACAAAAGAAAGTCCAATTGGTCGCACACTGCTTGTCTTATCAACATGTTGCCCCAAAGCATTGTGGTTCATCAAGTAAGCATCAGCGGGTGCGCCTCTGCCAGGGTCTTGAGCAAAAAATGACTGTCGTGTTGGCCATCCCTGGACACGTGTTTCGAGGTTGTTACCTCTCGTCAGCAGGGAATAGGCATATATGTAGGGGTGCTGCTTAGGCTGCCAAAAAATATCCTCAGGTCCGGTACCACTCGTGGCACGCAGGTGCGTAACCCGGGCTCGTCAGCCCCACCAGCTCAAGGGAGCTTGAATACAAAAGAAAGTCCAATTGGTCGCACACTGCTTGTCCTATCAGCGTGTTGCCCCAAAGCATTGTGGTCCATGAAGTAAGCATCAGCGGGTGCACCTCTGCCAGGGTCTTGAGCAAAAAATCACTGTTGCGTGGCCATCCCTGGACACGTGTTTCGAGGTTGTTACAACTCGTCAGCAGGAAATAGGCATATATGTAGGGGTGCTGCGTAGGCTGCCAAAAAATATCCTCAGGTCCGGTACCACTCGTGGCACGCAGGTGCGTAACCCGGGCTCGTCAGCCCCACCAGCTCAAGGGAGCTTGAATACAAAAGAAAGTCCAATTGGTCGCACACTGCTTGTCCTATCAGCGTGTTGCCCCAAAGCATTGTGGTCCATGAAGTAAGCATCAGTGGGTGCGCCTCTGCCAGGGTCTTGAGCAAAAAATCACTGTCGCGTTGGCCATCCCTGGACATGTGTTTCGAGGTTGTTACCTCTCGTCAGCAGGGAATAGGCATATATGTAGGGATGCTGCGTAGGCTGCCAAAAAATATCCTCAAGTCCGGTACCACTCGTGGCACGCAGGTGCGTAACCCGGGCTCGTCAGCCCCACCAGCTCAAGGGAGCTTGAATACAAAAGAAATTCCAATTGGTCGCACACTGCTTGTCTTATCAACATGTTGCCCCAAAGCATTGTGGTTCATCAAGTAAGCATCAGCGGGTGCGCCTCTGCCAGGGTCTTGAGCAAAAAATGACTGTCGTGTTGGCCATCCCTGGACACGTGTTTCGAGGTTGTTACCTCTCGTCAGCAGGAAATAGGCATATATGTAGGGGTGCTGCGTAGGCTGCCAAAAAATATCCTCAGGTCCGGCACCACTCGTGGCACGCAGGTGCGTAACCCGGGCTCGTCAGCCCCACCAGCTCAAGGGAGCTTGAATACAAAAGAAAGTCCAATTGGTCGCACACTGCTTGTCCGATCAGCGTGTTGCCCCAAAGCATTGTGGTCCATGAAGTAAGCATCAGCGGGTGCGCCTCTGCCAGTGTCTTGAGCAAAAAATCACGGTCGCGTTGGCCATCCCTGGACATGTGTTTCGAGGTTGTTACCTCTCGTCAGCAGGGAATAGGCATATATGTAGGGGTGCTGCGTAGGCTGCCAAAAAATATCCTCAGGTCCGGCACCACTCGTGGCACGCAGGTGCGTAACCCGGGCTCGTCAGCCCCACCAGCTCAAGGGAGCTTGAATACAAAAGAAAGTCCAATTGATCGCACACTGCTTGTCCTATCAGTGTGTTGCCCCAAAGCATTGTGGTCCATGAAGTAAGCATCAGCGGGTGCGCCTCTGCCAGGGTCTTGAGCAAAAAATCACTGTCGCGTTGGCCATCCCTGGACACGTGTTTCGAGGTTGTTACCTCTCGTCAGCAGGGAATAGGCATATATGTAGGCGTGCTGCGTAGGCTGCCAAAAAATATCCTCAGGTCCGGTACCACTCGTGGCACGCAGGTGCGTAACCCGGGCTCGTCAACCCCACCAGCTCAAGGGAGCTTGAATACAAAAGAAAGTCCAATTGGTTGCACACTGCTTGTCCTATCAGCGTGTTGCCCCAAAGCATTGTGGTCCATGAAGTAAGCATCAGCGGGTGCGCCTCTGCCAGGGTCTTGAGCAAAAAATCACTGTCGCGTTGGCCATCCCTGGACACGTGTTTCGAGGTTGTTACCTCTCGTCAGCAGGGAATAGGCATATATGTAGGGGTGCTGCGTAGGCTGCCAAAAAATATCCTCAGGTCCGGTACCACTCGTGGCAGGCAGGTGCGTAACCCGGACTCGTCAGCCCCACCAGCTCAAGGGAGCTTGAATACAAAAGAAAGTCCAATTGGTCGCACACTGCAAGTCCTATCAGCGTGTTGCCCCAAAGCACTGTGGTCCATGAAGTAAGCATCAGCGGGTGCGCCTCTGCCAGGGTCTTGAGCAAAAAATCACTGTCGCGTTGGTCATCCCTGGACATGTGTTTCGAGGTTGTTACCTCTCGTCAGCAGGGAATAGGCATATATGTAGGGATGCTGCGTAGGCTGCCAAAAAATATCCTCAAGTCCGGTACCACTCGTGGCACGCAGGTGCGTAACCCGGGCTCGTCAGCCCCACCAGCTCAAGGGAGCTTGAATACAAAAGAAAGTCCAATTGGTCGCACACTGCTTGTCTTATCAACATGTTGCCCCAAAGCATTGTGGTTCATCAAGTAAGCATCAGCGGGTGCGCCTCTGCCAGGGTCTTGAGCAAAAAATGACTGTCGTGTTGGCCATCCCTGGACACGTGTTTCGAGGTTGTTACCTCTCGTCAGCAGGGAATAGGCATATATGTAGGGGTGCTGCTTAGGCTGCCAAAAAATATCCTCAGGTCCGGTACCACTCGTGGCACGCAGGTGCGTAACCCGGGCTCGTCAGCCCCACCAGCTCAAGGGAGCTTGAATACAAAAGAAAGTCCAATTGGTCGCACACTGCTTGTCCTATCAGCGTGTTGCCCCAAAGCATTGTGGTCCATGAAGTAAGCATCAGCGGGTGCACCTCTGCCAGGGTCTTGAGCAAAAAATCACTGTTGCGTGGCCATCCCTGGACACGTGTTTCGAGGTTGTTACAACTCGTCAGCAGGAAATAGGCATATATGTAGGGGTGCTGCGTAGGCTGCCAAAAAATATCCTCAGGTCCGGTACCACTCGTGGCACGCAGGTGCGTAACCCGGGCTCGTCAGCCCCACCAGCTCAAGGGAGCTTGAATACAAAAGAAAGTCCAATTGGTCGCACACTGCTTGTCCTATCAGCGTGTTGCCCCAAAGCATTGTGGTCCATGAAGTAAGCATCAGTGGGTGCGCCTCTGCCAGGGTCTTGAGCAAAAAATCACTGTCGCGTTGGCCATCCCTGGACACGTGTTTCGAGGTTGTTACCTCTCGTCAGCAGGGAATAGGCATATATGTAGGGGTGCTGCGTAGGCTGCCAAAAAATATCCTCAGGTCCGGTACCACTCGTGGCAGGCAGGTGCGTAACCCGGGCTCGTCAGCCCCACCAGCTCAAGGGAGCTTGAATACAAAAGAAAGTCCAATTGGTCGCACACTGCAAGTCCTATCAGCGTGTTGCCCCAAAGCACTGTGGTCCATGCAGTAAGCATCAGCGGGTGCGCCTCTGCCAGGGTCTTGAGCAAAAAATCACTGTCGCGTTGGCCATCCCTGGACATGTGTTTCGAGGTTGTTACCTCTCGTCAGCAGGGAATAGGCATATATGTAGGGGTGCTGCGTAGGCTGCCAAAAAATATCCTCAGGTCCGTTACCACTCGTGGCACGCAGGTGCGTAACCCGGGCTCGTCAGCCGCACCAGCTAAAGGGAGCTCGAATACAAAAGAAAGTCCAATTGGTCGCACACTGCTTGTCCTATCAGCGTGTTGCCCCAAAGCATTGTGGTCCATGATGTAAGCATCAGCGGGTGCGCCTCTGCCAAGGTCTTGAGCAAAAAATCACTGTTGCGTTGACCATCCCTGGACACGTGTTTCGAGGTTGTTACCTCTCGTCAGCAGGGAATAGGCATATATGTAGGGGTGCTGCGTAGGCTGCCAAAAAATATTTTCAGGTCCGGTACCACTCGTGGCACGCAGGTGCGTAACCTGGGCTCGTCAGCCCCACCAGCTCCAGGGAGCTTGAATACAAAAGAAAGTCCAATTGGTCGCACATTGCTTGTCCTATCAACCTGTTGCCCCAAAGCATTGTGGTTCATCAAGTAAGCATCAGCGGGTGCGCCTCTGCCAGGGTCTTGAGCAAAAAATCACTGTCGCGTTGGCCATCCCTGGACACGTGTTTCGAGGTTGTTACCTCTCGTCAGCAGGGAATAGGCATATATGTAGGGGTGCTGCGTAGGCTGCCAAAAAATATCCTTAGGTCCGGTACCACTCGTGGCACGCAGGTGCGTAACCCGGGCTCGTCAGCCGCACCAGCTCAAAGGAGCTCGAATACAAAAGAAAGTCCAATTGGTCGCACACTGCTTGTCCTATCAGCATGTTGCCCCAAAGCATTGTGCTCCATGATGTAAGCATCAGCGGGTGCACCTCTGCCAGGGTCTTGAGCAAAAAATCACTATCGCGTTGACCATCCCTGGACACGTGTTTCGAGGTTGTTACCTCTCGTCAGCAGGGAATAGGCATATATGTAGGGGTGCTGCGTAGGCTGCCAAAAAATATCCTCAGGTCCGGTACCACTCGTGGCACGCAGGTGCGTAACCCGGGCTCGTCAGCCCCACCAGCTCAAGGGAGCTTGAATACAAAAGAAAGTCCAATTGGTCGCACACTGCTTGTCCTATCAGCGTGTTGCCCCAAAGCATCGTGGTCCATGAAGTAAGCATCAGCGGGTGCGCCTCTGCCAGGGTCTTGAGCAAAAAATCACTGTCGCGTTGGCCATCCCTGGACACGTGTTTCGAGGTTGTTACCTCTTGTCAGCAGGGAATAGGCATATATGTAGGGGTGCTGCGTAGGCTGCCAAAAAATATCCTCAGATCCGGTACCACTCGTGGCACGCAGGTGCGTAACCCGGGCTCGTCAGCCCCACCAGCTCAAGGGAGCTTGAATACAAAAGAAAGTCCAATTGGTCGCACACTGCTTGTCCTATCAGCGTGTTGCCCCAAAAAACTGTGGTCCAAGAAGTAAGCATCAGCGGGTGCGCATCTGCCAGGGTGTTGAGCAAAAAATCACTTTCGCGTTGGCCATCCCTGGACACGTGTTTCGAGGTTGTTACCTCTCGTCAGCAGGGAATAGGCATATATGTAGGGGTGCTGCGTAGGCTGCCAAAAAATATCCTCAGGTCCGGTACCACTCGTGGCACGCAGGTGCGTAACCCGGGCTCGTCAGCCCCACCAGCTCAAGGGAGCTTGAATACAAAAGAAAGTCCAATTGGTCGCACACTGCTTGTCCTATCAGCGTGTTGCCCCAAAGCATTGTGGTCCATGAAGTAAGCATCAGCGGGTGCGCCTCTGCCAGGGTCTTGAGCAAAAAATCACTGTCGCGTTGGCCATCCCTGGACACGTGTTTCGAGGTTGTTACCTCTCGTCAGCAGGGAATAGGCATATATGTAGGGGTGCTGCGTAGGCTGCCAAAAAATATCCTCAGGTCCGGTACCACTCGTGGCAGGCAGGTGCGTAACCCGGACTCGTCAGCCCCACCAGCTCAAGGGAGCTTGAATACAAAAGAAAGTCCAATTGGTCGCACACTGCAAGTCCTATCAGCGTGTTGCCCCAAAGCACTGTGGTCCATGAAGTAAGCATCAGCGGGTGCGCCTCTGCCAGGGTCTTGAGCAAAAAATCACTGTCGCGTTGGCCATCCCTGGACATGTGTTTCGAGGTTGTTACCTCTCGTCAGCAGGGAATAGGCATATATGTAGGGATGCTGCGTAGGCTGCCAAAAAATATCCTCAAGTCCGGTACCACTCGTGGCACGCAGGTGCGTAACCCGGGCTCGTCAGCCCCACCAGCTCAAGGGAGCTTGAATACAAAAGAAATTCCAATTGGTCGCACACTGCTTGTCTTATCAACATGTTGCCCCAAAGCATTGTGGTTCATCAAGTAAGCATCAGCGGGTGCGCCTCTGCCAGGGTCTTGAGCAAAAAATGACTGTCGTGTTGGCCATCCCTGGACACGTGTTTCGAGGTTGTTACCTCTCGTCAGCAGGAAATAGGCATATATGTAGGGGTGCTGCGTAGGCTGCCAAAAAATATCCTCAGGTCCGGCACCACTCGTGGCACGCAGGTGCGTAACCCGGGCTCGTCAGCCCCACCAGCTCAAGGGAGCTTGAATACAAAAGAAAGTCCAATTGGTCGCACACTGCTTGTCCGATCAGCGTGTTGCCCCAAAGCATTGTGGTCCATGAAGTAAGCATCAGCGGGTGCGCCTCTGCCAGTGTCTTGAGCAAAAAATCACGGTCGCGTTGGCCATCCCTGGACATGTGTTTCGAGGTTGTTACCTCTCGTCAGCAGGGAATAGGCATATATGTAGGGGTGCTGCGTAGGCTGCCAAAAAATATCCTCAGGTCCGGCACCACTCGTGGCACGCAGGTGCGTAACCCGGGCTCGTCAGCCCCACCAGCTCAAGGGAGCTTGAATACAAAAGAAAGTCCAATTGATCGCACACTGCTTGTCCTATCAGTGTGTTGCCCCAAAGCATTGTGGTCCATGAAGTAAGCATCAGCGGGTGCGCCTCTGCCAGGGTCTTGAGCAAAAAATCACTGTCGCGTTGGCCATCCCTGGACACGTGTTTCGAGGTTGTTACCTCTCGTCAGCAGGGAATAGGCATATATGTAGGCGTGCTGCGTAGGCTGCCAAAAAATATCCTCAGGTCCGGTACCACTCGTGGCACGCAGGTGCGTAACCCGGGCTCGTCAACCCCACCAGCTCAAGGGAGCTTGAATACAAAAGAAAGTCCAATTGGTTGCACACTGCTTGTCCTATCAGCGTGTTGCCCCAAAGCATTGTGGTCCATGAAGTAAGCATCAGCGGGTGCGCCTCTGCCAGGGTCTTGAGCAAAAAATCACTGTCGCGTTGGCCATCCCTGGACACGTGTTTCGAGGTTGTTACCTCTCGTCAGCAGGGAATAGGCATATATGTAGGGGTGCTGCGTAGGCTGCCAAAAAATATCCTCAGGTCCGGTACCACTCGTGGCAGGCAGGTGCGTAACCCGGACTCGTCAGCCCCACCAGCTCAAGGGAGCTTGAATACAAAAGAAAGTCCAATTGGTCGCACACTGCAAGTCCTATCAGCGTGTTGCCCCAAAGCACTGTGGTCCATGAAGTAAGCATCAGCGGGTGCGCCTCTGCCAGGGTCTTGAGCAAAAAATCACTGTCGCGTTGGTCATCCCTGGACATGTGTTTCGAGGTTGTTACCTCTCGTCAGCAGGGAATAGGCATATATGTAGGGATGCTGCGTAGGCTGCCAAAAAATATCCTCAAGTCCGGTACCACTCGTGGCACGCAGGTGCGTAACCCGGGCTCGTCAGCCCCACCAGCTCAAGGGAGCTTGAATACAAAAGAAAGTCCAATTGGTCGCACACTGCTTGTCTTATCAACATGTTGCCCCAAAGCATTGTGGTTCATCAAGTAAGCATCAGCGGGTGCGCCTCTGCCAGGGTCTTGAGCAAAAAATGACTGTCGTGTTGGCCATCCCTGGACACGTGTTTCGAGGTTGTTACCTCTCGTCAGCAGGGAATAGGCATATATGTAGGGGTGCTGCTTAGGCTGCCAAAAAATATCCTCAGGTCCGGTACCACTCGTGGCACGCAGGTGCGTAACCCGGGCTCGTCAGCCCCACCAGCTCAAGGGAGCTTGAATACAAAAGAAAGTCCAATTGGTCGCACACTGCTTGTCCTATCAGCGTGTTGCCCCAAAGCATTGTGGTCCATGAAGTAAGCATCAGCGGGTGCACCTCTGCCAGGGTCTTGAGCAAAAAATCACTGTTGCGTGGCCATCCCTGGACACGTGTTTCGAGGTTGTTACAACTCGTCAGCAGGAAATAGGCATATATGTAGGGGTGCTGCGTAGGCTGCCAAAAAATATCCTCAGGTCCGGTACCACTCGTGGCACGCAGGTGCGTAACCCGGGCTCGTCAGCCCCACCAGCTCAAGGGAGCTTGAATACAAAAGAAAGTCCAATTGGTCGCACACTGCTTGTCCTATCAGCGTGTTGCCCCAAAGCATTGTGGTCCATGAAGTAAGCATCAGTGGGTGCGCCTCTGCCAGGGTCTTGAGCAAAAAATCACTGTCGCGTTGGCCATCCCTGGACACGTGTTTCAAGGTTGTTACCTCTCGTCAGCAGGGAATAGGCATATATGTAGGGGTGCTGCGTAGGCTGCCAAAAAATATCCTCAGGTCCGGTACCACTCGTGGCAGGCAGGTGCGTAACCCGGGCTCGTCAGCCCCACCAGCTCAAGGGAGCTTGAATACAAAAGAAAGTCCAATTGGTCGCACACTGCAAGTCCTATCAGCGTGTTGCCCCAAAGCACTGTGGTCCATGCAGTAAGCATCAGCGGGTGCGCCTCTGCCAGGGTCTTGAGCAAAAAATCACTGTCGCGTTGGCCATCCCTGGACATGTGTTTCGAGGTTGTTACCTCTCGTCAGCAGGGAATAGGCATATATGTAGGGGTGCTGCGTAGGCTGCCAAAAAATATCCTCAGGTCCGTTACCACTCGTGGCACGCAGGTGCGTAACCCGGGCTCGTCAGCCGCACCAGCTAAAGGGAGCTCGAATACAAAAGAAAGTCCAATTGGTCGCACACTGCTTGTCCTATCAGCGTGTTGCCCCAAAGCATTGTGGTCCATGATGTAAGCATCAGCGGGTGCGCCTCTGCCAAGGTCTTGAGCAAAAAATCACTGTTGCGTTGACCATCCCTGGACACGTGTTTCGAGGTTGTTACCTCTCGTCAGCAGGGAATAGGCATATATGTAGGGGTGCTGCGTAGGCTGCCAAAAAATATTTTCAGGTCCGGTACCACTCGTGGCACGCAGGTGCGTAACCTGGGCTCGTCAGCCCCACCAGCTCCAGGGAGCTTGAATACAAAAGAAAGTCCAATTGGTCGCACATTGCTTGTCCTATCAACCTGTTGCCCCAAAGCATTGTGGTTCATCAAGTAAGCATCAGCGGGTGCGCCTCTGCCAGGGTCTTGAGCAAAAAATCACTGTCGCGTTGGCCATCCCTGGACACGTGTTTCGAGGTTGTTACCTCTCGTCAGCAGGGAATAGGCATATATGTAGGGGTGCTGCGTAGGCTGCCAAAAAATATCCTTAGGTCCGGTACCACTCGTGGCACGCAGGTGCGTAACCCGGGCTCGTCAGCCGCACCAGCTCAAAGGAGCTCGAATACAAAAGAAAGTCCAATTGGTCGCACACTGCTTGTCCTATCAGCATGTTGCCCCAAAGCATTGTGCTCCATGATGTAAGCATCAGCGGGTGCACCTCTGCCAGGGTCTTGAGCAAAAAATCACTATCGCGTTGACCATCCCTGGACACGTGTTTCGAGGTTGTTACCTCTCGTCAGCAGGGAATAGGCATATATGTAGGGGTGCTGCGTAGGCTGCCAAAAAATATCCTCAGGTCCGGTACCACTCGTGGCACGCAGGTGCGTAACCCGGGCTCGTCAGCCCCACCAGCTCAAGGGAGCTTGAATACAAAAGAAAGTCCAATTGGTCGCACACTGCTTGTCCTATCAGCGTGTTGCCCCAAAGCATTGTGGTCCATGAAGTAAGCATCAGCGGGTGCGCCTCTGCCAGGGTCTTGAGCAAAAAATCACTGTCGCGTTGGCCATCCCTGGACACGTGTTTCGAGGTTGTTACCTCTTGTCAGCAGGGAATAGGCATATATGTAGGGGTGCTGCGTAGGCTGCCAAAAAATATCCTCAGATCCGGTACCACTCGTGGCACGCAGGTGCGTAACCCGGGCTCGTCAGCCCCACCAGCTCAAGGGAGCTTGAATACAAAAGAAAGTCCAATTGGTCGCACACTGCTTGTCCTATCAGCGTGTTGCCCCAAAAAACTGTGGTCCAAGAAGTAAGCATCAGCGGGTGCGCATCTGCCAGGGTGTTGAGCAAAAAATCACTTTCGCGTTGGCCATCCCTGGACACGTGTTTCGAGGTTGTTACCTCTCGTCAGCAGGGAATAGGCATATATGTAGGGGTGCTGCGTAGGCTGCCAAAAAATATCCTCAGGTCCGGTACCACTCGTGGCACGCAGGTGCGTAACCCGGGCTCGTCAGCCCCACCAGCTCAAGGGAGCTAGAATACAAAAGAAAGTCCAATTGGTCGCACACTGCTTGTCCTATCAGCGTGTTGCCCCAAAGCATTGTGGTCCATGAAGTAAGCATCAGCGGGTGCGCCTCTGCCAGGGTCTTGAGCAAAAAATCACTGTCGCGTTGGCCATCCCTGGACACGTGTTTCGAGGTTGTTACCTCTCGTCAGCAGGGAATAGGCATATATGTAGGGGTGCTGCGTAGGATGCCAAAAAATATCCTCAGGTCCGGTACCACTCGTGGCACGCAGGTGTGTAAGAAGGGCTCGTCAGCCCCACCAGCTCAAGGGAGCTTGAATACAAAAGAAAGTCCAATTGGTCGCACACTGCTTGTCCTATCAGCGTGTTGCCCCAAAGCATTGTGGTCCATGAAGTAAGCATCAGCGGGTGCGCCTCTGCCAGGGTCTTGAGCAAAAACTCACTGTCGCGTTTGCCATCCCTGGACACGTGTTTCGAGGTTGTTACCTCTCGTCAGCAGGAAATAGGCATATATGTAGGGGTGCTGCGTAGGCTGCCAAAAAATATCCTCAGGTCCGGCACCACTCGTGGCACGCAGGTGCGTAACCCGGGCTCGTCAGCCCCACCAGCTCAAGGGAGCTTGAATACAAAAGAAAGTCCAATTGGTCGCACACTGCTTGTCCTATCAGCGTGTTGCCCCAAAGCATTGTGGTCCATGAAGTAAGCATCAGCGGGTGCGCCTCTGCCAGTGTCTTGAGCAAAAAATCACGGTCGCGTTGGCCATCCCTGGACATGTGTTTCGAGGTTGTTACCTCTCGTCAGCAGGGAATAGGCATATATGTAGGGGTGCTGCGTAGGCTGCCAAAAAATATCCTCAGGTCCGGCACCACTCGTGGCACGCAGGTGCGTAACCCGGGCTCGTCAGCCCCACCAGCTCAAGGGAGCTTGAATACAAAAGAAAGTCCAATTGATCGCACACTGCTTGTCCTATCAGTGTGTTGCCCCAAAGCATTGTGGTCCATGAAGTAAGCATCAGCGGGTGCGCCTCTGCCAGGGTCTTGAGCAAAAAATCACTGTCGCTTTTGCCATCCCTGGACACGTGTTTCGAGGTTGTTACCTCTCGTCAGCAGGGAATAGGCATATATGTAGGCGTGCTGCGTAGGCTGCCAAAAAATATCCTCAGGTCCGGTACCACTCGTGGCACGCAGGTGCGTAACCCGGGCTCGTCAGCCCCACCAGCTCAAGGGAGCTTGAATACAAAAGAAAGTCCAATTGGTTGCACACTGCTTGTCCTATCAGCGTGTTGCCCCAAAGCATTGTGGTCCATGAAGTAAGCATCAGCGGGTGCGCCTCTGCCAGGGTCTTGAGCAAAAAATCACTATCGCGTTGACCATCCCTGGACACGTGTTTCGAGGTTGTTACCTCTCGTCAGCAGGGAATAGGCATATATGTAGGGGTGCTGCGTAGGCTGCCAAAAAATATCCTCAGGTCCGGTACCACTCGTGGCACGCAGGTGCGTAACCCGGGCTCGTCAGCCCCACCAGCTCAAGGGAGCTTGAATACAAAAGAAAGTCCAATTGGTCGCACACTGCTTGTCCTATCAGCGTGTTGCCCCAAAGCATTGTGGTCCATGAAGTAAGCATCAGCGGGTGCGCCTCTGCCAGGGTCTTGAGCAAAAAATCACTGTCGCGTTGGCCATCCCTGGACACGTGTTTCGAGGTTGTTACCTCTTGTCAGCAGGGAATAGGCATATATGTAGGGGTGCTGCGTAGGCTGCCAAAAAATATCCTCAGATCCGGTACCACTCGTGGCACGCAGGTGCGTAACCCGGGCTCGTCAGCCCCACCAGCTCAAGGGAGCTTGAATACAAAAGAAAGTCCAATTGGTCGCACACTGCTTGTCCTATCAGCGTGTTGCCCCAAAAAACTGTGGTCCAAGAAGTAAGCATCAGCGGGTGCGCATCTGCCAGGGTGTTGAGCAAAAAATCACTTTCGCGTTGGCCATCCCTGGACACGTGTTTCGAGGTTGTTACCTCTCGTCAGCAGGGAATAGGCATATATGTAGGGGTGCTGCGTAGGCTGCCAAAAAATATCCTCAGGTCCGGTACCACTCGTGGCACGCAGGTGCGTAACCCGGGCTCGTCAGCCCCACCAGCTCAAGGGAGCTTGAATACAAAAGAAAGTCCAATTGGTCGCACACTGCTTGTCCTATCAGCGTGTTGCCCCAAAGCATTGTGGTCCATGAAGTAAGCATCAGCGGGTGCGCCTCTGCCAGGGTCTTGAGCAAAAAATCACTGTCGCGTTGGCCATCCCTGGACACGTGTTTCGAGGTTGTTACCTCTCGTCAGCAGGGAATAGGCATATATGTAGGGGTGCTGCGTAGGATGCCAAAAAATATCCTCAGGTCCGGTACCACTCGTGGCACGCAGGTGTGTAAGAAGGGCTCGTCAGCCCCACCAGCTCAAGGGAGCTTGAATACAAAAGAAAGTCCAATTGGTCGCACACTGCTTGTCCTATCAGCGTGTTGCCCCAAAGCATTGTGGTCCATGAAGTAAGCATCAGCGGGTGCGCCTCTGCCAGGGTCTTGAGCAAAAACTCACTGTCGCGTTTGCCATCCCTGGACACGTGTTTCGAGGTTGTTACCTCTCGTCAGCAGGAAATAGGCATATATGTAGGGGTGCTGCGTAGGCTGCCAAAAAATATCCTCAGGTCCGGCACCACTCGTGGCACGCAGGTGCGTAACCCGGGCTCGTCAGCCCCACCAGCTCAAGGGAGCTTGAATACAAAAGAAAGTCCAATTGGTCGCACACTGCTTGTCCTATCAGCGTGTTGCCCCAAAGCATTGTGGTCCATGAAGTAAGCATCAGCGGGTGCGCCTCTGCCAGTGTCTTGAGCAAAAAATCACGGTCGCGTTGGCCATCCCTGGACATGTGTTTCGAGGTTGTTACCTCTCGTCAGCAGGGAATAGGCATATATGTAGGGGTGCTGCGTAGGCTGCCAAAAAATATCCTCAGGTCCGGCACCACTCGTGGCACGCAGGTGCGTAACCCGGGCTCGTCAGCCCCACCAGCTCAAGGGAGCTTGAATACAAAATAAAGTCCAATTGATCGCACACTGCTTGTCCTATCAGTGTGTTGCCCCAAAGCATTGTGGTCCATGAAGTAAGCATCAGCGGGTGCGCCTCTGCCAGGGTCTTGAGCAAAAAATCACTGTCGCTTTTGCCATCCCTGGACACGTGTTTCGAGGTTGTTACCTCTCGTCAGCAGGGAATAGGCATATATGTAGGCGTGCTGCGTAGGCTGCCAAAAAATATCCTCAGGTCCGGTACCACTCGTGGCACGCAGGTGCGTAACCCGGGCTCGTCAGCCCCACCAGCTCAAGGGAGCTTGAATACAAAAGAAAGTCCAATTGGTTGCACACTGCTTGTCCTATCAGCGTGTTGCCCCAAAGCATTGTGGTCCATGAAGTAAGCATCAGCGGGTGCGCCTCTGCCAGGGTCTTGAGCAAAAAATCACTATCGCGTTGACCATCCCTGGACACGTGTTTCGAGGTTGTTACCTCTCGTCAGCAGGGAATAGGCATATATGTAGGGGTGCTGCGTATGCTGCCAAAAAATATCCTCAGGTCCGGTACCACTCGTGGCACGCAGGTGCGTAACCCGGGCTCGTCAGCCCCACCAGCTCAAGGGAGCTTGAATACAAAAGAAAGTCCAATTGGTCGCACACTGCTTGTCCTATCAGCGTGTTGCCCCAAAGCATTGTGGTCCATGAAGTAAGCATCAGCGGGTGCGCCTCTGCCAGGGTCTTGAGCAAAAAATCACTGTCGCGTTGGCCATCCCTGGACACGTGTTTCGAGGTTGTTACCTCTCGTCAGCAGGGAATAGGCATATTTGTAGGGGTGCTGCTTAGGCTGCCAAAAAATATCCTCAGGTCCGGTACCACTCGTGGCACGCAGGTGCGTAACCCGGGCTCGTCAGCCCCACCAGCTCAAGGGAGCTTGAATACGAAAGAAAGTCCAATTGGTCGCACACTGCTTGTCCTATCAGCGTGTTGCCCCAAAGCATTGTGGTCCATGAAGTAAGCATCAGCGGGTGCGCCTCTGCCAGGGTCTTGAGCAAAAAATCACTGTCGCGTGGGCCATCCCTGGACACGTGTTTCGAGGTTGTTACCTCTTGTCAGCAGGGAATAGGCATATATGTAGGGGTGCTGCGTAGGCTGCCAAAAAATATCCTCAGATCCGGTACCACTCGTGGCACGCAGGTGCGTAACCCGGGCTCGTCAGCCCCACCAGCTCAAGGGAGCTTGAATACAAAAGAAAGTCCAATTGGTCGCACACTGCTTGTCCTATCAGCGTGTTGCCCCAAAAAACTGTGGTCCAAGAAGTAAGCATCAGCGGGTGCGCATCTGCCAGGGTGTTGAGCAAAAAATCACTTTCGCGTTGGCCATCCCTGGACACGTGTTTCGAGGTTGTTACCTCTCGTCAGCAGGGAATAGGCATATATGTAGGGGTGCTGCGTAGGCTGCCAAAAAATATCCTCAGGTCCGGTACCACTCGTGGCACGCAGGTGCGTAACCCGGGCTCGTCAGCCCCACCAGCTCAAGGGAGCTTGAATACAAAAGAAAGTCCAATTGGTCGCACACTGCTTGTCCTATCAGCGTGTTGCCCCAAAAAACTGTGGTCCAAGAAGTAAGCATCAGCGGGTGCGCATCTGCCAGGGTGTTGAGCAAAAAATCACTTTCGCGTTGGCCATCCCTGGACACGTGTTTCGAGGTTGTTACCTCTCGTCAGCAGGGAATAGGCATATATGTAGGGGTGCTGCGTAGGCTGCCAAAAAATATCCTCAGGTCCGGTACCACTCGTGGCACGCAGGTGCGTAACCCGGGCTCGTCAGCCCCACCAGCTCAAGGGAGCTTGAATACAAAAGAAAGTCCAATTGGTCGCACACTGCTTGTCCTATCAGCGTGTTGCCCCAAAGCATTGTGGTCCATGAAGTAAGCATCAGCGGGTGCGCCTCTGCCAGGGTCTTGAGCAAAAAATCACTGTCGCGTTGGCCATCCCTGGACACGTGTTTCGAGGTTGTTACCTCTCGTCAGCAGGGAATAGGCATATATGTAGGGGTGCTGCGTAGGCTGCCAAAAAATATCCTCAGGTCCGGTACCACTCGTGGCAGGCAGGTGCGTAACCCGGACTCGTCAGCCCCACCAGCTCAAGGGAGCTTGAATACAAAAGAAAGTCCAATTGGTCGCACACTGCAAGTCCTATCAGCGTGTTGCCCCAAAGCACTGTGGTCCATGAAGTAAGCATCAGCGGGTGCGCCTCTGCCAGGGTCTTGAGCAAAAAATCACTGTCGCGTTGGCCATCCCTGGACATGTGTTTCGAGGTTGTTACCTCTCGTCAGCAGGGAATAGGCATATATGTAGGGATGCTGCGTAGGCTGCCAAAAAATATCCTCAAGTCCGGTACCACTCGTGGCACGCAGGTGCGTAACCCGGGCTCGTCAGCCCCACCAGCTCAAGGGAGCTTGAATACAAAAGAAATTCCAATTGGTCGCACACTGCTTGTCTTATCAACATGTTGCCCCAAAGCATTGTGGTTCATCAAGTAAGCATCAGCGGGTGCGCCTCTGCCAGGGTCTTGAGCAAAAAATGACTGTCGTGTTGGCCATCCCTGGACACGTGTTTCGAGGTTGTTACCTCTCGTCAGCAGGAAATAGGCATATATGTAGGGGTGCTGCGTAGGCTGCCAAAAAATATCCTCAGGTCCGGCACCACTCGTGGCACGCAGGTGCGTAACCCGGGCTCGTCAGCCCCACCAGCTCAAGGGAGCTTGAATACAAAAGAAAGTCCAATTGGTCGCACACTGCTTGTCCGATCAGCGTGTTGCCCCAAAGCATTGTGGTCCATGAAGTAAGCATCAGCGGGTGCGCCTCTGCCAGTGTCTTGAGCAAAAAATCACGGTCGCGTTGGCCATCCCTGGACATGTGTTTCGAGGTTGTTACCTCTCGTCAGCAGGGAATAGGCATATATGTAGGGGTGCTGCGTAGGCTGCCAAAAAATATCCTCAGGTCCGGCACCACTCGTGGCACGCAGGTGCGTAACCCGGGCTCGTCAGCCCCACCAGCTCAAGGGAGCTTGAATACAAAAGAAAGTCCAATTGATCGCACACTGCTTGTCCTATCAGTGTGTTGCCCCAAAGCATTGTGGTCCATGAAGTAAGCATCAGCGGGTGCGCCTCTGCCAGGGTCTTGAGCAAAAAATCACTGTCGCGTTGGCCATCCCTGGACACGTGTTTCGAGGTTGTTACCTCTCGTCAGCAGGGAATAGGCATATATGTAGGCGTGCTGCGTAGGCTGCCAAAAAATATCCTCAGGTCCGGTACCACTCGTGGCACGCAGGTGCGTAACCCGGGCTCGTCAACCCCACCAGCTCAAGGGAGCTTGAATACAAAAGAAAGTCCAATTGGTTGCACACTGCTTGTCCTATCAGCGTGTTGCCCCAAAGCATTGTGGTCCATGAAGTAAGCATCAGCGGGTGCGCCTCTGCCAGGGTCTTGAGCAAAAAATCACTGTCGCGTTGGCCATCCCTGGACACGTGTTTCGAGGTTGTTACCTCTCGTCAGCAGGGAATAGGCATATATGTAGGGGTGCTGCGTAGGCTGCCAAAAAATATCCTCAGGTCCGGTACCACTCGTGGCAGGCAGGTGCGTAACCCGGACTCGTCAGCCCCACCAGCTCAAGGGAGCTTGAATACAAAAGAAAGTCCAATTGGTCGCACACTGCAAGTCCTATCAGCGTGTTGCCCCAAAGCACTGTGGTCCATGAAGTAAGCATCAGCGGGTGCGCCTCTGCCAGGGTCTTGAGCAAAAAATCACTGTCGCGTTGGTCATCCCTGGACATGTGTTTCGAGGTTGTTACCTCTCGTCAGCAGGGAATAGGCATATATGTAGGGATGCTGCGTAGGCTGCCAAAAAATATCCTCAAGTCCGGTACCACTCGTGGCACGCAGGTGCGTAACCCGGGCTCGTCAGCCCCACCAGCTCAAGGGAGCTTGAATACAAAAGAAAGTCCAATTGGTCGCACACTGCTTGTCTTATCAACATGTTGCCCCAAAGCATTGTGGTTCATCAAGTAAGCATCAGCGGGTGCGCCTCTGCCAGGGTCTTGAGCAAAAAATGACTGTCGTGTTGGCCATCCCTGGACACGTGTTTCGAGGTTGTTACCTCTCGTCAGCAGGGAATAGGCATATATGTAGGGGTGCTGCTTAGGCTGCCAAAAAATATCCTCAGGTCCGGTACCACTCGTGGCACGCAGGTGCGTAACCCGGGCTCGTCAGCCCCACCAGCTCAAGGGAGCTTGAATACAAAAGAAAGTCCAATTGGTCGCACACTGCTTGTCCTATCAGCGTGTTGCCCCAAAGCATTGTGGTCCATGAAGTAAGCATCAGCGGGTGCACCTCTGCCAGGGTCTTGAGCAAAAAATCACTGTTGCGTGGCCATCCCTGGACACGTGTTTCGAGGTTGTTACAACTCGTCAGCAGGAAATAGGCATATATGTAGGGGTGCTGCGTAGGCTGCCAAAAAATATCCTCAGGTCCGGTACCACTCGTGGCACGCAGGTGCGTAACCCGGGCTCGTCAGCCCCACCAGCTCAAGGGAGCTTGAATACAAAAGAAAGTCCAATTGGTCGCACACTGCTTGTCCTATCAGCGTGTTGCCCCAAAGCATTGTGGTCCATGAAGTAAGCATCAGTGGGTGCGCCTCTGCCAGGGTCTTGAGCAAAAAATCACTGTCGCGTTGGCCATCCCTGGACACGTGTTTCAAGGTTGTTACCTCTCGTCAGCAGGGAATAGGCATATATGTAGGGGTGCTGCGTAGGCTGCCAAAAAATATCCTCAGGTCCGGTACCACTCGTGGCAGGCAGGTGCGTAACCCGGGCTCGTCAGCCCCACCAGCTCAAGGGAGCTTGAATACAAAAGAAAGTCCAATTGGTCGCACACTGCAAGTCCTATCAGCGTGTTGCCCCAAAGCACTGTGGTCCATGCAGTAAGCATCAGCGGGTGCGCCTCTGCCAGGGTCTTGAGCAAAAAATCACTGTCGCGTTGGCCATCCCTGGACATGTGTTTCGAGGTTGTTACCTCTCGTCAGCAGGGAATAGGCATATATGTAGGGGTGCTGCGTAGGCTGCCAAAAAATATCCTCAGGTCCGTTACCACTCGTGGCACGCAGGTGCGTAACCCGGGCTCGTCAGCCGCACCAGCTAAAGGGAGCTCGAATACAAAAGAAAGTCCAATTGGTCGCACACTGCTTGTCCTATCAGCGTGTTGCCCCAAAGCATTGTGGTCCATGATGTAAGCATCAGCGGGTGCGCCTCTGCCAAGGTCTTGAGCAAAAAATCACTGTTGCGTTGACCATCCCTGGACACGTGTTTCGAGGTTGTTACCTCTCGTCAGCAGGGAATAGGCATATATGTAGGGGTGCTGCGTAGGCTGCCAAAAAATATTTTCAGGTCCGGTACCACTCGTGGCACGCAGGTGCGTAACCTGGGCTCGTCAGCCCCACCAGCTCCAGGGAGCTTGAATACAAAAGAAAGTCCAATTGGTCGCACATTGCTTGTCCTATCAACCTGTTGCCCCAAAGCATTGTGGTTCATCAAGTAAGCATCAGCGGGTGCGCCTCTGCCAGGGTCTTGAGCAAAAAATCACTGTCGCGTTGGCCATCCCTGGACACGTGTTTCGAGGTTGTTAACTCTCGTCAGCAGGGAATAGGCATATATGTAGGGGTGCTGCGTAGGCTGCCAAAAAATATCCTTAGGTCCGGTACCACTCGTGGCACGCAGGTGCGTAACCCGGGCTCGTCAGCCGCACCAGCTCAAAGGAGCTCGAATACAAAAGAAAGTCCAATTGGTCGCACACTGCTTGTCCTATCAGCATGTTGCCCCAAAGCATTGTGCTCCATGATGTAAGCATCAGCGGGTGCACCTCTGCCAGGGTCTTGAGCAAAAAATCACTATCGCGTTGACCATCCCTGGACACGTGTTTCGAGGTTGTTACCTCTCGTCAGCAGGGAATAGGCATATATGTAGGGGTGCTGCGTAGGCTGCCAAAAAATATCCTCAGGTCCGGTACCACTCGTGGCACGCAGGTGCGTAACCCGGGCTCGTCAGCCCCACCAGCTCAAGGGAGCTTGAATACAAAAGAAAGTCCAATTGGTCGCACACTGCTTGTCCTATCAGCGTGTTGCCCCAAAGCATTGTGGTCCATGAAGTAAGCATCAGCGGGTGCGCCTCTGCCAGGGTCTTGAGCAAAAAATCACTGTCGCGTTGGCCATCCCTGGACACGTGTTTCGAGGTTGTTACCTCTTGTCAGCAGGGAATAGGCATATATGTAGGGGTGCTGCGTAGGCTGCCAAAAAATATCCTCAGATCCGGTACCACTCGTGGCACGCAGGTGCGTAACCCGGGCTCGTCAGCCCCACCAGCTCAAGGGAGCTTGAATACAAAAGAAAGTCCAATTGGTCGCACACTGCTTGTCCTATCAGCGTGTTGCCCCAAAAAACTGTGGTCCAAGAAGTAAGCATCAGCGGGTGCGCATCTGCCAGGGTGTTGAGCAAAAAATCACTTTCGCGTTGGCCATCCCTGGACACGTGTTTCGAGGTTGTTACCTCTCGTCAGCAGGGAATAGGCATATATGTAGGGGTGCTGCGTAGGCTGCCAAAAAATATCCTCAGGTCCGGTACCACTCGTGGCACGCAGGTGCGTAACCCGGGCTCGTCAGCCCCACCAGCTCAAGGGAGCTTGAATACAAAAGAAAGTCCAATTGGTCGCACACTGCTTGTCCTATCAGCGTGTTGCCCCAAAGCATTGTGGTCCATGAAGTAAGCATCAGCGGGTGCGCCTCTGCCAGGGTCTTGAGCAAAAAATCACTGTCGCGTTGGCCATCCCTGGACACGTGTTTCGAGGTTGTTACCTCTCGTCAGCAGGGAATAGGCATATATGTAGGGGTGCTGCGTAGGATGCCAAAAAATATCCTCAGGTCCGGTACCACTCGTGGCACGCAGGTGTGTAAGAAGGGCTCGTCAGCCCCACCAGCTCAAGGGAGCTTGAATACAAAAGAAAGTCCAATTGGTCGCACACTGCTTGTCCTATCAGCGTGTTGCCCCAAAGCATTGTGGTCCATGAAGTAAGCATCAGCGGGTGCGCCTCTGCCAGGGTCTTGAGCAAAAACTCACTGTCGCGTTTGCCATCCCTGGACACGTGTTTCGAGGTTGTTACCTCTCGTCAGCAGGAAATAGGCATATATGTAGGGGTGCTGCGTAGGCTGCCAAAAAATATCCTCAGGTCCGGCACCACTCGTGGCACGCAGGTGCGTAACCCGGGCTCGTCAGCCCCACCAGCTCAAGGGAGCTTGAATACAAAAGAAAGTCCAATTGGTCGCACACTGCTTGTCCTATCAGCGTGTTGCCCCAAAGCATTGTGGTCCATGAAGTAAGCATCAGCGGGTGCGCCTCTGCCAGTGTCTTGAGCAAAAAATCACGGTCGCGTTGGCCATCCCTGGACATGTGTTTCGAGGTTGTTACCTCTCGTCAGCAGGGAATAGGCATATATGTAGGGGTGCTGCGTAGGCTGCCAAAAAATATCCTCAGGTCCGGCACCACTCGTGGCACGCAGGTGCGTAACCCGGGCTCGTCAGCCCCACCAGCTCAAGGGAGCTTGAATACAAAAGAAAGTCCAATTGATCGCACACTGCTTGTCCTATCAGTGTGTTGCCCCAAAGCATTGTGGTCCATGAAGTAAGCATCAGCGGGTGCGCCTCTGCCAGGGTCTTGAGCAAAAAATCACTGTCGCTTTTGCCATCCCTGGACACGTGTTTCGAGGTTGTTACCTCTCGTCAGCAGGGAATAGGCATATATGTAGGCGTGCTGCGTAGGCTGCCAAAAAATATCCTCAGGTCCGGTACCACTCGTGGCACGCAGGTGCGTAACCCGGGCTCGTCAGCCCCACCAGCTCAAGGGAGCTTGAATACAAAAGAAAGTCCAATTGGTTGCACACTGCTTGTCCTATCAGCGTGTTGCCCCAAAGCATTGTGGTCCATGAAGTAAGCATCAGCGGGTGCGCCTCTGCCAGGGTCTTGAGCAAAAAATCACTATCGCGTTGACCATCCCTGGACACGTGTTTCGAGGTTGTTACCTCTCGTCAGCAGGGAATAGGCATATATGTAGGGGTGCTGCGTAGGCTGCCAAAAAATATCCTCAGGTCCGGTACCACTCGTGGCACGCAGGTGCGTAACCCGGGCTCGTCAGCCCCACCAGCTCAAGGGAGCTTGAATACAAAAGAAAGTCCAATTGGTCGCACACTGCTTGTCCTATCAGCGTGTTGCCCCAAAGCATTGTGGTCCATGAAGTAAGCATCAGCGGGTGCGCCTCTGCCAGGGTCTTGAGCAAAAAATCACTGTCGCGTTGGCCATCCCTGGACACGTGTTTCGAGGTTGTTACCTCTTGTCAGCAGGGAATAGGCATATATGTAGGGGTGCTGCGTAGGCTGCCAAAAAATATCCTCAGATCCGGTACCACTCGTGGCACGCAGGTGCGTAACCCGGGCTCGTCAGCCCCACCAGCTCAAGGGAGCTTGAATACAAAAGAAAGTCCAATTGGTCGCACACTGCTTGTCCTATCAGCGTGTTGCCCCAAAAAACTGTGGTCCAAGAAGTAAGCATCAGCGGGTGCGCATCTGCCAGGGTGTTGAGCAAAAAATCACTTTCGCGTTGGCCATCCCTGGACACGTGTTTCGAGGTTGTTACCTCTCGTCAGCAGGGAATAGGCATATATGTAGGGGTGCTGCGTAGGCTGCCAAAAAATATCCTCAGGTCCGGTACCACTCGTGGCACGCAGGTGCGTAACCCGGGCTCGTCAGCCCCACCAGCTCAAGGGAGCTTGAATACAAAAGAAAGTCCAATTGGTCGCACACTGCTTGTCCTATCAGCGTGTTGCCCCAAAGCATTGTGGTCCATGAAGTAAGCATCAGCGGGTGCGCCTCTGCCAGGGTCTTGAGCAAAAAATCACTGTCGCGTTGGCCATCCCTGGACACGTGTTTCGAGGTTGTTACCTCTCGTCAGCAGGGAATAGGCATATATGTAGGGGTGCTGCGTAGGATGCCAAAAAATATCCTCAGGTCCGGTACCACTCGTGGCACGCAGGTGTGTAAGAAGGGCTCGTCAGCCCCACCAGCTCAAGGGAGCTTGAATACAAAAGAAAGTCCAATTGGTCGCACACTGCTTGTCCTATCAGCGTGTTGCCCCAAAGCATTGTGGTCCATGAAGTAAGCATCAGCGGGTGCGCCTCTGCCAGGGTCTTGAGCAAAAACTCACTGTCGCGTTTGCCATCCCTGGACACGTGTTTCGAGGTTGTTACCTCTCGTCAGCAGGAAATAGGCATATATGTAGGGGTGCTGCGTAGGCTGCCAAAAAATATCCTCAGGTCCGGCACCACTCGTGGCACGCAGGTGCGTAACCCGGGCTCGTCAGCCCCACCAGCTCAAGGGAGCTTGAATACAAAAGAAAGTCCAATTGGTCGCACACTGCTTGTCCTATCAGCGTGTTGCCCCAAAGCATTGTGGTCCATGAAGTAAGCATCAGCGGGTGCGCCTCTGCCAGTGTCTTGAGCAAAAAATCACGGTCGCGTTGGCCATCCCTGGACATGTGTTTCGAGGTTGTTACCTCTCGTCAGCAGGGAATAGGCATATATGTAGGGGTGCTGCGTAGGCTGCCAAAAAATATCCTCAGGTCCGGCACCACTCGTGGCACGCAGGTGCGTAACCCGGGCTCGTCAGCCCCACCAGCTCAAGGGAGCTTGAATACAAAATAAAGTCCAATTGATCGCACACTGCTTGTCCTATCAGTGTGTTGCCCCAAAGCATTGTGGTCCATGAAGTAAGCATCAGCGGGTGCGCCTCTGCCAGGGTCTTGAGCAAAAAATCACTGTCGCTTTTGCCATCCCTGGACACGTGTTTCGAGGTTGTTACCTCTCGTCAGCAGGGAATAGGCATATATGTAGGCGTGCTGCGTAGGCTGCCAAAAAATATCCTCAGGTCCGGTACCACTCGTGGCACGCAGGTGCGTAACCCGGGCTCGTCAGCCCCACCAGCTCAAGGGAGCTTGAATACAAAAGAAAGTCCAATTGGTTGCACACTGCTTGTCCTATCAGCGTGTTGCCCCAAAGCATTGTGGTCCATGAAGTAAGCATCAGCGGGTGCGCCTCTGCCAGGGTCTTGAGCAAAAAATCACTATCGCGTTGACCATCCCTGGACACGTGTTTCGAGGTTGTTACCTCTCGTCAGCAGGGAATAGGCATATATGTAGGGGTGCTGCGTATGCTGCCAAAAAATATCCTCAGGTCCGGTACCACTCGTGGCACGCAGGTGCGTAACCCGGGCTCGTCAGCCCCACCAGCTCAAGGGAGCTTGAATACAAAAGAAAGTCCAATTGGTCGCACACTGCTTGTCCTATCAGCGTGTTGCCCCAAAGCATTGTGGTCCATGAAGTAAGCATCAGCGGGTGCGCCTCTGCCAGGGTCTTGAGCAAAAAATCACTATCGCGTTGACCATCCCTGGACACGTGTTTCGAGGTTGTTACCTCTCGTCAGCAGGGAATAGGCATATATGTAGGGGTGCTGCGTATGCTGCCAAAAAATATCCTCAGGTCCGGTACCACTCGTGGCACGCAGGTGCGTAACCCGGGCTCGTCAGCCCCACCAGCTCAAGGGAGCTTGAATACAAAAGAAAGTCCAATTGGTCGTACACTGCTTGTCCTATCAGCGTGTTGCCCCAAAGCATTGTGGTCCATGAAGTAAGCATCAGCGGGTGCGCCTCTGCCAGGGTCTTGAGCAAAAAATCACTGTCGCGTTGGCCATCCCTGGACATGTGTTTCGAGGTTGTTACCTCTCGTCAGCAGGGAATAGGCATATATGTAGGGGTGCTGCGTAGGCTGCCAAAAAATATCCTCAGGTCCGGCACCACTCGTGGCACGCAGGTGCGTAACCCGGGCTCGTCAGCCCCACCAGCTCAAGGGAGCTTGAATACAAAATAAAGTCCAATTGATCGCACACTGCTTGTCCTATCAGTGTGTTGCCCCAAAGCATTGTGGTCCATGAAGTAAGCATCAGCGGGTGCGCCTCTGCCAGGGTCTTGAGCAAAAAATCACTGTCGCTTTTGCCATCCCTGGACACGTGTTTCGAGGTTGTTACCTCTCGTCAGCAGGGAATAGGCATATATGTAGGCGTGCTGCGTAGGCTGCCAAAAAATATCCTCAGGTCCGGTACCACTCGTGGCACGCAGGTGCGTAACCCGGGCTCGTCAGCCCCACCAGCTCAAGGGAGCTTGAATACAAAAGAAAGTCCAATTGGTTGCACACTGCTTGTCCTATCAGCGTGTTGCCCCAAAGCATTGTGGTCCATGAAGTAAGCATCAGCGGGTGCGCCTCTGCCAGGGTCTTGAGCAAAAAATCACTATCGCGTTGACCATCCCTGGACACGTGTTTCGAGGTTGTTACCTCTCGTCAGCAGGGAATAGGCATATATGTAGGGGTGCTGCGTATGCTGCCAAAAAATATCCTCAGGTCCGGTACCACTCGTGGCACGCAGGTGCGTAACCCGGGCTCGTCAGCCCCACCAGCTCAAGGGAGCTTGAATACAAAAGAAAGTCCAATTGGTCGCACACTGCTTGTCCTATCAGCGTGTTGCCCCAAAGCATTGTGGTCCATGAAGTAAGCATCAGCGGGTGCGCCTCTGCCAGGGTCTTGAGCAAAAAATCACTGTCGCGTTGGCCATCCCTGGACACGTGTTTCGAGGTTGTTACCTCTCGTCAGCAGGGAATAGGCATATTTGTAGGGGTGCTGCTTAGGCTGCCAAAAAATATCCTCAGGTCCGGTACCACTCGTGGCACGCAGGTGCGTAACCCGGGCTCGTCAGCCCCACCAGCTCAAGGGAGCTTGAATACGAAAGAAAGTCCAATTGGTCGCACACTGCTTGTCCTATCAGCGTGTTGCCCCAAAGCATTGTGGTCCATGAAGTAAGCATCAGCGGGTGCGCCTCTGCCAGGGTCTTGAGCAAAAAATCACTGTCGCGTGGGCCATCCCTGGACACGTGTTTCGAGGTTGTTACCTCTTGTCAGCAGGGAATAGGCATATATGTAGGGGTGCTGCGTAGGCTGCCAAAAAATATCCTCAGATCCGGTACCACTCGTGGCACGCAGGTGCGTAACCCGGGCTCGTCAGCCCCACCAGCTCAAGGGAGCTTGAATACAAAAGAAAGTCCAATTGGTCGCACACTGCTTGTCCTATCAGCGTGTTGCCCCAAAAAACTGTGGTCCAAGAAGTAAGCATCAGCGGGTGCGCATCTGCCAGGGTGTTGAGCAAAAAATCACTTTCGCGTTGGCCATCCCTGGACACGTGTTTCGAGGTTGTTACCTCTCGTCAGCAGGGAATAGGCATATATGTAGGGGTGCTGCGTAGGCTGCCAAAAAATATCCTCAGGTCCGGTACCACTCGTGGCACGCAGGTGCGTAACCCGGGCTCGTCAGCCCCACCAGCTCAAGGGAGCTTGAATACAAAAGAAAGTCCAATTGGTCGCACACTGCTTGTCCTATCAGCGTGTTGCCCCAAAGCATTGTGGTCCATGAAGTAAGCATCAGCGGGTGCGCCTCTGCCAGGGTCTTGAGCAAAAAATCACTGTCGCGTTGGCCATCCCTGGACACGTGTTTCGAGGTTGTTACCTCTCGTCAGCAGGGAATAGGCATATATGTAGGGGTGCTGCGTAGGATGCCAAAAAATATCCTCAGGTCCGGTACCACTCGTGGCACGCAGGTGTGTAAGAAGGGCTCGTCAGCCCCACCAGCTCAAGGGAGCTTGAATACAAAAGAAAGTCCAATTGGTCGCACACTGCTTGTCCTATCAGCGTGTTGCCCCAAAGCATTGTGGTCCATGAAGTAAGCATCAGCGGGTGCGCCTCTGCCAGGGTCTTGAGCAAAAACTCACTGTCGCGTTTGCCATCCCTGGACACGTGTTTCGAGGTTGTTACCTCTCGTCAGCAGGAAATAGGCATATATGTAGGGGTGCTGCGTAGGCTGCCAAAAAATATCCTCAGGTCCGGCACCACTCGTGGCACGCAGGTGCGTAACCCGGGCTCGTCAGCCCCACCAGCTCAAGGGAGCTTGAATACAAAAGAAAGTCCAATTGGTCGCACACTGCTTGTCCTATCAGCGTGTTGCCCCAAAGCATTGTGGTCCATGAAGTAAGCATCAGCGGGTGCGCCTCTGCCAGTGTCTTGAGCAAAAAATCACGGTCGCGTTGGCCATCCCTGGACATGTGTTTCGAGGTTGTTACCTCTCGTCAGCAGGGAATAGGCATATATGTAGGGGTGCTGCGTAGGCTGCCAAAAAATATCCTCAGGTCCGGCACCACTCGTGGCACGCAGGTGCGTAACCCGGGCTCGTCAGCCCCACCAGCTCAAGGGAGCTTGAATACAAAATAAAGTCCAATTGATCGCACACTGCTTGTCCTATCAGTGTGTTGCCCCAAAGCATTGTGGTCCATGAAGTAAGCATCAGCGGGTGCGCCTCTGCCAGGGTCTTGAGCAAAAAATCACTGTCGCTTTTGCCATCCCTGGACACGTGTTTCGAGGTTGTTACCTCTCGTCAGCAGGGAATAGGCATATATGTAGGCGTGCTGCGTAGGCTGCCAAAAAATATCCTCAGGTCCGGTACCACTCGTGGCACGCAGGTGCGTAACCCGGGCTCGTCAGCCCCACCAGCTCAAGGGAGCTTGAATACAAAAGAAAGTCCAATTGGTTGCACACTGCTTGTCCTATCAGCGTGTTGCCCCAAAGCATTGTGGTCCATGAAGTAAGCATCAGCGGGTGCGCCTCTGCCAGGGTCTTGAGCAAAAAATCACTATCGCGTTGACCATCCCTGGACACGTGTTTCGAGGTTGTTACCTCTCGTCAGCAGGGAATAGGCATATATGTAGGGGTGCTGCGTATGCTGCCAAAAAATATCCTCAGGTCCGGTACCACTCGTGGCACGCAGGTGCGTAACCCGGGCTCGTCAGCCCCACCAGCTCAAGGGAGCTTGAATACAAAAGAAAGTCCAATTGGTCGCACACTGCTTGTCCTATCAGCGTGTTGCCCCAAAGCATTGTGGTCCATGAAGTAAGCATCAGCGGGTGCGCCTCTGCCAGGGTCTTGAGCAAAAAATCACTATCGCGTTGACCATCCCTGGACACGTGTTTCGAGGTTGTTACCTCTCGTCAGCAGGGAATAGGCATATATGTAGGGGTGCTGCGTATGCTGCCAAAAAATATCCTCAGGTCCGGTACCACTCGTGGCACGCAGGTGCGTAACCCGGGCTCGTCAGCCCCACCAGCTCAAGGGAGCTTGAATACAAAAGAAAGTCCAATTGGTCGTACACTGCTTGTCCTATCAGCGTGTTGCCCCAAAGCATTGTGGTCCATGAAGTAAGCATCAGCGGGTGCGCCTCTGCCAGGGTCTTGAGCAAAAAATCACTGTCGCGTTGGCCATCCCTGGACATGTGTTTCGAGGTTGTTACCTCTCGTCAGCAGGGAATAGGCATATATGTAGGGGTGCTGCGTAGGCTGCCAAAAAATATCCTCAGGTCCGGCACCACTCGTGGCACGCAGGTGCGTAACCCGGGCTCGTCAGCCCCACCAGCTCAAGGGAGCTTGAATACAAAATAAAGTCCAATTGATCGCACACTGCTTGTCCTATCAGTGTGTTGCCCCAAAGCATTGTGGTCCATGAAGTAAGCATCAGCGGGTGCGCCTCTGCCAGGGTCTTGAGCAAAAAATCACTGTCGCTTTTGCCATCCCTGGACACGTGTTTCGAGGTTGTTACCTCTCGTCAGCAGGGAATAGGCATATATGTAGGCGTGCTGCGTAGGCTGCCAAAAAATATCCTCAGGTCCGGTACCACTCGTGGCACGCAGGTGCGTAACCCGGGCTCGTCAGCCCCACCAGCTCAAGGGAGCTTGAATACAAAAGAAAGTCCAATTGGTTGCACACTGCTTGTCCTATCAGCGTGTTGCCCCAAAGCATTGTGGTCCATGAAGTAAGCATCAGCGGGTGCGCCTCTGCCAGGGTCTTGAGCAAAAAATCACTATCGCGTTGACCATCCCTGGACACGTGTTTCGAGGTTGTTACCTCTCGTCAGCAGGGAATAGGCATATATGTAGGGGTGCTGCGTATGCTGCCAAAAAATATCCTCAGGTCCGGTACCACTCGTGGCACGCAGGTGCGTAACCCGGGCTCGTCAGCCCCACCAGCTCAAGGGAGCTTGAATACAAAAGAAAGTCCAATTGGTCGCACACTGCTTGTCCTATCAGCGTGTTGCCCCAAAGCATTGTGGTCCATGAAGTAAGCATCAGCGGGTGCGCCTCTGCCAGGGTCTTGAGCAAAAAATCACTGTCGCGTTGGCCATCCCTGGACACGTGTTTCGAGGTTGTTACCTCTCGTCAGCAGGGAATAGGCATATTTGTAGGGGTGCTGCTTAGGCTGCCAAAAAATATCCTCAGGTCCGGTACCACTCGTGGCACGCAGGTGCGTAACCCGGGCTCGTCAGCCCCACCAGCTCAAGGGAGCTTGAATACGAAAGAAAGTCCAATTGGTCGCACACTGCTTGTCCTATCAGCGTGTTGCCCCAAAGCATTGTGGTCCATGAAGTAAGCATCAGCGGGTGCGCCTCTGCCAGGGTCTTGAGCAAAAAATCACTGTCGCGTGGGCCATCCCTGGACACGTGTTTCGAGGTTGTTACCTCTTGTCAGCAGGGAATAGGCATATATGTAGGGGTGCTGCGTAGGCTGCCAAAAAATATCCTCAGATCCGGTACCACTCGTGGCACGCAGGTGCGTAACCCGGGCTCGTCAGCCCCACCAGCTCAAGGGAGCTTGAATACAAAAGAAAGTCCAATTGGTCGCACACTGCTTGTCCTATCAGCGTGTTGCCCCAAAAAACTGTGGTCCAAGAAGTAAGCATCAGCGGGTGCGCATCTGCCAGGGTGTTGAGCAAAAAATCACTTTCGCGTTGGCCATCCCTGGACACGTGTTTCGAGGTTGTTACCTCTCGTCAGCAGGGAATAGGCATATATGTAGGGGTGCTGCGTAGGCTGCCAAAAAATATCCTCAGGTCCGGTACCACTCGTGGCACGCAGGTGCGTAACCCGGGCTCGTCAGCCCCACCAGCTCAAGGGAGCTTGAATACAAAAGAAAGTCCAATTGGTCGCACACTGCTTGTCCTATCAGCGTGTTGCCCCAAAGCATTGTGGTCCATGAAGTAAGCATCAGCGGGTGCGCCTCTGCCAGGGTCTTGAGCAAAAAATCACTGTCGCGTTGGCCATCCCTGGACACGTGTTTCGAGGTTGTTACCTCTCGTCAGCAGGGAATAGGCATATATGTAGGGGTGCTGCGTAGGATGCCAAAAAATATCCTCAGGTCCGGTACCACTCGTGGCACGCAGGTGTGTAACCCGGGCTCGTCAGCCCCACCAGCTCAAGGGAGCTTGAATACAAAAGAAAGTCCAATTGGTCGCACACTGCTTGTCCTATCAGCGTGTTGCCCCAAAGCATTGTGGTCCATGAAGTAAGCATCAGCGGGTGCGCCTCTGCCAGGGTCTTGAGCAAAAACTCACTGTCGCGTTTGCCATCCCTGGACACGTGTTTCGAGGTTGTTACCTCTCGTCAGCAGGAAATAGGCATATATGTAGGGGTGCTGCGTAGGCTGCCAAAAAATATCCTCAGGTCCGGCACCACTCGTGGCACGCAGGTGCGTAACCCGGGCTCGTCAGCCCCACCAGCTCAAGGGAGCTTGAATACAAAAGAAAGTCCAATTGGTCGCACACTGCTTGTCCTATCAGCGTGTTGCCCCAAAGCATTGTGGTCCATGAAGTAAGCATCAGCGGGTGCGCCTCTGCCAGTGTCTTGAGCAAAAAATCACGGTCGCGTTGGCCATCCCTGGACATGTGTTTCGAGGTTGTTACCTCTCGTCAGCAGGGAATAGGCATATATGTAGGGGTGCTGCGTAGGCTGCCAAAAAATATCCTCAGGTCCGGCACCACTCGTGGCACGCAGGTGCGTAACCCGGGCTCGTCAGCCCCACCAGCTCAAGGGAGCTTGAATACAAAAGAAAGTCCAATTGATCGCACACTGCTTGTCCTATCAGTGTGTTGCCCCAAAGCATTGTGGTCCATGAAGTAAGCATCAGCGGGTGCGCCTCTGCCAGGGTCTTGAGCAAAAAATCACTGTCGCGTTTGCCATCCCTGGACACGTGTTTCGAGGTTGTTACCTCTCGTCAGCAGGGAATAGGCATATATGTAGGCGTGCTGCGTAGGCTGCCAAAAAATATCCTCAGGTCCGGTACCACTCGTGGCACGCAGGTGCGTAACCGGGGCTCGTCAGCCCCACCAGCTCAAGGGAGCTTGAATACAAAAGAAAGTCCAATTGGTTGCACACTGCTTGTCCTATCAGCGTGTTGCCCCAAAGCATTGTGGTCCATGAAGTAAGCATCAGCGGGTGCGCCTCTGCCAGGGTCTTGAGCAAAAAATCACTGTCGCGTTGGCCATCCCTGGACACGTGTTTCGAGGTTGTTACCTCTCGTCAGCAGGGAATAGGCATATATGTAGGGGTGCTGCGTAGGCTGCCAAAAAATATCCTCAGGTCCGGTACCACTCGTGGCAGGCAGGTGCGTAACCCGGGCTCGTCAGCCCCACCAGCTCAAGGGAGCTTGAATACAAAAGAAAGTCCAATTGGTCGCACACTGCTTGTCCTATCAGCGTGTTGCCCCAAAGCATTGTGGTCCATGAAGTAAGCATCAGCGGGTGCGCCTCTGCCAGGGTCTTGAGCAAAAAATCACTGTCGCGTTGGCCATCCTTGGACACGTGTTTCGAGGTTGTTACCTCTTGTCAGCAGGGAATAGGCATATATGTAGGGGTGCTGCGTAGGCTGCCAAAAAATATCCTCAGATCCGGTACCACTCGTGGCACGCAGGTGCGTAACCCGGGCTCGTCAGCCCCACCAGCTCAAGGGAGCTTGAATACAAAAGAAAGTCCAATTGGTCGCACACTGCTTGTCCTATCAGCGTGTTGCCCCAAAGCATTGTGGTCCATGAAGTAAGCATCAGCGGGTGCGCCTCTGCCAGGGTCTTGAGCAAAAAATCACTGTCGCGTTGGCCATCCCTGGACATGTGTTTCGAGGTTGTTACCTCTCGTCAGCAGGGAATAGGCATATATGTAGGGGTGCTGCCTAGGCTGCCAAAAAATATCCTCAGGTCCGGTACCACTCGTGGCACGCAGGTGCGTAACCCGGGCTCGTCAGCCCCACCAGCTCAAGGGAGCTTGAATACAAAAGAAAGTCCAATTGGTCGCACACTGCTTGTCCTATCAGCGTGTTGCCCCAAAGCATTGTGGTCCATGAAGTAAGCATCAGCGGGTGCGCCTCTGCCAGGGTCTTGAGCAAAAAATCACTGTCGCGTTGGCCATCCCTGGACACGTGTTTCGAGGTTGTTACCTCTTGTCAGCAGGGAATAGGCATATATGTAGGGGTGCTGCGTAGGCTGCCAAAAAATATCCTCAGATCCGGTACCACTCGTGGAAGGCAGGTGCGTAACCCGGGCTCGTCAGCCCCACCAGCTCAAGGGAGCTTGAATACAAAAGAAAGTCCAATTGGTCGCACACTGCTTGTCCTATCAGCGTGTTGCCCCAAAAAACTGTGGTCCAAGAAGTAAGCATCAGCGGGTGCGCATCTGCCAGGGTGTTGAGCAAAAAATCACTGTCGCGTTGGCCATCCCTGGACACGTGTTTCGAGGTTGTTACCTCTCGTCAGCAGGGAATAGGCATATATGTAGGGGTGCTGCGTAGGCTGCCAAAAAATATCCTCAGGTCCGGTACCACTCGTGGCACGCAGGTGCGTAACCCGGGCTCGTCAGCCCCACCAGCTCAAGGGAGCTTGAATACAAAAGAAAGTCCAATTGGTCGCACACTGCTTGTCCTATCAGCGTGTTGCCCCAAAGCATTGTGGTCCATGAAGTAAGCATCAGCGGGTGCGCCTCTGCCAGGGTCTTGAGCAAAAAATCACTGTCGCGTTGGCCATCCCTGGACACGTGTTTCGAGGTTGTTACCTCTCGTCAGCAGGGAATAGGCATATATGTAGGGGTGCTGCGTAGGATGCCAAAAAATATCCTCAGGTCCGGTACCACTCGTGGCACGCAGGTGTGTAACCCGGGCTCGTCAGCCCCACCAGCTCAAGGGAGCTTGAATACAAAAGAAAGTCCAATTGGTCGCACACTGCTTGTCCTATCAGCGTGTTGCCCCAAAGCATTGTGGTCCATGAAGTAAGCATCAGCGGGTGCGCCTCTGCCAGGGTCTTGAGCAAAAACTCACTGTCGCGTTTGCCATCCCTGGACACGTGTTTCGAGGTTGTTGCCTCTCGTCAGCAGGAAATAGGCATATATGTAGGGGTGCTGCGTAGGCTGCCAAAAAATATCCTCAGGTCCGGCACCACTCGTGGCACGCAGGTGCGTAACCCGGGCTCGTCAGCCCCACCAGCTCAAGGGAGCTTGAATACAAAAGAAAGTCCACTTGGTCGCACACTGCTTGTCCTATCAGCGTGTTGCCCCAAAGCATTGTGGTCCATGAAGTAAGCATCAGCGGGTGCGCCTCTGCCAGTGTCTTGAGCAAAAAATCACGGTCGCGTTGGCCATCCCTGGACATGTGTTTCGAGGTTGTTACCTCTCGTCAGCAGGGAATAGGCATATATGTAGGGGTGCTGCGTAGGCTGCCAAAAAATATCCTCAGGTCCGGCACCACTCGTGGCACGCAGGTGCGTAACCCGGGCTCGTCAGCCCCACCAGCTCAAGGGAGCTTGAATACAAAAGAAAGTCCAATTGATCGCACACTGCTTGTCCTATCAGTGTGTTGCCCCAAAGCATTGTGGTCCATGAAGTAAGCATCAGCGGGTGCGCCTCTGCCAGGGTCTTGAGCAAAAAATCACTGTCGCGTTGGCCATCCCTGGACACGTGTTTCGAGGTTGTTACCTCTCGTCAGCAGGGAATAGGCATATTTGTAGGCGTGCTGCGTAGGCTGCCAAAAAATATCCTCAGGTCCGGTACCACTCGTGGCACGCAGGTGCGTAACCCGGGCTCGTCAGCCCCACCAGCTCAAGGGAGCTTGAATACAAAAGAAAGTCCAATTGGTTGCACACTGCTTGTCCTATCAGCGTGTTGCCCCAAAGCATTGTGGTCCATGAAGTAAGCATCAGCGGGTGCGCCTCTGCCAGGGTCTTGAGCAAAAAATCACTGTCGCGTTGGCCATCCCTGGACACGTGTTTCGAGGTTGTTACCTCTCGTCAGCAGGGAATAGGCATATATGTAGGGGTGCTGCGTAGGCTGCCAAAAAATATCCTCAGGTCCGGTACCACTCGTGGCAGGCAGGTGCGTAACCCGGGCTCGTCAGCCCCACCAGCTCAAGGGAGCTTGAATACAAAAGAAAGTCCAATTGGTCACACACTGCAAGTCCTATCAGCGTGTTGCCCCAAAGCACTGTGGTCCATGAAGTAAGCATCAGCGGGTGCGCCTCTGCCAGGGTCTTGAGCAAAAAATCACTGTCGCGTTGGCCATCCCTGGACATGTGTTTCGAGGTTGTTACCTCTCGTCAGCAGGGAATAGGCATATATGTAGGGATGCTGCGTAGGCTGCCAAAAAATATCCTCAAGTCCGGTACCACTCGTGGCACGCAGGTGCGTAACCCGGGCTCGTCAGCCCCACCAGCTCAAGGGAGCTTGAATACAAAAGAAAGTCCAATTGGTCGCACACTGCTTGTCTTATCAACATGTTGCCCCAAAGCATTGTGGTTGATCAAGTAAGCATCAGCGGGTGCGCCTCTGCCAGGGTCTTGAGCAAAAAATTACTGTCGTCTTGGCCATCCCTGGACACGTGTTTCGAGGTTGTTACCTCTCGTCAGCAGGGAATAGGCATATATGTAGGGGTGCTGCGTAGGCTGCCAAAAAATATCCTCAAGTCCGGTACCACTCGTGGCACGCAGGTGCGTAACCCGGGCTCGTCAGCCCCACCAGCTCAAGGGAGCTTGAATACAAAAGAAAGTCCAATTGGTCGCACACTGCTTGTCTTATCAACATGTTGCCCCAAAGCATTGTGGTTCATCAAGTAAGCATCAGCGGGTGCGCCTCTGCCAGGGTCTTGAGCAAAAAATGACTGTCGTGTTGGCCATCCCTGGACACGTGTTTCGAGGTTGTTACCTCTCGTCAGCAGGGAATAGGCATATATGTAGGGGTGCTGCTTAGGCTGCCAAAAAATATCCTCAGGTCCGGTACCACTCGTGGCACGCAGGTGCGTAACCCGGGCTCGTCAGCCCCACCAGCTCAAGGGAGCTTGAATACAAAAGAAAGTCCAATTGGTCGCACACTGCTTGTCCTATCAGCGTGTTGCCCCAAAGCATTGTGGTCCATGAAGTAAGCATCAGCGGGTGCACCTCTGCCAGGGTCTTGAGCAAAAAATCACTGTCGCGTGGCCATCCCTGGACACGTGTTTCGAGGTTGTTACAACTCGTCAGCAGGAAATAGGCATATATGTAGGGGTGCTGCGTAGGCTGCCAAAAAATATCCTCAGGTCCGGTACCACTCGTGGCACGCAGGTGCGTAACCCGGGCTCGTCAGCCCCACCAGCTCAAGGGAGCTTGAATACAAAAGAAAGTCCAATTGGTCGCTAACTGCTTGTCCTATCAGCGTGTTGCCCCAAAGCACTGTGGTCCATGAAGTAAGCATCAGCGGGTGCGCCTCTGCCAGGGTCTTGAGCAAAAAATCACTGTCGCGTTGGCCATCCCTGGACATGTGTTTCGAGGTTGTTACCTCTCGTCAGCAGGGAATAGGCATATATGTAGGGATGCTGCGTAGGCTGCCAAAAAATATCCTCAAGTCCGGTACCACTCGTGGCACGCAGGTGCGTAACCCGGGCTCGTCAGCCCCACCAGCTCAAGGGAGCTTGAATACAAAAGAAAGTCCAATTGGTCGCACACTGCTTGTCTTATCAACATGTTGCCCCAAAGCATTGTGGTTCATCAAGTAAGCATCAGCGGGTGCGCCTCTGCCAGGGTCTTGAGCAAAAAATGACTGTCGTGTTGGCCATCCCTGGACACGTGTTTTGAGATTGTTACCTCTCGTCAGCAGGGAATAGGCATATATGTAGGGGTGCTGCGTAGGCTGCCAAAAAATATCCTCAAGTCCGGTACCACTCGTGGCACGCAGGTGCGTAACCCGTGCTCGTCAGCCCCACCAGCTCAAGGGAGCTTGAATACAAAAGAAAGTCCAATTGGTCGCACACTGCTTGTCTTGTCAACATGTTGCCCCAAAGCATTGTGGTTCATCAAGTAAGCATCAGCGGGTGCGCCTCTGCCAGGGTCTTGAGCAAAAAATGACTGTCGTGTTGGCCATCCCTGGACACGTGTTTCGAGGTTGTTACCTCTCGTCAGCAGGGAATAGGCATATATGTAGGGGTGCTGCTTAGGCTGCCAAAAAATATCCTCAGGTCCGGTACCACTCGTGGCACGCAGGTGCGTAACCCGGGCTCGTCAGCCCCACCAGCTCAAGGGAGCTTGAATACAAAAGAAAGTCCAATTGGTCGCACACTGCTTGTCCTATCAGCGTGTTGCCCCAAAGCATTGTGGTCCATGAAGTAAGCATCAGCGGGTGCACCTCTGCCAGGGTCTTGAGCAAAAAATCACTGTCGCGTGGCCATCCCTGGACACGTGTTTCGAGGTTGTTACAACTCGTCAGCAGGAAATAGGCATATATGTAGGGGTGCTGCGTAGGCTGCCAAAAAATATCCTCAGGTCCGGTACCACTCGTGGCACGCAGGTGCGTAACCCGGGCTCGTCAGCCCCACCAGCTCAAGGGAGCTTGAATACAAAAGAAAGTCCAATTGGTCGGTAACTGCTTGTCCTATCAGCGTGTTGCCCCAAAGCACTGTGGTCCATGAAGTAAGCATCAGCGGGTGCGCCTCTGCCAGGGTCTTGAGCAAAAAATCACAGTCGCGTTGGCCATCCCTGGACACGTGTTTCGAGGTTGTTACCTCTCGTCAGCAGGGAATAGGCATATATGTAGGGGTGCTGCGTAGGCTGCCAAAAAATATCCTCAGGTCCGGTACCACTCGTGGCACGCAGGTGGGTAACCCGGGCTCGTCAGCCGCACCAGCTCAAGGGAGCTTGAATACAAAAGAAAGTCCAATTGGTCGCACACTGCTTGTCCTATCAGCGTGTTGCCCCAAAGCATTCTGGTCCATGAAGTAAGCATCAGCGGGTGCACCTCTGCCAGGGTCTTGAGCAAAAAATCACTGTCGCGTTGGCCATCCCTGGACACGTGTTTCGAGGTTGTTACCTCTCGTCAGCAGGGAATAGGCATATATGTAGGGGTGCTGCGTAGGCTGCCAAAAAATATCCTCAGGTCCGGTACCACTCGTGGCACGCAGGTGCGTAACCCGGGCTCGTCAGCCCCACCAGCTCAAGGGAGCTTGAATACAAAAGAAAGTCCAATTGGTCACACACTGCTTGTCCTATCAGTGTGTTGCCCCAAAGCAAGCATCAGCGGGTGCGCCTCTGCCAGGGTCTTGAGCAAAAAATCACTGTCACGTAGGCCATCCCTTGACACGTGTTTCGAGGTTGTTACCTCTCGTCAGCAGGGAATAGGGATATATGTAGGGGTGCTGCGTAGCCTGGCAAAAAATATCCTCAGGTCCGGTACCACTCGTGGCACGCAGGTGCGTAACCCGGGCTCGTCAGCCCCACCAGCTAAAGGGAGCTTGAATTCAAAAGAAAGTCCAATTGGTCGCACATTGCTTGTCCTATCAGCGTGTTGCCCCAAAGCATTGCGGTCCATGAAGTACACATCAGCGGGTGCGCCTCTGCCAGGGTCTTGAGCAAAAAATCACTGTCGCGTTGGCAATCCCTGGACACGTGTTTCGAGGTTGTTACCTCTCGTCAGCAGGGAATAGGCATATATGTAGGCGTGCTGCGTAGGCTGCCAAAAAATATCCTCAGGTCCGGTACCACTCGTGGCATGCAGGTGCGTAACCCGGGCTCGTTAGCCCCACCAGCTCAAGGGAGCTTGAATACAAAAGAAAGTCCAATTGGTCGCACACTGCTTGTCCTATCAGCGTGTTGCCCCAAAGCACTGTGGTCCATGATGTAAGCATCAGCGGGTGCGCCTCTGCCAGGGTCTTGAGCAAAAAATCACTGTCGCGTTGACCATCCCTGGACACGTGTTTCGAGGTTGTTACCTCTCGTCAGCAGGGAATAGGCATATATGTAGGGGTGCTGCGTAGGCTGCCAAAAAATATCCTCAGGTCCGGTACCACTCGTGGCACGCAGGTGTGTAACCCGGGCTCGTCAGCCCCACCAGCTCAAGGGAGCTTGAATACAAAAGAAAGTCCAATTGGTTGCACACTGCTTGTCCTATCAGCGTGTTGCCCCAAAGCATTGTGGTCCATGAAGTAAGCATCAGCGGGTGCGCCTCTGCCAGGGTCTGGAGCAAAAAATCACTGTCGTGTTGGCCATCCCTGGACACGTGTTTCGAGGTTGTTACCTCTCGTCAGCAGGGAATAGGCATATATGTAGGGGTGCTGCGTAGGCTGGCAAAAAATATCCTCAGGTCCGGTACCACTCGTGGCACGCAGGTGTGTAACCCGGGCTCGTCAGCCCCACCAGCTCAAGGGAGCTTGAATACAAAAGAAAGTCCAATTGGTTGCACACTGCTTGTCCTATCAGCGTGTTGCCCCAAAGCATTGTGGTCCATGAAGTAAGCATCAGCGGAAGCGCCTCTGCCAGGGTCTTGAGCAAAAAATCACTGTCGCGTTGGCCATCCCTGGACACGTGTTTCGAGGTTGTTACCTCTCGTCAGCAGGGATTAGGCATATATGTAGGGGTGCTGAGTAGGCTGCCAAAAAATATCCTCAGGTCCGGTACCACTCGTGGCACGCAGGTGCATAACCCGGGCTCGTCAGCCCCACCAGCTCAAGGGAACTTGAATACAAAAGAAAGGCCAATTGGTCGCACACTGCTTGTCCTATCAGCGTGTTGCCCCAAAGCATTGTGGTCCATGAAGTAAGCATCAGCGGGTGCGCCTCTGCCAGGGTCTTGAGCAAAAAATCACTGTCGCGTTGGCCATCCCTGGACACGTGTTTCGAGGTTGTTACCTCTCGTCAGCAGGGAATAGGCATATATGTAGGCGTGCTGCGTAGGCTGCCAAAAAATATCCTCAGGTCCAGTACCACTCGTGGCACGCAGGTGCGTAACCCGGGCTCGTCAGCCCCACCAGCTCAAGGGAGCTTGAATACAAAAGAAAGTCCAATTGGTCGCACACTGCTTGTCCTATCAGCGTGTTGCCCCAAAGCATTTTGGTCCATGAAGTAAGCATCAGTGGGTGCGCCTCTGCCAGTGTCTTGAGCAAAAAATCACTGTCGCGTTGGCCATCCCTGGACACGTGTTTCGAGGTTGTTACCTCTCGTCAGCAGGGAATAGGCATATATGTAGGGGTGCTGCGTAGGCTGCCAAAAAATATCCTCAGGTCCGGTACCACTCGTGGCAGGCAGGTGCGTAACCCGGGCTCGTCAGCCCCACCAGCTCAAGGGAGCTTGAATACAAAAGAAAGTCCAATTGGTCGCACACTGCAAGTCCTATCAGCGTGTTGCCCCAAAGCACTGTGGTCCATGCAGTAAGCATCAGCGGGTGCGCCTCTGCCAGGGTCTTGAGCAAAAAATCACTGTCGCGTTGGCCATCCCTGGACATGTGTTTCGAGGTTGTTACCTCTCGTCAGCAGGGAATAGGCATATATGTAGGGGTGCTGCGTAGGCTGCCAAAAAATATCCTCAGGTCCGGTACCACTCGTGGCACGCAGGTGCGTAACCCGGGCTCGTCAGCCCCACCAGCTCAAGGGAGCTTGAATACAAAAGAAAGTCCAATTGGTCGCACACTGCTTGTCCTATCAGCGTGTTGCCCCAAAGCATTGTGGTCCATGAAGTAAGCATCAGCGGGTGCGCCTCTGCCAGGGTCTTGAGCAAAAAATCACTGTTGCGTGGCCATCCCTGGACACGTGTTTCGAGGTTGTTACAACTCGTCAGCAGGGAATAGGCATATATGTAGGGGTGCTGCGTAGGCTGCCAAAAAATATCCTCAGGTCCGGTACCACTCGTGGCACGCAGGTGGGTAACCCGGGCTCGTCAGCCGCACCAGCTCAAGGGAGCTTGAATACAAAAGAAAGTCCAATTGGTCGCACACTGCTTGTCCTATCAGCGTGTTGCCCCAAAGCATTGTGGTCCATGAAGTAAGCATCAGCGGGTGCACCTCTGCCAGGGTCTTGAGCAAAAAATCACTGTCGCGTTGGCCATCCCTGGACACGTGTTTCGAGGTTGTTACCTCTCGTCAGCAGGGAATAGGCATATATGTAGGGGTGCTGCGTAGGCTGCCAAAAAATATCCTCAGGTCCGGTACCACTCGTGGCACGCAGGTGCGTAACCCGGGCTCGTCAGCCCCACCAGCTCAAGGGAGCTTGAATACAAAAGAAAGTCCAATTGGTCACACACTGCTTGTCCTATCAGTGTGTTGCCCCAAAGCAAGCATCAGCGGGTGCGCCTCTGCCAGGGTCTTGAGCAAAAAATCACTGTCACGTAGGCCATCCCTTGACACGTGTTTCGAGGTTGTTACCTCTCGTCAGCAGGGAATAGGCATATATGTAGGGGTGCTGCGTAGGCTGGCAAAAAATATCCTCAGGTCCGGTACCACTCGTGGCACGCAGGTGCGTAACCCGGGCTCGTCAGCCCCACCAGCTCAAGGGAGCTTGAATTCAAAAGAAAGTCCAATTGGTCGCACATTGCTTGTCCTATCAGCGTGTTGCCCCAAAGCATTGCGGTCCATGAAGTACACATCAGCGGGTGCGCCTCTGCCAGGGTCTTGAGCAAAAAATCACTGTCGCGTTGGCCATCCCTGGACACGTGTTTCGAGGTTGTTACCTCTCGTCAGCAGGGAATAGGCATATATGTAGGCGTGCTGCGTAGGCTGCCAAAAAATATCCTCAGGTCCGGTACCACTCGTGGCATGCAGGTGCGTAACCCGGGCTCGTTAGCCCCACCAGCTCAAGGGAGCTTGAATACAAAAGAAAGTCCAATTGGTCGCACACTGCTTGTCCTATCAGCGTGTTGCCCCAAAGCACTGTGGTCCATGATGTAAGCATCAGCGGGTGCGCCTCTGCCAGGGTCTTGAGCAAAAAATCACTGTCGCGTTGACCATCCCTGGACACGTGTTTCGAGGTTGTTACCTCTCGTCAGCAGGGAATAGGCATATATGTAGGGGTGCTGCGTAGGCTGCCAAAAAATATCCTCAGGTCCGGTACCACTCGTGGCACGCAGGTGCGTAACCCGGGCTCGTCAGCCCCACCAGCTCCAGGGAGCTTGAATACAAAAGAAAGTCCAATTGGTCGCACACTGCTTGTCCTATCAACATGTTGCCCCAAAGCATTGTGGTCCATGAAGTAAGCATCAGCGGGTGCGCCTCTGCCAGGGTCTTGAGCAAAAAATCACTGTCGCGTTGGCCATCCCTGGACACGTGTTTCGAGGTTGTTACCTCTCGTCAGCAGGGAATAGGCATATATGTAGGCGTGCTGCGTAGGCTGCCAAAAAATATCCTCAGGTCCGGTACCACTCGTGGCACGCAGGTGCGTAACCCGGGCTCGTCAGCCCCACCAGCTCAACGGAGCTTGAATACAAAAGAAAGTCCAATTGGTCGCACACTGCTTGTCCTATCAGCGTGTTGCCCCAAAGCATTTTGGTCCATGAAGTAAGCATCAGTGGGTGCGCCTCTGCCAGTGTCTTGAGCAAAAAATCACTGTCGCGTTGGCCATCCCTGGACACGTGTTTCGAGGTTGTTACCTCTCGTCAGCAGGGAATAGGCATATATGTAGGGGTGCTGCGTAGGCTGCCAAAAAATATCCTCAGGTCCGGTACCACTCGTGGCAGGCAGGTGCGTAACCCGGGCTCGTCAGCCCCACCAGCTCAAGGGAGCTTGAATACAAAAGAAAGTCTAATTGGTCGCACACTGCAAGTCCTATCAGCGTGTTGCCCCAAAGCACTGTGGTCCATGCAGTAAGCATCAGCGGGTGCGCCTCTGCCAGTGTCTTGAGCAAAAAATCACTGTCGCGTTGGCCATCCCTGGACACGTGTTTCGAGGTTGTTACCTCTCGTCAGCAGGGAATAGGCATATATGTAGGGGTGCTGCGTAGGCTGCCAAAAAATATCCTCAGGTCCGGTACCACTCGTGGCAGGCAGGTGCGTAACCCGGGCTCGTCAGCCCCACCAGCTCAAGGGAGCTTGAATACAAAAGAAAGTCCAATTGGTCGCACACTGCAAGTCCTATCAGCGTGTTGCCCCAAAGCACTGTGGTGCATGCAGTAAGCATCAGCGGGTGCGCCTCTGCCAGGGTCTTGAGCAAAAAATCACTGTCGCGTTGGCCATCCCTGGACATGTGTTTCGAGGTTGTTACCTCTCGTCAGCAGGGAATAGGCATATATGTAGGGGTGCTGCGTAGGCTGCCAAAAAATATCCTCAGGTCCGTTACCACTCGTGGCACGCAGGTGCGTAACCCGGGCTCGTCAGCCGCACCAGCTCAAGGGAGCTCGAATACAAAAGAAAGTCCAATTGGTCGCACACTGCTTGTCCTATCAGCGTGTTGCCCCAAAGCATTGTGGTCCATGATGTAAGCATCAGCGGGTGCGCCTCTGCCAGGGTCTTGAGCAAAAAATCACTGTTGCGTTGACCATCCCTGGACACGTGTTTCGAGGTTGTTACCTCTCGTCAACAGGGAATAGGCATATATGTAGGGGTGCTGCGTAGGCTGCCAAAAAATATTCTCAGGTCCGGTACCACTCGTGGCACGCAGGTGCGTAACCTGGGCTCGTCAGCCCCACCAGCTCCAGGGAGCTTGAATACAAAAGAAAGTCCAATTGGTCGCACACTGCTTGTCCTATCAACCTGTTGCCCCAAAGCATTGTGGTTCATCAAGTTAGCATCAGCGGGTGCGCCTCTGCCAGGGTCTTGAGCAAAAAATCACTGTCGCGTTGGCCATCCCTGGACACGTGTTTCGAGGTTGTTACCTCTCGTCAGCAGGGAATAGGCATATATGTAGGGGTGCTGCGTAGGCTGCCAAAAAATATCCTCAGGTCCGGTACCACTCGTGGCACGCAGGTGCGTAACCCGGGCTCGTCAGCCGCACCAGCTCAAGGGAGCTCGAATACAAAAGAAAGTCCAATTGGTCGCACACTGCTTGTCCTATCAGCGTGTTGCCCCAAAGCATTGTGGTCCATGATGTAAGCATCAGCGGGTGCGCCTCTGCCAGGGTCTTGAGCAAAAAATCACTGTCGCGTTGACCATCCCTGGACACGTGTTTCGAGGTTGTTACCTCTCGTCAGCAGGGAATAGGCATATATGTAGGGGTGCTGCATAGGCTGCCAAAAAATATCCTCAGGTCCGGTACCACTCGTGGCACGCAGGTGCGTAACCCGGGCTCGTCAGCCCCACCAGCTCAAGGGAGCTTGAATACAAAAGAAAGTCCAATTGGTCGCACACTGCTTGTCCTATCAGCGTGTTGCCCCAAAGCATTGTGGTCCATGAAGTAAGCATCAGCGGGTGCGCCTCTGCCAGGGTCTTGAGCAAAAAATCACTGTCGCGTTGGCCATCCCTGGACACGTGTTTCGAGGTTGTTACCTCTTGTCAGCAGGGAATAGGCATATATGTAGGGGTGCTGCGTAGGCTGCCAAAAAATATCCTCAGATCCGGTACCACTCGTGGCACGCAGGTGCGTAACCCGGGCTCGTCAGCCCCACCAGCTCAAGGGAGCTTGAATACAAAAGAAAGTCCAATTGGTCGCACACTGCTTGTCCTATCAGCGTGTTGCCCCAAAAAACTGTGGTCCAAGAAGTAAGCATCAGCGGGTGCGCATCTGCCAGGGTGTTGAGCAAAAAATCACTGTCGCGTTGGCCATCCCTGGACACGTGTTTCGAGGTTGTTACCTCTCGTCAGCAGGGAATAGGCATATATGTAGGGGTGCTGCGTAGGCTGCCAAAAAATATCCTCAGGTCCGGTACCACTCGTGGCACGCAGGTGCGTAACCCGGGCTCGTCAGCCCCACCAGCTCAAGGGAGCTTGAATACAAAAGAAAGTCCAATTGGTCGCACACTGCTTGTCCTATCAGCGTGTTGCCCCAAAGCATTGTGGTCCATGAAGTAAGCATCAGCGGGTGCGCCTCTGCCAGGGTCTTGATCAAAAAATCACTGTCGCGTTGGCGATCCCTGGACACGTGTTTCGAGGTTGTTACCTCTCGTCAGCAGGGAATAGGCATATATGTAGGGGTGCTGCATAGGATGCCAAAAAATATCCTCAGGTCCGGTACCACTCGTGGCACGCAGGTGTGTAACCCGGGCTCGTCAGCCCCACCAGCTCAAGGGAGCTTGAATACAAAAGAAAGTCCAATCGGTCGCACACTGCTTGTCCTATCAGCGTGTTGCCCCAAAGCATTGTGGTCCATGAAGTAAGCATCAGCGGGTGCGCCTCTGCCAGGGTCTTTAGCAAAAACTCACTGTCGCGTTTGCCATCCCTGGACACGTGTTTCGAGGTTGTTACCTCTCGTCAGCAGGGAATAGGCATATATGTAGGGGTGCTGCGTAGGCTGCCAAAAAATATCCTCAGGTCCGGTACCACTCGTGGCACGCAGGTGCGTAACCCGGGCTCGTCAGCCCCACCAGCTCAAGGGAGCTTGAATACAAAAGAAAGTCCAATTGGTCGCACACTGCTTGTCCAATCAGCGTGTTGCCCCAAAGCATTGTAGTCCATGAAGTAAGCATCAGCGGGGGCGCCTCTGCCAGTGTCTTGAGCAAAAAATCACGGTCGCGTTGGCCATCCCTGGACATGTGTTTCGAGGTTGTTACCTCTCGTCAGCAGGGAATAGGCATATATGTAGGGGTGCTGCGTAGGCTGCCAAAAAATATCCTCAGGTCCGGCACCACTCGTGGCACGCAGGTGCGTAACCCGGGCTCGTCAGCCCCACCAGCTCAAGGGAGCTTGAATACAAAAGAAAGTCCAATTGATCGCACACTGCTTGTCCTATCAGTGTGTTGCCCCAAAGCATTATGGTCCATGAAGTAAGCATCAGCGGGTGCGCCTCTGCCAGGGTCTTGAGCAAAAAATCACTGTCGCGTTGGCCATCCCTGGACACGTGTTTCGAGGTTGTTACCTCTCGTCAGCAGGGAATAGGCATATATGTAGGCGTGCTGCGTAGGCTGCCAAAAAATATCCTCAGGTCCGGTACCACTCGTGGCACGCAGGTGCGTAACCCGGGCTCGTCAGCCCCACCAGCTCAAGGGAGCTTGAATACAAAAGAAAGTCCAATTGGTTGTACACTGCTTGTCCTATCAGCGTGTTGCCCCAAAGCATTGTGGTCCATGAAGTAAGCATCAGCGGGTGCGCCTCTGCCACGGTCTTGAGCAAAAAATCACTGTCGCGTTGGCCATCCCTGGACACGTGTTTCGAGGTTGTTACCTCTCGTCAGCAGGGTATAGGCATATATGTAGGGGTGCTGCGTAGGCTGCCAAAAAATATCCTCAGGTACGGTACCACTCGTGGCAGGCAGGTGCGTAACCCGGGCTCGTCAGCCCCACCAGCTCAAGGGAGCTTGAATACAAAAGAAAGTCCAATTGGTCGCACACTGCAAGTCCTATCAGCGTGTTGCCCCAAAGCACTGTGGTCCATGAAGTAAGCATCAGCGGGTGCGCCTCTGCCAGTGTCTTGAGCAAAAAATCACTGTCACGTTGGCCATCCCTGGACATGTGTTTCGAGGTTGTTACCTCTTGTCAGCAGGGAATAGGCATATATGTAGGGATGCTGCGTAGGCTGCCAAAAAATATCCTCAAGTCCGGTACCACTTGTGGCACGCAGGTGCGTAACCCGGGCTCGTCAGCCCCACCAGCTCAAGGGAGCTTGAATACAAAAGAAAGTCCAATTGGTCGCACACTGCTTGTCTTATCAACATGTTGCCCCAAAGCATTGTGGTTCATCAAGTAAGCATCAGCGGGTGCGCCTCTGCCAGGGTCTTGAGCAAAAAATGACTGTCGTGTTGGCCATCCCTGGACACGTGTTTCGAGGTTGTTACCTCTCGTCAGCAGGGAATAGGCATATATGTAGGGGTGCTGCGTAGGCTACCAAAAAATATCCTCAAGTCCGGTACCACTCGTGGCACGCAGGTGCGTAACCCGGGCTCGTCAGCCCCACCAGCTCAAGGGAGCTTGAATACAAAAGAAAGTCCAATTGGTCGCACACTGCTTGTCTTATCAACATGTTGCCCCAAAGCATTGTGGTTCATCAAGTAAGCATCAGCGGGTGCGCCTCTGCCAGGGTCTTGAGCAAAAAATGACTGTCGTGTTGGCCATCCCTGGACACGTGTTTCGAGGTTGTTACCTCTCGTCAGCAGGGAACAGGCATATATGTAGGGGTGCTGCTTAGGCTGCCAAAAAATATCCTCAGGTCCGGTACCACTCGTGGCACGCAGGTGCGTAACCCGAGCTCGTCAGCCCCACCAGCTCAAGGGAGCTTGAATACAAAAGAAAGTCCAATTGGTCGCACACTGCTTGTCCTATCAGCGTGTTGCCCCAAAGCATTGTGGTCCATGAAGTAAGCATCAGCGGGTGCACCTCTGCCAGGGTCTTGAGCAAAAAATCACTGTCGCGTGGCCATCCCTGGACACGTGTTTCGAGGTTGTTACAACTCGTCAGCAGGGAATAGGCATATATGTAGGGGTGCTGCGTAGGCTGCCAAAAAATATCCTCAGGTCCGGTACCACTCGTGGCACGCAGGTGCGTAACCCGGGCTCGTCAGCCCCACCAGCTCAAGGGAGCTTGAATACAAAAGAAAGTCCAATTGGTCGCTAACTGCTTGTCCTATCAGCGTGTTGCCCCAAAGCACTGTGGTCCATGAAGTAAGCATCAGCGGGTGCGCCTCTGCCAGGGTCTTGAGCAAAAAATCACAGTCGCGTTGGCCATCCCTGGACACGTGTTTCGAGGTTGTTACCTCTCGTCAGCAGGGAATAGGCATATATGTAGGGGTGCTGCGTAGGCTGCCAAAAAATATCCTCAGGTCCGGTACCACTCGTGGCGCGCAGGTGGGTAACCCGGGCTCGTTAGCCGCACCAGCTCAAGGGAGCTTGAATACAAAAGAAAGTCCAATTGGTCGCACACTGCTTGTCCTATCAGCGTGTTGCCCCAAAGCATTGTGGTCCATGAAGTAAGCATCAGCGGGTGCACCTCTGCCAGGGTCTTGAGCAAAAAATCACTGTCGCGTTGGCCATCCCTGGACACGTGTTTCGAGGTTGTTACCTCTCGTCAGCAGGGAATAGGCATATATGTAGGGGTGCTGCGTAGGCTGCCAAAAAATATCCTCAGGTCCGGTACCACTCGTGGCACGCAGGTGCGTAACCCGGGTTCGTCAGCCCCACCAGCTCAAGGGAGCTTGAATACAAAAGAAAGTCCAATTGGTCACACACTGCTTGTCCTATCAGTGTGTTGCCCCAAAGCAAGCATCAGCGGGTGCGCCTCTGCCAGGGTCTTGAGCAAAAAATCACTGTCACGTAGGCCATCCCTTGACACGTGTTTCGAGGTTGTTACCTCTCGTCAGCAGGGAATAGGCATATATGTAGGGGTGCTGCGTAGGCTGGCAAAAAATATCCTCAGGTCCGGTACCACTCGTGGCACGCAGGTGCGTAACCCGGGCTCGTCAGCCCCACCAGCTCAAGGGAGCTTGAATTCAAAAGAAAGTCCAATTGGTCGCACATTGCTTGTCCTATCAGCGTGTTGCCCCAAAGCATTGTGGTCCATGAAGTACACATCAGCGGGTGCGCCTCTGCCAGGGTCTTGAGCAAAAAATGACTGTCGTGTTGGCCATCCCTGGACACGTGTTTCGAGGTTGTTACCTCTCGTCAGCAGGGAATAGGCATATATGTAGGGGTGCTGCGTAGGCTGCCAAAAAATTTCCTCAAGTCCGGTACCACTCGTGGCACGCAGGTGCGTAACCCGGGCTCGTCAGCCCCACCAGCTCAAGGGAGCTTGAATACAAAAGAAAGTCCAATTGGTCGCACACTGCTTGTCTTATCAACATGTTGCCCCAAAGCATTGTGGTTCATCAAGTAAGCATCAGCGGGTGCGCCTCTGCCAGGGTCTTGAGCAAAAAATGACTGTCGTGTTGGCCATCCCTGGACACGTGTTTCGAGGTTGTGACCTCTCGTCAGCAGGGAATAGGCATATATGTAGGGGTGCTGCTTAGGCTGCCAAAAAATATCCTCAGGTCCGGTACCACTCGTGGCACGCAGGTGCGTAACCCGAGCTCGTCAGCCCCACCAGCTCAAGGGAGCTTGAATACAAAAGAAAGTCCAATTGGTCGCACACTGCTTGTCCTATCAGCGTGTTGCCCCAAAGCATTGTGGTCCATGAAGTAAGCATCAGCGGGTGCACCTCTGCCAGGGTCTTGAGCAAAAAATCACTGTCGCGTGGCCATCCCTGGACACGTGTTTCGAGGTTGTTACAACTCATCAGCAGGGAATAGGCATATATGTAGGGGTGCTGCGTAGGCTGCCAAAAAATATCCTCAGGTCCGGTACCACTCGTGGCACGCAGGTGCGTAACCCGGGCTCGTCAGCCCCACCAGCTCAAGGGAGCTTGAATACAAAAGAAAGTCCAATTGGTCGCTAACTGCTTGTCCTATCAGCGTGTTGCCCCAAAGCACTGTGGTCCATGAAGTAAGCATCAGCGGGTGCGCCTCTGCCAGGGTCTTGAGCAAAAAATCACAGTTGCGTTGGCCATCCCTGGACACGTGTTTCGAGGTTGTTACCTCTCGTCAGCAGGGAATAGGCATATATGTAGGGGTGCTGCGTAGGCTGCCAAAAAATATCCTCAGGTCCGGTACCACTCGTGGCACGCAGGTGGGTAACCCGGGCTCGTCAGCCGCACCAGCTCAAGGGAGCTTGAATACAAAAGAAAGTCCAATTGGTCGCACACTGCTTGTCCTATCAGCGTGTTGCCCCAAAGCATTGTGGTCCATGAAGTAAGCATCAGCGGGTGCACCTCTGCCAGGGTCTTGAGCAAAAAATCACTGTCGCGTTGGCCATCCCTGGACATGTGTTTCGAGGTTGTTACCTCTCGTCAGCAGGGAATAGGCATATATGTAGGGGTGCTGCGTAGGCTGCCAAAAAATATCCTCAGGTCCGGTACCACTCGTGGCACGCAGGTGCGTAACCCGGGCTCGTCAGCCCCACCAGCTCAAGGGAGCTTGAATACAAAAGAAAGTCCAATTGGTCACACACTGCTTGTCCTATCAGTGTGTTGCCCCAAAGCAAGCATCAGCGGGTGCGCCTCTGCCAGGGTCTTGAGCAAAAAATCACTGTCACGTAGGCCATCCCTTGACACGTGTTTCGAGGTTGTTACCTCTCGTCAGCAGGGAATAGGCATATATGTAGGGGTGCTGCGTAGGCTGGCAAAAAATATCCTCAGGTCCGGTACCACTCGTGGCATGCAGGTGCGTAACCCGGGCTCGTCAGCCCCACCAGCTCAAGGGAGCTTGAATTCAAAAGAAAGTCCAATTGGTCGCACATTGCTTGTCCTATCAGCGTGTTGCCCCAAAGCATTGTGGTCCATGAAGTACACATCAGCGGGTGCGCCTCTGCCAGGGTCTTGAGCAAAAAATCACTGTCGCGTTGGCCATCCCTGGACACGTGTTTCGAGGTTGTTACCTCTCGCCAGCAGGGAATAGGCATATATGTAGGCGTGCTGCGTAGGCTGCCAAAAAATATCCTCAGGTCCGGTACCACTCGTGGCATGCAGGTGCGTAACCCGGGCTCGTTAGCCCCACCAGCTCAAGGGAGCTTGAATACAAAAGAAAGTCCAATTGGTCGCACACTGCTTGTCCTATCAGCGTGTTGCCCCAAAGCACCGTGGTCCATGATGTAAGCATCAGCGGGTGCGCCTCTGCCACGGTCTTGAGCAAAAAATCACTGTCGCGTTGACCATCCCTGGACACGTGTTTCGAGGTTGTTACCTCTCGTCAGCAGGGAATAGGCATATATGTAGGGGTGCTGCGTAGGCTGCCAAAAAATATCCTCAGGTCCGGTACCACTCGTGGCACGCAGGTGCGTAACCCGGGCTCGTCAGCCCCACCAGCTCCAGGGAGCTTGAATACAAAAGAAAGTCCAATTGGTCGCACACTGCTTGTCCTATCAGCGTGTTGCCCCAAAGCATTGTGGTCCATGAACTAAGCATCAGCGGGTGCGCCTCTGCCAGGGTCTTGAGCAAAAAATCACTGTCGCGTGGCCATCCCTGGACACGTGTTTCGAGGTTGTTACCTCTCGTCAGCAGGGAATAGGCATATATGTAGGGGTGCTGCGTAGGCTGCCAAAAATATCCTCAGGTCCGGTACCACTCGTGGCACGCAGGTGCGTAACCCGGGCTCGTCAGCCCCACCAGCTCAAGGGAGCTTGAATACAAAAGTAAGTCCAATTGGTCGCACACTGCTTGTCCTATCAGCGTGTTGCCCCAAAGCACTGTGGTCCATGAAGTAAGCATCAGCGGGTGCGCCTCTGCCAGGGTCTTGAGCAAAAAATCACTGTCGCGTTGGCCATCCCTGGACACGTGTTTCGAGGTTGTTACCTCTCGTCAGCAGGGAATAGGCATATATGTAGGGGTGCTGCATAGGCTGCCAAAAAATATCCTCAAGTCCGGTACCACTCGTGGCACGCAGGTGCGTAACCCGGGCTCGTCAGCCCCACCAGCTCAAGGGAGCTTGAATACAAAAGAAAGTCCAATTGGTCGCACGCTGCTTGTCTTATCAACATGTTGCCCCAAAGCATTGTGGTTCATCAAGTAAGCATCAGCGGGTGCGCCTCTGCCAGGGTCTTGAGCAAAAAATGACTGTCGTGTTGACCATCCCTGGACACGTGTTTCGACGTTGTTACCTCTCGTCAGCAGGGAATAGGCATATATATAGGGGTGCTGCGTAGGCTGCCAAAAAATATCCTCAGGTACGGTACCACTCGTGGCACGCAGGTGCGTTACCAGGGCTCGTCAGCCCCACCAGCTCAAGGGAGCTTGAATATAAAAGAAAGTCCAATTGGTCGCACACTGCTTGTCCTATCAGCGTATTGCCCCAAAGCATTGTGGTCCATGAAGTAAGCATCAGCGTGTGCGCCTCTGCCAGGGTCTTGAGCAAAAAATCACTGTTGCGTTGGCCATCCCTGGAAACGTGCTTCGAGGTTGTTACCTCTCGTCAGCAGGGAATAGGCATATATGTAGGGGTGCTGCGTAGGCTGGCAAAAAATATCCTCAGGTCCGGTACCACTCGTGGCACGCAGGTGCGTAACCCGGGCTCGTCAGCCCCACCAGCTCAAGGGAGCTTGAATACAAAAGAAAGTCCAATTAGTCGCACACTGCTTGTCCTATCAGCGTGTTGCCCCAAAGCATTGTGGTCCATAAAGTAAGCATCAGTGGGTGCGCCTCTGCCAGGGTCTTGAGCAAAAACTCACTGCCGCGTTTGCCATCCCTGGACACGTGTTTCGAGGTTGTTACCTCTCGTCAGCAGGGAATAGGCATATATGTAGGGGTGCTGCGTAGGCTGCCAAAAAATATCCTCAGGTCCGGTATAACCCGGGCTCGTCAGCCCCACCAGCTCAAGGGAGCTTGAATACAAAAGAAAGTCCAAATGGTCGCACACTGCTTGTCCTATCAGCGTGTTGCCCCAAAGCATTGTGGGTCCATGAAGTAAGCATCAGCGGGTGCTCCTCTGCCAGGGTCTTGAGCAAAAAATCACTGTCGCGTTGGCCATCCCTGGACACGTGTTTCGAGGTTGTTACCTCTCATAAGCAGGGAATAGGCATATATGTAGGCATGCTGCGTAGGCTGCCAAAAAATATCCTCAGGTCCGGTACCACTCGTGGCACACAGGTGCGTAACCCGGGCTCGTCAGCCCCACCAGCTCAAGGGAGCTTGAATACAAAAGAAAGTCCAATTGTTCACACACTGCTTGTCCTATCAGCGTGTTGCCTCAAAGCATTGTGGGTCCATGAAGTAAGTATTAGCGGGTGCACCTCCGCCAGGGTCTTGAGCAAAAAATCACTGTCGCGTTGGCCATCCCTGGACACGTGTTTCGAGGTTGTTACCTCTCGTCAGCAGGGAATAGGCATATATGTAGGGGTGCTGCGAAGGCTGCCAAAAAATATCCTCAGGTCCGGTACCACTCGTGGCACGCAGGTGCGTAACCCGGGATCGTCAGCCCCACCAGCTCAAGGGAGCTTGAATACAAAAGGTAGTCCAATTGGTCGCACACTGCTTGTCCTATCAGCGTGTTGCCACAAAGCATTGTGGTCCATGAAGTAAGCATCAGCGGGTGCGCCTCTGCCAGGGACTTGAGCAAAAAATCACTGTCGCGTTGGCCATCCCTGGACACGTGTTTCGAGGTTGTTACCTCTCGTCAGCAGGGAATAGGCATATATGTAGGGGTGCTGCGTAGGCTGCCAAAAAATATCCTCAGGTCCGGTACCACTCGTGGCACGCAGGTGCGTAACCCGGGCTCGTCAGCCCCACCAGCTCAAGGGAGCTTGAATACAAAAGAAAGTCCAATTGGTCGCACACTGCTTGTCCTATCAGCGAGTTGCCCCAAAGCATTGTGGTCCATGAAGTAAGCATCAGCGGGTGTGCCTCTGCCAGGGTCTTGAGCAAAAAATCACTGTCGCATTGGCCATCCCTGGACACGTGTTTCGAGGTTGTTACCTCTCGTCAGCAGGAAATAGGCATATATGTAGGGGTGCTGCGTAGGCTGCCAAAAAATATCCTCAGGTCCGGTACCACTCATGGCACGCAGGTGCGTAACCCGGGCTCGTCAGCCCCACCAGCTCAAGGGAGCTTGAATACAAAAGAAAGTCCAAATGGTCGCACACTGCTTGTCCTATCAGCGTGTTGCCCCAAAGCATTGTGGGTCCATGAAGTAAGCATCAGCGGGTGCTCCTCTGCCAGGGTCTTGAGCAAAAAATCACTGTCGCGTTGGCCATCCCTGGACACGTGTTTCGAGGTTGTTACCTCTCATAAGCAGGGAATAGGCATATATGTAGGCATGCTGCGTAGGCTGCCAAAAAATATCCTCAGGTCCGGTACCACTCGTGGCACACAGGTGCGTAACCCGGGCTCGTCAGCCCCACCAGCTCAAGGGAGCTTGAATACAAAAGAAAGTCCAATTGTTCACACACTGCTTGTCCTATCAGCGTGTTGCCTCAAAGCATTGTGGGTCCATGAAGTAAGTATTAGCGGGTGCACCTCCGCCAGGGTCTTGAGCAAAAAATCACTGTCGCGTTGGCCATCCCTGGACACGTGTTTCGAGGTTGTTACCTCTCGTCAGCAGGGAATAGGCATATATGTAGGGGTGCTGCGAAGGCTGCCAAAAAATATCCTCAGGTCCGGTACCACTCGTGGCACGCAGGTGCGTAACCCGGGATCGTCAGCCCCACCAGCTCAAGGGAGCTTGAATACAAAAGGTAGTCCAATTGGTCGCACACTGCTTGTCCTATCAGCGTGTTGCCACAAAGCATTGTGGTCCATGAAGTAAGCATCAGCGGGTGCGCCTCTGCCAGGGTCTTGAGCAAAAAATCACTGTCGCGTTGGCCATCCCTGGACACGTGTTTCGAGGTTGTTACCTCTCGTCAGCAGGGAATAGGCATATATGTAGGGGTGCTGCGTAGGCTGCCAAAAAATATCCTCAGGTCCGGTACCACTCGTGGCACGCAGGTGCGTAACCCGGGCTCGTCAGCCCCACCAGCTCAAGGGAGCTTGAATACAAAAGAAAGTCCAATTGGTCGCACACTGCTTGTCCTATCAGTGAGTTGCCCCAAAGCATTGTGGTCCATGAAGTAAGCATCAGCGGGTGTGCCTCTGCCAGGGTCTTGAGCAAAAAATCACTGTCGCATTGGCCATCCCTGGACACGTGTTTCGAGGTTGTTACCTCTCGTCAGCAGGAAATAGGCATATATGTAGGGGTGCTGCGTAGGCTGCCAAAAAATATCCTCAGGTCCGGTACCACTCATGGCACGCAGGTGCGTAACCCGGGCTCGTCAGCCCCACCAGCTCAAGGGAGCTTGAATACAAAAGAAAGTCCAAATGGTCGCACACTGCTTGTCCTATCAGCTTGTTGCCCCAAAGCATTGTGGGTCCATGATGTAAGCATCAGCGGGTGCGCCTCTGCCACGGTCTTGAGCAAAAAATCACTGTCGCGTTGACCATCCCTGGACACGTGTTTCGAGGTTGTTACCTCTCGTCAGCAGGGAATAGGCATATATGTAGGGGTGCTGCGTAGGCTGCCAAAAAATATCCTCAGGTCCGGTACCACTCGTGGCACGCAGGTGCGTAACCCGGGCTCGTCAGCCCCACCAGCTCCAGGGAGCTTGAATACAAAAGAAAGTCCAATTGGTCGCACACTGCTTGTCCTATCAGCGTGTTGCCCCAAAGCATTGTGGTCCATGAACTAAGCATCAGCGGGTGCGCCTCTGCCAGGGTCTTGAGCAAAAAATCACTGTCGCGTGGCCATCCCTGGACACGTGTTTCGAGGTTGTTACCTCTCGTCAGCAGGGAATAGGCATATATGTAGGGGTGCTGCGTAGGCTGCCAAAAATATCCTCAGGTCCGGTACCACTCGTGGCACGCAGGTGCGTAACCCGGGCTCGTCAGCCCCACCAGCTCAAGGGAGCTTGAATACAAAAGTAAGTCCAATTGGTCGCACACTGCTTGTCCTATCAGCGTGTTGCCCCAAAGCACTGTGGTCCATGAAGTAAGCATCAGCGGGTGCGCCTCTGCCAGGGTCTTGAGCAAAAAATCACTGTCGCGTTGGCCATCCCTGGACACGTGTTTCGAGGTTGTTACCTCTCGTCAGCAGGGAATAGGCATATATGTAGGGGTGCTGCATAGGCTGCCAAAAAATATCCTCAAGTCCGGTACCACTCGTGGCACGCAGGTGCGTAACCCGGGCTCGTCAGCCCCACCAGCTCAAGGGAGCTTGAATACAAAAGAAAGTCCAATTGGTCGCACGCTGCTTGTCTTATCAACATGTTGCCCCAAAGCATTGTGGTTCATCAAGTAAGCATCAGCGGGTGCGCCTCTGCCAGGGTCTTGAGCAAAAAATGACTGTCGTGTTGACCATCCCTGGACACGTGTTTCGACGTTGTTACCTCTCGTCAGCAGGGAATAGGCATATATATAGGGGTGCTGCGTAGGCTGCCAAAAAATATCCTCAGGTACGGTACCACTCGTGGCACGCAGGTGCGTTACCAGGGCTCGTCAGCCCCACCAGCTCAAGGGAGCTTGAATATAAAAGAAAGTCCAATTGGTCGCACACTGCTTGTCCTATCAGCGTATTGCCCCAAAGCATTGTGGTCCATGAAGTAAGCATCAGCGTGTGCGCCTCTGCCAGGGTCTTGAGCAAAAAATCACTGTTGCGTTGGCCATCCCTGGAAACGTGCTTCGAGGTTGTTACCTCTCGTCAGCAGGGAATAGGCATATATGTAGGGGTGCTGCGTAGGCTGGCAAAAAATATCCTCAGGTCCGGTACCACTCGTGGCACGCAGGTGCGTAACCCGGGCTCGTCAGCCCCACCAGCTCAAGGGAGCTTGAATACAAAAGAAAGTCCAATTAGTCGCACACTGCTTGTCCTATCAGCGTGTTGCCCCAAAGCATTGTGGTCCATAAAGTAAGCATCAGTGGGTGCGCCTCTGCCAGGGTCTTGAGCAAAAACTCACTGCCGCGTTTGCCATCCCTGGACACGTGTTTCGAGGTTGTTACCTCTCGTCAGCAGGGAATAGGCATATATGTAGGGGTGCTGCGTAGGCTGCCAAAAAATATCCTCAGGTCCGGTATAACCCGGGCTCGTCAGCCCCACCAGCTCAAGGGAGCTTGAATACAAAAGAAAGTCCAAATGGTCGCACACTGCTTGTCCTATCAGCGTGTTGCCCCAAAGCATTGTGGGTCCATGAAGTAAGCATCAGCGGGTGCTCCTCTGCCAGGGTCTTGAGCAAAAAATCACTGTCGCGTTGGCCATCCCTGGACACGTGTTTCGAGGTTGTTACCTCTCATAAGCAGGGAATAGGCATATATGTAGGCATGCTGCGTAGGCTGCCAAAAAATATCCTCAGGTCCGGTACCACTCGTGGCACACAGGTGCGTAACCCGGGCTCGTCAGCCCCACCAGCTCAAGGGAGCTTGAATACAAAAGAAAGTCCAATTGTTCACACACTGCTTGTCCTATCAGCGTGTTGCCTCAAAGCATTGTGGGTCCATGAAGTAAGTATTAGCGGGTGCACCTCCGCCAGGGTCTTGAGCAAAAAATCACTGTCGCGTTGGCCATCCCTGGACACGTGTTTCGAGGTTGTTACCTCTCGTCAGCAGGGAATAGGCATATATGTAGGGGTGCTGCGAAGGCTGCCAAAAAATATCCTCAGGTCCGGTACCACTCGTGGCACGCAGGTGCGTAACCCGGGATCGTCAGCCCCACCAGCTCAAGGGAGCTTGAATACAAAAGGTAGTCCAATTGGTCGCACACTGCTTGTCCTATCAGCGTGTTGCCACAAAGCATTGTGGTCCATGAAGTAAGCATCAGCGGGTGCGCCTCTGCCAGGGACTTGAGCAAAAAATCACTGTCGCGTTGGCCATCCCTGGACACGTGTTTCGAGGTTGTTACCTCTCGTCAGCAGGGAATAGGCATATATGTAGGGGTGCTGCGTAGGCTGCCAAAAAATATCCTCAGGTCCGGTACCACTCGTGGCACGCAGGTGCGTAACCCGGGCTCGTCAGCCCCACCAGCTCAAGGGAGCTTGAATACAAAAGAAAGTCCAATTGGTCGCACACTGCTTGTCCTATCAGCGAGTTGCCCCAAAGCATTGTGGTCCATGAAGTAAGCATCAGCGGGTGTGCCTCTGCCAGGGTCTTGAGCAAAAAATCACTGTCGCATTGGCCATCCCTGGACACGTGTTTCGAGGTTGTTACCTCTCGTCAGCAGGAAATAGGCATATATGTAGGGGTGCTGCGTAGGCTGCCAAAAAATATCCTCAGGTCCGGTACCACTCATGGCACGCAGGTGCGTAACCCGGGCTCGTCAGCCCCACCAGCTCAAGGGAGCTTGAATACAAAAGAAAGTCCAAATGGTCGCACACTGCTTGTCCTATCAGCGTGTTGCCCCAAAGCATTGTGGGTCCATGAAGTAAGCATCAGCGGGTGCTCCTCTGCCAGGGTCTTGAGCAAAAAATCACTGTCGCGTTGGCCATCCCTGGACACGTGTTTCGAGGTTGTTACCTCTCATAAGCAGGGAATAGGCATATATGTAGGCATGCTGCGTAGGCTGCCAAAAAATATCCTCAGGTCCGGTACCACTCGTGGCACACAGGTGCGTAACCCGGGCTCGTCAGCCCCACCAGCTCAAGGGAGCTTGAATACAAAAGAAAGTCCAATTGTTCACACACTGCTTGTCCTATCAGCGTGTTGCCTCAAAGCATTGTGGGTCCATGAAGTAAGTATTAGCGGGTGCACCTCCGCCAGGGTCTTGAGCAAAAAATCACTGTCGCGTTGGCCATCCCTGGACACGTGTTTCGAGGTTGTTACCTCTCGTCAGCAGGGAATAGGCATATATGTAGGGGTGCTGCGAAGGCTGCCAAAAAATATCCTCAGGTCCGGTACCACTCGTGGCACGCAGGTGCGTAACCCGGGATCGTCAGCCCCACCAGCTCAAGGGAGCTTGAATACAAAAGGTAGTCCAATTGGTCGCACACTGCTTGTCCTATCAGCGTGTTGCCACAAAGCATTGTGGTCCATGAAGTAAGCATCAGCGGGTGCGCCTCTGCCAGGGTCTTGAGCAAAAAATCACTGTCGCGTTGGCCATCCCTGGACACGTGTTTCGAGGTTGTTACCTCTCGTCAGCAGGGAATAGGCATATATGTAGGGGTGCTGCGTAGGCTGCCAAAAAATATCCTCAGGTCCGGTACCACTCGTGGCACGCAGGTGCGTAACCCGGGCTCGTCAGCCCCACCAGCTCAAGGGAGCTTGAATACAAAAGAAAGTCCAATTGGTCGCACACTGCTTGTCCTATCAGCGAGTTGCCCCAAAGCATTGTGGTCCATGAAGTAAGCATCAGCGGGTGTGCCTCTGCCAGGGTCTTGAGCAAAAAATCACTGTCGCATTGGCCATCCCTGGACACGTGTTTCGAGGTTGTTACCTCTCGTCAGCAGGAAATAGGCATATATGTAGGGGTGCTGCGTAGGCTGCCAAAAAATATCCTCAGGTCCGGTACCACTCATGGCACGCAGGTGCGTAACCCGGGCTCGTCAGCCCCACCAGCTCAAGGGAGCTTGAATACAAAAGAAAGTCCAAATGGTCGCACACTGCTTGTCCTATCAGCTTGTTGCCCCAAAGCATTGTGGGTCCATGAAGTAAGCATCAGCGGGTGCTCCTCTGCCAGGGTCTTGAGCAAAAAATCACTGTCGCGTTGGCCATCCCTGGACACGTGTTTCGAGGTTGTTACCTCTCATAAGCAGGGAATAGGCATATATGTAGGCATGCTGCGTAGGCTGCCAAAAAATATCCTCAGGTCCGGTACCACTCGTGGCACACAGGTGCGTAACCCGGGCTCGTCAGCCCCACCAGCTCAAGGGAGCTTGAATACAAAAGAAAGTCCAATTGTTCACACACTGCTTGTCCTATCAGCGTGTTGCCTCAAAGCATTGTGGGTCCATGAAGTAAGTATTAGCGGGTGCACCTCCGCCAGGGTCTTGAGCAAAAAATCACTGTCGCGTTGGCCATCCCTGGACACGTGTTTCGAGGTTGTTACCTCTCGTCAGCAGGGAATAGGCATATATGTAGGGGTGCTGCGAAGGCTGCCAAAAAATATCCTCAGGTCCGGTACCACTCGTGGCACGCAGGTGCGTAACCCGGGATCGTCAGCCCCACCAGCTCAAGGGAGCTTGAATACAAAAGGTAGTCCAATTGGTCGCACACTGCTTGTCCTATCAGCGTGTTGCCACAAAGCATTGTGGTCCATGAAGTAAGCATCAGCGGGTGCGCCTCTGCCAGGGTCTTGAGCAAAAAATCACTGTCGCGTTGGCCATCCCTGGACACGTGTTTCGAGGTTGTTACCTCTCGTCAGCAGGGAATAGGCATATATGTAGGGGTGCTGCGTAGGCTGCCAAAAAATATCCTCAGGTCCGGTACCACTCGTGGCACGCAGGTGCGTAACCCGGGCTCGTCAGCCCCACCAGCTCAAGGGAGCTTGAATACAAAAGAAAGTCCAATTGGTCGCACACTGCTTGTCCTATCAGCGAGTTGCCCCAAAGCATTGTGGTCCATGAAGTAAGCATCAGCGGGTGTGCCTCTGCCAGGGTCTTGAGCAAAAAATCACTGTCGCGTTGGCCATCCCTGGACACGTGTTTCGAGGTTGTTACCTCTCGTCAGCAGGGAATAGGCATACATGTAGGGGTGCTGCGTAGGCTACCATAAAATATCCTCAGGTCCGGTATAACCCGGGCTTGTCAGCCCCACCAGCTCAGGGGGGCTTGAATACAAAAGAAAGTCCAAATGGTCGCATACTGCTTGTCCTATCAGCGTGTTGCCCCAAAGCATTGTGGGTCCATGAAGTAAACATCAGCGGGTGCTCCTCTGCCAGGGTCTTGAGCAAAAAATCACTGTCGCGTTGGCCATCCCTGGACACGTGTTTCGAGGTTGTTACCTCTCGTCAGCAGGGAATAGGCATATATGTAGGGGTGCTGCGTAGGCTGCCAAAAAATATCCTCAGGTCCGGTACCACTCGTGGCACGCAGGTGCGTAACCCGGGCTCGTCAGCCCCACCAGCTCAAGGGAGCTTGAATACAAAAGAAAGTCCAATTGGTCGCACACTGCTTGTCCTATCAGCGAGTTGCCCCAAAGCATTGTGGTCCATGAAGTAAGCATCAGCGGGTGTGCCTCTGCCAGGGTCTTGAGCAAAAAATCACTGTCGCATTGGCCATCCCTGGACACGTGTTTCGAGGTTGTTACCTCTCGTCAGCAGGAAATAGGCATATATGTAGGGGTGCTGCGTAGGCTGCCAAAAAATATCCTCAGGTCCGGTACCACTCATGGCACGCAGGTGCGTAACCCCGGCTCGTCAGCCCCACCAGCTCAAGGGAGCTTGAATACAAAAGAAAGTCCAATTCGTCGCACACTGCTTGTCCTATCAGCGTGTTGCCCCAAAGCATTGTGGTCCACGAAGTAAGCATCAGCGGGTGCGCCTCTGCCAGGGTCTTGAGCAAAAAATCACTGTTGCGTTGGCCATCCCTGGACACGTGTTTCGAGGTTGTTACCTCTCGTCAGCAGGGAATAGGCATATATGTAGGGGTGCTGCGTAGGCTACCATAAAATATCCTCAGGTCCGGTATAACTCGGGCTTGTCAGCCCCACCAGCTCAGGGGGGCTTGAATACAAAAGAAAGTCCAAATGGTCGCATACTGCTTGTCCTATCAGCGTGTTGCCCCAAAGCATTGTGGGTCCATGAAGTAAACATCAGCGGGTGCTCCTCTGCCAGGGTCTTGAGCAAAAAATCACTGTCGCGTTGGCCATCCCTGGACACGTGTTTCGAGGTTGTTACCTCTCGTCAGCAGGTAATAGGCATATATGTAGGGGTGCTGCGTAGGCTGCCAAAAAATATCCCCAGGTCCGGTACCACTCGTGGCACGCAGGTGCGTAACCTGGGCTCGTCAGCCCCACCAGCTCAAGGGAGCTTGAATACAAAAGAAAGTCCAATTGGTCACACACTGCTTGTCCTATCAGCGTGTTGCCCCAAAGCATTGTGGGTCCATGAAGTAAGCATCAGCGGGTGCGCCTCTCCCAGGGTCTTGAGCAAAAAATCACTGTTGCGTTGGCCATCCCTGGACACGTGTTTCTAGGTTGTTACCTCTCATCAGCAGGGAATAGGCATATAAGTAGGGGTGCTGCGAAGGCTGCCAAAAAATATCCTCAGGTCCGGTACCACTCGTGGCACGCATGTGCGTAACCCGGGCTCGTCAGCCCCACCAGCTCAAGGGAGCTTGAATACAAAAGAAAGTCCAATTGGTCGCACACTGCTTGTCCTATCAGCGTGTTGCCCCAAAGCCCAAAGGATATTTTTGGCAGCTTACGCAGCACCCCTACATATATGCCTATTCCCTGCTGCCGAGAGGTAACAACCTCGAAACACGTGTCCAGGGATGGCCAATGCGACAGTGATTTTTTGCTCAAGACCCTGGAAGAGGTGCACCCGCTGATGCTTACTTCATGGACCACAATGCTTTGGGGCAACACGCTGATAGGACAAGCAGTGTGCGACCAATTGGGCTTTCTTTTATATTCAAGCTCCCTTAAGCTGGTGGGGCTGACGAGCCCGGGTTACGCACGTGCGTGCCACGAGTGGTACCGGACCTGAGGATATTTTTGGCAGCCTACGCAACACCCCTACATATATGCCTATTCCCTGCTGACGAGAGGTAACAACCTTGAAACACGTGTCCAGGGATGGCCAACGCGACAGTGATTTTTTGCTCAAGACCCTGGCAGAGGCACACCCGCTGATGCTTACTTCGTGGACCACAATGCTTTGGGGCAACACGCTGATAGGACAAGCAGTGTGCGACCAATTGGACTTTCTTTTATATTCAAGCTCCCTTGAGCTGGTGGGGCTGAAGAGCCCGGGTAACGCACCTGCGTGCCACGCGTGGTACCGGACCTGAGGATATTTTTGGCAGCCTACGCAGCACCCCTACATATATGCCTATTCCCTGCTGACGAGAGGTATTAACCTCGAAACACGTGTCCAGGGATGGCCAACGCGACAGTGATTTTTTGCTCAAGACCCTGGCAGAGGCACACCCGCTGATGCTTACTTCGTGGACCACAATGCTTTGGGGCAACACGCTGATAGGACAAGTAGTGTGCGAACGATTGGACTTTCTTTTATATTCAAGCTCCCTTGAGCTGGTAGGGCTGACGAGCCCGGGTTACGCACCTGCGTGCCACGAGTGGTACCGGACCTGAGGATATTTTTGGCAGCCTACGCAGCACCCCTACATATATGCCTATTCCCTGCTGACGAGAGGTAACAACCTCAAAACACGTGTCCAGGGATGGCCAACGCGACAGTGATTTTTTGCTCAAGACCCTGGCAGAGGCGCACCCGCTGATGCTTACTTCGTGGACCACAATGCTTTGGGGCAACACACTGATAGGACAAGCAGTGTGCGACCAATTGGTCTTTCTTTTATATTCAAGCTCCCTTGAGCTGGTGGGGCTGACGAACCTGGGTTACGCACCTGCGTGCCACGAGTGGTACCGGACCTGAGGATATTTTTGGCAGCCTACGCAGCACCCCTACATATATGCCTATTCCCTGCTGACGAGAGGTAACAACCTCGAAACACGTGTCCAGGGATGGCCAACGCGACAGTGATTTTTTTTGCTCAAGACCCTGGCAGAGGCGCACCCGCTGATGCTTACTTCATGGACCACAATGCTTTGGGGCAACACGCTGATAGGACAAGCAGTGTGCGACCAATTGGACTTACCTGCTTCAACACCCTCCGCATGCTCCGCAGGATCTACAAGTGGATCATGACCGAAACCCGAAGCATGGTGACTCAAGCCCTCTTCAGCAGCAGGCTGGACTACGGCAACGCACTCTACGCAGGAATCCAGGCCAAACACCTACGACGACTCCAACGCATCCAAAACGCCTCCGCCCGCCTGATCCTCAACATCCCTCATCGCAGCCACATCACCGCCCACCTAAGAAACCTGCACTGGCTTCCCGTCAACAAGAGTATCGCCTCCAAGCTCCTCACCCATGCACACAAAGCACTCCACAACACCGGCCCAGCCTACCTGAACAGCAGACTCAGCTTCTACACCCCCACCCGACAACTCTGCTCCGCCAGCCTCGCTCTCGCCGCCGTCCCCCGCATCCAACGAACAACCTCCGGTGGCAGATCCTTCTCCTTCCTAGCCACCAAAACTTGGAACTCCCTCCCGACCCAGCTGTGGCAGACCCAAGACCTGCTCACCTTCAGAAGACTCCTCAAGACCTGGCTCCTCGAGCAGTAGTGGCATCCCTTCCCCTCAGCGCCTTGGGACCCTCGCAGGTAAGTAGTGCGCTTTATAAGTGATGGATTGATTAATTGATTGATTGATTTATTGATTTATTGACAGATTGGCTGAAGAGGCCAAATGCCATTGGCAGTCAAGCATATTATCTTAATGAGGATTTTACTGCCCATGGGTGTTGCACACAAGATAAAGAGGATGGTCATGCCTGTAGGCATGTTTCCGGAGATGAGTGAAGACCAGTCAGTGATGAAGACTAAAGCTGTCATTACTAGACTTTAAAACTACCAACCCTGCTGTTCCCTTGTCTTGGCTGCCTTTCCTTTTGACCAAGCAGTGTATTCATTCTGGATCTTAAACTTCCCCTGAAAGCTCACTATAGAACTACCACCACCCTAGTACCCCTGTCCTCAAGTTCATTGTAAAGTATCAACCGGAAGCCCCAATCAGTGACATGATGGGGTCACCCTACAGAATGTGAAGTAGGGCCCTGAGTCTCCAACATCTCAGAGATATTCATTGGCCTTAGGCTACTTTGGGCCTCCTGAATGGATGAGGGCTCCTGATGTGCTGGGCTCAGCACTGCACTTCAAGGGCTGTAGAATATGACTCTTTACATTGTGAATTTTACTCCATGATGCATTCACAACGCAGTTGTTACAACAACCATGTTGTCACAACAAATTGCCATTACAACGCAAGTCGTTACAACGACTTGCGCTAGATGGCGCTCTGAACTTAGGAATAGTATCATTTACTATTCCAACTCCAGTGTGTGCAACATTAGGGAAAATGTTGGAATACTAAATTGTACTATTCCCTATCCTAGAGCGCCATCTAGCGCAAGTAGTTGTAATGACTTGCGTAGTAATGGCTCTGCGATTTAACAATGCAGTTGTTGTAACGACCGCGTTGTGTTTGCACGCGGTGTAAAATCCACAATGTAAACATTGTTTGACAGGGCTGTAGGGGCCTGTATTCCACCCCTGGACACATATTCCAACAATCAGGCACAGAACACTGCATCTTTCATATTTCTCACATAACATCGCAACTAACTGTTTCTATTTCACTTCTGCTGTCTGAGGCCCAAGAAGGTACAACCAGTGTAAACGTGTTTCATCTTTGAGCTCCATGTAGGTAAGTTATAACACTGCTGTATGAGCCTGTAAGATCTGTAAGACCTACCTAGCCCTTGTCATTTAGGCCTTGTAGTGAAAACATTGCCAAAATGCAGCAGTGTTATGTTCCCCAACCTATGCCTAAGTAGCAAAGCAACCTTTAACCTACATTTGTCCTACCTTACTCTGCATAATGGTTCTAGCACTGACCTTATACCCAGTTATGTGTCAAAAAATTTGTCAATTGATTTACTTGAAATTAGCCTCATTTATTATGTATGCGAACTCTTAGTAAAATACTCTGCACATGACTTACCCAACAGAATTAACATACTCTGTACGAAAGTCAACCCTATCTTCAGCCTAGGGTGACCAGGCTACTTTGCATAGTTACAGTTATTGATTTAGGCTCATCTACAAAATCTTACTCAACATATCGACTGTAATAGAGCCCCTGAGGCTACCTTTTTTGGTATACAAGAACCGCACCTTCAATAGTTAGTGAGAGGAGAAGCTTCCACACTGACACAAGACCTAGAGGTTCCTGCATGCTGAAGCTTCAACACACAGTGGTAAGACATCCCTTGCGGGGTGTCCAACTTATGACCAAGAAGGGGTCCTTTATTCTCTCTAATCAGGTAGTGGGGTTGGCTCTTTCCTAGGGGATTCTTGGTTTTACACCCACATACATGCTAGGTACACTAAGGTAGGGTCTGCTTCGAATAAGTATGCTTGATTACTGTCATGTTTATATTCCTGCATATATTCACTGTTTTAGAAACATGGTAGAATTCTATCTTCTATTTACTTTGTTGGTGCTTGTAATCTCTTATGTTAGCTTCTGTCTATTGATTGCCGCAGCAAACATGTTTTATACTAGAATGATGCTGGTTCAATAAATGCTTATTGAAACGTCCCCAACGTTTAATCTGGTTATCTCTCTGAGACTAAGTGAGCATGATTGACTCAGCGATAAGTACTGTACTGTTTCCAAGATCCCTGAAGGGTCATGGGTTGTCAAGTTCTATGGTTGTCAGAAACTATTCGCTCCTTGGTAAGGTTAGGGGGCCTATGGTGGAACTGTGAGCTAGCTGGCTTTTAGGCCGACAAATCCCTGGGGGTGTCCGAAATCAGTCTAGATACCAATCCCTTAGTTTATGTTATCCAACCAACATGCAGACCTATGTATTTTTAGGAACTGTACGACAGCAGAGAGATGGACTTTGCTAAAGATAATCAACTATATTCTGATCATGAAAGTAAAGTGTGACTTTGTCATCATGTAGTGTTCTATAAAGAGAAGAGTCTTTAGCTAGTTTTTAAATTGGAGCAGGGTTCGGTTGTCCTCATGGAGGTCAAAATGTCATTGCAGATTTTGGGTGCATCAATGCAGTAGGTCTAATGCCTTGTTTTATTTTTATTTTTGCAGTTCTTCATGTCCGGGGTGACAGTGTCCTAGTTACAGGTGCACCAAGAACTACCAGAGCTGGTTGCCAATGTTATTCACATGGGCAAAGGGTGCTGGTCACAATGGCATTGTATTTGATGCTCCTGGTTTTCAAAGATGTTTCCTGCCTATCTGCAGAAATAGGGGTCTCTAGTTGGCAATGTTTTGCACCTTGTCCAAGTAGGGACCCTTCCTTATAGTCAGGATAAGGAAGTTACTCTCCTAAAATAACCCCTGCTCACCCCCTGGGTAGCTTGGCATGAGCAGTCAGGATTATCTTAGAGGCAGTGGGTAAAGCATTTGCACATAACCAACAGAAATACAGTGTAATCACTACAAAAGGACACCACACCAGTTAAAAAAAATATTCAAGATTTTTATATACTTAAGACAAGCCCAAAAATGATACAAATCCACAATACAGTATTATCACAGTAACCTTGAAAAACAGTTCCTTGAAGTTGATAGCTCCCTCTGAGGCTATCATTACGTCGTGAACAAACAAATCCAGACAGTGTTGGCTGACTGCGGCGCCGTGGGCCAGCTACAGTGTCAGCAAGACCTGCAGAACAGTATGTTTAGAAATGCAGGGCGTCGGCGTCCTCTCATTGAGCTTCTGAAAGCATTGCATCCACAGGCGTCGGTGCAGAAGTGTTGGTGCAGGAGTCGTCGGGCCATTGCAGTCACACGCATTGCAGATCGAACTCCTTGCGGTTGAAGTCAGGAGCATTGGTGACGGCAGGCGTTGGGTGCTGCAGTGTGAAGTGCAGTGTTGCAGTGTGCGATGCCTTCAGGTCACGGTGCGAGCAGCGGCTCGGTGGCGGCGTCAGATGGGGTTGTTGGTGAGGCCAGGGTCGCAGTGCAAAGTGATGCGATGCTGGTAGTGGTGCTGGCAGCGTCGTCGTCGTTGCTGAAGCGCTGCTGGATCAGAAACTATTTAGCCCTTTCCTGACCTACCTACACTATCCGGAGCCACTGCTGCTACCCAGCCCCTGTCATCCAAACCCCAGACAGTCAATCTACAAACCCAGCAGAGGCCTGCTGGATGGCTGAGCAAGAAAAAACCTACTTTCTAAAAGTGGTATTTCCAAACCCAGAATGTAAAAATCACCTTCACTAAAAGATGCATCTTTAGATTCTGAGTTCGGGCATACTAAACTTTATTTTCCCACCTAGTTCCCTGGGCCAGTTATGTTTATAAGATTTCATAAACAAACTCCCCATTCTGTCCTATGGGAACAGATAGCCTTGCAATAGTGAAAAACGAAATTGGCCGTAATTCACTATTAGGGCATGCCACACACACCAGGGCATGTCCTACCTTTCACAGATACTGTACCCTGCCTTAAGGGTACCTTGGGCCTACCCTAGGGGTGACTGACATGTAAGAAAGGGGATGGTTAGTGCCTGGCAAGTGGGTACACTTGCCAAGTCGACATGGCAGTCCTAGACTGCACACAGGCTCTGCAATGGCAGGCCAGAGTTACATTTACAGACTGTTTGTGTGGGTGGGACAATCCAGTGCTGCAGCCCACTAACAGCATTTGATTTATAGGCCCTGGCACACTCAGTGCACGTTATCAAGGACTCACACGTAAATCAAATACGCCATTCATGGAAACACCAGTCCATAACACAATTTACAACAGGAGCACTTGCACTTTACCACGGATTAGTATTGAGAAAAGTGCGCAGAAACACTAAGCCAGCACAAACAGTGTCAAAACCGAGAGATGACAAAGGAACAACTCTGGAGAAACACGCCAAAAGATGCCAAGCCTAACACTATCCCTTTGAATTCGAAAATCAGTTATACATTATGTATAAAAAATAAAGGAAGATGATACGTACTTTTCGAAATTTTTTGTGTGCCATGTGACTAATAACTAGATTGTTTTAATCATTTGTAATGTGTTGGACATAAACCTTTCTGCAGGGTCATCCCCAGACGTTTTTGCCTTTATTCATTTTTGTTGGCCTTAGGACTGTGCACTTTACTACTGCTGACCAGAGCTGAATGAGCTTGTGCTCTCTCCTCTAAGCATGGTAACATTGGCTTATGCCCAATTGGTACATTTAATTTACTTGGGAGTACCTATTAAAATGACCCTACCTCTGCCTAGGGCCTGTAAATTAAATGCCACTAGTGGGCACGTAAGCACTGATTGCACCACCCACTTAAGTACCACTTTAAACATGTATCAGGCCTGCCATTGCAGAGCCTATGTGTGCAGTTTTAAACTACTATTTTGACCTGGCAAAACAGGCCTTTTGCCAGGCCCAAACCTTCCTTGTTAATACATATGAGCCAACCGTAGGGTAAGCTCTGCAGAACACAGAGGGCAGGGTGAAATGTATTTATAAAGTAAAATGTCGGAATTTGTAAAGCGCACAGCTACCTCCACCGGAGGTGTCCCGGCGCTGTCCGTATACCGCTTAGGAACCCTTCCTGGCTTTCCTGGGAAATGTCCACTCCTGGGCACCCCCAGGTGCAGCCAGGCATCCCAGCGCTTTTGGGGCCGTTGTGGAGACTAAGCAAGCTATTGCCCAGAGTTGCAGCGTGGGACCCATGATCAGAACAGGCACTGAGGTGAGAATATCCAGTCAGGGGAATTAATGAGCCGGAGACCCGCCGAGGCGGGAATTGAACCCTGGTCCCTGGCCAGAGCTCTGCATCAAGGTCTGCCTGCTCTAACCATTGAGCCACACTTCTCCACCAAGTAGGACATCTACCTTTAGTTTTACAGGTCCTGGTAGTTAAAAAATCTTACATTTGTTATTCTCTACTGCAAGGCCTACCTCTCCCATAGGATAAGGTTTAAGTTACCTCATTACATTCTATAAGTGTAATTGCCAAATGACAAGAGGTAACCCTTTCATGTTTGTTGTCTCTGGAATCACAATTTAAAATGCTGAAGTCGGATTTTAAATTGCAATTCTGAAAATGCCACATTTAGAAAGTTCATGAAAGAGGTGGTATGCACACCTTAATTTCAAAGGGTTAATTTTAAAGTCAACATTATTATTCGGCATATCGCGTGCGTCCCAGGGATATGCAAGCCCTAGCAATGTAATAAATACAAATGTGGGGAGCGCAGATACTACGCAGATACTACGCTCCACTCCCTGGTGCACTGCAAAAACTGGATAAACTATCCAACACATTTTTTATAACGTTCCACATTTCTCCAAGTTAATCCGATGATAGACAGTCTTTTCAAAATTTTCATTTTCGCCACATCCATAGCATAATGTATTTCCTGCAGGAAGCACTTGCTGAGCGACCTTATGAAAATGAGTTAGCAGTGACCCCTGACGAAGGGCTGATGCTACAGCCCGAAATGCATTGGGTTTGAAATAAAAAGATGCTGCTTAGAACTACCTGTTGTCGTTTTGGATGATCATATTTATGAAGAAGTCCGGATGGGCACACGCAAATATGAAAAGCCTCCAAAATACATTATGCTATGGATGTGGCGAAAATGAAAATTTTGAAAAGACTGTCTATCATCGGATTAACTTGGAGAAATGTGGAACGTTATAAAAAATGTGTTGGATAGTTTATCCAGTTTTTGCAGTGCACCAGGGAGTGGAGCGTAGTATCTGCGCTCCCCACATTTACATTTAGAAAGTTGACATTTTCCTGCCTTAGCCATTTGGTGCCTGGAGGCTGTCTCTGGGTCATACGACTTGGGGTAGCCGACAGTTGGACTTTGTGCATTCATCCCTGTCAGCCACACACAATGGGGAGCTTAGGTGTAACTGAATGAGCCATCACTGGCAGGATGGGGGAAGAGCTGGCCACCACCCGACTTACAACTGAATAAGCTGTGTCCTGACTCCACACAAAGGGTTGTATACATTTTGTAGTTAGTCTGGAGCCAAGGCAGGGAAGGCAGGCCATTTGTGCAGTTCAAAAGCATGCCTCTAGAAGCTTCTCCCCACTGCAAAGGCACAACTCTGTATAAATACTGAACTTCAGTCACCAACTCTTCCATAAGCTTCTAGACCTGTGGATACCCAGCCACGAAAAAGGACTTCTGTCCTGATGAAAGGACATCTTTTTTGCATAACTTCTGACGCGCTCTGCTAACCTGCTGACCTGCTGCCCTCTTGCCTGGGGAAGAAGAACTGGACCTGCAACTTTATCTTGAACTCTGGACCCCATAGTGACTCCAAGGTTTATTCTGATGGCTTCCTGATTTGAGCTCAGGGACATCAAAGGCTCCCCAACATCCTGCACTAGCCCCTGGATCCATCTGCAGTGGGTTTCTGACCCCCAAGTGGTGCCTCTCCGGCCCTGGACCCTTGGTGTGGCTCATGTATGATGAAATTAAGCTTTTGGCCTCTTCGCAACCATAAATGGACCATTAGGATGGAGATCCCGCTGCTCACACCGGAAACCAGCGCAAAGCTCCATCAGCCCAACACACAGCCCAAAACATAAAAGCTCCAGCAGTGCCCAACGGTGATGGCAGCTGTCTCTTCGCACTTCACCAACAGCCTCTAACTATGCTCACCATCCTCCTCACTGCCCTCTTCAACGTGAAGGAAGCTCTTGGAACAATCTTAAAATGGTAAAACTTCAGCAGACCTCTCCTGGTGACTGTACCCGGCCTGCACTTCATTGCGGTCAGCCTGAAAGTATGACTTTGACCCAGAGCAGTGCAACCAGATATCCCCAGTTGTAGCTTTGTGCTTTTTGGTGCTATTTTGCACTTTAATCCTTAGAAACTCATAACTCCAGTTCTACTGCTTCGAATTCCAGCATTTTGTTTTTGTTTTATTTATTACATTTGCTCTATTGTTCTAACTTGGTGTGCTTTCACAGTGTTACTGTTTGAAGTGTTGCACTAATACTTTACACATTGCCTGTAAGTTAAGCTTGACTGCTCTGTGCCAAGATACAAAGCAGTTAAGCACAGGTTAACTTGGGGTTTGCATGTGCCTTACTCTGACAGGAATTGTGGTTTCTGCTTGACCAGGGTTCACACCCCAGTCAACAAACAACCCGGTTTCTCACACAATGCATTTAGCTCTGTTGTCAAAGTGTTCTTGTTGAGGGCTGTTTGACCTGTCATCCTTAGGGTGGTCTTTTGCCTTTTACCTCCTATTTTTGCTAATTCTTTATGTTGGCCTTAGGACTCCAAGCATTTTACTACTGCTGACCTATGCTAAAGTACATGTTCTTCTCCCCTTAACATGATGCAATTGGTGTATACCTGATTAGCATTTTCATTGTACTGGTAAGTCCCTTATAAAATGGTATGCCATATACTCTGGGCACAAATGCTACTAGTGGCCTACAGGACTGACTGTGCCACCAACAGAAGGAGCCCTTTAAACCTATCTTAGGCCTGCCACTGCAGTGCCTGTGTGTGCAGTTTACTGCCATTTCGACTTGGCATTCAAAACTACTTGCCCAGCCCTAAACTCCCCTTTTTACATATATGTCACCCCCAAGATAGGCCCTAAGTGACCCCAAGGACAGGCTGCCATGTGAGTAAAAGGTAGGACATGTACATCTATTTTTGGCATGTCATGGTAGTGACAAACAGCCTATTTCATTTTTCACTACTGTGAGGCTTACCTCTCTCATAGGCCAGCATTGGGCATTCCTTAATACACTTTTAAGCTGGAATTCCTGATCAGAGAGGAGTTGCTATTTCATGTTTCATGTCTGTGGAAATGTAATTATGAATTCTCCTTACTGGGGAAATTGAATTTAACATTACTGTTTTAGAAATGCCACTTTTAGAAAGTGAGAACACAAAACAATGAACCCGGTTCCGTACTAGAGTACACTCCTACTACTCATGGAGTAACAAACAGTCAACTCTTTTATCTGTCAGAATGGAATTTATATTAGACCATTCCTGTTTCTTAATAATTTGAAAATGTATTAAAACAATTTTTTGGTACTAAAAAAGAAACACAGACTTATCAAATTCACACATGAACCTACACGTACATACAATTCACAATAACATACACTTAAAGACAAAAATGGACTTACACACTGGGAAAAAAGTATTGGCAACAACTTGCAACATGACAAAATCAGCAAATGAATTCATACATTAATCTGATGCAAAACACATTTTTAGAAAAATTTACATCATATACAAAATTAGTAATAAACATGAAAATGTCCAATTTTATAAACCACATGTGTTATTCCAACTCCAGCGTCAAAAGAGTGTCTGAATAGTATATCAATCCTTTATCTAATAATTTCCTCCGTGCCTTATTATATATTGGTAAAACAAATCAACTGATAAATCAAAGGATCATGCAGCACCGCTCTAGGATTAAAAAGAAAGTGATGACACCCCTATGGTGCAACACTTTATTGACAAGTCCCATACTGAGAAGGATTTTAAATGGACGGTTTTGTCTAGCTTTGAAACAACCAAACGCTATTTTGATATTGATGCTGCATTATTGAGAAAGGAAGCTTATCTTATTTTAAAATTTGAAAGTGCTTCCACTGGATTAAATGGTATGACTGAATTCTATAGAGTGTAGTGTGTACACTACAAATCCCATAATGCAATTCATGCCCATTATGCAAAAAAGAGGAACTTTAGAGCGTTTTGATTGGGCAAATTTTCGTTTCCCATGAATAATAGCTCTCTAAACAGGAAGTGCTCTGGTTTGAGATGCTGAGTTGAGTCACAACCAGCATGGTGCACGAGTCGAATATTCCTTCTAATTTTTGAGCAAAAAGTAAGTCTCTGTTTTGCCCCTGCATTTATTTGGTTAAAAATCACAATACTAAATAACATACAACTGTATGCTTAAATGCCTGTACTTTTGTACTTCTTATAGATAATACCCGTGAGGGAAAGCACGCCCGTATTTGAGCAAAAGGAAAGTCCATTACATCCAGAGTTCCGAATTGGTAAAGATGCGGTAAAGTAAGTCCGCTCGGTAATAGTGTTTTAAAGTGCTTCATGCATTTTGCCTGTTTGGATACATTGTTAAATGAGGGCAATATTGTTTTTAATATTTGTAGAATAAAGAGTCTTCAATTAAATCGGTCCTGCCCATATTCTGCAGTAAAGGTACATATCTTTTTGGTGCTTTCCTCTGGGGCTGTAAGTCGAGAGTAGATGGCAAAGTGTTAAGGGGGCCTCATAGGCAGTAACATAAAATGAGCTGGAGCGGCCGCTCCAACTCTAGAAAACAGGTACTCACTAAGTTACTTACGTGTACAAGAGAGAGAGTCAGTTTGGGTTGCATCTTTTTTGCATAATTTTTTTTATTTTTTTTTTAGAATATCCGTTCCATTTATTTGAAGCCCTGATGATAGTCCCAGTACTATTCGCCTGGGTCTTGAAACGCGTTAGCATTTTGGAAGGCAATTAGTTAATTGTGAATGCGGCGAGTGTTGAAGGAAATTATTGGATAAAGGATTGATATACTATTCAGACACTCTTTTGAAGCTGGAGTTGGAATAACACATGTGGTTCATAAAATTTGATATTTTCATGTGTATTACTAATTTTGTATATGATGTACATTTTTCTAAAACTTTGTTTTGCATCAGATTAATGTATGAATTAATTTACTGATTTTGTCATGTTGCAAGTTGTTGCCAATCATTTTTTCACAGTGTGTAACTCCATTTTTGTCTTTAAGTGTATGTTATTGTGAATTGTATATACCTGTAAGTTGATGTGTGAATTTGATAAGTCTGTGTTTCTTTTTCAGTCCAAAAAAATTGTTTTGATCAATTTTTAAATTAATAAGAAACAGGAGTGTTCTAATAAAAATTCCATTCGGACAGATAAAAGAGTGGACTGTTCGTTACTCCATGAGTAGTAGGAGTGTACGGTAGTACGAAGCTAGGTTCATTGTTTTGTGTTCTGAATTTTGAATAGCCCTACCTGGCCCCGGTCCATTGGGGTTAACCCCTATAGGTTTTTGCACTTTTAGAAAGTGGACATTTCTCTGCACTTACAGTGCAATGTGCCTGACAGGCTATCTTTAATTCATGTCTGGGGTGCATGACAGCTACACTTTTTGCATTACCTCTAGACAGCCCCAAACACAGGAAGGTAAAGCTCATCTGAATTCTAAATACTCATCTCATTTATCTTCATTCTGATGGGTCTTCTTAGACAGGGAGGAAGGGGAGGAGCTGACACAAACTCTTCAATAGGTAAGGTCTGTCCACACACAAAACACTGATTTACCCACTACAGATAGTCTGGCAGACAAGACTGGGTTGAAAGGGATCCTGGTGCACTTCAGAGAGCTGACTTGAAGTCACTATCTGCAGCAAAGGCACTTTTTGGTATAAGCACTGGGTCTTTGCCCCCCTAAAATCAGACACTTCTGGAACTTGAACTTCTGTTCAGAAGGGCTGCTGTGCTGCTTTAAGGACTCAATTGGACTGCTTTTCTGCTTGTTGCTCTGCGGTCTGCTGCTCCCTGAGTCTGCTGAAGGAGAGCTGAACTCGGCCTTCCCTCCAAGAGATCCCCAAGGGCTTGCTGGCTTGCCTCATTGTTTCTGAAGTCTCTGGGGCACAAAAGACTACCTGGAATTCTGTTGTACTCTACCTTCGGTGAGACCTAACCTGTGCTTGAGGTGCCCTCTCCAAGTTCTGGGCCTGAGAAGTGGGTTCTGCAACTTTTTACTACAAATCCGATGCATCAACACCTTTGCTCCGATCAAAACTGATGCATCGCCCATCAATGCCGATGGAGAGGCTGCTTGATGACTGTGGTTCTATAACCTACAACCTGCACAGCCCGACGATGACACTCTGCGTGGCTCGATGATGACTTATTGCCTTCGAATCAGCTAAACTCGACATGTGGAAAAGATCGATGCATCATGCCCTCAGCGACAACTCTTTTCTCCATACAAGGTACTTTCTCAGTGGGCCCTACTTGGGTCCTATAGCTGGGCTGCCCTCCTACGCGGTCAGCCTGAACTTTGTATTTACCCCTGTCTAGCATGACCTCAAGTAATATTTTAGTGCTAGTGTCTTCTACGCACTCTTTTTGCATTTAGGGCCAGATGTGCAAACGTTTTTGTGGTTGAAAACAGGAAATCGGCCCGTTTCCGACTGCAAAATTGGTCTGCCCTATGTACAAATCCTATTTTGCAAGTTAGTAACCCATTACCAACTAGCAAAATAGGGTTTGCAACTCACTATTAGGAAGGGGCGTTCCAAGGGTGTCATTGTGTTACTGTGTGTGTGTGTGTGCGTGTGTGTGTGTGGGTGGGTGCGTGTGTGTGTATTTCACAAATACTTTACACTTTAGATAAGCCTGTGCCAAGCTACCAGAGGGTGAGCACAGGTTATCTTTTAGTGTGTATCTAGCTTACCCTGACTAGAGTGGTGGTCCCTGTCTGACCTGGGTACATACCTCAGCCAACCAGGAATCCCATTTCTAACAAAGGCAAGCTTGCCTGACAAGAAAATTGGAATAAGGCATTGAAAACCTCTGGATTTCTAGCAACTTTATAGGGAAATTGTGCTGTGCAGTCCACCAGTAGGCCCTGCTGCTTAAACATTTTCTCATTGGGAGAATGCACCAAAATTCCCCTAAAACATACTGGGCTCTCTCTCTCACATTTGCTTTCTCCATTTTGTGTAGGATAGGTATCTATGCCCCATCACTTTCATGGCTGGCTGATACTACCGAATGAGATGACTTGTGACATCAGGAAGAGAGACACCAGTGTTGTTTTTCTCTCTAACTTTCATTTCCCATCTCCCAGGATTTACTGTACCATCTCTTTATATATACCTCCAGAGGGAAGGTAACAGTGTCTTGTAGGCCTGAGATGCACTGCATCAGGATAGTGCCAGGAATCCTTACAGAAACACACGCTTTTAGTCCAGTACACAAATTCCCCACATATAATTTTTTTTCACAACAAAGTTTATTGTCAACAGCCTAAAGACGCTCCATAGTTCGTTCACAGAAACAGCGTTAAGTACATAGCACGAATGCTGATGTCGATATTTTGTATCAAGTTACATGATAAAGAATCCTGTGCATAATGGTTTATCATAATAACAAATATCAAAAGTGCCATCAATCTACAATAAATATAGAGCGCAGATGTCCATCCGAAACTGAAAGGTCTACATCAGGACCATCTACATACACCTTTTTCTTGAAGATGTAGTACAGCCCCTTTCAAAGCAGTGTCACCCTTATCTGACACTCACACATCACTCATCACTTATCACTCTTCTGCAACAATAGAAACATTCTACAGGGCTCTCAGCAAAAGCTGGACAGGAGGCAACTGTTTGGCTGGGTCCTTGTCCTTTCAAACATTGAGCAAGCTCCAGCCTATGGTCCAACTGCGCACCGGCTGGACACAAATGGATGCCCCCTGTAAATCCAATCCCTACCCCTCCTAAATGTGGACTCCTTACAGGTACCCTTCCCTGTATTTTAACTAATGGCTATCTCTTTTGTGACATCACAGGTACTCCTCATTTACAATATTTTGACGTGCTACAGCACAGTAAGCCTTCCTGTTGCGCTGTGCTTTATCGACAAGCGCTCCTTCACCCCTGTGCCTGCACACAAATACCAGCTGTACGCCAGTGCAGACACCCTTGAATCATTTTGTAAGAGTGCCTGCGCTGAGGAGTTAATTGTTTTTGTGCAGTAAGGGACATCATCATGCAAAAAAACAATCATTAAAGGAATTTTCGTCTTTCTATGCTTGCTACAGAATGACCTTGTTACATACAGAGCTAGGAGTACTGTTGTTAAAACATATAAACAACCTAAAATCGAAAACGGTTTCCCAATGCTGTTGTTTTGAAATGATGCTTGTAAATAATATGTTGTAATAACTGATGTAAATTTATTCTTTGTTCTTTTTGGTTTGTATGCATGGTTGTATGATTGTACAATATGTTAAACTTATGGGTATGAGTGAGTGTGGAGTGAAATAAGCAATGCTCTTAATTTTGTGAATTTTTTCTAAATATGTGGTGAGAAAAAAAAAATTGAATAAAATAATTGATTCATTCAGGACGTAAAAATTGGTCCAGTGACTATTTGTTTCAATCAGGTAGCCTTGAGGTAAAAACAGGCAACCCTCGAAATAAGTTGGCAATATTGGTGCTCGTTTTGGTTTTTTCTAGTAAATGAGGCTTGTCCTTATTGTCCGTGAGCCCAGACCTAGTTTTGGTTACTATGCTACAGAATGCAGCATGTGAGGAAAAGTATTTCTCCTCATTGCGCCTCCTTACACCTCCCCTGGGGAGGCAAAGGTTTCTGACGCATTCCCAGGTTTACAAAATGTTGTAAATCTGGGAATGCACCAAGTTCCATGGATGTTGCGTGGGAACACACACAGGAACACGCACGGAATGCCCCTTTCACGCAGCGTTATACGTGGAAGGTAAACACATTTACATGGCCATGAAAAGTCATGTAGGGTGACTTTTCCTGGCCTTGTAAATATGGGGAATCCGAATGCGCTGCCAGTGCGTCAATAAAAGGGATGCACCAGCAGCGCAATGGGCTTGTAAATAAGCCCCAAAGTATTTAGACACCACAGTCGATGATTATAAACTGCAAAAATAACTTGACATATTGAGATTTCCAATTTTGAAAAGAATGCACTGTCGTGATTTCAACCAACACGTGGTATACATGCTTCAGATGTGCAGGACCGTATGTTGAGAATCATTAGGAGTGATGCTGGCTTTTTATTACAGTGAGAAGCTTTGGTGGAATGAGTTTGAAGGTGTGTATAAAATTGCATACATATGCAATTTTATAATAAATGGTTAATTTATAGAACCCCCTCATTCCTCCACAGTATTTATCCCCAAGTCGCCGACAAATGATTTAGATGTGAAGATAAAGGCACCTGGAAGCATATCGTCTGGGAGTGCTCTAAAATACAGATATTCTGGAAGGAAATAGAAAAATACCTCTCGATTGCGTTCAAAGCCAATATATCATTCGATGAGTTAATCCCGGTCCTAGGCTGCTCCTCGAGCCACACTCCATATGATGAGTCCCTATTTATAGCCTCTTTAATAGCTAAATCCCTTATTTTGCAGTCCTGGAAAACAGAGTTAGTGCCAACCTTTCAGGCATGAAAGGTAAAATTATTACGAATCCAGGGCAGGGAAAGAAAATATGCACTGAGATCAGGGGCCCTTAAGAAATATGAGAAGTACTGGAGTCTGTTTGAATCCTAGTATGTTTTCTGTCGATATCTAATTTTAACCACATCTTCTTAATATCAGTCTGCTACATTGTTTTTTATTATACACATTGCACTTTATAAGTAAGTTTCGAATTGATGAAATCTGAACAAGTTTCTGTATTTAATGAAGATAATGTAAGATGGTCTGGATTAGGATCAGGGGTTTGGATTAGGTTCTATAGTTTTTATTAGCTCTACTAGGAATGTGTCATGTAAGTGATTTTTATTTTTTTCTGTATTTATGCACATCCACCTTATTGTTGTACTGTATTAATCCCGCTGCAATTGTGTCATGTAATGTTTATTCTGTCTTTATGAACTCTCAATAAAAAAGAATTTAAAAAAAGAGTTTGAAGGTGTGTAGTGAGTCAAGCTTTTGTAAATGAGGAATGCCTCTTAACCTATGTAGTGCAGACACAGATGAGCAGGGATAGAGCAAAATGGGATTTGGATTCTGTGTTTTACTACTAAACAGGTCCAGTGCATGGAAGCAGGGAGCACAAAAAGCTATTGTCTCTTCTCAAAAGCTCTCATATTTTTAATTGGCCCATTACAGTATACCTTGGCAAAGCAAATACACATTAAATGCAACACAGTAACACCGTCTCCACATTGCAACTGTGTCTCATATGACACAGTTCCCAGCTCTTGTACTTGAAATGAAAAAGTGTTTTCAGCGTGGCTACCATACTCGTGTTCAAACCGAACTAGTACTTCTCAGCAGAGCTACTAAGGGGCTTATTCACAAGCCCCTGTGCTACCGTTTTGTAGCTTTTTCCAATGTTAAAAGTGACGCACTAGTGGTGCAAGGAGCTTGTAAATAAGCCTCTAAATATTTATTGTAGAACTAATTTCACTTCTTAGCAGTTCCATCATGTTTCAAAGTAGAGAGAGTCTCTCTGATTAAAATGTTGGTTCTTCCACTGTTTAATTTTCTGTTTTCATCTATTCTATGTGTTTTAATTGGCCCTTTTTTTAAATATGTGGAGTCTATGTTTTATCTTTTATTTCGCAAAAATAAGCGGCCATAGTAGCACTAGGCACTTTATAAGAACGACGGGAGGATGGAGGGCTGGGATTTCCCAACCTCAAGGATTACTATATTGACTATTTTGCACAGCATATGTCCAGGTTTTATTCAAAGCTTCACAAGGGTATTTTTATGAATAATTTTTTGCAGCTGATCTTCAAAGTGTATCATATTTGGGATGTTCTAAAGTCGGTAAAGTCACCTAAAAAAGTTTAATATAAGGGCATGAAGGGTTTTTTACAGAAGCGCAGGGATCTCCATTGGAGATACTCCATTCCTTAAACTAATGCAGTGACACCCCTGTCCGAATTAGTCATGGAGCCTGGGTTGAATCTTGCACCCAATATTGTCCAAAAGTGGGGAAAAGCGGGACATAGGAACATTTTGGATTTTCTCTTGGGGGAGAGATGGCTAAGTATATTGGATGTCCGACAGCTTATACAAGATGATTTTCTACTTCTGGGTTTGTTTAGAATGCTGAATACCATTTTCTGTTACCATAAAAGTAAGATCCTCAGCAGCAGAAAGGTAGTCTCCGCACTAGTGGTCTATATGAAAATCCAGGGGAATGGAAAATAATGTTTGCTTCTATTGAAGGTACTGAAAATATTCAAAAAGCCATTAAAAAATGGGGAAAATATGAAGGTCTGGAATTGACAAGTAAGATGTGGGAGGAAGTCAATATATTACATTTTAGTGTGCTGAGAGGGGCCAAATGTTGTAAAATTACATTTTTTAGCAAACAACTGCTATATAGAACTCCATCCTTTTTAACACAAATTAACCCCTGTCTTCCTGACCACTGTTTTCAATGCACAGATCGGTCACCCACCAATTGGGCGCATATTATCGGGTACTGTTCGGCCATTCAGGGATTTTAAGATGAAATATTCCAATATATGGCAATGGAATGGCAGGTCAATTTAGCCCCACCTACTTGGTTGAAAGTTATGGGGTATGAACTGGCTCTTGGCCTATCTAATAAATGGATACAGCTATTATATGTAGCAGCAGCCATAGCTCGGTCCCTATTGCTCCAAAAATTACGAACTCAGTTAGTCCCCAGAATGGGGGATTGGTTACAGAAAATGGGGCGAATTAGAATCAGCGAGCATTTATACGCAACACCAAATGGGGGAGTGAAGAAATTTGAACAACTTTGGGGCAATATTTCTTGCTCGAAAACCAGGGCTAGACTGAATGTCTTGATTAAACCGCATGGCTACCTCTCACATATTTGGCTTTTATGCACTTTATGTTTACTTACTTGATTTTAAGACAACTATATTTATGATATTTAGTGTTTTGTTACTCTCTTTGTTGACAGCTTTTTATTGAAAAATCTTTTTTTTTACCCTGGACATATACTTGGCTATGAATTATGTATTTATCATTATTGTATTTACGCTTTGTTCATGACCAAAATTATTTGAATATATGTATTTGTAATGCAAATTTTGGATCCAAATAAAAATGAAATAAAAAAATATATTAAAAAAAATAAATGTTTAAAAGTACGGCCTCCCAGCTGGGCTGCTATATATTTAAAATGGCAGTACCTGCGTTTTACATCAGCACTGCTATAACCTCAGCGGTTCACCAGTGTGGCAGTTCTAGCACTTCCAGGATGCCATAACACAGCTACTGACTGCCCATGCTGGACTACTTTAAGGGCCTCATTTATAATGAGGCTGCGCCACCAGAGCGTCACTTTTTGCGATGCTCTGGTGGCTCAGGGGTCTACTCCATATTTACCATGCAGCACTAAGCCACTTTGCGTGACTTAATGCAGCCTTGTCACTATTGTTCCCTTTAATGTCGTTTTCTGAGTTAAAGGGGCATCCAATGGGTTTTGCTGGAGGCATTCGCAGCAACACACATGGCTTTTTGATAATGACCCAGATTTACGAGGAATCGTAAATCTAAGGAAGTGCAAAAAAAGTATCCCTCCCCGGGGGAGGCATAAAGGAGGCGCAACAAGGAGAAATACCTTTACTTCTCCTCGTTTTTCCTTTTTCTATGGGTACTGCATTCTCCAGCACATATAGAAGGAGGAAAACACTTATTTGTGACTGTTTTTGTGCAAAAAGGTTTGTCTTCCTGCACAAAAACAATCAACCCTGCAACAAAGACCCCCTTGCACCATGTCGCAAAGGTGCCAGCAAAGGGGAGGACAGGAATGATAGATGTGGCGCATTCCTGCCCTTTTCTTTTGCTGTGGGGCAGAGGACAGGGAAGGCCTGTCACCTGCCCTACGGCAAAATCTTTTAAATAAGACCCTTAGAATGGCATTAGGAACATCCATAAGCAGTGCTGCTATTATTAGAATGGGTCTGCGTTTGCACTTTTCTAAAGGCAATCTATACTTGTAATGTGACAGGGCAGGAACTTCACAGGAGAAATAATACATTTTACACAGGGTTTTGTTTTGTCTCCTTGGAAAAAACAAAAGTAGACCAACTTATGTAAGTGATATGAAGTTTTTCTTCTTTTGTAAAGTCATGTGCCTTGCTCTTTTCTGTTTTGAGGCCCCTGATAACGTGCATATATGTTTTTATCTTACTATCAATTATATCTAATTTATGTTAAATTGTTTATAATTCCAGTTACATAAATTCACAATATAACAGTGTCTTCCTATAGGATGGCAGCATATCGATCAGATCATATGTCAAATATTCATATATTATACTTCAAACGAAATGTAATAGTTCTCGAAAATATGCAAGAGAACTCACCTCTTTTTGTTCAACCTATTATCACAAACCACAAGGCCAGTTTTTCTTATAATGATGTCGAAAGATGGTATATAAGGTCAGAGTGAGAGTTTCTGGAAGAGAGTGAAGTTTAAGGAATTCAAGCGAAAGTGGACATTCAATAATAATCTGCATGAATCTCCCATAGTGGGCACTTGCTGGCTCTAGACATCTGCTCCTTGAAAGAACAGCAACATAAGATAAAGTTTGACTTTGTTTTTCTGAGGAAGCTGCAAATTGGAAAGACACTGAAATATGAGCAACATATCCTTCTTCTAAAGATTGCCTTGCCATCTATTTAGCAAACATGTTGCCAATTGTTATTGTTTTATATGTATTGCCTTTATTTTACTGACCAAAAGTTCATACATGCAATTACATGTATTTATATACTCTGCACTAGAACTTGACTCTAATATGTTAATAATGCCTTTTAAAGTTATAGTGTAGATTTCTTGTTGGCATATATCCTTAAGGGAAAGGTGTACTGGTAACCGAAAAATGTATGAAATGTATCCCTGCAGTGGCTGACAGGACTGAACAAAACCAGAACACATTATCTCCAGGTATGGGACGCATATGCGTGGGCAACAGCTTGTCTGTGTTTCTAGCTCAAGCTGATAAACTGATTCAAATCTACACCGGCCTAAGGGCCAAGGGAAATCTACTTGGCTGAATGTACATGGGGACCTGTTTGAAGATTGCTCAGATCTCCCTGAAATGTCTCAAACATTCATCTAAGTGAGGTGTGAAGAACTGCCGACCGGCTTTCCATTCACAAGCACTGCTTTCACATGCTCCACACATGTGACACAACAAGAAAAGTAATTACCTGCTCTGCCAGGTCTATGCGTTTCAGATACCCCTATCTCGTGACAGCACAGATTCTTAGAACATAATGCCTGTGAGGAAGAGGGAGTGGAAAGATAAAGGACGTGCAGCGAGAGCGTTTGTTGCTTGTTACACGACTGTCACAGAAAATAAAAGCACAGAGTTATCCTGCAGCCAACGTCAAGAGAGGTTTTGGCTCAAATATGGGAGCAAAACACAAAAGATGATGGACGGAATGTTGCACAATGGCAAAACATTCACCCCCAGTCACAGATCTGGGTTTAATCCATCGTTATTTTGCTCACCAAGCCACCCCAGTTCAGACATGGCCATATGCAAATCAGTCTTGGGAGCTGCAGACTTAGAAGCTGGGGAACCAGATTTGCGTCTCAATCAATCAATCAATCATGCCACTTGTATCGCGCACTACTCACCCGGAAGGGTCTCAAGGCGCTTGGGGGGAGGGGGTCCGCTACTGCTCGAACAGCCAGGTCTTGAGTTGTCTCCTGAAGGCGAGGTGGTCCTGGGTCAGCCGAAGGTGGATGGGGAGGGAGTTCCATGTCTTGGCCGCCAGGTAGGAGAAGGATCTGCCTCCGGCGGTGGCTCTTCAGATGCGTGGTACGGCGGCGAGGGCGAGGCTAGTAGACCGTAGCTGGCAGGTGGGCGTTTAGAAGGTCAGGCGGTCGTTGAGGTACTTGGGGCCCAGGTCGTGGAGAGACTTGTGTGCGTGGGTGAGGAGCCTGAACGTGATCCTCTTGTTGACGGGGAGCCAGTGCAGGTCCCTCAGGTGGCCGGAGATGTGGCTGCGTCGGGGAATGTCCAGGATGAGTCGGGCGGAGGCATTCTGGATGCGTTGGAGTCTTTTCTGTAGCTTGGCTGTGGTTCCGGCGTAGAGGGTGTTTCCGTAGTCCAGACGGCTAGTGACGAGGGCCTGGGTGACCGTCTTCCAGGTTTCGGTCGGGATCCATCGGAAGATCTTGCGAAGCATGCGAAGGGTGTGAAAGCATAATGAGGAGACGGCGTTGACTTGTCTGGTCATCGAGAGGGAGGAGTCCAGGATGAAGTCCAGGATGAAGCCCAGGCTGCGTGCGTGGTCTGTTGGCTTGGGAGCGGTGCCCAGGGCGGGGGGCCACCAGGAGTCGTCCCAGGCAGAGGGCGATGGTCCCAGGATGAGGACTTTCGTCTTGTCTGAGTTCAGTTTCAGGCGGCTGTTCTTCATCCACTCGGCAACGTCTTTCATCATTTCGTGTAGGCTGGTTCTGTCGGTGTCGGGGTCTCTGGTGAGGGAGAGGATCAGCTGGGTGTCGTCGGCGTAGGAGATGATGTTGAGGTTGTGTTGGCGTGCGATGGCAGCAAGAGGTCTCATTAGACGTTGAAGAGGGTGGGGCTGAGTGATGATCCTTGCGGGACGCCGCAGATGACTTCGGTGGCCTCGGATCGAAACGGGGGGAGGCGGACTCTCTGTGTTCTTCCGGCGAGGAACGAGATGATCCACTCCAGTGCCTTCTCTTGGACGCCGATGTTGCTGAGGCGTTGGACTAGGGTGCGGTGGCAGACAATGTTGAATGCTGCAGAGAGGTCCAGGAGGATGAGGGCCGCTGTTTCCCCGTTGTCGAGTAGGGCTCGGATGTCGTCGGTGGCTGCGATGAGGGCGGTCTCGGTGCTGTGGTTGGCTCTGAAGCCTGACTGCGAGGGGTCGAGGGATCCGTTAGTCTCGAGGAAGGCGGCAAGCTGTCTGTTGACGATCTCCTCGATGACCTTGGCAGGAAAAGGGAGGAGCGAGATAGGGCGGAAGTTTTTGAGGTCGGTGGGGTCCGCTGTTGGTTTCTTCAGCAGGGCGCAGAGCTCGGCATGCTTCCAGCTCTCCGGGAAGGTGGCGGTGTTGAAGGAGGTGTTGATGACGTCCCGGAGTTGGGGTGCGATGGTGGAGTCGGCCTTGTTGAAGACGTGGTGGGGGCAGGGGTCGGTTGGAGATCCGGAGTGGATAGTGTTCATCGTGCGGGCTGTGTCTTCGGTGGTCACCGTGGTCCAGGTACAGAGGGTGGCGGTGGGGTGCGTTGGTTCGACGGTAGGGTGCGTGGATGGTGCGCCGAAACTGTTGTGGATGTCGGCAATCTAGCTGTGGAAGAACGAGGCGAGAGAGTCGCAGAGATCTTGTGAAGGAGTGATGTCTTTGTTGCCGGTGCTGGGGTTGGAGAACTCCTTGACGATGCAGAAGAGTTCCTTGCTGTTGTGGGCGTTGTTGTCCAGTCGTTCCTTCAGTGATTTCTTCTTGGTGGTGCGGATGAGCTGGTGGTGCTTGCGGGTGGCGTGTTTGAGGGCGGTCATGTTGTCAGTGGTCTGGTTGAGGAGCCAGGCTTTCTCGAGGGTGCGGCAGGTCTTCTTGGAGTCCTTGAGTTCGTTGGTGAACCAGGGGGCCTTCTTGCTTCTGGGTCTGCTGGGAGGGTTCTTCAGTGGAGCGAGGTCGTCGGCGCAGGCGGTCAGCCACTGCGTGAAGTTGTGGGCTGCTTCGTTGGGGTCCGTTGTGCTGGCAGGTGGGTTCTGGCTGAGGGAGGTGGTGAGCTGGTCTGTGGTGATCTTGCTCCAGCTTCTGTGAGGAACCTGTTGCGGGTGGTGGTGGGTCGTGGTTCTCCTGAAGTTGAAGTGGACGCAGCTGTGGTCGGTCCAGTGGAGTCCGGTGGAGTGGCTGAAGGTGATGTGCTTGCTGGATGAGAAGATGGGATCAAGCGTGTGGCCGGCGTAGTGGGTGGGGGTGTTGACCAGTTGCCTGAGTCCGAGGTTGGCGAGGTTGTCCAGCAGGGCGGCGGTGTTGCGGTCCTTGTTGTTCTCCAGGTGGAAGTTGAGGTCCCCTAGGAGGATGTAGTTGGCGGAGGGGAGGGCGTGCGGGCTGATGAAGTCCGTGATGTCTTCGCTGAATTGAGTGCGTGGTCCCGGGGGTCTGTAGATGAGGGTGCCTCTGAGGGTCGTCTTTGGGTCGGTGTGAATCTGGAAGTGGAGGCGCTCGGCGGCGGCGAAGGTGTCGTTGGAGTCGGTCGTGATGCGGATGGAGTTCTTGTGGACGATGGCGATGCCTCCTTTGGTCTGGTTGATGCGGTCCCTCCTGATGATCTTGTACCCGTCCGGGATGGCGATGGCGATGTCGGGGGATGAGGAGCCGTTCATCCAGGTTTCCGTCAGGAAGGCGATGTCTGGTGATGTTGTGTCAAGGAGGTTCCAGAGTTCCACGGCGTGTCTGTGGACGGAGCGGGTGTTGAGCAGGATGCACTTGAGGTTGCTGCTGGTGCTTGGCTTGGCGGGCGCGGTGCAGGTACGGAGGCAGGTGAACTTGCAGGTTCTGCAGGTGAAGGGTCCGTGAATGCGTTTCGGGGCGGCCCGGCAGCTGGTGGGGTGCCGGCCGGTATTGAGTGCGTTGAGGGCGGCGGCGGCGTCTGGGTGTCGGCTCAACAACCTGTGATTCTGGGCAGACCATTTTGCTTCAAGTGCCTACAAAACATCAATATGTAATTGACAGGTACTCATGTAAAGCGCTCCAATACCCTCAGGTTGAGTTCGTGCTATATAAAACATCAAATATATATATATTCACTGAAAAAACCATAGGTTATAGACCATATATAGTTAGGAATTAGCATTTACAAAACCTTGAAAATTCCCTGAAAAAACCATAGGTTATAGACCATATATAGTTAGGAATTAGCATTTACAAAACCTTGAAAATTCACTGAAAAAACCATAGGTTATAGACCATATATAGTTAGGAATTAGCATTTAAAAAACCTTATTTTACTCACACAAAACCATTGAAATTCCATATATAGTTAGTTGTACTAACTATATATCGCGCACCCGCAATCCACTGCTGATCATGTCACATATTACACCATTCATGACATGGTCAGTGACATCACCGATGACATCACTGATGACATCTCAAATGACATCACTGATGACATCACTGATGACATCTCAAATGACATCACTGATGACATCACTGATGACATCTCAAATGACATCACTGATAACATCACTGATGACAACATCCAGTGACTGTATTTTTCTGTAAAGTTAAAATATGTCTTGAGTGGATGTATAAGTGTCTGGATGAAGGATTTAGTAGGGGCATGACTGACTGTATGAGTGACTGATTAAATGTGTCTCACTGAGTGCATGGGTTAGTGACTAAACTGTCTTAATTTGTGCATCATTATGTCTGTTGTTCTGTAAACTGCTGCATGTGTTGATCAGTAGCTATATGATTAACTGTATGGGTTATTGATTGGTTGCCCAAGCATTTGTATGGGAGTGTGTGTGTGGGTGGCTGGGAGGTGTAGGACTCTCTGCATAGATGTGTGAGCAGTTGATTGACTAGATGTATGGGTTCAAAAGTGCATGTGGAAACAGCTGTATGGGCAGTTGACTGTGTGCATGAGTGTATTGGTGAGTGAATGGATATCTCAGTGCTACATGTTAAAGTAAGTACATATGTAAAATACAGTACATGTGAGAGTTGACATATATAAATAACTGTGCATAAGAGCCAGTGAATGTGTGAGTGGCTGTATGGATCATTGTGAACTTGTATCCAGGATTGTATAAGTGAGTAAATATGTTTTAGTATATGTTTGAATAAGTAAGGTGTGTATAACTGTATAGTTGAGGAAATGGAGGTGTGATTGATTCTTTGTATGACTGACTAAGTGTCTGAGTAACTCCATGGATGAGTGACAGTCTATGAGTGTTTGTTTACACTGATTGTATCTAAGGTTATATTAGAGTCTGAAGAGGTTCATCGTATTATCACATGAATGATGTCATCAGTGATGTGATCAGTAATGTCAAATGAGATGTCATCAGTGATGTCATCAGTGATGTCATTTGAGATGTCATCAGTGATGTCATTTGAGATGTCATCAGTGATGTCATCAGTGATGTCATTTGAGATGTCATCAGTGATGTCATCAGTGATGTCATTTGAGATGTCATCAGTGATGTCATCAGTGATGTCACTGACCATGTCATGAATGATGTAATATGTGACATGATCAGCAGTGGATTGCGGGTGCGCGATATATAGTTAGTACAACTAACTATATATGGAATTTCAATGGTTTTGTGTGAGTAAAATAAGGTTTTTTAAATGCTAATTCCTAACTATATATGGTCTATAACCTATGGTTTTTTCAGTGAATTTTCAAGGTTTTGTAAATGCTAATTCCTAACTATATATGGTCTATAACCTATGGTTTTTTCAGTGAATTTTCAAGGTTTTGTAAATGCTAATTCCTAACTATATATGGTCTATAACCTATGGTTTTTTCAGTGAATTTCATTGGTTTTTTAAAAGCTAATATCTATAGCTATAAAATGTATTCTTATTTAAATCCAAAAATATATTTTATATGTTTATTAATAATTTTTTTTTAAATATTTTTTTTGTTTCGCTCCCGGTTCGCGAACCGGGAAGCTTTCCGTTAGCTCAATTTGATGCCGCGACCTGGTCCGCGAACCGGTAAACGTTCCGTTAGCGCAACTGCCGCGTTAGAAATCAACATCGTGACGCATCGCGGAAGCGCGACGTATCACGTTGTCGCGTAATGCGTCTTATGACGCGCTGCGTTAGCGCACCCGGAAGTGCTCCGGTACGCGAACCGAGGCGCGAAGCGCAGCCACCCGGAAGCGATCCGGGGCGCGTTCCGCAGCGCGTAACATAAGCGTGAGAGGTCATGTGACTTGTTAATAAAACTTTTCATTGGTTCATTTAACTTTTGGTTTCATAATCATGTAAGGCTAGGTCAGGTGACCTAAAAATAACACTTTTCATTGGTTTAGAACTATTGTTTTTCCCAAATGATGAAAACCCCTCCTTCTTTCCTCACTCTGACTTTCATCTTTGTGAGAGGAAGACCTTATTTCATACTAGAGCAATGGCTTCAATGGTAGCTTCAGCTGGTGGACCCCCACCACCACCACCACCACCTCCTCATGGGAAGAGAGGACCACCTCCCCAGGTCATCACCAACACAGAGGAGGAAGAGGAAGAAATAGAGGAAGAGGAGAGAGAAGGACCACAGTTCTTGGAAGAGGTGCCCCGGGTTTCCCATAGGAAAGCCAGTTTCATTTGGCAGTTTTTTTCAATGCCTCCAGGCCAGAAAAAAGTGAATGCGAGGTATGTCACCTGCCTCATTTGCAAAGAAAAATTATCAAGAGGGACTGATAAAAAGTATAGCTATGGGAACTATACCATGCATAGGCACATGAGCAGGTGGCATCCACTCAATTACAGCCGGGCGTAAATAAGAGACATGGAACAGAACCCAACAGCAACTCCTGTGGCCAGGTCAACTTCGTTGATTTCTTTGACAGCAGCAGAGGCACGGGAAACCGTGCCAAACATCCAGGATAATTTTGGGCATATGAAGTTTACTTGTCTGCACTGCGGTGCATTGATATCATGTGGCAACATGAGTATCAATTCAATAAACCTAGCTTACAACAATCATAATTGCCCTAACCGCCCCACACAGTAATTTTTTTTTTGCTCCTGTTGAGCCCTTTTCAATGCCTGTTTTTTGTTGTTTCCCCCCCAAAAAAAACAAAAAAATATAATATTGTTCAAAAAATACAAAAAAAACAAAAAATGTTCAAAAAATAAAAAAAAATATAAAACAACAAAAACATTAAAAAAAAAGTTCTTTTCAGAACTACCTCCCCTTTCAAAAAAAATTGCTAGAATGTTTAGCACTCTAGCAAGCTCTATTTCTTTTAGTTCGCGAACCGGGAGCGAACCAAAAAATTAAAAAAAAAAAAAAAAAAAGAAGAATAAGTATAAGGAAAGTAAACAGAGAGTGATGTTAAAAGAAAGACAGCTATAGGGAGTAAACCAGAGATACTGTTTAATAGATCTATTTACCGAAGAAAAGACGGAAGAGGGTATAATTGTGGAAAACAAAATAGATAAGGAAGTGAAAGAAAAAAAAGAGAGTAGAACAATAACAAAGAAGAGTTTCTTGGAGAATGTGAGTGAATGTTCAAAATAAGATTAAAACATGGGGAATAACAGAGAGAAAAAATAGAAAACAGAAAACAAAAAATAACAGAAAAATATTAATTGAAACAGCAAAGAAATGTAAATAACATAGAGCCATATCATCAACATAGGCAATAAAAGTTTTGCAGCTTTTATCGGCAGAAATATGTCACCAAAGCCGCTTTTGCGGCAGAAAACTGCCGCTAAAACCACTTTTGCACCAGTTTTCTGCCAATAAAAACAGCAATAATTTTATTGGCTGTTTTCATAATATGCCCCTTAGTGTGCTTCAACTACACAGAGAAAGCATTATGAACAAGTAGTGAAAAAGTGATCAGTCAAAGACACTAAGAGTAATAGAGACGGAGTGAGTGAACAAGAGTGAGGAACTATGAGAAGAGAGGGACTGAGAAAAGGAGTGGAAGGAGTTGAGTAAGTAGGTAAAAGAGAAAGGAATGAGGAAAGTAGCAAAGGCAGGAAATTGAGGGTTAAAGAAATAAAGCTGTGGAACTAATAGTAGGTGAATGTGATAGAAATGTAACAAAAAGAATACAAAACATTTACCTTATAATTGTCGTTAAATTACTCACTTTTTGTTTTTATACTTTCAATCTGTGAAAGAGAGAACAGACATTTGAAAAATATTAAAACATGTATTTAAAAATTACAAAAGACAAGGGGAAAGATTGAAGGACAAACAGTTTTTCAACAACTTTGACACTGACATAAGCTTCTGCTTCTCCAGGCCCCCTACACAGTCCTAAAGATATACATTTTAAACTAACAGTATCTTGATATAGATGAAGTGAGGCCTATCTTAAAACATGGTGCATCTTTTGCACTGCTGTTGTCTCAGAAAAGTGTCGCAAGACACTAACATTTTAAATGATTGCTTCAGGATGCCAATAAGATGTGTCCTATCCAGAGGTTTGTTTGAGGTGAGACCTACTCAGGGTTCCAAATGAAACTTCGAGTTGTTTGAAGAGAACAGAGGACATAATACATGTGGAGGCCTACCAACGAAGTGATTAATGTCCACTGCACTCTTGAACAAATGTCAGACCTCCTCTGTCTCCAGGAACAGGCCTAAACCTCATCTACACAATGTGGTGTGTAATGTTAGGAAACACAGGTAATATAATTGAAAAACATGCACATTTTTTTGCTCATTCCACAATCATATGACCTGTGCTTCCTTTGCTTAGGTATCTCATTGTGGAAATGTAGTCTATCATATGAAAGACTATGTAGAATATGAGCACTGTATGCAAGAACTTTGACACTTACAGAAGCCTCTCCTTCTCCATCCCTCCTACACAGTTCTAAATGTACATCATAAATGGAAACAGTACAGAATTAATTATACATGTTAAATGGTTTATTTTTGCTGTTCTCAGAATGTATCAAATTTCACTAAAAACAGTGACTTGAATGTATTCATCATATAACAGCGGGGAAAAAAAAACACAATCAAAATGATTGTGTTTAAAAAACCCATACAACATAACAAATCAGAATTCAGAACTCCTTAAAGTTAACTTACTTTCCATGACGTCAAAGGATGTCCTATGAACAGCTTACACTCTGTTGTGCTGTTATTACTTTCAGCCCGCCACTTTCTGAAAGAAAACCTCCATCGTTTTGAAAAACATGTTACATACAATAAATGACTTCTTGCTCTCTACCACAAGTTTCCACAAGGCCAAATCTTGTCAGAGCCATTTATAACTCTTGGATTTCTTGTAAGCCAATCCCGTCATTTGGCATTTCCGCAACTTTCAGAATTAAAATGTTGAAGATCATTTTCACAATCCTGGACTAGTAATATCTTCCCCTTCTTCCTCAGTCATGTTCTACATTTCCTATGACACTGATACTGCTTACTATGAAGCAGACTTACACTACCTCTATGACTACTACAATTATTTAATTCTCTACATCACTTTTAATCACAAAGCAATGTAAAACAGTAGACAGCATTGCAGACTTACATTCCCTCTACTCCATGTTTTGATTGGCTGCTTCAATTAGCTTATAAAAAGAAATAGTTTTTCTGAACTCATTCAAAGTGCACTTATTTCTCCATGACGTCCAGTCTTATGGTTAGAAGTTATGTCTCTGAACTACACTTATCCTCAAGGCCAAATCGTGTAGGAGCCATTAGAACTTCTTGAAATTCCTCAGAGCACATCCCAAGATTCTTTCCCTAAAATTTTGGTTTTAAAAACACCAGGTAAGAGTTTTTAAGGTCATACGGCAATTTTTTTTTAAAAATTAAAACAGAATCATTGCAGAATGACCAGCCATTTCTGGACTTTAAATAAGCTGTGTAATGTCCTGATGTTATTGAAGGACCGTCATGATATATAATTGCTGCAGTTACAAAAGTCCTTCCTGATATTGACAACTGCGAAGCCACAAAATTTTTAATTAAAGTTGTCAATTTTGTTCCATCAGGCCTACATCGTTGGAACATTAAAATGACATACTGGCCATATGTTTGTATAAATAATGTGGACATCATTTCAGATTTACATTGGCTACACTCCATGTTGTGATCAGCTGCTTTTACTAGCTTATTAAAGGAGACTGATTTACTGTCTGGCAAAGTTAAATATATAAATCTTTCTGAGTCTACACTAGTAGTACTTGATACCATACAGTTCTCGCAGTCATGCTGCCATTGATAAGAAAGCCCAAACAGCTGATCTACATCTACACCTTCAGCATGCAATACATCAAGGATATACATTAAAAACTCCTGACAATCTTGCTGAATATTTTGAGAGAATTGTGTTTGGCCTGAACATCTGTCTAACAGATTTCGAATTTCAGACACACTTTCTATGTTTGTTCTATCAGTGCTACATTTTTCTAAGACAGAATTTAACAAACTGCAAAATCTTTGATCAGAATTGACCACAATCTCTTCTTTTACATTTTCTAGAGAAAACAAAACATTAACCACTACATTAGCATAGCAGTTGACACCAGAACTGTTTTCAAATTGAAAACCAACAACATCTTCAACAGAATCCTTTTTGTTTCTGCTTATAATTTCAGGTTCATCGACTTTTCGTCTTTTTGCTACAACCTCCCTAGTATTGGTCACATTTCTTCGTTTCCGGCCTACCACACGTTTCTCAAACAAAGGATATTGAGGCAAATGTGGCGCATACTCTCTTCTTAACCTATTGTATTCCTTAACACAATCTAGATCCGCACAAATGTTTGTGACATCACACTCAATCAAGTACAATCCCGATAAAGTTCTAACTCGTGACAATGCCACATATGCCATACCCTCCTTAAACACAGAACTGCCAATATTCACCAATGCACTGTCTACACTTAAACCTTGCGATTTATGGATTGTCACCGCATATGCCAAGCAAACAGGAAACTGCTTACGGCGAACATATAAGTCTTTTACAAGCAAAAATCTAGCAGAACAACGACCAATTAGCTGTACTTCCTCAATGCCATCAAATTTAATTTTTAAAAATTCAATTCCATCTCTATTTCTGTATTTCACAAAATCAACAACATTACCCATTGATCCATTTACCAGACCTCTTTCAACATGTAAATTCCTTCTTAAAATTATACGGCAGTTCAAGCACACAGTCTTTTCAAAACCTGCAGTTTTAGATATACTCTTCTCTAATGAGTCCAATTTTGTTTTCAGATTCTCAGACAAAATAATTGTTGATCCCATATGCTCTACTCTGTCAATAGCTTCCAGTTTCACAATCTCTTGCTTTTCTAAATGCAACATTTTGTTGTTGAATTTGGCACATTCTGCAAGAGTTGGCATCAAACATATTCCAGATTTCTTCTCAGTAATTTTCTGAGAAATATTCTCAGGCACAACATCTTGTTCTGGATATAAATTTGACAGTAATCGTGCATGTAAAGCTTCTTTCCCATGCTCGGTCACTTTTCCAATTCTAACATCTTGTAGAATAGTCTTGTAAACTTCATCCTTCGCCTGACGCATATTTTCATGCAGTTCAGCATAATTGAAGTTTAACCATATATTGACGTTGCCAATGCTGCCTAGGCACTTCCTGGTATCTTCATGCGTGAGCATTTTGAACACAGGTTGCCCTTTCACTGGTGTCAGCTGCAGAAGATCTCCGAAAACAATGATGTGTTTGCCACCAAATAACACCATACTCTGTTTTGAGAACTTCTTGCATTCTCAAATGCACAAAGGCAAGCATGACATTGGAAACCATGCTTACTTCGTCAATGATAAGAAGTTTCATTTTCCTCAAGATTCTTGAAACTTCAAAACAAGCATCTCCAGATAGCTTCTGATATTGTAATTTGTTGTCATGCTCCACTGGCAGCATCAGTAAACGATGTAAAGTAATCCCTTTAATGTTATGTGCTGCCAGTCCAGTTGGAGCGGTGACAACACAAGACAGCGATGACTCTGTCCTTTCCTGCAAATAACATGAAATTACTTTAATAAGGAAACTTTTTCCAGTTCCCGCTTCTCCACTCACGTACAGTCGGACAGGCTTCAACGACGTACATGAGCACTCTTTCTTGTCATGACTTAATCCATGATCAATTTGCATGGTAACTTCGTCATATATTTTCCTCTGCTCAACGTTGAGTTGTCTTTCCAACTCTTCTAAGTTAACCGCATCCTCCTGAGCATGTGCCATGGCTCTTTCCACTTCATTCATAGCAGTGGCAGCTTCATTTTCGATAACAGGTCCTCCTAGTGGATCCTGACTCAATGAAGCAGAACTCTGACTGTCCTGAGAACTGTCTCTGGCAATCTCGGCTGCAATCATTGCTTCCTGCTCAATTTCCGCATTCAACATTTCTACATATTTGGGAAAAGCAGGACATTCTATGGTCTCCTTGGCGGCATTGAAAGAGTCTTCGTAACAGAGAAAATCTCCAAGCAGTTCCTCTTCTGCACGCCAAGGCTTGAAAAGTTGCAAAAGTGCTAAATAGAAAAACTCCTTTTTTTCAGGAGATTCGCCACTCAATTTTCTATGGTTTACCAAGTGGCATTTTCTTTGCTTGACCAGACATCCCTCACTTCCTATTACAGCATACACTCCTTTCTCAGTATCTTCTTTGATGTTCCTCTTGAATATGTAATTTTGAAGAACCTCATATAAACAAACATTCTCGAGGTGAATGCTTCGATTTGGATAATATGTATCCAACATGTTGGTCTTCAAAATGTCGGTACTGTTTGGCTCCTTTTCCGCCAAATACTCAATTTCCCGCACAGGTTTGAGAACTCGATTACGCGTTGCAGCAAGACCAAGACTCGCCCAAATGATACTCCTGGACTTGGCATAGAGACTTGCTGAAGACAACCGGTCAGAACATTCGTACGCTCCAATTTCTCGATGCGACAACATCTTCAGACTGAAACTGTACAACTTCTTGCTGAGGCTCTTTTCATGGGAAATGTCCTCCCACATATCCTTCAATTCTGTCTTCTCTTTTTTGGTGATGTAAGACGTCACATACCGAGCCACAGCCATACAGTTATCAGCCACAAACTGTATATCCATGTTAGCATTCCACATGGACAAAATCACCGGGTTGTAGTCGTTGATGTACTTGGACTCTTCGTTCCTCTTCAAATTGTATGTGTTTTTAGGTGATTTCTTCATCACATTATGTCGCAGCGAAGACATCAAACTGTTTACTCTTCCTTTAGAAATCACCGGTCGTGGAAAGCCGAAACGACATTTGGTGTAGAACTTGTCCTTGTTTCGGAATTTACGACGACAGTACTTTCCACATCGATGGCTTTGGAAACGCAGAACTTTTTCTCTTAGGCTTTTCTTCTCCTTTGCGTTTGGAACAGCACACGTAGAATACTCTTGTATAAAACTCATCACTGAGTCTTCTGGATCCGTTCCAAATTTAGGTGCATCCTTGATCCACAGCAACATATGTATATGAGGAGCACCTCTTGCTTGGTACTCCTTTCTCCAGAAGAAATCCAACACCTCTCCAAGAGGTGGATTCTTCTTATTCATGATGAAAGACATCATAGCTTCAAATCTATGATTGAAGTACCTACATACATTGACTGGATTCAAAGAGCACAGTTCTCCGGGTGTCTTGAATTCGATGTTTTCTATGTTAGCATTTGCCTCTCGTAGAAATTCAAGTAAGTCTTCCCAGCCATACTCGGCACAGCTCAGAGTGAGGAACCATGTGGGAGTTCCTAAGTTCCTCAGCATACATTTTAAATCACCATGACGATGGTACCAGTACTCATTAGTACCACGCTGACACGCCATGAGATTAATCAGGTGAGAATCCAAAATACTGTCTTGGACATTGACTTTATCCATAAAGTCACTTGCCGAGATGTTTTGCATGTGTATACCACTTTTCAAGATGTGGTTCACTGCATATGACAGTCCAGACAGATCGCTTTCAAACAGGAGATGAAACAAATAGGGAATGCATTGTCGAAACCTAGCATCTCCTGCATACAATCGCAAAGTCCGGTATTCAGAAGCAGGAATTTGATGAGGTCGCTCATCATATCTTCCTCCCTGACCTGTTGGAAAAAGCTGTGGGAAACACCGAGCTTCCAAACTTTCCTCCCAAACACTAATGGGACTCCCTTTGGCTTGTTTCATTTGAAACAACTCAATAGCATTCCCCATGACTTCCTTGGAATGCAAAGGATGAACACTATAATGTTCATATATTTCTTCACTAGTAGAGGGTTCTACTTTCTCAATTTGACCAGCACACAAATCGCTATCCTCTTCCTCACTTACTTCCTCTTCTGCAACATATACATTCTTATAGTATTTATTATTTTTTTTAAATACAATGTTGCCTTTTTAACTTTCCTAACATCCACTAAATCTTGCCATATTTTCTTATTCTTTGTCGGAACCCCATTAACTAAGATAACCAGAGGTTCCTCTTCCACTTTTTCTACTCCAATTGTGTTAATGTTTTTCTTCAAATCTAGAGGCAAATAAACAACTCTTCCCTTTAATCCTCTCTGTAAATCTGATGGAGGCAATTTCCCTGTCTTTGGCTCCATTCTTACAATAGCCTGAAAGGGATGGATACTTTGAATCAAAATAGATTCATAAGTATTTAAATCCTTCAATTCAGAAGGAATCTCAACCAATTCCAGATTATTATGAACTGCTCTAGCAGGCATCTGGTTTTGATTTAATTTGCAACAACAATAAGTACACACACGTTGATCCAATCCCAAATCAAAACAATTTTCTGCCATCAAGTATGTTGCGAAATCCTTCCATTCACTATTATTTTCCCTTTCACTTTTTGCATATAAATCCACTAACTTAGTCTGATTCTTATAATAAGTGCGTCGACAACACACACAAGTGAAATTTGGCCTCTCACTTGATTTGACCTGAAACATCGCAATTTTCCTCTGGAAATTATCTGTACTGGAAACCTGTACACTATCTTCCACATTACCCGCTTCTTCTTGGTCAATTTCAACATTCTCCTCTTTACTTCCAAAGTAACAAAACTCAATTTCTTCACATATGTTATGTTATGTTAATGTTATGTTAACTGGTTTTTTTGTAGAGCGCACGGCTTCTCAAAAAGAGTGTCCCGGCGCTTTTAATTGAAGCAGGCTGCAGTAAACTAACATAACACCTTTAAGAGAATAAAAAAACAACAAAATGGAAAACAGAAAGCAGCACACAAAGACGACCTACTGGACAAACAGCCAGGTCTTAAGGTCCTTTCTGAAGGATAATAAGCCAGTGGATCCCCGAAGTGAGAGGGGCAGGGAATTCCATAATTGAGGTGCCAGTAACCCAAAGGAGCGACCACCCAGACGCGCTCTCTTCACCCGTGGGACAGTAGCCAGAAATAAAGATTCTGATCTAAGAGAGCGAGCTGGTTGGTAGAAAGTCAGTCTCCTCTGGAGATATTTCGCTCCCGACGCATGAAGGGCCTTAAATGTCAATGTCAGAGCCTTAAAAACAATCCGCTTGCGGATTGGGAGCCAGTGCAAGGTCTGGAGCAAACCCATAGCGCTGGTACGCCTGTTCACTCCATAGACCGCCCTTGCCGCAGCATTCTGTACAACCTGAAGCCGCTGTAACAGGTACTCCGGCAGGCCCAGGTATAAAATGTTGCAATAATCCAACCTGGAGCCAATCAGGGCCTGTACAGTCAGCTTCCGGTGCTCCTCCGATAACAGGGGAAGGAACCTCCGCAGCATCCTGAGGAGGCCAAAGCACATGCCTGACACTCCTAAGATCTGGGCTTTCATTGTGAGCCCCGCGTCCAGCTTAACACCCAAGTTTTTCGCTATTTGGGAAGAACGCATAGGGGGGAACATGTCAGTAGGCCACCAGGCCTGCCAGTCTGGCTCCGTGTCGCACCCAAAAAAGAGTATCTCAGACTTGTCGGAATTGCACTTGAAGCTGTGCAGTTGGAACCATTGGAACACAGCCCCAAGGCAATCCCGGATACTCTCCCCCTCGAAATCTTCTCCTCTCTTACACGAGAAGAGAAGGTGGGTATCGTCGGCATAAGATACGATCCGGGCCCCGAACGACTCCGCCAATGCCGCCAAAGGGGTCATAAAGATATTAAAGAGGGTCGGGCTCAGAATAGAGCCCTGAGGGACCCCGACTCCCAGTGGAGGCATCACAGCGGAATCTGGTGAGGCCCAGATCGTTTGCCGGCGGCTGTCTAGAAAGGAAGAAAACCAACTGAGCACCGTTCCCCGAAGTCCTATCTCATAGAGTCTTGTGAGAAGACCCTCATGGGGAACGGTGTCGAAAGCCGCCGACAAATCCAACATCACCAGCATGGCTTTACCCCCTGGATCCAAGATCTCCTTGATTGTTTCAGAGACCTCGAGGAGCGCCGTCTCGGTGCTAAAATTAGGGCGAAAACCTGACTGGGAGGCATGCAAAATCTCATTCGCCTCTAGAAAATTGGAAAGCACCGATTGTACGTGCTTTTCAGCAATTTTCGAAAGAGCCGGCAACAGAGAGATAGGCCGGTAGTTGACAAGGGCCTTAGGGTCCAGACCAGGCTTCTTAAGCAGCGGGATGACCATCGCCTGCTTCCAAGCCTGCGGGACCACTCCCTGACTCAATGAAAGATTTAGCAGCGGGTTGACCATAGGATTGATCACATCAGCCAGTTTCGCCAGTGTTCTAGCAGGACAAGGATCCAGGGGCGAGCCAGATTTCAAGTTGGCCAAGAGTGCTAAAGAGGCGGACTCCAGTATAGGTGGAAAAGCCCCCAGTATCGGGCCTGGCAAGGCCAGAGGCGATCGAATGGCCTCAGTGGCAGTTCGCTCCATGGGTGTAGCCGCTGGGAAAGAGGCCTGTATAAGTTGGATCTTGCTTGTAAAAAAGCCAGCAAGATCCGCCGCCCAGGAGTCGGAGGGCCTCTCCTCAACGATGTTTACCCGTGGAGATGTAAATTCCCTGACTATAGAGAAAATCTCCTTGCAGGAGTTGGAGGCAGCTTCTATCCTCCCTGCGAGGTAGGCTTTCTTACCTAGGCGAATCTCCCGGTGATACTCCTTAACCATGTTCTTAAAAGTCACCTTGGCCGCCTCATCATATTTAACCCGCCAAGCTCTTTCGGCCACCTTACACTGCTGCCGCTTAGCCGACAGTGCAACGGTAAACCAGGGGGCGGACACTCGTTTCGGAGTGCGACGAGGGGCCAGTTCCGGGGCAAGATCGTTAAGCCTGTCAGTCAGCCATACCTGCAGGGACTCCAAATCCTGCGACAGGTCACCCACAAGAGGGCAAGGATGATCCAGAGCGGCCTGAGCCAGCATCTCAGGGGTCACTCGATGATAAGCCCTATGGGTTTGACCATGCTGCCGTGGGGCGGCTACAGTCAAATTAACTGTGCCACAGATGGAAAATTTAACCAACCGGTGGTCTGACCATAGAACCGGGATAATCTCTAACCCCTCAAGAGGGGAAGTCGAGAAAACCTGGTCTAAGGTGTGCCCCTTGTTATGCGTCGGCCCATGTAGATAGGGATACAATCCCAATGGTGCCGTGGCCTCTATGATTTTAATAGTGGCCGCATCAAGCGAATCATCCATCCGGAAGTTAAAATCCCCGGCCAGAACACAATGTTCTGCTTTCAAGGCCAAACTCAGTAAAACGGAATCAAGATCTTCAAAAAACATTCCGTGCGGGCCAGGAGGTCTATAGACCAATAGCCCCTTTACTGATTGCTGCGGGGCCAAAGAGATGGAAAAAGCAAGGGCCTCCGAGCCACGAATATCCTCCACTGGCAGAATAGTACAAGCCAGATCTTTCCTCACCACCAGTGCCACTCCGCCCCCCCCTTCCCACCACTCTGTCCTTCCTGAAGACATTGTAATCAGGCGGGACAGCCATGGCCACATCCAGGTTCGACGACTCTCCCCACCATGTCTCAGTGAGCATGAGGCACAGGGGTTTGGCCGTGTCCAGTAGCTCAAAGATATCTTGAGCGTGTCTGCATGCTGATCTGGTGTTAAGTAGCATGCAGGGATATCGCACACTGGAGCAGGGATTGCCAGGGGGCCCGGGCAGAGCACGTGAGGGGCGCCAACCGCAACCGGGGCAGATGGACTTACCGAGGTGACGCCCAGGGAAGACCGTGCAGCAGCCACTGGAACCAGTGCGGAGAGCATAAAGCTCCCCCGCCGTATAGTGCTGCGAAAGAGGTTATATATATTCATATATTCTTCACATCTATTTCAGAACCATGCAAAAGAGCAGCGCATAATTGTTTAAGCATAATTGCTGGACTCTTAGCATAATACAAAATTCTAACTAATTTCCTCACTTTATTATGATGCACTGCTAGCATCCTGAAATGATGAAAAACACTCTGGCATACTCTCCTGGAAAGACAAGCCAGTGAATGACCATGCAAACCTGTCACTTCTCTCACTCTGCAAGGATCTAATTCTTGCAACAACCTCATTTTCTGCTTCAAACTTTTCTTATTAAATGACCGTACAAAATCACAAAGCAAATTGATGGAATCCTGTCGCACACTGCAAATACTATTACACTTCCAGGTGTACACAGGACCCTTAGCACGTCTTCCTAAAACCTCATTACCTAACACCTCTTCTGCCTCTGTTGTCACAAGTTTTTCTTTTTCAACTGGACAACCATCTTTCACTTCATAAGCACGACCACTGGTGTCAACTGCATGCACCAAATCATTATCCTGGAAATAACTCTCCTCATTAAAAAATGCCTCACAGCTTGAACTATGCATCCATTCTCCAGAAAAAACTTCACAAAAATTACTACGATTAACTATTCTCTTCCATCTACTATTTCTTTTGAAATCATAAATTGCCTTGTTTAGCTTCCTAATTCTATTGATTATCAAAATAAATAACTTACGTTTAATTTCAAATGCCTGATCAATAACTTTCTCAACTTTTTTTTTTCTCTTATAAAAAAGCACTTTCTGTTGACCTTTCTTAATATTTTTTAACAAATTGCCAATTATCCTGTTGCGGAACATTCGTTTACGAATGTCCCTAAACTGTTGTTTCCTTCTACTATCATGCACAGAGTTATCTCTTGCTCTAGCAGTAACATTTTTGATTGGCCTTTCCTTTCCGTTTGAATTGCTTCTCTTTTTCTGGACTGAAACATTTTCTGTAGTAATATTTTTTTTACTACAAATATTTCTTATGAATGTTTTTGTACTCTTACCCGGTGCTTTCTTGGTGACTTGACGATTTTTTTTTGTAGAGGACTGCTGCTGTAAATGATGGACCTGCTGTCTTTGACGTTTTGTAGCCTTTCTCATTCTCTCCTTAGTTGGCATTCTCAAAATTTGAAATTATCTGCAGTTGAATCTGTGGTAAAATATAATAAAAAATGTTATTAACCACTATTACCAAACAGTAAATCAATAACAGTCAACAAAAACTTAACACACTACTTAACATTTTTACATATAATATTTTTTAGTGCTTTGGCAAATTTAGAATACAGAAATAGCAGAAAAGAAATGGAATTCTTCTTCATTTACCTGTCCTGTTTTATATGTGAATCTGATCTAATTTTATGAGCATATTTTAATATTTTATTGAAGACACTAAACATAACCTGTTTTTGAAGGTGTGTTTAATTTAAAATTAAACAGTTTACATTTTTACTTTTCATTTATTGTAAATTTTAAAAATAAATGTTTATAGTTCCATAGGCTCAAGCAGGTCAGATTCCCACCCTATGTCATATAATTCGGACAAATCTGCATCCTCATCACGTTCTTCTTCATCCTCAGGATTTAAATCATCCAAGGGATCAACATCCACTGATGTTTCAATTACGAGTTCAATGATGAGGTCGAAATCAACTGATTGCTGATTGTCGCTCATGTTGATGTTGTCTTTATCTTTAAAGAAAGATAACAACAATGAGATGTTGCAGAGTAAGAGACAAATCTCAGAGATTATAATAGTAAAATTGTTTAACAAGAGTAACATTTTGCAGCTATTATTTAGCCATGTCCAGCGATGCTGAGCAGGTGAAGCCTATGTCTAATTTTTCAGTGAACAGGACTCATCTCTTCTTAACCTTGGATAAGCCTCACCGACTCTGTGTCCCCTGCACATACTTAAATGTAAAGGGGCAGATTTATGTTAAATGGCACATCCCCAGGCATGCACCAGTTCACGTGCACCACTGCTCTGCCACCCATGGTGTGCCGCATTTACAATCAGATAGGAAAAAGCTGCGTCAAAACCCTGCGCCTGCTTTAAGCAGGCATAGGTCTTGACACAACATTGTGGAGATGGGGCACCCCTGAGCCTTGCTGGAGCTGCATCGCACTTGCGATACAACTCCAGCAATGCGCCACCTTTACGGCACAGATGCGTCATGCATCTGTGCCATTTTTGCCCCATGCTGCGCCGCATTGAAAATGCAGCACACCATGGGTGGCGGAACAGTGGCGCAGGATGACTGGCACATCCCTGGTGATGCGCCAGTCATCATAAATCTATCCCTAAGCTTCTTATCTTGTTACAGATGAACCGCCATATGTATCAACAAACTATTTTGCATTTCCTAAATAGCGAATTTTAAGGGATAAATAGCGATTCTTTACCATTCCTAATTTGCGATGAGCAAATTGCTAATTGCAAATTACCCATTCATTTCCATGGGCCAGGAGGCCCATAGGAATGAAGGTGCAATTTGCGATTAGCAATTAGCTCATCACAAATTAGGAATTTTTCCAAAGGTGCAGGGGTGTCTCAAGAACACCCTGCTGCACCCCTGAAAAAGAAATTTGGGGGCATATGACGCACATGCATGCCCTAAGGGCATGTATGTGCGTCATATGGCACCTTTTGTTTTTTGGAAAAAAAGCTTTTTGAAAAGAATTCGCAAATTACCACCAACTAGAAGTTGGTGGTAGTTTGCAAATCCTTAATGGCATTTTTTGCATGTTTTTTGTTTGATACATTGCATTTAAGGAATCGCAAAATTTGCAAATCCTTCAGTGCATTCGCAAAATAAGTAATAGCAAATTTTGCTATTCCTTATTTTGCATCAAACTTGTTTGATACATACCATTTGTCTAATTAGCATTCGCAAAGGCCGAAATTCGCAGAATTTTGACCTTTCCGAATGGTAATTAGCTTGATACATATGGCCCCAAGTGAGGCCTGTCTTGCAACATGGTGCATATTTTGCATCACTGCTGCATCGGTTTCATGTGGCACGTTTTTTTTACACCATGACACATCTGCCTAAATGCATCAATTTGTAATTTTGTCGCCTCATAGCAAATCTTTTGCACCACCGCTGCATCACAAAAGTGACGCACAGTGGCGCAAAAGAGGCATACACCTATCATAAATCTGTCCCTAGCATTTTAAATGATTAATTCAGGATGACGATAAGGTGTGGCCTATCCAGAGGTTTGTTTAAGGTGAGGCCTACTCAGGATTGCAGATTAAAGTTACGCTTGATGAAGAATACAGAGGAGATAATACATGTAAAGGCCTACCAATGAAGTAAGTAATGTCCACTTTATTGCGCCAGTCATCATAAATGTATCCCTAAGCTTCTTATCTTGTTACAGATGAACCACCATATGTATCATCAAACTATTTTGCATTTCCTAAATAGCGAATTTTAAGGAATAAATAGCGATTCTTTACCATTCCTAATTTGCAATGAGCAAATTGCTAATTGCAAATTACCCATTCATTTGCATGGGCCAGGAGGCCCATAGGAATGAAGGTGCAATTTGCGATTAGCAATTAGCTCATCGCAAATTAGGAATTTTTCCAAGGGTGCAGGGGTGTCTCAAGAACACCCTGCTGCACCCCTGAAAAAGAAATTTGGGGGCATATGGCGCACATACATGCCCTAAGGGCATGTATGGGCGTCATATGTCACCTTTTGTTTTTTGGAAAAAAAGCTTTTTGAAAAGAATTCGCAAATTACCACCAACTAGAAGTTGGTGGTAATTTGCAAATCCTTAATGCCATTTTTTGCATATTTTTTGTTTGATACATTGCATTTAAGGAATCGCAAAATTTGCAAATCCTTCAATGCAATCGCAAAATAAGGAATAGCAAATTTTGAATTAATTACATTTTAAGTCATTTCCCCATGTACAGTGTTTTCAAATTATGATTTGAAAATCGTTTTTAGGGAAAAGGAATGGTTTGTAAATTTATGACAAGGACATAATGGTGTATGCTTCTTTATAAGGCATTTCAGTGTCTCTGATGTCATTTTTCCCATATTACATTAAAAGACCTTTCCCCGTGGAGCACATTCCTTGTAAATATGCTCCCATCTGTGCATGGTAAATTTAGATTTTGACTGTTTGAGTTACATAGCCATGTTAAAAGTGACCCAAAAAAGTTGCAAAGGCTTAAAAAAAACACTTTCATGTGTCTTAAGGACATTTTAAGTCATTTCCCCGTGGGCAGTGTTTTGTAAGTGGCGCAAAAGAGGCATACACCTATCATAAATCTGTCCCTAGCATTTTAAATGATTAATTCAGGATGACGATAAGGTGTGGCCTATCCAGAGGTTTGTTTAAGGTGAGGCCTACTCAGGATTGCAGATTAAAGTTACGCTTGATGAAGAATACAGAGGAGATAATACATGTAAAGGCCTACCAATGAAGTAAGTAATGTCCACTTCATTGCGCCAGTCATCATAAATGTATCCCTAAGCTTCTTATCTTGTTACAGATGAACCGCCATATGTATCATCAAACTATTTTGCATTTCCTAAATAGCGAATTTTAAGGAATAAATAGCGATTCTTTACCATTCCTAATTTGCAATGAGCAAATTGCTAATTGCAAATTACCCATTCATTTCCATGGGCCAGGAGGCCCATAGGAATGAAGGTGCAATTTGCGATTAGCAATTAGCTCATCGCAAATTAGGAATTTTTCCAAGGGTGCAGGGGTGTCTCAAGAACACCCTGCTACACCCCTCAAAAAGAAATTTGGGCGCATATGGCGCACATACATGCCCTAAGGGCATGTATGGGCGTCATATGGCACCTTTTGTTTTTTGGAAAAAAAGCTTTTTGAAAAGAATTCGCAAATTACCACCAACTAGAAGTTGGTGGTAATTTGCAAATCCTTAATGGCATTTTTTGCATATTTTTTGTTTGATACATTGCATTTAAGAAATCACAAAATTTGCAAATCCTTCAGTGCAATCGCAAAATAAAGAATAGCAAATTTTGCTATTCCTTATTTTGCATCAAACTTGTTTGATACATACCATTTGTCTAATTAGCATTCGCAAAGGCCAAAATTCACAGAACTTCGACCTTTGCAAATGCTAATTAGCTTCATACATATGGCCCCAAGTGAGGCCTGTCTTGCAACATGGTGCATCTTTTGCATCACTGCTGCATCAGTTTCATGTGGCACGGTGTTTTTTACACCATGACACATCTGCCTAAATGCATCAATTTGTAATTTTGTCGCCTCATAGCAAATCTTTTGCACCGCCGCTGCATCACAAAAGTGACGCACAGTGGCGCAAAAGAGGCATACACCTATCATAAATCTGTCCCTTGCATTTTAAATGATTAATTCAGGATGACGATAAGGTGTGCCCTATCCAGAGGTTTGTTTAAGGTGAGGCCTACTCAGGATTGCAGATGAAAGTTACGCTTGAAGAAGAATACAGAGGAGATAATACATGTAAAGCTCTACCAATGAAGTAAGTGATGTCCACTTCATTGCGCCAGTCATCATAAATGTATCCCTAAGCTTCTTATCTTGTTAGAGATGAACCGCCATATGTATCATCAAACTATTTTGCATTTCCAAAATAGCGAATTTTAAGGAATAAATAGCGATTCTTTACCATTCCTAATTTGCAATGAGCAAATTGCTAATTGCAAATTACCCATTCATTTCCATGGGCCAGGAGGCCCATAGGAATGAAGGTGCAATTTGCGATTAGCAATTAGCTCATCGCAAATTAGGAATTTTTCCAAAGGTGCAGGGGTGTCTCAAGAACACCCTGCTGCACCCCTGAAAAAGAAATTTGGGGGCATATGGCGCACATAAATTTTAACAACATTCCTTTACGTCAAAAACGATTTTCAAGTCATAATTTGAAAACACTGCACCCGGGGGGAAATGACTTAAAATGTCCTTAAGACACATGAAAGTGTTTTTTTAAAGCCTTTGCAAGTTTTTGGGTCACTTTTAACATGGCTATGTAACTCAAACAGTCAAAATCTAAATTTACCATGCACAGGTGGGACCATATTTACAAGGAATGTGCCCCACGGGGAAAAGTCTTTTAATGTAATATGGGAAAAATGACATCAGAGACACTGAAATGCCTTATAAAGAAGCATACACCATTATATCCTTGTCATAAATTTACAAACCATTCCTTTTCCCCAAAAACAATTTTCAAATCATAATTTGAAAACACTGCACATAGGGAAATGACTTAAAATGTCCTTAAGACACATGAAAGCGTTTTTTGATTGCCTTTCCAGCATGGTTGTGTCACTTTTAACATAGCTATGTAACACAAACATTCAAAATCTAAATTTGCCATGCACAGGTGGGAGCATATTTACAAGGAATGTGCCCCACGGGGAAAGGTCTTTTAATGTAATATGGGAAAAATGACATCAGAGACACTGAAATGCCTTATAAAGAAGCATACACCATTATATCCTTGTCAAAAATTTACAAACCATTCCTTTTCCCCAAAAACGATTTTCAAATCATAATTTGAAAACACTGCACATAGGGAAATGACTTAAAATGTCCTTAAGACACATAAAAGCGATTTTTGATTGCCTTTGCAGCATGGTTGGGTCACTTTTAACATAGCTATGTAACACAATCATTCAAAATCTAAATTTGCCATGCACAGGTGGGAGCATATTTACAAGCAATATGCTCCACAGAGAAAGGTCTTACATTAAAATGGGAAAAATAACATCAGAGACACTCAATTGCCTTATAATGAAGCATACACCATTATGTCCTTGTCATAAATATTAAAACCATTCATTTTCCTCAAAAACGATTTTCAAATCATAATTTGAAAAGACTCCACAGCTCCTATGCACAATAACACCCTGTCAGTACTAATACTTCACATTTTCTCCAATTACATTTTCTCAAAGAAACAAAATCTATTTGTAAAACACTTGAGACAAAGCAACATTTGAAGAACACAACTTTCTTCATAATTTTCTCCTTAAAGCACACTATTCTCTATCTAAATTAAAGAAATCTTTTCTCACCTTAGCAAATACTTTGAGTTTCAAAACAGTCTCAGAAACACACCAATTTGTCTTCAGCAGAGCAAAAGGTATGCACTCCAGAGTCTGCAGCTATCAAAAGCACAGAAATGCTGTAATTCTTCACACATATCTCTCATGTCACCCAATCAAAACTCTTCCCTCACTTTTTTTCAAATGAAAACCCTTCCCCCCTCTGCCATTTCATGCCTTTTCTGCATGGCAACCACCTCTTGGAAGACTTCTGGTGTTTGCAAGTTCACACAACAATGTTGCAATTGAACTCTGAACTCTCAGTGCACCTCATATCCAGTGCATTCTTTCATTTAATGATTTTTTCTTGACCACTCAAAATACATCTTTCAAACAACTCATCCATGCACCCTAACTTTCTGTTTTCAGCAATCAAAATCCACCAATCACTGTTACTGCTTCATTAACACAGAAACTCCACAGTTTTTTTCATTTTAAACTCTTATTTTTTCAACTGCCATTTCATTGCCACACTTCATCTGACTGCAGGAGAAGCTTCTCTCACCATGTTTACTGTCTGGATTGTTGGACATAGTTACATCTATTGGGCTCAGAGGTATGCTGAGAACAGGAATTTACCTAACCTCAATTTACAAGATGTGGAAATTAAGTGGTTTGGCCACAGAGGATTAAAATGTCACCAATTGATACCATTGGTGAAAACCTTTATGCATTTGCCAAAACCTGACCTGTTAATTGTGCACTGTGGAGGTAATGATTTGGGCACTTTGACTGGGGTAGGTCTGGAAATGCTTTTAAAGGACACCTTTGAGCAATTGATGGCACTTTTTCCTCAGACTGCCTTGGTATATTCAAATATATGCCAAAGACAGAAATGGAGGTGGTCAAACCAATTTTGTCCACAAATTGAGAAGTCGAGGAAGCATGTAAACAAATCTGTTTCAGCTTACATGAGAGACCATGGAATGGGCTCCCTGTACAACAATAACTTGCGTTACTACATGCAAGATATCTACAGAGGAGATGGAGTTCACTTCTCAGATGAGGGCAACAGAATTTTCATTCTGAATTTAAGACTGTGCATTGGTACCTACTTATAAGTACCTAAATGTACCATAAACCCAAAAGCTCTTCTCAGAGCTACCCTACATCTGATCACTCACAATTATTATTTTACTCTAACATTTTTCACTAATTTTCAACAAAGTACGCTCCCTGGGGCGCTTCCCGGTACGCGAACCGGGAGCCAACCTCGCTAAATTTTTTTAAAAAACATTTTTTTTCGCACATATGGGCCTCCTCAGCCACCCTCAGAAAACCTAGGGGGTCAAGATAAGTCTACCGTGCCCCCTTCTACCCATTCTGAACATTATTTGCCCTCCATCTTGTATCTTAATTCGACCGAAACACAAAATGGTGGACTCCCGTAACGCTTAAGGTTCGCAAACCGGGGCGCTCACCAGTTCGCGTACCGGGTCGCTCCCTGGGAAGCGCACCATCAAAAAAGGTGGGAAAGTAGTTTACAGAAAAGCGACTGGAGACAATTTCACCAAATATAGATTAGCTCATACTACATACCAATGCCTACCATTTTCACAAATTTGATTGAAATTCCATTTAACCATTTAGCCTGTAGGCCTCTCTAAATACCCTGAGGTAAATTACTTCACAAAACACATCTGAAGTGTTGGAATTGACAACCAATTAAAATGTTACTTTCATTTTCTACTTTTTTTACCTGACATTTGATTGGCTATGTACCTGAATATATATAAAGGAAGAGAGAGAAACACGGCCATTTTGACTACTACTTCCTGAACTACATTGCAAGATCATTTTCACTCACAACTTAAACTTCTTTTTAGAAGGTGAGATATTATTTTATAAATTTGAAAACATTTTCAGATAGTTATATACTATCCCTCTGTAAGAGTTAGACATTGAGAAAGGCTTCTTTATTATAATTATGGATTGATTTAGGTTTCTGTGGTATAATTATGAATTTACTTAGGCTTCTTCACAGGCACTTTTTAATAGTACTACTTCACGCCTGAAACCATACAGTGCCCATAGATTACTTCTCTGTTATAAACTCACAAATACCTGTCTGAACTTAAACCCAACAGTGCCCTATCTCTACTGATATATTTATTTTTTATGCAAATTACAGCAATAAAATGGAAGGTGAGCAGAATGTTTCCTTCGAAATTGTTCTGGAGAACAACACAGAAAAAGATATTGAGGACAATGATGACTCAGATTTCATGGATGAATCAGGGGACCATGAATTAGTTGAATGTGTAGAATCTGTGGATCATTTACTTCATTATGATGACGGTCAAATGTGGGAACTTATGTTCACTCAACAAGAGGACATATCGGACAGTCAAATGCTAGACGTTCTACTAAATTTTGAAAAACAATCCGAAAAATAAAATTGTATGTAATATTAAAAAATTGTTTGAGTCTTTAATCATTTTTATATGTAATTCATAAACTAGTTAAATGTTAGAAAAGTTATTAAATTTTCAAACACAATCACAATAATAAATGATTGCTTAAAAAATAAAACAATTAAAAAATAATCAACAAAACCAACAATCAATTAACATACAGTATTTGAAAAGTCTATCATTCTTTTTTCCTTATAGTACGCTGCCCAGAACGCTTCCCGGTTCGCGAACCGGGCGCTACCCACGCAAAAAAAACAAACAAAAAAATTTATTTTTTTTGCCCCGCGGGGCCCTTTTAAAGCCTCCACATTAAACCTAGGGGGTCAGGGAGGATCTACTATGCCCCCTTATGGTCATTTCCCCCTTTGTTTTGGCCTCCTCTTGTCTCTCGATCCTACCGAGAGACAAGATGGCGGCCGCTCCGGACTGTTTAGAATGTTGACAGACCCCGGAGAGCCAATCAGCTTCGCTTCGCGAAGTTCCGTTACGCGTAAAGTCCGCGAACCGGAGCGCTGCCCAGAGCGCGCTTACAGATATATATCTTTTTTTAAACGTTAATTTCTCAAAATCCACTGAAGCACATATATTGAGACCTAGCAAAGGCACATCGGGCTACCAGTCCCTACAATTTTGCCAAGTTTCGTGGAAATCCATTCAGCCGTTCGGGCTAAAAGTGAGGCCAACCGCCCTATGGAAAACTCAATGTTAAAAACAGGTTTTGGGACCCCCCTTTTTTCTCGGCCCCCCCTTGACGAACCCCCCAAAATTTCCAGGGGCTGCTCAGAAACAAAATGTTCCATTTTCCAGAAAATTTCAGCCAATTCCGTCCACAAACGCCAAAGTTATTAGACATAGAATTTTCAAAAATCCCATAGGGAAAAAATCCTAACTATATATACCTACTGGCGACCGCCAGTAGGTAATATATACATTTATCAAAAGGCATGCCGTTGTATTTTCCTGCCTGGAGCGGTTGCCCAGCTACGCTAGGCATAAAATTGCTCTGCTTCTAGTCCAAAGCCCTTAGATCACAAGCATGTTGGCACATATGCCTGTTAGTGGCATAAATGGTAGATACATTGAAGTATGGGAAACATTTACTCAGTGGCGGCCACTCCATTAGGGCACTGGAGCGCCACCCTACTGCTTTCTCGCAGTGCGAGAAGCATAAAATAAAATGGTAATTTAAATACCATTTTATTTTCTGCTGCGAGAAAGCAGACAGCAGGGGGATGCCTATTTTGGGGCGGGTGGGAGGGTAGGCCTGTTTGTGGGTGGGTGGGTCGGAGAGGAGTTGCTTGTACCCCTCTGAGTGCCCTGACTGCTTGGTCGGCCATGGGGCCGACCAAAGCAGTCATGCACACTATACATGGCATTCCTACTAGTGCCCGGCTGGGAGCTGTTGGGATTCCACACCAGACACAACGCTGCCATTGTAACGTTGTGATTGGCTTAAGGAGGGGAGGGAGCTGCAACATGCCTGTTCCTGTTCAGAAGAAAGCAGAACCCCGGCCCCGAAGCAGAGGCGGCACGGACCGGTAAGGTAAGTTTTATTTTATTAACATTTTAAACCCTCCCCACGCCACCTCTCGACACACACGCGAATATTGCAAGCTGTGACTGCTCATAGGTTTTTCAGGCACTGGAGCTGAGTCCAAACTAACTCGATCGGTATTGCAGAGGTCTCATCTCACCATGTTACAGACCCAGCCCTACCGGCTGGGTTGATACTTTCCTGATATCCACAAAGGTGAGACTGAGTCTGAAGCACTGGGTAGGTCTGCTGTAACACTCCTCTGTGAGCCGGTAGGTGCCGAGGGCCCTGAGCAAGAGGAATCGGCTCTCTGAGTTAAGTGATGGTCCCCAGAAACTTAAAAACAGAAAGGCTTCTGGGTATTCCGAGACAGCAGCATAGTCACTTCCTCAGTGCTCCCAGGAATAGGGAACGGGAGACGAGAGACAGCCAATGGAGGGTAAAGGGAACAAGTCTAGGAGCTGTGATCTTGGGCGGGCCCACTGGTGAAAGATGCCGAGGCGATTCATCGAATGAATCTCTAATTATTTAAATCAATTTTCAACTATGCGATAAATGCACTGTATGTTCATGTCACAATTGTCTACTCTTTTTGCATGATAGTTAATGAAATTAGGCCCACGCGCTAGCCAATCTCATGTTCACCTGCAGGCTCCTATTTTGGTTGCCATACAGCTTCACAGCAGACTTCCTATTGGTTGTAGGGTTTGTGCACATCATTGGTTGCGTGCAGTGATAGTGTACACAGGTGAGTGGACTGTAATGTTCGTACAGTAGAGTGCACAGCTGGTAGCATTTTAATGCTCGCATACATAGTCGGCTGGGGTGCGGTGTGAATGTGCACTGGTTTGGTTGTAGTGTTTGTGCACACTGTTGGTTTGCATGCTGTGACAGTGTACATGGATGAGTGATCGCAATGCTGGAATTCTGGGGCCATATTATCAAGAAAGGGCGAAACATTATCCCCGCTTTGATCGGCAGGAAACTGCCGCTAGAGAAGCCATAATGGGCTTGATAATACACCCTTGTGAATTCCCATAGAAGCCCAGGTTCTGGAGTTAACCTGGGCTTCTATGGGAATTCACAAGGGAATATTATCAAGCCCATTATCGCCGCTTTAGCTGCAGTTTCCTGCCGATAAAAGCGGCGATAATGTATCGCCCTTTCTTGATAATATGGCCCATAGTGTGCACAGATGGTTGCATGTCAGTGCTACCATACATACTTGGCTGGGTTGTACTGTGAGTGTGCACATATTTAATGCTAGTGAGAGCACACCAGTGGTTGCGCGCAGTGATGGTGTACACGAGTAAGTAGAATGCAATGCTAGTGTAATAGGGTGCACGGGTGGTGACTTTTCAGTGCTGGCATACATAGTCGTCTCGGGTGTAGTGTAAGTGGGCACTGGTTTGGTTACAGTAATTGCGAACACCGTTGGTTGCATGCAGTGATGGTGCACTGATGCGTGCAATGATGGTTTATTCAAGTGAGTGAATTGGAAAGCTTGCATAATAGTGTGTGCAGGTGGTGGAATGGTACAGCTGGCGTTCATAATCGGCTGAGCTGTAGTGTGAGCTTGCACGGATAGTGTTAGTGCATACGGACGCTGTGTTTGGGGTTGTCCCGTAATCAGTATCTGCTTGTAAATTTTGAAAGGAGGCTTCACTTTGCAATGTTGCACCGATAGATTCACCATAAATTATTGAGTGGGCATTATGCAAGTGTATTTGACCTGAAATGCACCGGTGCATGATAATGAGAGGTGTGTTTGTATACGTGTCCAATAACTACTGTCCTTCTGCAGTTTTTAAACGCCTGTTCTGTAATGTAGCTGGAGTTTAACTTTTTTACTCTATTACTTTTAATACTCACACACCACGGGCTTCGTGTATTTGCATTGTGATAGACGTAATATGTATTTTCCTCACTTTCGCAAACAATGAAATTCTAGTCATATGTGTTTGTTAAACTGCATGCCTCATTAGTTCTGTGCATCAGTGATTTGCCACAGGGCATTATTGGAAGAGGCAGGGGGACACGAAGCTCTGCTAGACTGTGCTATTCGACTTATGTCTCACGTAAACCTAACACCAGCTGCTTGTCATACCGATGAATGATAGAGCATCATACTAGGACATAACGAGGGAACACTCCTCTAGGTCTGAGGCTGAGGACGGAGCAAAGATTCCTGAGAGATAGCCTGGGACGTTGCTAGCATTAATGTAGTAGGTGCAGTGGCACTGAGGTCTAGAGGCAGACGGGGTCATCAGACCTCATAGTGGTTGACTCCTTCACGCTTTCTCAAATTTGCTTGAAAATGCACAATTTGCCCACTCTTTTTTCAAAACTTTCTCGTGGACAGAAACCTCCTGAACACCCTGTAGGTGGTTTGGGCTCGCTCGCTGCGCTCGCCACAGTGCAGTACGACAATTGGTTTACGCCTAACCACTTTCAAATGTCACTATCCGCCACTGCAGCAACTGCTGGTGTGCCCCCAATGGAGCTTTGTTGCAATGCACATCTCTCTCTTGTGCCTCTGCTGATCTCTCAGCCCATGTTGTTGGACAAGACTGTTTTGGCCCAGCAGAGGAAGGGGCGGAGTTTCTGGCTCCTTTCCAGTAGACTAAGGCTGTAGTCCTGATGATGTGGATGAAACTGACGAAGTGAAGATTTGAGTGATGGAAACCAGAGGGAGGGAGACGTTGTTTTCCCTGGGAATGAGTAGGCGGGCTTCCTCTCCTTGAACAGCACCTTATCCACATTCTCTAACAGACCATTTCCAATGGTATCTCCGACAGGGAAACCTTCTCTACTCACTCTGTCTATTGTCCATCCACTTATGGCTGCGTTCCATCACCAAACAACCTGCTGGCAAGTTCAAGTGCCACCACATGGCACATCCACCAAGCAATAGGCCAAGCAGCTCAACCTTGTCCAGCAAGTAAAAGAAATAGTGTTCTGATAGCATAGCAGTTGCCAAGGCATCAAAGACATCCACTCAGGACTATAAAGAGTCCACATTGGTACCTTCTCTTTTAGCCACATTGTCATCTGGATATGAGTTCTCTGGGTTCACTGAAATCCTCCTGATAGTGTCATCAGCATTTTGAGAGCACGTGGTAGATCATTCTCTGCATCCTCCAATGTGTACATATGCTGCATGAGTTTAGAGATAGTAGAACTGAATAAATCTTTCCATTCGCTGAAAATAAGGGACTTAGGGGCACATGCATTAACCTAAATACCGATCGCAAATGGCCCGATTCGCAGAATTGGCCCCTTTGCAACCAATATCTAGGCAATTGGGATGCATCAACCCAAAACCTATTCACAATATAGGTAATCGCAAATTTTGCGATTACCTGAATTGCAAATGATTTTAGGGAATCGCAAATTGTGATTCCCTATTTGGCATGCATCAAAGCCTTTCCTAAATGCGACTTTGCATTTAGGAAACGCTAATTACCATCAACTGCAAGTTGATGGTAATTTGCAAAAACTTTGAAAAATGCTCAAAAGTGCATTTTTCATAGTGCCATGTGGTGCACACATATGCCCTTAGGGTATATGCGAGCACCACATGAGCACACATGCCAAATTTGTGGCTGCATCAGGGTGGCCTTTAAGTCCCCCTAGCAGCCTACAAATTACATTCACAATTTGCGAGTACCTATTTGGTACTTGCAAATTGAGAATGGCTTCCTATTCATTCCTATGGGCCTTTAGGCCCGTTGGAATGAATAGAGAGGCATTCCTTATTGCGAATCACAAATATTTTTGCAAAACCTATGCATAGGCAATTGCGATTCCTTAATAGTGATGCCTTAATAATCGCTATTAAGGAATCGCAATTGCCTAGCTTGATGCATGTGCCCCTTAATTTTTTAATATCAATTTGTCACAGCAGGGAAAGACAGTGATCACAGTTTTCCCCCGTTTCATTGCTCTGAAGACCAAATTCCCCCTTAAATGTTCCAGAATGGATTCTGCTTCTCTCCTTTGTAGTGCCAGAAGGCTCTGTTGATGGGGAACTGGATAACAAGAATAGAACTGGTGCCCTTGAGATGTGCTCCTCCTGCTCCTGGTCTCCTTTCTTTTCAGTGTCTCCACTGACATTGCCTTGGTAACTATCCTATCCACCAGTTGTTGAATCTCTTTATCATCCACCTCCTCTCCATGATGTTATAGTAAAGCTAGTGCTGGTTATAGGGGTATTATATCAGAAAATGTATAATTTAAATATTGACCTGCCAAAATTTTGAGTACCACAACATCATGAAGGTAAGTAAAGATTCTTAAATCCACATGTACCGATCTTGAAGAAGCCTCTATCTTCAAGGTACACATATCTGGAGTTAAGGATAGTAAATGTATACTTACCTATATATACACTCCTTCCCGATATAGTAATAGTCAATGTTTGGCCAGGATATTTTTTCGAGACAATATTGTTCTTGATTTTCTGGCATCCTGACAGCCTGAATTAATGATTCATTCTTCTCAAGTTCAATGAAGCACTGCCAGGCCGCAGTCAAGCGCTCAACAGTGTTTCACAGAGCACTGGAGCCATCCTCTCCACAGGGAGAAGGATCCGAAACAGGGCCGGGTGCTATGTCGCCGAATGCCACTGGTGCCTAACAACTGCATGTCACCCAAATGCCAGGAACAGTAGCACTGCCCTCACAGCCCCCAGCGACATTGCAGGGTTTACCCTAATTCCCACCCTTAATTCCACAGGTATCTTTTTCATCCAGTTGTTCGCTCAGGCTCACGATCTGTTTGTGTGAGGTGAGGGCCATTGGCGCTCTTTGGTGAAGCGGAAGTGTCCTGAAAGGCTGAACAGTCCAGGCCTCTCTTCCTTATGCAGCAAGCATTGCGGCTTCCTTATGGTCCTCAGATGCTTGACGCTGAAGAAAAGAGGGGCATATTACCAAGGGCATTATCGCCGCTTTAGCGGGAAAAATTCCCGCTAAAGCGGCGATAATTTGATCACCCTATTACCTAGCTGTCGCTAACACCAGTTAGCGACAGCTAATAGGCGATAGCGGGCATTTAGGGGCCCACTCTGCATGTCAGCGATGATTATCACTAATGACATGCAGAGTGGGCGTTCCAAGATGTTAGCGACTGGAAACAGTCGCTAACATCGCTAACCCCTATTACCAACTTTTGGAAATAATCGCGCTAAGCACGATTATCTCCAAAAGATAACGCCTGCTCAGAGCAGTTCTTAGCCATGTTATCCAATTGAAGGTGGATAACATGGCTAAGAGCATTGTCACGATAATGCATGAATATCGCTGATCTTACAGGGATATTCATGCATTTCCCACGATTTTTACCGCTTTTGAGATAAACCTTGATAATATCAAGGTATCTCAGTGGTAAAAATCGTCGGAGCGCGGCGATATTATAATGCCCGCTAACCAAGCTTAGCGATAATTATCGCTATAGCTTGGTAATATGCCCCATAGTTCCTTCATCTGGACATTCAACTAACCCTGATTTAGGATTGACCATCCATTTCATTGTTCTCACAGATGCTGCTCCCAGTCCTGGGGTTTCATGTGCCAACCCAATGCATTATGGGTATTGTAGGATTGCTTTGCTTCTATTAAACTAATTTGAGTGCTACCCCTGTTGGAAATAATTTACGGGTTAAAGGCTCAGGACTGGGGGCAATGTCTGGGATGGCTTGGACTGGACGGTCGCCCGAGGTATGCACGCCGGCGTACATTCTTTCCTTTGCACGCAGCGCAGGACGTGTATGAAGTAAGGAAGGTTCGGGGCGGCCATAGAGTTGGTCAAGGACATTCTTTCGGCGTGTTTTCAGTTTCCACGGCAGTTCGGTGTTAAACTGAAAGGCCAGGTGTTCTCAGCCCGAGGATTTAGATAAAGCTCTTACAAAAAACAGCTGGTTTGAGTTATTTATTCAGAGAAGATGCTTATTTGGTTCATTCGAGAGTTTTTGCTGACAGGTGCATGAAACTAGCAGTTAGCCTGAGGGTCAAAGCAATACATCAGGTTTACTTCTTGAAGCATGGTGTCTGCAGGTTTTCCATATTGCCTGAGCTATCCTTGCTGAGTACTGCAAAATGTATACTTTTGCTGCACTTTAGCTCTACCTTACATGCGGATAAGTTGTGTTTTTCATATTTGTTCAGCCCAGCTATCTCAGGGATAAAAGGTAATTTCATAAAAGAGGTCATCATTTTGAATCCATTCCCGCCGGCTTGTAAATCATACATGATTTCTCAAATAGATTCAAGAGTGGTATGATGCACTACTTCTAAAGTGGGCTAAATAAATATATGGAAATGTGTCTGCTACCTTTGTCACAACATGCAGCTGTGCCTATTTGAACAATCACAGCGTCTCAATGATCTTTAGAAATCGGTCTCAGATAAGTAAATAGTTGCTTTTCTTGTGAAAATATTCAGGGCCTTATTTACAACAATTTGACGCAGGGCAGCGCTGCACGTCACTTTGCCAAGCTGCCCTGCTTCTAAAGAAAAGGGCAGGAATGCGCCATATCTCTGAGATACGGGACATTCCTGTTCTCTTACACTGCGTTGGTGCACAAATGGCTGCCTAGCGCCAGCGCAGTCACCCTTGCACCATGGCGCAAGGATGCCTGCTTTCAAACAAGGTTGTCATTGCGCAGTAAGGGACTCCTTCCTTCTCATAAACAACTGTTACGCCACTCCTGAGGAGGCGCAGGGTTTTGATGCATTCCCAGATTTACGCTATGCTGTAAATCTGGGAATATGTCAAAAACCATGGGCGTTGAGTGGGAACACCCACCGTAATGCCCATGGCACGCCTCCCTGCGGAAATGTGAGGCAATGCAGCAAATTTGCGCTGCTTTGCCTTAGACCATATCTACGAGGGCATGAAAAGCCACACAGGATGGCTTTCCGTGGCCTCGTAGATATGGATCTGCGCCGTGCGCCGCCAGAACATCAAGAAAAGTGACGTTACGGTGGCGCACTGGTAAATAAGCCACTCTGTTTAGCCCTTGTTTGGGTACATTTAAATGGGCAACAGGCTGTTATGATCTCCGAGACTGCAGTTGGGGGTGTAACGCAAAGTCCAGTTTAAAATTACAGTGCTGTCTGGGCTCAATGATAAAAGAACAATTGATGGACAGAATGGTGAACAATGTCATACATTCACCCCAATACAGAGATCTGGGCCTAATTCCATCGTTTTTTTTGCTCCCCATGCCATTCCAGTTTGAACCCAGCCATATGAAAATCAGCTTTGACCCTGTTCCCCATGATAACAGTCCAGCCTGAACTGCCAGGCAAGGTCCTCCCTGGACCGGAAACAAGCATCCTGGGACCGGTTTCGGGGTTTCACCCCTCATCAGCCAGGCTAGCTTGACTCCAGTGGCAAGGAGAGCACGGGACTCCCGTATTGGCTTACCCGTCCCACTCAGGTGACAAATGCAAAAAGATCAATTGATGGACAGAATGTTGAACAATGTCAAACATTATTCCCAGTAAAGAGATCTGACCCTAAATCTCTTGTTTTTTTTGGCACTCAATGGGCATTCCATTTGACTCATGTATAATATTGATTGCAATGATCTGGTAAGACTGTTCAGTAAAAAAGTACATCCCAAAATTTGAAGACTTTAACATATTATGTTGCCTTACACTTTTGAATGCATGCTAACTAATAATAATAATAATAATGTATATATGGGTGTGTGCATAGATATTCGTACACACAGCGAATAGACATTCTCACCTTCAGCCTTTTTGTGGGATGGGCCAATAGTTAATTAATTTGGCTTTGCTGTTTCCTGTTCCTTTTGGTAGGTGCATGAGGTCTAGTGGTCCTGAAACTGCGGAGCAGATTTACAAAAAACTGATGCATCTCTGCGTTAGAGCAGAAATGCGTCAGTTTCCCTGCGCCTGAGTGCAAAACCCTTGCCCCACCATGGACGCGTCGCATTTACAATGCGGGGCACCATGGCGCGAAAATTAACAGATGCGTCACCATCAAAATAATCCCCTTTGACATGTCAAAATCTTCCTTTAAAATATTATTAAGTCACTCTCTTAGAAGGCCTCATTGCTAATAGGGCAGGGTGCATTTAAAGCTAAAGACCTTTTTGAGCACCAAAATTCAAATTTCTCCCTCTTGGAGTTTCCCTACCAAAAGTAATTTGCTCCACTGGAAGCTCGTCCAACTGCTATTCGACATCATGGAACCCGCTATGACCATAGCCTGCTGCCTTGCCCCGCTGAGGATTTTGACTTCCATTTTAGAGACTAAGTCAGAAGGTAAAACTTCCAACTGAGTCAAACCTGGTTTCTGTATCTGACCCATGCTCTATCATGGTCAGCCCTTACTTGCACCTAGGTACTGGTCAAGCTCAACCAGATATCTCATTGGCTCTTAAAGCTATTTGGCACTATTCTTATATTTTAAATGTAAACATTCTCAACTCAGTATTCCCTTACTGGATTGTTGTCTTTGTGTAGTTATTTTCTTTATTAACAATTACTCTGCTTGTGTAAATTCATTTGGGATGTTTCCTATATTGTCTTTTGACTTTATTATTGTTTTGATACTGCATAAATACTTTACACATTGCCTCTAAGTTAAGCCTCTAAGTCTGCTCTGCGAAATAGCTACTAAGAGGTTGAGCGCAGGCTTATTTACTTACTTTAGTGGTTTACCCTGACAAGAGTTGTGGTTATTGTTATTACTTGAGGTGGATGCTCAGCAATATCCACTTTTCCAGTCTGGTTTGTTATTCCATTCTTAAAAGCTCTCTTGACTGCTTTAGGTAGGTTTTGTTGGCTTCTGGCTTTATGGCTTCATGTGCTCTATGTTGTGAGTCTCAAAGGAATAGTTCCTAGTTTGTCCTTCTAGACATGTAGCTTGGGGCTGCATTCACTATGGGTGTTTGACTGATGGAGTAGCACATTATGGGCTACTGTGCATTCCTATTTTCCTGTTTATTCCAGTCTCGGGGAAGACGGTGAAGCAGGGTTTCTACTTTGTGGCAAGTCCTTGAATTCTCTCCTCTGGATGCCGCTTCCTATTGGTGTTGAAAAAACAAATTTCACATTTATTGTGCAAGCAGTGACTTATGTTTCAAAGTTTTTCCATGATTTCCGGCATACCTGTAGTTGAGTTTCTCTGCTTTGATACATACTAAAATGTAAGAACTGGGACAATGAAGCTGAATGAGATGGTAATGCTCTGATTACTTACTGGTATTCTTCATTACTCTGAGACCCAGTTTTCCTTGTCATAGACCTTGATACCTGCTGTCACTGCTCAATTGGTTTTGACCACAGGAACACCAATGGACTTGGTATTTCAGGAAGTACGCTAGGACTTTATAACTTCCAGGGAGGGAAGGGAGCCTAAGTTGGGGAAGTATACAAGTATTTATTTATTTTAGGCCTAGGGTACTGAAATACTGTCTTTGTAATTAGGCAAAACTCGTAATGTAGGGACTGTGAGGGGGAAGACTAGGGCTTGTCGTAATGAATGTTACTGGTAAGTGGCTGGGCAATACCAGCTCTGCATGTCCCACAATCAATCTCTTACTATGAACTTGCACATCCCTGAGATAATATGTTGTGTTTGCTAAATTCTGTTTTCACATGCCAATCTTCTTTCCTTTTAATCTTTTAATTGATGGAGATAAGCATAATTCACAAAAAGACCATAAAAGCGCAGATGAAGATGAATGTATTTTTAGATTTTTTCCAATCACAAATATTCCAATTAATACACCTAGAAAGCTGCGCTGTGCAAGGTTTAAAAAATACTACTGTAGTGTCACCTGCTATCTCCAGTAGGTACCTGTTCCCTCTGTACAAACATCTACATTGAATAGATTTAAGCACAGAGGCAATTATTTGTTTCTATTTTTTTCAGAGCAGGGGATAAAAACCTTCACCTACTGTGCCACCAAATCTGGCGATGGTCTGTTCCTCTTCTAATTTTAAAAAGGGAGTTACATTACTGGCCATTTCCAAGGTGTGAAGTAGTTGTGTCAGAGTTTGTAAATGCCTACAGATGTTCAAATTGTTAATCCATGTACAGCTCTCAGAATAATTTGTGAATTGCTGGTAGGTGATGGAACAATTTTGCCCCTAAACATAGTTTTACAGCTGAAAATATATTTGTGAATTGGGCTGATGTGTTGTATTGTGTTAGCTCAGATGGAAACACCTCTTCACATTCGGGGGAGTAATAGCATTTAGATTAGTGGGAGAGAGGCTGATTGAACAGGGCAGATAACTTTTCCTGATCAGGTGTTCTCCTCTAGACCAAGGGCTACATACAAGTTTGGCGGCCCAACCGCCATAGAACCATGCCCGTCCTTTTCCTGCAGCCCACGGCGCTGGCGGGCCAAAGACCTCGGTATTAATAGTTCTCCATTGGGCCGGCGGTGCGGAGGTGGGTATCTTGCTGTAGTGGTGAGTACTTTTTCCAAATATATTGATGCCTGTGTGTGCACTTCAACTCTATATGTGTCAGCGGCACATATACGCATGACATATGTGGACCGCCGCAGTCTGCTAGTGGATCAGGCAACTCATAATATGCACAGCGGTGCAGCTCCCCCCGGACCACCCTATGGTGGCTGCCTTTCCCCGACCACAAACCCAGGGGTTGGCAGTCTTCTGCGGTCTTGGAAGTCCAACGGCAGTTTTCCCTAAGCCAATCCTCCCAACACGTAATAGGGAATTTGGACCGCCAAGCTCACTATGCTTGGACTACCACCGCCAATACAACGGTACATGGAACCTGCAAACTCGTAATAAGGCCCTTAATTTGTAACATAAAAAAAGAAAGGGACTTACCTGAAGCTCAGTGTGTCACACCTTGTGCTTGAAATTAATTTTGTGACAAATTGTTTGATGGGACTCCCGGGCCATGTGAAAGCATCTCCAGGAGTGCACAAGGTTGTTTCAAGAAGACAGACTGAAAAAATTGGGAAGATTTTTATAATGAACTCTGTACAACTTCCTTATTTTTTTTGCTTAATCAATATATTTCTATGTCTAACATTTTCTTTTTTTCTCTCTTGCTTCTTTCGTCTGCAGTTTTTTCTATGTGTTCCTGCAGCAATTATTTCTTATTCTCTCCCTACCTATTGTTTCATTTTCATACTATCACACCCAAAAAGTCCAAAGTGGCAGATTAATCTTTCAATGTGTGCTGCAGAATGCACGAGGAAGTAAAGAGGAGAAATAAGATTGTTTCTCCTCAGATTGCCTCTGTCGGGTAGGCGACCATTTTGGCACAAACCCAGATTTACAAGTATTTGTAAATCTGGGTTTGCATCAAAATACCTGGGTGAATGCATGGGAATGCCCACGCTCCACCTCTGTAACACCTACCCAATGCAAAGTAACAGAAGACAGCACGATGCGTTGCCTTACGTTACTTTGTATTTACTCAGGGGCGGCTCCCCGATTATATCAGAGGAGTGACGCCCCACTGAAAAATAAAATGAGAATAAAACTACTTTATTACCATTTAATTTTTTCATTACTGCCAGTTGAGGTTAGGGCGGGGCAAGGTCATCCTGCTGAGTGTTACGCTACAGGGAGGAGGGTTGGCCACTTGCAAGTGCGCATGTCTGTTTGGCCGGCCATCTCAGGCCAGCCAAACAGACCAGCGCACTCATGTTTCTTCAACTCCGCTGTGTTGCAACAGGCAGGTTGGAGAAAGGTCCCAAGCTCCCTGGGCCTGAGCAAACCTCAAGTGAGCCCACTCAGGCCAATCACAGGTCTATTCTCATGCTGGTATTACCAGCATGAGAGCAAGACCATGCTTGCCCCCTGGGAGCCTGTGAAGCGTGACCAGCGTTGGGATGGAGAGGAGCACTGAGGCGGCAGGCACAGGAGCATGTAAGTGTTTTTTTCTAAAATGATTTTCCCCTCACCCCGTCCCCCGCGTTCGCATTGCCTCACCACCCCAAAATTGAAGCAGCCACCACTGTATTTACTAAACCATGCAAAGCCACACAAAGCGGCTTTGTGTGGCATAGTAAATAAATGCCAAAAAGGGTTTTGCGTTCGAGCTGCGCCAAAAATGGGACTCAAGCCCGTCGCAAAATCATAATAAATCTGGGCCAGCCCAGACCTCGTCAGGTGCCGGTCGCTCAACCCGCCGCGTGGCTCCTCCTGTAGGTCACCCGGTCCCCTGCTGTTGCCACCTGCTCGCATTTGCCGCCTTTTGCTCCAGCTGTACTTTTGCCCTGCTGCTGTGCCCCTGATTGTGTTTTTGCTCTTGTCCTCCCGCTCTGTTTCCGTACTGCTGATTGTGTCCTCGTAGCGTCATAGTGCCTTTTGCTCACGCTGTACTTTTGCCCTGCTGCTATTGCCCCTGATTGTGTTTTCACTTTTGTCCTCTGCCCCTGATTCTGTCCTCTGCTAGCGGATTCTTCTGGCCCCTCGCCCCGCTGGTCCACCCCGCTCCCTGCTGCTGCTCCCCTGCGGCCCCGCCCCCTCTCCTTCTGCTTCCCTCTACCCTCTCCCATTCACCACCCCGCTCCCACCTCCCAGCTGCTCCTCCCTCCTCCCGCCCCCCCACTCTCCATTTATGGCAGAGTCCTTGCGTACGCGCAGCGGGCGCGCCGACTGTGCGCCGAAGGCGCGCCAAAGGCAAGCCCGTCTGTGTCCGTCCGCGCCTGGACCGCGCCCAGCACCAGGACCACTGGCCCCCGCAGATGCCAGCCCACCCGCCGGACTTACGACGCCGCCACCCTCAACACACTCGACACCGGCCGGATCCCCGGTTGCTACCGAGCCACCCCAAGGAGCACCCACGGACCCTTCACTTGCCCTTTCTGCAAGTTCTCCTGCATACGGACCTGTACCGCACCCGCCAAGCCGAGCACCAGCAGCAACTACCTGAAGTGCATCCTGCTCAACACCCGCTCCGTCCACAGACACGCCGTGGAACTCTGGAACCTGCTCGACACCACATCTCCAGACGTCGCCTTCCTCGCGGAAACATGGATGAACGCCTCCTCAGCGCCCGACATCGCCATCCCGGACGGATACAAGATCACCCGGAGGGACCGCATCAACCAGACAGGAGGAGGCATCGCCATCGTGCACAAGAACACCATCCGCATCACGACCAACTCCGACGACACCCTAACAGCCGCCGAACATCTTCACTTCCAGATACACACCTACCCCAAGACCACACTCAGAGACACCCTCATCTACAGACCCCCAGGACCTCGCACACAATTCAGCGAAGACATCGCAGACTTCATCAGCCCACACGCCCTCGCCTCGGCTGACTACATCCTCCTAGGGGACTTCAACTTCCACCTGGAGAACAACAATGACAACAACACCGCCGCCCTGCTGGACAACCTCGCTAACCTCGGACTCAAGCAACTGGTGAACACCCCCACCCACTACGCCGGACACACGCTTGACCCAGTCTTCTCCTCCAGCAAGTACATCTCCTTCAGCCACTCCACCGGACTCCACTGGACAGGCCACAGCTGCGTCCACTTCAGCTTCAGAAGGACCACGACTCACCGCCACCCGCAACAGGTTCCCCGCAGGAGCTGGAACAAGATCACCACCGACCAGCTCACCACATCACTGAGCCAGAACCCTCCCGCCAGCTCAACGGACCCCAACCAAGCAGCCAACAACCTCACACAGTGGATCACCAACTGCGCTGACAACCTCGCACCTCTGAAAAACCATCCCAGCAGGCCCGGCAGCAAGAAAGCCTCCTGGTTCAACGACGACCTCAAGAACTCCAAGAAGAACTGCCGTACCCTCGAGAAAGCCTGGCGCAAAGACCCGACTACAGACAACATGACCGCCCTCAAGCACGCCTCCCACAAACACTACCAGCTGATCCACACCACCAAGAAGACAGCATTCAAGGAACGACTAGACAACAACGCACACAACAGCAAGTAACTCTTCAGCATCGTCAAAGAGCTCTCCAACCCCAGCGTCGAAAACAACGACATCACTCCCTCACAAGACCTCTGCGACTCACTCGCCTCATTCTTCCACAGCAAGATCGCCGACATACACAACAGCTTCGGCGCACAGACCACGCACCCTACCACCGAACCAACGCCCCCCACCACCACCCTCCGCGCATGGACCCCGGTCAGCACCAAAGACACCATCCACACGATGAACACCATCCACTCCGGATCACCAACCGACCCATGCCCCCACCACGTCTTCAACAAGGCCGACTCCGTCATCGGACCCCAACTCCGGGACATCATCAACTGCTCCTTCAACACCGCCACCTTCCCGGAGAGCTGGAAGCATGCCGAACTCAGCACCCTCCTGAAGAAACCATCAGCAGATCCAACCGACCTCAAGAACTACCGCCCCATCTCGCTCCTCCCTTTTCCTGCCAAAGTCATCGAGAAGACCGTCAACAGACAGCTTGCCGCCTTCCTCGAGACGAACGGATCCCTCGACCACTCGCAGTCCGGCTTCCGAGCCAACCACAGCACCGAGACCGTCCTCATCGCAGCCACTGACGACATCCGAGCCCTGCTCGACAACGGGGAAACAGCGGCCCTCATCCTCCTGGACCTCTCCGCAGCATTCGATAGTGTCTGCCACCGCACCCTAGTGCAGCGCCTCAGCAACATCGGAATCCAACAGAAGGCACTAGAGTGGATCATCTCGTTCCTCGCCGGAAGAACCCAGAGAGTCCGCCTCGCCCCGTTCAGATCCGAGGCCACCGAAGTCATCTGCGGCGTACCACAAGGTTCATCACTTAGCCCCACCCTCTTCAACGTCTACATGAGCCCCCTCGCAGCCATCGCATGCCAACACAACCTCAACATCATCTCCTACGCCGACGACACCCAGCTGATCCTCTCCCTCACCAACGACCCAGCCACCGCCAGAACCAACCTACACGAAGTGATGAAAGACGTAGCCGAGTGGATGATGAACAGCCGCCTCAAACTGAACTCAGACAAGACGGAAGTCCTCATCCTTGGATCATCACCCTCTGCCTGGGACGACTCCTGGTGGCCCCCTGCCCTGGGCAGCGCACCCAAACCAACGGACCACGCGCGCTACCTGGGCTTAATCCTGGATTCCTCCCTCTCGATGACCAGACAAGTCAACGCCGTCTCATCATCATGTTTCAACATCCTACGCATGCTCCGAAAGATCTTCCGATGGATCCCCACCGAAACCAGGAAGACGGTCACCCAGGCACTTGTCACCAGCCGACTGGACTACGGAAACACCCTCTACGCCGGAACCACAGCCAAACTACAGAAAAGACTCCAACGCATCCAGAACGCCTCCGCACGACTCATCCTGGACATCCCCCGATACAGCCACATCTCCGGACACCTGAGAGACCTGCACTGGCTCCCCGTCAGCAAGAGAATCACATTCCGACTCCTCACCCACGCACACAAGGCCCTCCACCACCTGGGCCCCAGGTACCTCAACAACCACCTGACCTTCTACACTCCCACCCACCAGCTACGATCGACCAGCCATGCCCTCGCCGCCGTTCCACGCATCCGAAGAGCCACCATGGGAGGAAGATCCTTCTCCCACCTGGCAGCCAAGACTTGGAACTCCCTCCCCATCCACCTCCGTCTGACCCAAGACCACCTCTCCTTCAGGAAGCAACTCAAGACCTGGCTATTCGAGCAGTAGCGGACCCCCTTCCCCCAAGCGCCTTGAGACCCTCCGGGTGAGTAGCGCGCTATACAAATATCTTGATTGATTGATTGATTGATTATACAGAGATTTCCAGCTTGCCCTCAGCCCACCGTGTGAAATAGGCTTTTCACCTGGCGGCCATGTAAAAGTATTGATATCATGTGTCAAACGGTGGAAACATATCAACATATAGATGTGACGTTTCCACATAACCACATAAGGGACCTTAGATCAGGGAACAGGTCCTTGGAGCCTCAAGTCTAATTCTTAGTAGAGTCTGAATTTGCACAACTAGGCTGATATAATGAAAAAAAATCCCATAACTACGGAATATGAGTCTTTGTCTACATTTGTTAGAGGAATTGCCCTAGAGTGCCACTTTAATGTTCTAGCTGGCTTGCAGGTTTTAACATTTTACATAATGACCGAGGCACAATTTTATGTTGTTTTGAAGTCCTTCTGTGAAATTATTTTATGCATGGAAGCTCAGCATAAAAGACTGTGTGGGCCCGAGGAGAATATTTTTACATACCCAAAGACACCACGTTTCATGGACCAATGAAAGGCTTTTTACAGCTCCAGGCAACTTTATAATTTTTGTTAGAACGTTCACTTTTCCCTAGCTACAAGACGAGTTACTAGGTCGATTGTTGCTGGTTGGCGCCATCTTGTGGAAGACAACCACAACAGACTACAATGTAGTCCTGGCCCTGCAAACAAAACAGCCGGGAGATGGTGAGGCGGCCATGCTTTTTTAGAAGATGGGCAGATGGGTCGTGTGGGTAAACCTCTATTCTTCTAACTTTTCAAGGAGGGTAAGCGGAATATCGTTAAATTTAATAGTGACACACGTCATTTGAAGTGTTTACAAACTCGGAAGTACAGTACGAAGAGCCACAAAATAGCAAGTCAATATTCTTTTATTTAAGGTTTGACAAATTGGACAGAATAGTGATGCAGATATTTCAAATAAAGTGATGGGAAGTAACGATATGAGTGTATAAACAGAAGCGGTTTTTTTTATAATTTCGACTTTATTGTAAATGCGAATTGTTAGTCTCTTTTTTAGCAGAAGCTCAACATTTCAAATTTCTCCAGAGGCATAACAGACATGCATTTCTCAGGACCCTTCATGCCTTTGAAACACGAGTCACTAAGCGAGATAAAATGTTTACCTCGGTGAGACTGCGCCATCTAGTGGTTTAATGCATAATACGAAAAAGAACAACAGAACGGAGAGCTCGTCGGTAGACCGCATTCTGTGAAATTATTCCTATTGGGGAGCAGCACTAGAGGTGGGCGAGCCAGCAAATTAATGTGAAGAGCCTACCAAGAGGCAAACCAAGGATCTGGCTCGGATCTTACAGACCGTGCTAGAGCCGAGCTTTGAAAATGTTTGCCATAATTAGTACTTTAAATGGAAAAAAATAGGTGCAGGTTCTCATCAAATTAAGTTAGAGGTGTGACTAGTGGGAATGGGCTAGGGGCAGGGATAAGGGCAGGACATGATACATACAATGGCACTTCTTCCATCTGTTGTGTATTGCATTGACCTCGTAAGTAATCTTAAATTTCCAATATGTTCAGATTCCCTCTTCAAATGTGACATACCCTATGCACAGTAATTAATAGCCACTTTGCTGTTATGACCCACTAAAATATGTATGAAGCCCATTGCACTTAAAGTGATCTTGACCTACGTTTTGTGGTCTTTGTTCAGAAACGTGTGCACACCGCTCAAGACTGTGTGAATTTTAAGCCTTCCTTGTCTGATCATGAGCCATTTTTTGGGTGATTTAGGCCAGCACTGAGTGATGTTAAGCCACCAATGTGCTATCTTGTGGCAGTGATGTGTGGTCCTGGTTTAGCCCTATCAGACCTGCAGAGTAGCACTTAGTTCACAAGCTATGGCAAAGCAGTTTTAACATGCATACTAATAGGCTACTGCTTTACCATTTTTTTCTTTTAAACCAGGTTTTCTTTTAAACAGTATTTCTACAGTCCTGGGCACAGTCCCTCCTTTAGCACCATAGTTTTAAAGAGCTCCTCATTTAAAGAGCTCATGCTCATCTTCTCATATACGCAATGGGCATATTCATGCATCCTATTCTATTTGTATGGACTGGCCCGAACAGACAACGTGCAAGAATCCTCAGAACAATTTGACCATGCACATTGGTCATCTCCGTGGGTTATCTTAGGCCTGCATGGTGCTGTAGGCCAGCATTATGAGATCTCAGCACTGTAGGGTATTGGGTGTTGATAGTTTTGTCTGTTACTTTGGGTCATTGCTGTACACCGGCCAAACTCTGTGTCATATTGGGTTGGCAACGGGTAGGCAGTTATGGGTGTGACCTGTGTTAGTTTATGGTTTTTAAGCACTATGGAAACCAGTCAATGATAAAAATGTTAGTGTCTGGAATGGGGATGTCAAACATCTCAACTGTCCCTCTTTATGAATCATAAATCCACCAGCCTAGGCGTGGCACAACCAAGCGTGAAGCCAGATATGTAGTCATGCCTCCCTCCCACCTGGTCTTCTTACATCATCGTTAGTTGGTATCAGGAGGTGATTAGATAAATATTCTAGGGTAGATTCTTTGTAACATCATGCACATTTCATTATCTTAACTCAGTTATCCCTAAAGATGACATCTCATTCTTTGAATACTTACAATCTGCCACACTCTGCTTGAACCCACACCTTCTAGGAACTTCTAGGGTCCTGGTTCTAGTTATCCTACGTAACACATGGAAATATGTTTGAAGCCCAAAATAACCAAGACTGACTGACTTGTGGTGTCGTTTGGCACCAAGGGAATCTCAGCACACAACTCACATTTTTTCCAGGTTATTGATTTAACATCAGGGTGTTGCCCACAGTGAAAGGAGAGCCTAAGAAAAGAACTCACTGGGTACAACGGACGGATTCTGCAAATCTCTCTGCTTGCTGGAAATGTCTTGTAAAATTATACACAATTCATCCATTCCCCATCTTAGAGATTTGTACAATGATAGTATAGAGCAAGGGATCCTTATCTTACAACTTTTGAACCCTTTTAATGCGTTTTCTGAAGCCATGCCAGATACTATTAATTGCCGCCCCCTCCCCATCTGCCACAATCTCCCCTCCCCCCCACACACACATGCATACCCACATATCGGCCCCTAGTCCTCTCGTCGTAACTCGAGACAATAGAAAACAATACTAGCAGCAAAAAACATCACAGATCTGTCCTTCAACTCCTGCCTGAAAATTAAGTCAAGCTAACCTCTTTTTATTTATAGGCTTGGTTAGAGACAGCTTTAGCTGTCACATCAGCCCTATGCAATTAAAATACATCCATAAATAAAAAATACAGACATATGTGGAGGGGATTTTACCCTCTTCATACATGGGTCTTTTCAGCTATCATTCACATTCTGCTTCAACTCATCACAACAAATAGCATGGGGCAAAGGGTCAGCCCATGAAGGCCACTAACTATCTTGCACTGTGAGTGACCACATTTTTCCCGATCTCATGGACAAATTTGCCTTAAAAAGCGCACATCAGTGCCAGGCTGGTGGGCCAGTACTTTACTCTGGCAATTCTTTTTTTCTTCCCACTTTTTAGTCATTGTGTTTGTTTAAAATAGGTCTCCAGTTTACAGTATTTAAGGGCAAATAGTAGTGTTTCCTTGCACCAATAATAATAATACTTCCATGTGATATGTATTAGAACTAAAAAGGGTTCTAAACCAATTCTAGGACACCTGCCTGATATGTTAAATTATTTGCAATGATAAATCCTTTTTTATTTAAATAAATGTTTGCATGCTTAAGCTCACCACATATAGGAGGCATGTTTTCTTTTTTTGGGCATCTTAGTACAATATTCTTTTTTGAATTAATGATTACACCAGCGTTACCAAGGCCACACCAAATGGCTTTGCCAATACTTGTTTATCTAGTGCAGATTCTTGATACCACACTGTTATTATGAGGGAAGTGGAATTATGCGATTCCATTTCACCTAAATTATGCAACAGCTGCATTTGGTACATCATCTGCTGCATAATCTGCAGATTTTAGCAAAAAAATGGTTTCAACCTCAAACAGTTCAACAGTTAGTAAAATCGTAGCAACACGTGCTGCTGCGCAGTGGAAGGTGCTTTCTAAAGGTTGACTTCTCACCTTTCTGTTGCTTATTGCTATGTTTGGTTGTTAAACTGAAGTGCACCCTATGCCCAGACAATGTTAACAAATATAATAATGCCAAAATAAAGAAGTAATACAAGCAGGAAATTTCCTGCATTATGCTGCATATTTTTCCTCTTCTTGCTTCATATTGTAATCAACCTTGCTGTACAATTACAGTGGCCCTGATTATTATTATTTATTTGCATTGGGCTCAATACTCAAATTCTTGTGTGCGCACACACTCACACAGGCCCGATCACACATGCACATACAAAGCAATCCACATACCTTCTTTAAAACACCTTCGTAGAGTATCCAGAATCTATCTCTTCCTCTTTCCTTTACACGCAAACGCACACACAAGCCGTTAAACGTTCACAAGCAGTCAAACACTCACACACAAGGCTCAAGCAGAATAAAGGACATTTTTAACTCCTTACCTCCCATGGCGTCCTTAATTCCCTCTATCAGTGGGTTGCCTGGATTCCAGTGTGTGCACAAATGCACACCATATTGTAAATTTGATTGACAGAGCAGGGCCTGAATGGTATGGACACTGCTCTGTCAAGGTCAGCTTGAATGTGAAACACCCACACATACCGGTACTCTCCTTGGCGGGGGAGAAATGCCAGTACTTGAAGTGCTAAAAATAAGAAATGCCAGTACTCGGTATGGTACCGGTGAGTACCGGCCCATTTAAAGCACTGATCTAAATTGTAGACCAAACATCACGAAAAACATGATAGTCTACAAAATTCAAAACAAATTATTTCTGCTTTGACATTTATACTACAGACTATAGCACTGCAATGAGACGTACTTTACTAAAAGTGCAATTTTTTTAACATGAACCTATAGTGAACTAAGAGGCAAGACAATTGTCATATAAACCCTGTACTGGCCCAGATTATTGTACAGTAACATTCTTATTGAAAGACTTTGGGCCTCATTTATGAAAAGTGTTGGATCGCTGCAATAAAACAACGATGCAACATTTTTACTGCGCCCTCCTTGCGACCCCATGGAGGTGCCATATTTACTATACAGCGCTCCATGTCACAAGGAGTGACAGATGCGTCAAGAATCCTGATGTATCTGTCGGATCAAAATTCACGCATTGCTGGTGTTGTGTTGTAAGCATGATGCAACTCCAGCAAAGCATGGGGGAGGCCTATATACACTGCACTGCATCACCCTTATGCCTTCCATGAGTTTTGACATAGTGGCATCCTAGAAGTGGCGTAGTGAAATCTGATAGATTTCACTGCCCACTTCTATGAGGCTTTCTTGCGGGGTAATGCCCACTCTGCATACATTGTACCTGACGCAGGTATAAAGTGGCGCAGGGGTTTACAAGGTGACGCATCTGCCTAAATGAGTCACTTTGTAATATGGTGCAGCATGGGGCATTGCTTACACTGCCGCTGTGTCACGAATAGTGATGCAACGGCTGAGCAGAAGTGTCACAAGGGGCTCATAAATAAGCCCCTTTGTTTTGACCTCTTTGTGCACTTTCTGGCAGTTTTTCAACAGCGTGAAATCAACCTGAATGTTATGGAGCTCTTTGCACCTGTTACATTACACAAGGGCACCATTATTTGTTTATAGGGATAGGGAAATGAAGTAATTTGCCCAGAATCACAGGATGTTAAGCGACACCACAACTTTAACAAAGTTCCTTGAGTCCACAGTCGACAGCTCTGGTGGTAGCGCCACATGCAAGGTATGTGGAAGGAGGAAGGCAGAAGCCACATGAAAGCTCAGCTTGTTATGAGCTCCAGGTTCCAACAAGACCTTGAGTGCAGCCAGAGCCAGGCTTCTGGCTCGAGCCTGGCTCAAGCTTTCAGGGACTCACCCACTTCTAAGCAGCACCTGGGGTTAGCTATCATAGGTGCAGTAATAGAAGTAACCCATGTTTCATGGAGTATATTGCAATTCAAATATGGTCATTTCTCATTCAGCCAGGTGCAAAAGGGCCTTTTCAATTTTTAGGTCTCGGCTGCGATAGCATATGCACTGCATGTGTGCTCTCTTACAAGAGACATTGCAGCCTGTTCACTGTATACCACTCACTGGATTCCTTGTCACTCTTATTGACTGCCTTCTAATGGGCCAGCAGCTGTGGCTTAACTGCCTCTTCTTTTAGCTGGAGCATGGACTAAGCACTGATTGCTTCAGATTGATTATGTCCTTCCACTAATCGAGCTGTGTTTGAGGTAATAATTTTTATTTTTCACTTCTCTAGTGTTTCTTCCTTCCCCACCTTCTGCGTCTGTTGCTTCTTTCCCCTCCCATCTCTACCCTGCATTGTCCACGTTGCTTCTTCACACCACCACTCATGTCTGTATTGCTTCTTTCCCTACCGCTCTCCACCATTTCATTATCCATATTACCTCCCCCTACCCACCATAATACAAAAAACAATATGTCATGGCCAGTGCTGGCCACATCAGCTGGTTTTTGTTGCCCACTGTACTTTCCTTACAACGGTCCCTCTCGCTGTTAGTGATGCCCATTCCATACCCCCCTCCCGTTGTCTGTGTTGCCCCCCCCAATAGAAAGAAAAAAACAATATGATGTGGCCAACACTGGCAGTGTCATAGCCACGCTGCACTACAACTTGCCAAAAAGCACAAGCTTTGCCCCCTAGCAAAGCTGGTGCATTCTTTTGGCTTCAAGGTATCATCCTATGCTAATGACACCAAGATCATCGTGTCCATTTCTGTTGACTGGGAAGGAGTCCCTGATAAGTTTAGGGCTTGCATGTCAGAAATTGACAGGTGGATGTGGGAAAACTGGCTCCAATTGAACAGAGAGAAAACATAGATTCGTTTTTTGGGATTGACAGTTTGATCTGGGCCAACTGATGGTGGCCGGAAACCTGCGGCACTCTATCTGTTCCAGCAGCTGCAGCCAAAAATCTGGGTGCGCTTTTCAGTAACATCTTTACCTTCAACACCCAGGTTAATAGAAAAGTGAAGTCCTGTTTTATTTTTTTATCATAGTTTTATATAGCGTGAACTTGGCCAAAGGTATCAGAGCACTTTGAATGAGCACTAGTTTCGTTACACAAGAACACATACATTTTTTTGTAGGCACAGGGAGATTAAGTGATTTGCCGAGAATTACAGGATGTTGAGCGTCGTTGCCTAAACTCAAACCCTGTTCCCCAGATTAGAGATCGACAGCCCTGGCCATTAGGCTACATCCTTTTGGGTCATTAAGATTTTGAAGAAAATCCTAACTGTTTCTTCGGCAAGAGCTTAGGGTGTCAAAATTCATTGCGCATATCACCTCTCACTTGGACTACTGCAATGCCCTTTATCTTAATGCCAATCAGTATTCACTAAATGAGCTCCAAACCATTCAAAATCCTGCAACACGTTTGGTCCTGGGACTGCCTAGGCATGCCTCGGTTAGGGATGGTTTGAGATCACTTATTTCCAGTGCAAAAGCAAGCATCTTTCAAAGCCCTTTGCTTAGTGCATAAGGGATTGACTTATCTCAGGACCGCTTTTAATTGGCATGCCCCCAGTAGACCTCTAAGATTGGCAGGACGAGGCATGGTCTCAGTACCTAGATCCATGAAAGTAAGTTGGGGGGAATGAGCTTTCAAAGTGGTGGCTGCCAGATTGTGTAACTCCCATTAGGAACATATCAGGAGTGTCAACTCGTACCTGCCTTTTCGCAGGCATGTTAAGAAATGGTTATTTTCCAACTAGTCCTTGTTGAGAGTAGTTTAGCTACCAAGGTTTTTTTCTTGGTTTTGTTCCTCTCCTCTCATACAGCTCTTTCCTGAATCGGCTCTTTGCCGCATTTTTGGTTTAACGGTCTCTATTAATACCACAAATGCAAATACATTGGCAAAGTTAATAACTCTTACATAGTTGAGACCTATTGGCTTTGCCAATGATTATTTCCAGTGGAGACCATGAAAGCTTGCCTCATTACTGAGCAGTGCTATCACAATGGTTTAATGTGTGGTCTAAGCCAGAAATTGCCCAGGGACCCTAGCTTCTAATGGGCACCCTTACAAAGTTCAAAGGACAGTTACACGTCCTACAACAACTGTGTGCATAAAAAGTGAATTATTTTGACAGCTGAGCATGCATGCATTTAAACTTTGAAGTTTCTGTGACTGGTGACAATTATGTGAATTATTAAACAAAAATAAGCTTTCTGTCATGTTTCACTTTCCTTCACATCACCTTTTCTAGCTCATTCATCTCTCTTTACCTCTTTCTCTCAACATCACTGAGTACTTACCCTCTTCTCTATCACTCTCTCTATCTCACTTATGTCTACCTCACATCTCTCTCGATACATCTCTTTCTGGGGGGTGGGTGGCTGAGCTTCCTGCAAGATGACCGTGGGCTTCGAGAGCTCCTTGGTGCACTGGAGCCTTTCATCGGAGAAGGACGGCTCCTTGATGTATGCCGGCACTGCCTGGCCGGAAAACTCTCTGTTAATGTGCGGGAATAAGGTATTCTTTTGGTCTTGGGCATTTCTTAAGCCCTTTTACCTTTATTTCTCCCCTGCTTTGTATCACCTCACGCACAAGGCCACCATGTTGTTTTATATTTAGTGTGTCAACACTTTTATTGTTCTCACACAGCGCACCTGCGCTTTCATAGCTTCCATATGCCAGTGCAATTATTCTCTGAGGACACAAGCATTGAATTGCCTCAGTTTCCTCCTCAAAATTTCAACTTTTATTCAGGCAGTATTTAGTAAGCACATCCTTTGGTGGCTTGCCCTCTAAAGGAACTTCTGCTTCTGCTTTTATTTACCACAGAGCACAGGTGAACATACTAGAGGCAGTTTATTATCCTTTAGCCTTTGCAATTGTTTTGATTCAGCCTCCATATGTCACACTAACCAATATCTACCCTGCAAATGGTCTTTATAATGGACCTTTGTTGCATACAAATGGGACTTGCTCTGTTTTGGAGTATTAATTCAGTCCCTTGACAGTCCAAGTGAGCAGCATTTCTTACATTTGGTCACTTTTTTCTAAAATTCTAGCTGCTCCTTTTAACTTGCAACAGAGGTCCATTTTGTTGCTCTGCACATGTAGGCATTTTACCAGGGCTGTTCTTCCTTTCCAAGTCTTTCAATTTCTGCTGTTTTTATCACTTATAGAGTCCTCTTCACCTTCAGGTCAAAAGGTGCTGACCTCATCTGGAAATAATCCCTCTACCCATAAAGATGTCACCACTCACACAAAATGGCACATAAAGGACCCAGGTTCTCCTACTAAATCTCCTGTAAATTTGACCCTGGAGGACTTCATGGAAGAAATAGAACTTCGAAAACCAATTCTATGCTTCAGCGGCTAGGAGAAAAGTGTTAGAGGTTGAACAACGCATTAGTAATATGCATGATGTTGCAGTTGAGTTTGAGGGTAGGTCCAAGGAAATTGCTCTTCCAAAGAAACAAACTGAGGATTTGGAAAATCACAATCGTCAAAATAACCTTAGAATTTATGGCATCCCTGAAGGGTCAGAAGGTTCGGACATGCTTGACTTTCTTAAATTGCATATCCTGAAGATAGTTGGGCTTAAAGAACACACAAATCCTAATCTACAACAGTGCTCATAAAATTGGTCCTAAGTCTTCGGGATCTTGATCCTCTGGATGTCCAAGAGGAATAATTGTCCTTTTCTTGGAATATATTGAATGTCTCATCACTTTACCAGCGGCTAAGCTAAGAAAGCAGATGCTTTAGTGCGGTCAAAGGGTCTTTTTTCTCACAGGATGTGGCTCGTGCAACAGTGGCCCATCGGAAGGAATTCCTATCCTTTTTCCCTGCATTACCCTCTATGAATGCAAGATATAGCCTAGAGCATCCCTATTTTTTCAAAGTGACTTACAAGGAGAGAACTTTCTCTTTTGATTTTCCAGACGACCTGTGAAAATATCAGTGCATGGGTGAAGAAATAGAACTCGGGAAAACTTGAACAGTTTTTTTTGTTGTTTTTCAGTTATTGATATGTTGTGTTTCATTGTTACATTGTCTTGCCTCACCTTCAAAATACCAATCCAGACGATGGCCCGATCACAATGAAGCAGGGGACATAAAACACAACAACACCTGGAAATGGTTTCACTTTACAAAATGCAAAGGCTCGCTTTTTAGAATAAGACTTGGGGTTTTATTTATGCAATGCTCTCTAACACAAGACTTTCCCAGATATCAAATTAGTAACATTCAAATGTACATAGAGATATATAAATATTTATATTCAAGCAATAATAATACACTTGGTAAATGTAAAAGTTAAATGCATCAATAATAATAATGAATAAACAAGCAGCAAATACTACTGGACATCCTGCAAGAAATCAGAATGATATATACACTAAATACATCAAATGATTCCTTTGGATGTGCACTCTGACTTACTCACACATCACAAAGAAAACACCTAAAATGACCACAGCCACTGGAACCACGCATTACCATGGAACTAGTCAGAAACAAATCAACTCACCCAATCGTTCACTCGACATCCTTAACTCAAGCTGGAGGAGCCCGTTAACAGCCAGGCAATGGACTCTCGACTGGGACTCAGGTTCCGTTCTTTTGTGATGGCACGTCTGTCCCACAAATGAGTTCCCAAGCTGGCTGCCAAGATTCTCTGGCTTTATAGTGGTATAGAGTCAAAATATCGAGTTTTTATTATCAACTAGACATAATATTGAGTAAAAAATATAGAATAGACATAATATGAACTAGACAGAATATAGACTACCAAAATATCAACTAGAAAATGGTATTATCGAATAAAAATGGACATAATATCGAATCAAAAATATAGAATGGACATAATATCGACTAGACAGAATATAGACAACAAAAATATTGAATTTAAGGTAAGTTAATAATCATTAAAATATAATTGGTAATTAATTTTAATTGATTAATTGATGAATATGTTAATTTTAGTCATTTGTTTTCTGTAGCGGGTTGTGGGTTTATAGGGGAATAGGGTGGGAAGTAATTTAATTATAATTAATTAAATATGTTATTTTATTTATTGGTATTTATTTAAAATTAATTGTCAATTAATTATTAATTGGTAATTAATTAAAATATAATTGGTAATTAATTTTAATTGATTAATTGATGAATATGTTAATTTTAGTAATTTGTTTTCTTTAGCGGGTTGTGGGTTTATACGGGAATAGGGTGGGAAGTAATTTAATTATAATTACTTAAATATGTTATTTTATTTATTGGTATTTACTTAGAATTAATTGTTAATTAATTATTAATTGGTAATTAATTAAAATATATTTTGTAATTTATTGTAATTGATTAATTGATAAATATGTTACTTATATTACATTATTTTCTGTAGTGGGTTGTGTGTTTATAGGGGAATAGTTTGGGAAGTAATTTAATTGTAAGTAATTAAATGTTTTAATATTTTTATTTGTATCTAATTTTTAATTATTTTATATTATAAATTAATTTATTGGTAATTGGTAAATAATTAATATTAGTAGACATTTTTATTATTAGTTAATTTTTATTTGTAATTTTAATTGATTAATATATTTGATAAAATGTTAAAATATTTTAATTAATTTGTAATTGGTATTAATATTTATGTTATTTATATATGAAGTATTTACTTTCCCTACTATTGCACTCACTGGAGTGGGAATAGTAATTTTTAACCCTACGCTATCCAACGCTTTCCCTACTGTTGCACTCTCTGGAGTAAGAATAGTAATTTTTACCCCTACGCTATCCAACGCTATCCCTACTGTTGCACTCACTGGAGTGGGAATAGTAATTTTTACCCCTACGCTATCCAACGCTTTCTGTACTGTTGCACTCTCTGGAGTTGGAATAGTAATTTTTATCCCTACGCTATCCAACGCTTTCCCTACTGTTGCGCTCTCTGAAGTTGGAACAGTGATTTTTACCCCTACTCTATCCAACGCTTTCCCTACTGTTGCACTCACAGGAGTGGGAATAATAATTTTTATCCCTACGCTATCCAATGCTTTCCTTACTGTTGCACTCTCTGGAGTAGGAATAATAATTTTTATCCCTACGCTATCCAACGCTTTCCCTACTGTTGCACTGACTGGAGTGGGAATAGTAATTTTTACCCCTACGCTATCCAACTCTTTCTCTACTGTTGCACTCTCTGGAGTGGGAATAGTTATTTTTACCCCTACACTATCCAACGCTTTCCCTACTGTTGCACTCTCTGGAGTTGGAATAGTAATTTTTATCCATATGCTATCCAACGCTTTCCCTACTGTTGCGCTCTCTGGAGTTGGAATAATAATTTTTACCCCTACGCTATCCAACGCTTTCCCTACTATTGCACTCACTGGAGTGGGAATAGTAATTTTTATCCCTACGCTATCCAACGCTTTCCCAACTGTTGCACTGTCTGGAATAGGAATAGTCATTTTTATCCCTACGCTATCCAACGCTTTCCCTACTGTTGCACTCACTGGAGTAGGAATAGTAATTTTTACCCCTACACTATCCAACTCTTTCTCTACTGTTGCACTCTCTGGAGTGGGAATAGTTATTTTTACCACTACACTATCCAATGCTTTCCCTACTGTTGAGCTCTCTGGAGTGGGAATAGTACATTTTACCACTACGCTATCCAACGCTTTCCCTACTGTTGCTCTCTCTGGAGTGGTAATAGTAATTTTTATCCTCCCACTATCCAACGCTTGCCCTACTGTTGCACTCTCTGGAGATGGAATAGTAATTTTTACCCCTACGCTATCCAACGCTTTCCCTACTGTTGCACTCACTGGAGTGGGAATAGTAATTTTTACCCCTACGCTATCCAATGCTTTCCCTACTGTTGCACTGCCTGGAGTGGGAATAGTAATTTTTACCCCTACGCTATCCAACTCTTTTTCTACTGTTGCACTCTCTGGAGTGGGAATAGTTATTTTTACCCCTACGCTATCCAATGCTTTCCCTATTGTTGCGCTCTCTGGAGTGGGAATAGTAAATTTTACCACTACGCTATCCAACGCTTTCCCTACTGTTGTTCTCTCTGGAGTGGTAATAGTAATCTTTACCCTCCCACTATCCAACGCTTTCCCTACTGTTGCACTCACTGGAGTGGGAATAGTAATTTTTACCCCTACGCTATCCAATGCTTTCCCTACTGTTGCGCTCACTGGAGTGGGAATAGTAATTTTTACCCCTACGCTATCCAACGCTTTCCCTACTGTTGCACTCTCTGGAGTTGGAATAGTAATTTTTACCCCTACGCTATCCAACGCTTTCCCTACTGTTGCACTCACTGGAGTGGGAATAGTTATTTTTACCCCTACGCTATCCAATGCTTTCCCTACTGTTGCACTCCCTGGAGTGGGAATAGTAATTTTTACCCCTACGCTATCCAACTCTTTCTCTACTGTTGCACTCTCTGGAGTGGGAATAGTTATTTTTACCCCCTACGCTATCCAATGCTTTCCCTATTGTTGCGCTCTCTGGAGTGGGAATAGTAAATTTTACCACTACGCTATCCAACGCTTTCCCTACTGTTGCTCTCTCTGGAGTGGTAATAGTAATCTTTACCCTCCCACTATCCAACGCTTTCCCTACTGTTGCACTCACTGGAGTGGGAATCGTAATTTTTACCCCTACGCTATCCAATGCTTTCCCTACTGTTGCGCTCACTGGAGTGGGAATAGTAATTTTTACCCCTACGCTATCCAACGCTTTCCCTACTGTTGCACTCTCTAGAGTGCGAATAGTAAATTTAACCCTCTCGCTATCCTACGGAAAAAATATTGTATATGTTTTGTTAATAATATGTATATATATATATATATATATGTTTTAAAATTATTATTTTTTTAAAGTTACATTAATTATTTATTAATTTTAAGTTTATTCAAGTATGTTTAAATTAATTATATTTATTATTATATTAGTTTTAAATTAATTTTAAGATTAAAATTCGATGTTTTGAGTGTCTATAATTTTTCCTATCGATATTTTGTAGTCGATATTTTTGTACTTACCTGTTTGTAGATAGGAAGCCGATATTCTGGCATTCGATATTTTTACCTCGATATTTTGGCAAGTCGATATTTTGACTGTCGATATTCTCTCAGTGATCCCTTTATAGTCTCAAAACACACTATAAGGTTTGAGAGTCTTTCACTCTGCGCCAAGGAAACTTCCTGGAACTGGCCACCTACTATGAAAGCATTCCAGGTCAAAAGGAGTTCCCATGATCCCTCTAAATTCTCACATGTATCCGCCTTTATCTTAACGAAGCTTACAAAAGCCTTCCAGGGTACATTAAATAATCTCTCACAAAATAACCTTCAACGTGATTAACCCAAATAATTTGCAAACACTCTGGGGACTTGTCTGTGCCAGCAGAAAAGCTCAAGCAAGGCAGGGTCAGAATTCAGGATGACATGAGGCCATGTCAAAGCCAATAGTAAGAACTTCATAATACTTACCAATGTACAACACAATGCACATGTGTGCACCACTGCTTATATCATGGCTACTCACAAACTTTCTCTCGGGGGCCAAATTTACAGTATGGTTTGTGGCCGAGGGCCGCACCGGTAGGGGCGAGGTCAGAGGGGGAGGGGCGGGGCTAAAACAAAAAGAAAACTTTTGACCATGAGATTGAACACAGGTCCCTGCAGCGGATGCCTTCTTCCACTGAGCCACCAGACCCAGCATACATACATCTCTCTCTCTCCTGCCCTCCCTCTCCATCTCTCTCTCCCTCCTGTCCTCCCTCTCCCTCCTGCCCTCCCTCCTGCCCTCTCTCTCCCTTCTGCCCTATCCCTCCCTCCTGCCCTATCTCTCCCTCCTGCCCTCTCTCTCCCTCCTGCCCTCCCTCCTGCCCTCTCTCTCCCTCCTGCCCTCTCTCTCCCTCCTGCCCTCTCTCGCCCTCTTGCCCTCTCTCTCCCTCCTGCCCTCCCTATCCCTCCTGCCCTCCCTCTCCCTCCTGCCCTCCCTCTCCCTCCTTCCCTCCCTCCTGCCCTCTCTCTCCCTCCTTCTCCCTCCTGCCCTCCCTCTCCCTCCTGCCCTCCCTCTCCCTCCTGCCCTCCCTCTCCCTCCTGCCCTCTCTCTCCCTCCTGCCCTCCCTCCTGCCCTCTCTCTCCCTCCCTCTCCCTCCTGCCCTCCCTCTCCCTCCTGCCCTCTCTCTCCCTCCTGCCCTCCCTCCTGCCCTCTCTCTCCCTCCTGCCCTCTCTCTCTCCTTCCTGCCCTCTCTCTCCCTCTTGCCCTCTCTCTCCCTCCTGCCTTCTCTCTCTCCCTCCTTCCTTCCCTCCCTCTCCCTCCTGCCCTCCCTCTCCCTCCTGCCCTCTCTCTCACTCCTGCCCTCCCTCCTGCCCTCTCTTTCTCCCTCCCTCTCCCTCCTGCCCTCCCTCTCCCTCCTGCCCTCCCGCTCCCTCCCTCCTGCCCTCTCTCTCCCTCCTGCCCTCCCTCTCTCTCCCTCCTGCCCACTCTCTCCCTCCTGCCCTCCCTCCTGCCCTCTCTCTCCCTCCCTCTCCCTCCTGCCCTCCCTTTCCCTCTCTCTCCCTCCTGCCCTCTCTCTCCCTCCTGCCCTCCCTCCTGCCCTCTCTCTCCCTCCCTCTCCCTCCTGCCCTCCCTCTCCCTCCCTCCTGCCCTCCCTCTCCCTCCCTCCTGCCCTCCCTCTCCATCTCTCTTTCCATCCAGCCCTCCCTCTCCCTCCTGCCCTCCCTCTCTCTCCCTCCTGCCCTCCCTCCTGCCCTCTCTCTCCCTCCTGCCCTCCCTCCTGCCCTCTCTCTTCCTCCCTCTTGCCCTCCCTCTCCCTCCCTCTCCCTCCTGCCCTCCCTCTCCCTCCCTCCCTCTCTCCCTCCTGCCCTCCCTCTCCATCTCTCTTTCCATCCAGCCCTCCCTCTCCCTCCTGCCCTCCCTCTCTCTCCCTCCTGCCCTCCCACCTGCCCTCTCTCTCCCTCCTGCCCTCCCTCCTGCCCTCTCTCTCCCTCCTGCCCTCCCTCCTGCCCTCTCTCTTCCTACCTCCTGCCCTCCCTTTCCCTCCCTCTCCCTCCTGCCCTCCCTCCTGCCCTCTCTCTCCATCCCTCTCTCTCCTGCCCTCCCTCTCCCTCCCTCCTGCCCTCCCTCTCCCTCCCCTCCTGCCCTCCTGCCCTCCCTCTCCCTCCCTCTCCCTCCTGCCCTCCCTCTCTCTCTCCCTCCTGCCCTCCCTCTCTCTCTCCCTCATGCCCTCCCTCTCCATCTCTCTTTCCATCCAGCCCTCCCTCTCCCTCCTGCCCTCCCTCTCTCCCTCCTGCCCTCTCTCTCCCTCCTGCCCTCCCTCCTGCCCTCTCTCTCCCTCTCCCTCCCTCCTGCCCTCCCTCTCCCTCTCCCCCTGCCCTCCCTCTCTCTCTCCCTCCTGCCCTCCCTCTCCATCTCTCTTTCCATCCAGCCCTCCCTCTCCCTCCTGCCCTCCCTCTCTCTCCCTCCTGACCTCCCTCCTGCCCTCTCTCTCCCTCCTGCCCTCCCTCCTGCCCTCTCTCTCCCTCCCTCTCCCTCCTGCCCGCCCTCTCTCTCCCTCCTGCCCTCCCTCCTGTCCTCCCTCTCCCTCCCTCTCCCTCCTGCCCTCCCTCCCTCCTGCCCTCCCTCTCTCCCTCCCTCCTGCCCTCCCTCTCCCTCTCCTCCCTCTCCCTCCTGCCCTCCCTCTCCCTCCCTCCTGCCCTCCCTCTCTCTCTCTCTCCTGCCCTCCCTCTCCATCTCTCTTTCCATCCAGCCCTCCCTCTCCCTTCTGCCCTCCCTCTCTCTCCCTCGTGGCCTCCCTCCTGCCCTCTCTCTCCCTCCTGCCCTCCCTCCTGCCCTCTCTCTCCCTCCCTCTCCCTCCTGCCCTCCCTCTCTCTCCTGCCCTCCCTCCTGCCCTCTCTCTCCCCCTGCCCTCCCTCCTGTCCTCCCTCTCCCTCTCTCTCCCTCCTGCCCTCCCTCTCCCTCCCTCCTGCCCTCCCTCTCTCTCTCCCTCCTGCCCTCCCTCTCCATCTCTCTTTCCATCCTGCCCTCCCTCTCCCTCCTGCCCTCCCTCTCCCTCCCCCTCTGTCATCTCACTGTGTGTGTGTCTGTCTGTGTCCGTCTTCAGCCCGGGCTGATACAGCTTCCTCAATGCGCACACACAGACAGATCCCTATCTGGCAAGAAGTTTCTCATGACTAAAATGCAGTTTGCCCGCGCCCTTCTGATAATTACAGGAGTGTCCACGCGACTGTGAGTGAATGGACACCGCATCAGGGTCATTAAAGGGGGGGGGGGCAGAGAGACAGCCATCCATCAGTCGCACCAAAGTACTTAGCAGGTCTTTAAAGACCATTTACATATTATTGAGGCTTTGATGTAGCGCCCCTGCATCTCCACTCTGACAATCATCTCGCCCGGCCCCACAGAGCAGAGGCTTTGTCGTATTTCACCTCTTAGCGCCCCTGCATCTCCACTCTGCTCTGTGGGGGCCAGGGGAGAAGTGATTATCAAAGTCTCCGAGTCAAACACTGCTGAGGCGGTGTTTGCCAACACTAATAAATTATGTTTTTAAGCACAGGTACGATTGTCTCGAAGGTCTGCGTGCCGCCAAGGAAGGCTTGCCGGGCCGCCTCCGGCCCTCGGGCCGTACTATGAGTACCCCTGGCTTATATCATCACATACTTCATCTCTTGATGTACAACATAATGCACATTTGTGCACCATTGCTCATAACACTGCACTTCATGACCAAATAGTACATTCCACACCTCTCTTTCTCTCTCTCATGCTTTCAAATGCACATCCCACACGTTCTGTTCTTGGCACGGCTATTCTACTGTGACAGCTCCCACTTAAAAACTGCAAGAAGAAATCTTCACGAGAAACAAGGCATATGCAGGGCGTACATTCAGACTAGGATAAAATGAAACACCAAAAGACAATTAAAATGAAGGTAGTCAAAGGTCATCACGCGATGTCAGAACGTAAGAGTGCCTCTAGCACTGCATTCTACCCCATGACCTTTGACTATCATAACATACCTATATCAAAACATGAACTTCTTAACTGAAAGCACAAATATAATTGAAGCACATGTTAAGACAGTGACATTGTAAAAGCATGTAACAATCATTTCGAAGCATGTAATATCATCATTTAAAAAAGCTCATGGATATCTGATAGAACTCAGCGACAAGAATACATGTAACAAACTACTTCATTTTAAAAAAAAAGGTCATGCGTACGTTCGTTCGTTCAAAGACTTTTTTCGAATTGAATTCACAATTCATAAAAGTGTACAAATAAAAACACTATTAAAATTCCATCTTTTCCAATCAAGATTAAACATTATTACAGATAGATTTTTTTAAATTAATAAAAAAGTTAAAATAGATAAAACAGTGCAATCAGTTAAATACATAGTAGTTAAAAATAGCTTAGTTATCTCTTACTATCCCATGACAATGGTCCTTCTTATTCTTAAAATTGTATTCAAGTAGAGGCTCACTGTGCTGATGGTAATGCAATCATCTAAAGATCTGAGTTTATTATAGGCATCTCTTGCTTTCCTTAGGCCCCAGGCTATCAGGAGGGGTTTTAAAATTTGTCGTCTAGGATAGCTATATAAAGTGCAAAAAAGAGGACAGTGTATATTTGATTGAAATGATTTGTCATCACAAGGACACCGCCTTTTTACTCTCGTCCAATCATTAGAGTTCGGGAATGATACGAGTCTGTAGAAGGTTTCCAGGCGGAAGTATGTCAGGAGCCTACGATGCTGTAGGGGAAGATCTATCACAAGATACAGCTGAGGGCCCCTCTGAGATGTCACATTGTCGTGGCTGATGACAGATTTTTTATTCCTTTCACCCTTCCACCTTTGCAATTCCAAGTGATCCAATAAGGTCTTTTTGAACATGGATCGGGAGAGCTGTTCCAATGAGGCTGGGTCAGTAAAGTATTCAGGATGGCCAATCTCACTGACAAAGTTCTTGATATAGCTAAGCCGTTTAATATTTTTCATCCCCTGACAACTTAAGCAATCCTCAATAATAAACATATTCAGTTCTGTGGCAGGGTTGGTCCAAACATTATGCCAAAGTAGGACCGGGGCTAATTTGATAGTATCCGTAATGTGTAAAAGATCAACTTCGGCATGTAAAACATATATGGGAGTGCTCTTCGGTGTGGCTGTTATAAATCGCAGGAACCTATTCTCGATTCGCTGTATCGCCTCCACTTGCTGCCAGCCCCAGATACCCGCCCCATAAGTCCCAATAGCCACACATTTCGATTTAAATATTTGGAGGAGCTCCCTGACAGGCCTGTTCCCTATTTTTTTTGCAAAGCACATAAGCGCACCAGTAACTCTATTAAGTGCCAGGGCCCTTGCATTCACCGCAGGCTTCCATGTGCCTTGCCTGTCAAAATGTACCCCCAAATAATAAAAGATGTCGGCTAGGTCCACCCTCCTTTCATCTAGAGTAACTAGACATGGTGATCTTTGCTTGTTTGGGCCGCATGACATGGTAAACGTCTTTGTGACATTAACACGTAACCCCTTGTTCTTCATAAAGTTGGTAAAAGTCTGTACGGCTTTCTGAAGACCCACCTTTGTCTGTGAGAGGATTGCCGCATCATCAGCGTAGAGTAAAATGGGGATGGGTTTGACTTTGATTACAGGATAATCGTAATACTGTTGTGTTAAGCAAGCTCCCACCCCATTAATATAGAGGTTAAATAGCAGGGTAGCCAATATGCAGCCCTGCCTTACCCCTCTATTAATCCTAAAGAGCTCAGTGCATTCCCCCCTCTGGCCGTATCTTACTCGTGCTCCCGCCTCGGCGTAAAGTTCTCTAATATAATCTATTATTTTATTGTCCAGCCCAATGTCCCTCAAAGTCTGCCAGAGATTATCATGCAAAACGCAATCAAATGCAGAGCTAAGGTCTACAAATGTCACATATAGGTTGTTTTTTTTGCATGTATATATTTAGAGATGGTTAGGGATAGATTTAAGCCCTGCTCAATTGTCCCCCGTCCTCCCCTGAACCCATACTGAAAAGGTGATAGCACTTCCCGTCCCTCAAGCCAATCCTGTATGCGAGCAAGAATGACCCTGCCTGCCATCTTCATAAAGCCATCTAGCAATGAGATGGGCCGATAGCAGGCAGGATCATTCCTGTCCCCCTTTTTTGTAGATCGGGACCAGGATTGCCTCCTTCCATGTTGGGATCAGACCTCTTTTGCCCATACAGTTCAGGACTCTAGTAAGTAGAGGAGCCCACAGATCTGGATGCATTTTGAACACGTCAATAGGGACAGAGTCTGGTCCTGGTGCTTTAGAGGCTGAGCTTTCCCCCAAAGCTTTATAGACCTCCTCTAGTTTGAAGTGGATATCTAAGGGGAATGGGCAATCTGCAACCTCCCTAGTTGTTAATTTTTCCGGGCAAGGTACAGGTAGAACCAGTGTGTCATAGAGGGCTTGAAAATGACACACCCACTCCTGGGCCGTAATAGCGTTATCTAAACGAGGGCCATGGTCATCTTGGTAGAAGGGAGCGTTCACAGCCTTCCAAACGGCAACAGTATCCTTTTGAATTGCTGCTGCGTGAAGAGCTTCCCAAGTTTCAGCTTTTATATCTTACTTTCTTTTAGCCAGGGCGACGCGATAATTGCGCCTTGCCATTTGTACCTGTGCTCTGACTAGCGGGGTAGCATGCAGTACTTGTTTGAGTTCGCTCAGTGCCTTTGTACAATTTGAATCAAACCACCCAGGGGTTCTCTTAACTGTATTGCGCGGGTTTCTGTTCAAAAGTTGTTTAATTGAACAACAGATTTTATTGAAGGAATCCAAAACATGTTCTTCGTTCTCTTCTAGCGTCAAACACGTATTAATTTCCTTTTGGGAAATGGTCACTAGTTTTTTTAGGAAGCTCTCTGGTATTACCTTCTCCCATTTAATGCAAAATCCGTTACGCTGACCTAAGATGGGATTAAGGTCATAATTGCATTCAATATTAGGGAGCGGCGCATCCAGACTTAGCTTAAAGGTGACTGAGATAGGGTAATGATCACTAATACCACTTATGATTGTCTCCCATTTAGTGACTAGTGGGGCGTAGCGAGATGAAAGTAAAGTAAAATCAATAATTGATTTTGCCCCTCTTCCATTAAAGGTGGGTGAAAATGTTTTAGGCACGGAACAAGCCTCATTAATAAATACCATGGAATAATCCACCAATAAGTTGTTTAGCATGTCCCCTAATTTTGTATGGGCAAAATGGCTTGACGCCCCTAAGTTATCATCTTCCCATCCACACACACCCTGTAGACTCCTTGGACATAAAGTGCAATTAAAGTCCCCTACCCACATAAGAGCCAAATCGCCCGGACAGCTGTCTTCAATCCTCTTAAGAGTGCCTGACAGTTTTTTAATTACAGTTTCCACATGTACTTTCGGGACGTTGTTATAGAAATTAATTATAGCTAAATTTTTAAGAGATCCCCATGTTACCATTAATATTTGATAATATGGGCAATCCAAAAAGCTCCCGCGGACAGTAGGACCTGAGTAAATCGACACATATATAGACAACCCTCCCTTGTGTCTACCCATTTTGCTAGGGACTGCTGGCGTAAAGAAGGTTTTATATCCCATCAAATGGGATGGCTCACTAGCCCATGTCTCCTGTAGAGCTATAATGGAGTAGGACATAGTTAGTAATCGCCAATGTGCGTCATTAATTTTTGAAGCAAGGCCCGCTATATTCCATGATATTATACTACCGGGAATTTCTGTATTAATTGGGCATGTTGCATCAGTAGATATCACAGGGGTCGATAAACACTGGGAGTTATCCCCGAAAGATTAGCCAACTGGGGGAGCGATGTTATTTCTTCCCCAGGTACTTGGGTTTCAAGCAGAGGGACTATCTCAGGGCAGGGTTCCTGTATACTAATAATATGTACAGGAGCCAGGTTATATTTTTGGGTACTCAAATTATCTTTAATTACTTTTGTCTTAAGAATTGGGGATGTGCTAGCAGGGGGCCCCAACCGTCATTCACAGTCGTCCAAGCCTGAAAAGGCTTCAAATCTGTTAGCGACTTCAAGGGGGGTAAATGGCAACAAATGCTCCATTCCCCTGGTTCCTTGCGAATGGTCCAGCCCCCCAAAATTATTACCATGTCCCCTATAAGGTTCAGTATTCCACCCAAAAACATTGTTTGCCATCATACAGTTGGAAGAATGCGACATATATTGATTGTTAAATGTTGTAGGTGGATTATTCAGTGAACCAGGAGGGGCGCCTAAGCGCAGCATAGGAGTCACCTGGGGTCTTGGGTAGAAGTAGGTCAGATCGCAGGGAACAATGGTTGTACTAGCGGTCCCTAGCCTCCAGTTTAGGATGTGTCTGACCGCACCTGGATCTCTGAAATTTATGACGATTAAATCGCCTGCAATGTCTTTCTCTCGGCTCCCCAACCAGGAGAGTCGTCGCACATGAACAATCTCGCCATTGATATTGCATGGGAGCGGTCTATGTTGGCTACGCCAGTGCATAGTTTTTTTTTTAATTGACTGAAACCTTCCTTCCTGTCGTCTTCTAAAGTGGGAACACCCGTAAGTACAACCACATAGGGGACCGCGTCTGGTGGTAATTCAACGTCAACTTGGCGGCCCCGATGGTTTACTACTTTATCTGGATTCGCCCTCCCCCTTACCTCCTGTTTATTTCTGGTAGCGGCTATATTAGCCCCCTTCAGCGGTTCCTTAAAAGTGTGTGGGCCGGGTTGATTAGCTGCTTTAGGGAAATTTGCCCCTTGATGTTTACGGCTCGCAGAGTTGCTAGATGGATTCAAGTTCTTTTGGATAGCAGGGGTAAAGGTTGGGGCTGCGGCTACGGGGGGTAAGACTAGCTTTGCAGTATCTTTCGATAGGTCTACTTTGTTGGTAAAAGCCATTTCCAAGCCCTCCAGCCGTTGCTCCAGCCTCTTGAGCCTCTCTAGTATGGGAGATGCAAATGACTTAAGTAGGTGTTCAATGCTGTTGAGGGAGACAGCGGGCGACTGTTCGTTGGACATGGAATTTCTGGTAGATAGTGAGCCAGGACTAAGTGCAGTCAATATAGGGATATTTATAGAAGGTATTATTTCGAGCGGGACCTCTTGGGCTGAATCAGTAATTAAAGTAGTCTTTGTAGTGAGTGCAGGTGTAAAACTAGCCTTTTTGCCCTTGCCAAAGTCAGTATGGCTAATCTTACCTTTTTGTGGAGCACCACCCCTTCTCCGTCTCTTATTTGGTGGCGGTCCAAAGACTTTGGGAACCTCCCGCTTCTCAACTTTCTTTTTAGAATCACCCACTGCTACTCGAGGAGTGTCGGATATAACTTCAATACCCGTATTAATAGCACTGGGGATTAATATATTATTTGTACCCACACTATTAAGGACAGCCGATGAGAGGGGCGTATCTCACAGAAGCATTGGAATACCCTGCGTAGATAACGGATCCTCGTTTTCAGGAGTCAGACCTACTCCCGATGGATTAAACTGGGGTGATGTTATCAAAGGAGATCTGGATTTAATAGATTCGATAGAGCGACGGCGCTCTGCCCTACGCTCAGCCAATAGGGATTCCCTTTCCCTATCAGGGGCAGGTTTGATAAAATAGTTGTCCATGGTACCTTTGCTATTTCCCCCTACGTCAGCCAACACAATTTGTTCAGGGGTGGCAGCCATAGAAAAAAACAAAAACAAATAATAAGACTATAATAGTAGCAGTGCAATCCCCAGGTCGGTGGCCCCCCGCACCGTTACTCAGCAAGTGAAATGGCTCTAATGGGCAACAAGGGGGGGAGCCCTATACGTCTCAACAGGGTACAATAGACTTTGTAGATAGTGGCAATAAAGGAACAATTCCTAAGTGAAGTTGGAATATAAGCACATAGGAAGGATGTGCAATATAAGATACAGCAATACCTTGCTTTTAGAATTGGAGGCGACAGGCATCAGGCGGTGGCGGATGTGAACGTAAGAGAATGGGCCCAGCCCCCTTCAGCCACCGAACGGCCACAAAACGGCCCGCCCTTTGCCCGGGCTTCGCCCGGCGTCCCGCGAGACGGGGATGACGGTGTTTTTAAGCGCCTCCTGGCACGAAAAGCTGAGTCTGGGTGCCGCTAGGGCTGCTGGGTGTTGAAGTCTTTTACCACGCCCACGCTCCGCTCGGCGGCCCGACTCCAAGCTGGGAATAGGAGTAAGGCAGCGGGAGGCGGGCGGGCAAATCCACAAGTGCAGAGTTCCCCCTGGCCAGCAATCGAGACAAAAAAAAGAATGGTAGGCAAAGCACAGGCACCAACACGAATTGAGCAGGAAACCCCCACTCGACCGGGATGACGGTATTTTTAAGCGCCTCCTGGCGCGAAAAGCTGAGTCTGGGTGCCGCTAGGGCTGCTGGGTGTTGAAGTCTTTTACCACGCCCACGCTCCGCTCGGCGGCCCGACTCCAAGCTGGGAATAGGCGTAAGGCGGCGGGAGGCGGGCGGGCAAATCCACAAGTGCAGAGTTCCCCCTGGCCAGCAATCGAGACAAAAAAAGAATGGTAGGCAAAGCACAGGCACCAACACAAATTGAGCAGGAAACCCCCACTCGACCGGGATGACGGTATTTTTAAGCGCCTCCTGGCGCGAAAAGCTGAGTCTGGGTGCCGCTAGGGCTGCTGGGTGTTGAAGTCTTTTACCACGCCCACGCTCCGCTCGGCGGCCCGACTCCAAGCTGGGAATAGGAGTAAGGCGGCGGGAGGCGGGCGTGCAAATCCACAAGTGCAGAGTTCCCCCTGGCCAGCAATCAAGACAAAAAAAGAATGGTAAGCAAAGCACAGGCACCAACACGAATTGAGCAGGAAACCCCCACTCGACCGGGATGACAGTATTTTTAAGCGCCTCCTGGCGCGAAAAGCTGAGTCTGGGTGCCGCTAGGGCTGCTGGGTGTTGAAGTCTTTTACCGCGCCCACGCTCCACTTGGCGGCCCGACTCCAAGCTGGGAATAGGAGTAAGGCGGCGGGAGGCGGGTGGGCAAATCCACAAGTGCAGAGTTCCCCCTGGCCAGCAATCGAGACAAAAAAAGAATGGTAGGCAAAGCACAGGCACCAACACGAATTGAGCAGGAAAAAGGTCATGCATATCTGAAGATAGCAAATACATATCTAATAAAATCTCAGCATTAAGAATTAATGTATGATGAATGCACAAAATAAATGCACAAATAAACTCAAACATATGAATCCATTGATGCTCCTAATGTCATAAATGGCTAATTCTGGAACTTCTACTATTGAAGCAGCCAAACATATGTATTTTGTGCTTAAAAAATAAAGGAACCTCAAAATTAATCTTTAAACTGAACAGCATCCTCTGTCATTTTATTTCACAATATATTTCTGTTCTTTTTCAAACTGAACAGCATTTCTGGAACAAATACTGTCCTTCTGTGTGAAAGACACACAGCCTTCTTGCATTTGAAATTATAACTGATATATTAAACATTTGACTTTATTTTCACCATATCTGTCTAATATCACTGGTTAGGTAAGTCCATCTCGGTGATTCAGTCAAAGGATTTCAGCAACAATGTCAGTTTGCACCGTCCGGTGATAATTCCAGGGTTGGGAAGGGTCCCAACCACTCACGGGCCCACTCAGACAAAGGCACCCACATACAGAACAGGTAAATCAGGTACACCAACATGTCGCAGTATGATCTGAAAAAGAAAGAAACAAGCATCACTCTTCTTGCAAAAAATATTTTTTTAAAGCTTCTCCTATTTCTGATTTGGGTCCTATGGCACAACATTATCTTTCCTGTCGGTACTCTAAAGGCTCTGGGAAATTATTTGAGAATTCTACTCATACTATAGCCTCTAAATTATTGGTATTAGAGTGAAACTCTCCTTATCCTTGCACAGTAATAAGGGCTTGGGCAATCTTCTTCCTGACTATCTTTCTACATACTGCTGAATAAGTGAACCCTTGATAATTTGGCATGAACCCAAGGCAATCCGCCCTAATGTTCAAAGACGCTGGGCACGCATTGTCCGAAAGTTAACACGTGAGTGTGTGGTGCCTTCAATGTTGGGTGCTTTTCAAGTGGATATATTGGCGGCAAGCCCTGGTCGCGAAGGCACTCCACTGCTAACAATGCAGGTCCAGCGCCTTTGAACATTAGGGCATACAAGGAACAACGTGTCCGATTTGCTTTGGTGAAAGTGAAGCAGTGTGACAGCCCGGTCAGTGAACAGTAACCCACTGTGGCAAGACATTTTAGCAAGGAGAATTGGTCGACGCCCAGTTATTGCAAACTCCAAAGACCAGAATGCAAAGGAGGTTGACGCCCACATGGGCGGGACACATAAACCCATCGCGAGTGCGATGCAAATGATTGCCGCGATGTCTCCCGAATGAACCAAGCCAGTGTATCAAGGGCGAGGAACGCCCGTAACGCATATGTACTTCTTGGTGAAAATTTTACTGGAAACTGGCTTAAAAAGGAAGTTAACATGTGAGTGTGTGGTGCCTTCAATGTTGGGTGCTTTTCAAGTAGATATATAAATATATATTACCTTCTGCCGGTCGCCAGTAGGTAGTTATAGTTAGGACCTAGTTTCCATGGGAAATCTGCAACATTCTATTTCGAATAACTTTGGAGTCAGTCAATGAATCTTCACGAAATTCTCCAAGAAGATGGCCTGCTCCGCACCACTCCTTCCCTGGGGGTGATTCGTCAAGCGGGGGCCGAGAAAAAAGGGGGTCCCAAAACGGGTTTTCCCCATGCAATTTTCCATAGGGACCTTTAAGACGGACTACAGCCCAAACTGCTGAACGGAATTACACCAAATTTGGCAGAGAGGTAGAGTTTGGTTCGCAGATGACGCTTTGTGTTAAATGGTGTAAATCCGTGCAATAGTTCCTGAGAAAATCAAAAGTGAAATCATAGATATATCTGTAGACGAAGTACCGTCCGAGGATTATACGCGTACCATTACGAGCTCGAGCTGTATGCTAATTGGCTGTCAACTGTTTGTTAACACTCCAAATCAGGAAGTGTTGGCAGCCATCTTGTGTCTCGGTAGAATCGAGGCACAAGAAAACAGAAAAAGAAGTGCGCAAAAGACGCAAAAGGGGCAGGGTAGACACACTCTGACCCCCTAGGCCTGCTCAGGGGGTCCCAAAAAAACTATTAAGTTTTTTTTTTAAATTGCAGCATGCGCGTAGGATACGCGTATGGCATGGAAACAAAAGAAAAACCTGAAGCCCGCTTTAGTGCTAATTAGCCCCAGTGAGGGCCAAGTCCCGGAGGCAATGTAGTTTATTATAATGGGGGCCTAGAGGGGCCCCCAACCACAGGGACCGCCACCCCCGGGGCTTTTTTTTAATATATGTGCGGCAGAGGCTCATGGCACCCCTGCAGTAAATGTAAATGTATATGTGTGGGGGAGCTCTTAGGTCCCCCAGCCGCTTTTTGTTAAATGGTGTAAATCCGTGCAGTAGTTCCTGAGAAAATCAAAAGTGAAATCATAGATATATCTATAGACGAAGTACCGTCTGAGGATTATACACGTACCACTACGAGCACGAGCTACATGCTAATTGGTTGTCAACTGTTTGTAAACACTCCAAACCAGGCAGTGTTGGGAGCCATCTTGTGTCTCGGTAGAACCGAGGCACAAGAAAACAGAAAAAGAAGTGCGCAAAAGACGCAAAGGGGGCAGGGTAGACACACCCTGACCCCCTAGGCCTGCTCAGGGGGTTCCACAAGGACCCCCGGGGCCTAAAACAATTATTTATTTATTTTTTAAATCGCGGCATGCGCGTAGGATACGCGTATGGCGTGGAAACAAAAGAAAAACCTGAAGCCCGCTTTAGTGCTAATTAGCCCCAGTGAGGGCCAAGTCCCGGAGGCAATGTAGTTTATTATAATGGGGGGCCAAGAGGGGCCCCCAACCCCGGGGACCTCCACCCCCGGCGCTTTTTTTTAAATATATGTGCGGCAGAGGCTCATGGCACCCCTGCAGTAAATGTAAATGTATATGTGTGGGGGGGCTCTTAGGTCCCCCCAGCCGCTTTTTGTTAAATGGTGTAAATCCGTGCAGTAGTTCCTGAGAAAATCAAAAGTGAAATCATAGATATATCTATAGACGAAGTACCGTCTGAGGATTATACACGTACCACTACGAGCACGAGCTGCATGCTAATTGGTTGTCAACTGTTTGTCAATACTCCAAACCAGGCCGTGTTGGCAGACATCTTGTGTCTTGGTAGAACCGAGGCACAAGAAAATAGAAAAAGAAGTGTGCAAAGAGGGCAGGGTAGACACACCCTGACTCCCTAGGCCTGCTCAGGGGGTCACACAAGGAATCCCAAGGCCTAAAAAAAATATATTTTTTTTATTTAAATCGCGGCATGCACGTAGGATACGTGTATGGCGTGAAAAAAAAAGAAAACCTGAAGCCAGCTTCAGTGCTAATAAGCCCCTGGGAGGGCCAAGTCCCAGGGGTAATGTAGTTTATTATAATGGGGGGCCCAGAGGGGCCCCCCAGCCCCGTGGACCGCTACCCCAGGGCTTTTTTTAAATATATGTGCGGCGGGGGCTCATGGCCCCCGCAGTAAATGTAAATGTATTTGTGTGGGGGGGCTCTTAGGTCCCCCCAGCCCCAGGGACCTCCACTCCCCGGGGCTTTAAAACATTAATTGAAGGGGGCTCTGAGGTCCCTTCACCCCCAGTGAGCGCCACTCTCCGGGGCTTTAAAATATTAATTGAGGGGGGCTCTGAGGCCCCCCCAGCCCTGGGAACCGCCACCCCCTGGGGCTTTAAAATATTCATCATCATCTTAACTTTATTTCGGTTTGTTAATGAACCATAAAAGTACATCGAAAATAGAAAAAGTACATTTACAACTCAACCAATACACAGTTACATCTCATTTTGGATATTTGCAATAAGTCAGTTAGCGTGCGGTTTATAATGTGACGATAAAAACACTAAAACAGTAAAATACAGGGGATAAAAAAATTTAAAACACAATAAAGAACTAGTTGTTACTGAGACAGAGCAGTCTACCTACAATAAGTAGGATACTACAAACGAATCAGTCTTCGTCTAATTAACCACATCGAAAACAAAAATTTAGCAATAGCAGTAACTATCAGTGCATTGGTATCAGTTTTTAAAATTCTAAAATAGTCTATGTAGTTCCTGACTCCTAGATTCACACATAGCTGTATGATCCATTTTTTTCTGCTAACAGAATAAGCAGGACAAAACAAGATCACATGGATTAAGGATTCATTTGGATCATTGCAACCTGGACAAGGACGAGCTAAACCCAATTTCCATTTATCAGTGTAGGAATGAAGGGGTAGTGTACCATATCTGAACTGTAAAAACAGTTTTTTTGCTAAGACAGGTTCTATAGTGTCTAATTCTTTCTCAAAACTGTAGACATTCTTGGAATCCAAAAAGCTGTCAGTGAGACTAGAAGGCCTGGCTGATCGAAGGACCTCTTCTAAGTTATAATATTTTATAGACTCAGCCAGGGTTCTCTTTGAGATGGATTTGCATGTGTCCTCCGGGTTGGACCAGAGATTCTCCATGCCGATCCTAGACGCCTGCCCCCTTATAAAAGATAACCACTTTATCCTCCCTGCACCCGTGCGTGCCATCACAATCTTTAATTCTTCTCTATAGCACTCAAGCTCCGGGACACTCCACAATCTACGCCAATAGAGAAGCGGGCGTGAGGCAATTACTTCTGCAATAGGCCTCAGATTTATATCCAACCTTAGTGGAACTAGAGGGGTGTTAGTTGGTAAGGAGAGCAGCTGTCTAATACATTTATTCTCTGTTTTGCTGATCTCGTTCGCTGGACAATGGCCCCAGAGTTCCGCCCCGTAAAGGGTGGATGATCTGGTTTGAACCTTATATATTTCCAGCGGTACGCTGACTAGCTTATGGACACAAGATTTCTGCACTTTAAGGATACCCCCCATAGACTGAGAAAGGGTTAAATTAGCCTTGGTCATTTGGGTTTCCCAACTCATTTTGTCGTTTAAGGTCAGGCCTAGATAAGTGAAATTATTTACCCTTTCCAGGGCTCGTCCATCCATTGTCGGGCGAGGGCAATTAGTTGCAGTGCCATTAAACACCATGTACTTTGTTTTGTCTATGTTAATTACCAGATTCCTGTCCCTACAGAATTTGGTAAATTGGTCTAACACCCGCTGCATCCCCATAGATGTTTTTGAGAGCAGCAGGGTGTCATCCGCAAACATGAGTGCAGGAAATTTACCACCAGCTAAGTTAGGGGCGTCACTATTTTGTACACTAATTAGGTCATCAACAAGGCCATTTAAAAAAAGGGAAAATAGCGTAGGGGCCAGTACGCATCCCTGCCTAACTCCCTTCTCAATCGGAAAATCTCTTGTTAGCTGGCCGTTTTTGCCATAACGAACCTTTGCATAGGTTCCTTCGTGGAGTCTTTTAAATTGGAGGCATAAATAGGGTGGAATCCCCATTGTTGTTAGTATGCTCCAAAGTTGGTTTCTGTCCACCATGTCAAATGCGGATTTGAGGTCCACAAATGTCAGGTAGAGGCTCCCCCCTTCCAACACCACATGCTTCCAGTAAAGAACCTGGAGCCGTAGTAATTGGTCAATGGTCGATGTTTTAGCACGGAACCCAGCTTGCAGGTGGGAGAGGATGTTGTTCTCGCTAATCCAATCTTGCAAGCGTTGCAAAAGCAGTTTGGCATAGATTTTTTGAGTGACGTCAATAAGACTGATTGGTCTATAATTTGACGGAGCCAACGGAGATCCCTTTTTATAAATCGGAATAATTTCGGCCCCCAGCCAAGTGCTTGGAGGCTCTTGGCCGTCAAGAATAGCATTAAATATGACGGTCAAGTAGGGGACCCAAATCTTCGGCTCATCTCTGAAAAGATCACCAGGGATCTTGTCCAGCCCAGGGGCCTTATTACATTTTAACCCTTGGACTGCAAGTGTAACTTCCGACATAGTAAAGGGGGGGGAAGGGCATTCTAGGCCCGGTCTCAAAGACGTTATAAGTAACGCATTATAGGGGGAAGCAGTGCTAGAGTAAAGATCACCAAAGTATGCACACCAGGCTTCCTCGGCAATGTTGGGATCGATCTTTACCTTGCCTTCTGGCTTCCCAGTATGGACCAAGTTCCAAAAGGTTCGGGCATCTTTCGCTATTAATGCCTGTTTGATGGCCTTCCATTTCTCTGTTTCCCATTCAGATTTTGCATGAGAAAGGAGGTTCTTATAGGCATTCCTTGCAGCCATAATGGTTGCTCTGTGGCCTGATTTGATGGCAGAAATTAGAGTGGTCTTCGCCTTCCTACAGGACTGGTTGTACCAGGGATTTGTGACACATGCCTGTCGGTTAGTCTGTTTTGCCGGTTTAGAAAAACTAACCGCTAGGGTCAGCATTAATTCTTTATGTATAGTTAAAAATGTAACGTCTTTGTCAGGATTGTAGGCGTTTTCATGCAATATATTTAGGCGCTCAAACTGGGGAATAACACTTTTATACAGTGATGCCAGATTGTCTGGCGACGACTTAATAGTAGACCATCGAATTTTTTTACCACCCTGTGTGATCCTAATGGCACTGGAGACCAAATCAACTTCTTGGTACTCCCCGTCGTGGTTTGGCACATCCAGTTCTGCTACCAAGGGGTTGTGGTCACTTTCCACGCGATCAAGTACGTGGAAACATCGAATCAGGTGCCATAGGGACATACTAACCAAAAGATAATCTATTGTTGACGAATGGCCCATTCCATTGTAAGTGCTCCTTCCTGGGCTGTCCCCCGGGAAACGGCCATTGCAAGCTCTAAGTGAGAATGTATATGTCAATGAGGTGAGCTGCATGGCCATGGGAGTCCAGATTTTAACTTGGTAAACATTTGGGGGTGGAATCCGGCAGGCGTCATCCTCATCTGTTGTTAACTGTGAGACTCCCCCAAGTGGTTCATAATGGCAATTGAAGTCCCCCCCCATTATCACCTTGGTATCAGTTGAGAAGCTGTTTAATAGGGCAGTTAAGGACTCTAAAGTATAAGAAACCGTACCCCCCAAAACCGGACGTAGGTAGATGTTAATAATCGCTATTTTGGGTGTGTTTCTGCGGGTTAGGAGAATACATAAGATATCACAAGAATTGGTGTTGATTCTTTTAACCGAGAACCCAAGATGGACACCCACCCATATGGTCAGTCCACCAGATGGTCTGCCTCTAGGACCTTTAGTTGCAGGCTCAGCATAAGTTACAAAACCCAATCTATGCTGAATAGTCCTAGCCCAAGTCTCTTGAAATATACAGATACCATGGTTATCCACATAGTCACACCACTCCATGTTATCTAGCTTTACAACCAAACCCGCCACATTCCATGATAACAACAATAGATTTTTATTATTGGAACACTGTTGATCAACTGGCTGGCTTGGGGGTATAACAATTTCCACAATAGGATCACCCACTTCGGGACTCGTCTGTTCCTTAAAGATCTCATGGTTAATTACGGTGCAGTTGTCATCATCTATGCTAGAGGGGGAGCTACCACGTTGGGGGGATGTAATTGAATACCTTGTCCCACTCTGAATGTCCTCCTCTACTAGCCCCCCACCACCAACACTAAAATCTTTAGCAGGGGGGGCGGCCATAGCTGGGAGTCAATCACAGCCGTCAAGGCCGGAAATGGCTCCATATCTATTCGAGGTTTCCAGTGGAGTAAAAGGAATCAAGTGCTCCATGTTTCTATTCCCCTGGAAAAACTCTGGCCCGACAGGGGGCTGGCTGCGGCCACTAGCAGGGACTATATTCCACACTGAATTATTCCTAGCAGGGGGAGGCCTTTGAAAGTGACACATATAGCTGTTAGTTGGAGGCAAATGAGTGTTCCTAATGCCATTGAGGTCTGGAACCCCCCCAGAGAAAAGAGCAGGAGTCACATACGAGCTTGGGTAAAAATAAGTTAGGTCGTATGGGACTATAGCGGTATTCAAATTCCTAGGGGGCCCTGTTAGTATAGCCCTAACAGCTTCTGGGTTCCTAAAGTTAATAACAACTATATCACCCTCAATGTTTTTTTCCCTGGTACCTAGCCAGGGCAGGCGTCTAACGTGGACTATCTCCCCATCGATGTAATATGGGAGTGGTCTATTTTGACCTAACCAATGTAGAATCTTATTCTTAAGTTGGGGATGGCCC